>NC_135164.1:1627484-2257854 GCF_050948215.1 Halictus rubicundus | reverse complement strand
GCCGGAGACGTGCGATAATACGCGATCACTATATTTAGTGTTGACTTGCGGCTCGTCAGATTCAGAAACAGTGACGTTGCAGGTCGTTCTGAGCAGCTGACGATAAAGAAAATGATAATGGCCGGGGCCCAGACGGCAGACTTGTTATTCGCACAAGGCATAAGACATAAGACTCAACTTCAACTGCGAGCAAAGACTGCAATAAATGTTGTCATTGTATGAAGTAAAAATCTATTGATTGAAACTGTACTATCACTTCATTGCAGTCATGTTATAGTTGATTGCGAAGCAATGCTTTGAGAAATGAGGACTCCCACTTCAAATCTCCATTCCACAATCATTTTCTTCCGAGTAAAGCGATGACGTCTTCCACCTCAAAGAAATCGAAATACAAAAAACCTGGAATGTGATATCTACTAGAAAAAATCTGTTAATACACTTCTTGATATAATAGATAAGATAATTGCTTGGTTTCATGGGACGATGGCGCTTGAGTATTTGTAATTTAAAAATCGAGTTTATCGCGCCAATGTCTGATACATGTACCGAAAGTCCTATTGGTTAGCGAAACGTTAAAAACTGTTGGACAGTGTACATATTTAGTCAATGAAAAATTTCCATTACGTCGTGGCATCGAACGGCTCGCAGAGTCACCGAGCGTCAATTTGAATAAGCGGAAGGACGAAATCATCGTTTTTGGTAATCCCGACAATCCACGACCGTGTTCTAAATCCTTGACTTCGCGCGAGTACGCACACAAGTACGCAAGGAAACGGAGTCAAGAACGCAAGTAGCCGGCAAAACGTACGAACATGAACACATTCGTTTTACCGGTTGTCTACCTGTTCTGGGTCAGTCGCGTGTGCAAGGTCAAATCCCAAGAATCTCCAACGTCACTGGCTGAACCGAAGACCACGAATCTTGGATTCTTGGGCGGCCGCTGCCACGGCCGCCTAGAACGATATAACTTTCAAGTCTGAAATTATTTTTCCTACCAATTCGCCGATTCATCGCCACCATTGTAATTCGTCTTCACGATGACAAGTTTATTGTTCTCAGTTCTTCGTGTAATTTGAAGAAGTATAGACACAAAATCACTTTATTTATTGTTTTTCAAATTTGTTGAATTATTATTACATAAGCAAAATGTGTCCTATACTCTACGCGATACCGAAATAATTAAATATCTTTCCACGTGATGAAACTTGAAGGTGTAAAAACAACCGATGCAATTATCATCCGCTTTCTGTTCTCACAACTGCATTGTATGCGAGGACGGATAATTTGAGGAAAAGTGCGATCTTGCAAGGAAAGCTTCTAACGAAAAGAAACTGTTCGATGAAGTATACGATTACCGTAGGATGTACCTATATATACCTATATGTACCTATATATATATATTAAATATTAAAAATATTTGGTCCTTTCGTACAAAAATATTATTTTATTTTAAAGATAGAAACCGATCTGGCTTACACCGATCTGAACTCAAATCATGTAAGATATTAGAAGTCTCGAACAGACTTAATTTTTAAACTTCTGCATTTAAAATTTATCTTAATTCAACATCGAGGTCACAAACATCTTTATAAATATGATCTTCCTAAAGATATGATGCTGTTATCCCTAAGGTAATTTTTCTAATAATTTATAATATAATTTAATTTTCTCTTACATTAATTTATGATTATAAAATTTAAAGTTTATTAAATTTAAATATTACCCCAATAAAATTAATTTAATTAAATTTTATATAAATAAATAATTAAAAAATTTAATTATCTTATAAAATTCTATAAGGTCTTATCGTCCCTTAAAATAATTTAAGCATTCTTATTTAAAATTTAATTTAATTTTGTAATATTGAAACAGTTTATATTTCATTAACCCTTTCATTCCAGCCTTTAATTAAAAGACAAATGATTATGCTACCTTTGTACAGTCAATATACTGCAGGTATTTAAAATATTTCATGGAGCAGGGACGACTTTAAATAAATATCAAAAAGACATATTGTTGTTAAACAGGTGAATATAATTTTTGCCAAATATATATATATGTATAATAATTATATTAAAAATATTTATTTATTTTATATAAAATTTTATTTTATTAAATTTTTTCAATGTAAACGAAATATTTTATATTAAACTAAAATTTTTATTAAAAACATTTTCCAATACCTTTACTACGTCACGACTTATTCCATTTATAATGAAAGTGACGGGCAATTTGTACACTAAATAAAACTAATTTCAATTTTATTGATTTATAAAATTTACTTTTAAATCCCATCTTCATTAAATTTAAAAAAATTCAAAATATATAAATTTAATGTAACTCATTATATCTTAAATCAACTATATTTTGATTTGAATTCATATTATACCAAATTTTTAATATAATATTTTAAAAATAAAGTTTCTATACATTTTTTAAACAACAATACATAAATTTTATATATAAGTTCATCTTAACGTGGTATATCAATTTAATAAACAAGTTCCTCTAAGAAGTTTATAAAGCCGCCATAATATTTAATTTTAATGATTTACATTTAATATTTAATATCTCTATTTTATCTTTATAATAGGGTATCTAATCCTAGTCTATTCTCAAGATTTTAAAAAAATTTATATTTTTATTATTAAATATATTATATTTTTATATTTCACTAAAATAAAATAATATAAATTTAATTTTTATTTAAAAATTTTTATTTATTTTAACAATTAACTTATAATAATAGTTTAACTGCTGATGCTGGAACTAACCTGTACCCGTGCATAGACATAGACGAAGAGAATTTCTATTCGTACCGACCGACACTTTTGACACGTCCTATACATACACACGCGTGTGGACATTAGGCCAAGTGCAGCGTTCTCGTTGCATACGAAAGTGGGACGACTGCACGGCTAGGACGGTATACGTTGTCTATATGGCAAGACAACTTAGCGTCCTTGTCGAGAAAAGCAAGGCCTTTCCTTATCTGTGCAAGTTTGGAGCTACTTGAACATTTATGTAGCTGAACGAGGCCTCTCTACCGGTTATTCACCATCGACGGAAATATTAAACGCCTTGATGCGATGACCCACAATTCTGTTGACAAAAGTTATGCTTTAAAAACTCCTTTCGCGGATCAAGTACAAAAAAAGAATATGGGATATTGTTCTTCTAAGAAAAATTCCTAAATATCAATTTATTTTCTGCGCGTTAAAGAGTTGTCCTCCTTCATTAATGTAGCCGTAAGTGTACGGTCTTGAGATTTCTAGATACGTGTCTACTCCCTTTCTTCTCTGTCCGTGACCGTCTCGTTCTACTGAGAATGAGAATGTCCTGATCAGAGTATCCAGCCATTCATGCGGCAGTTTTTCTAGTTCCATTTAACCGTATTTTTCATGTGCCCCTTCTTTGAAAAGTCTGAACAAATTATATGTTAATAATTATATAAAATCGGCATTTCAAAATTCTCTTTATTTTTTAAAATTCCAAACCTAACTCGAACCTAACGAACATTCTATTCAAATAGCTATAGAAATCTATTTCTCCGTGGTCTTTGGCAACTCTAAGATAAATTAAAATACTTGACCTAACTAAAGTTTTTATAGTCACTTTTGAACGAATTTTGGTTAAGTCTAGGTTAGGTTTGGATCATCCAACAAGAGACCTGTGAGAGTTGTCGACCCACATATTATCCATGCTTGATTACACTGATAAAAAACTCCCACATGTATAGGGTGGGCTAATTGAAATCAACTACAACGCATGTAAGCAATGTTGCGAAGCGTTTAAGCTCCGTACCGATTAATTCGAGCTTCCTCGGTGTGACACAGATAACGATGATACCGACGCAAGGTCGTTACAGAAAATATATTTATTCTCATCGCATTTGTTTGCAATACTCCCTTATCAATTGAAGAGGATAAGAGAACCTACGGAATAACCTGATTTTCTTTATAGTTCTGTATATATTCTGCTACAAAATTGTCGGCGACATACCATTCGCTGCGAAACGGTGTCAAGTTGCGCATTTTCTTGCATTCCTGTAAGTGCATTGCAGACACTCCTTCTTCTTACATAATTCGTATGTTTTTTCACTTCCTTCTTCGGTGCTGCATTTCCGCCACGTACATGCTTCTGACATGTCTTTTGCTCCTTGTCCTCCCCCTTTACGCATATTCGTGGCCCGTCTTGCCCTAACTCGAATTCTCAAATATGCCGTGTTGTCCCAGACTACCCTTTAATTCCAATTAGAATAAACGGTGTTATGGGAAATCATGACAAGCATATGTATAAGTATCTTTTATTCGCAGTAATAAAAAGACAACAACTGTGGACGCTAAAGTTATTATCACTCTTTACCATCATCACACTGAAATGGAAAATTTTCTATGATAAGATATCGGATCAGTATCGTAATTATTTGATTCGATGTTTTAAGACCTCTATTACCACTTTTCTGATCTAAAAGACACGGTCAATGCAAAATTCAGTTTTCAATCAAAAGTTGGTTACTTAGGATGTACATAGTATGTCGTCACCGGCCTTATGACCGACGTTAAATCAACGTGCTAATGTGGTACCGGATAGAGCCTAATATTTATAAATACGACGAACCGAATCGAAAATACAGTTTCCGGTGTAATAGCTTTTGGGACCGTTAATGCCTCGCAGGCGATTACATACTCCTAGGCGACCTTCATAACGCTAGTAACGCGAGATTTGGTGAATTCGATCCGCGTGACTTTCATATTGTCACCTTCCTACAAAAATAGTACTCGGGAGGCTGGTAAATGAGGCTGCGTGCTTGTTGTAATTTGCTGATGGTTAAAAAATGCGGTTTTTCCTGGTAACTTTAATGGAATACGCTGCCGTGTAAAATTAAATCGTCGCTAAACTTTCTACGAAGAATAGTGCGCCCGCTCGTTCTACAGCGCGAAGCCACAACTTTCACAATCCTGAGTTCATCACTATTTTTCAAAGATGTTTCTGCATCATCTAGCAGATTTCTATTGAAAAACTTTGGATTTGAAGATCGAAGCTATTCAAAGTTGATGTGCGAGTTTTCAATGAAAAATGAGCCGGCATTGGGAACATATTCGAGTGTAGTGTGTGTTTAGTGTGAGTCTAACGCGTGTTTAGGGTAATCTAACGTCGACAAAAACTAACAGGGCAGAGGAGGGTAATACTCGTTTCTAAGCACACGCAAGACACAAGTGATCTCTTAATTATACTTAATATTCCACGCCTGGGAAATTAGTGCTCCGAGAGTCGATGATGCAGAATCGGCTACCCCCACTGTCGCGCTCCGGTCGCCCGTCCGGCCTGCCATGACAGGCCCGGTCACGTGACGATTTTCGTCTCTGTCATGCATAGTCCGGTAGTGGCAGAGTTGTTCCCCTCAATTTGTGCTCCCTCCCCTCATCTGGCGACACTGCTTGCACCAGCGCGTAATCCGGCAAAATCGGAGTAAACCTTGCTGTATTTCCAATAATTTCAATATTTATTAATAATTTCAATATCCTCCCGCCTGTTCATAATAATCTGATTGCCCATTGTACGAACATATTCGTCCTGTTGGAAGTTGGAATCGATATGCATCATGCATAATGCATGGAGGATAAAAAGGTCCTTGTAGCACCGGTCCCCGTCCTCTGACAAAGCTGAGGAGTCAATCGATCCTGCCTACCTGGCAAAGCGGAAACAGCTATTTATAACCACGAATGCTTCTTGAATTCTTATTTATAGCTTGTAAGGAAAGCTACTAGGGAATGTGTCTTGGGCCACAAGCCACAATAAGCCACGTCATGGTTTATTCAAGTTCAGGTGGACTCGGTCATAATTTGCTTCAAAAAACAAAAAATATATTTGTGATGTTTGTACGACCGAAGACTTTTGTTTTTGATGTTACAGATGTACAGTATAGACATCTGTACTATAGATGTACAGTACAACCTTACTGTAATCTATAATATCGCAGAGAAGAAATCCAAGCATAGATTTACGAACGCGTCTTTTATGTAGATACTGCCTACTGCACGTAATGTAAGTAGTCGAGTGTGCACCGCCACCGCTCTACATTTTTCCAAGTTCAAGTTCAATTGGAGGTTACACCGGCGAGGTCCCTGTAAAGACGTCAGAGAAAATAGCCTGGGAATTCACTTTGGCCACTCCGGACTCATGGTGTACGAAGAGCGGACGCGCATACTGTAATTAATCAGTTGCGATCTATGTAATGGCACATTTGTTGGTAAGGCCCCCATGTTAAGTTTACTATTCGACAGAAATGGAACAAAGCATTTTTGTATCGTTAGCGATCTGGTAGCGTGACATCGTGTTCCAAAAAATATAAACTGCAACCGTTTCATCGGTCACTCTGTACGTCATAGAATACACATAGAATAGTGTTAGCATTGTCGGGTAAATTTTCTACGCTGGCGAGGTACGCGGTGCCTCCGGTACTTGAATCACCGAGTACATTGCACTTCTGCGCGAAATGGGACGCAGCGTATCGCTCGTGGCAAATCGAAGGAGCGCGGAAACGGGTCTTGACTGTCTTGTCTCGAGGCTGGAGTCTTGAGGGACAGTGCCCAGTACCGTATCGTCACGCGAAAACTCCCTTTCACGAGATTATTTAACTGCTGCTAATGATTAACCTACCTTATACGAGTCTAATAAATACTGCCGTAATTTAACCGGTAGCAAAACGTTCCCATGTCGTACACACGTGTTTAAGCTTAGCCTGTTCAGTTTGTTTTTTCAATATGTACCATGTGCAGCATATTATGTTTCAAAACTATACTTGGGCCGCGGTAGTTCCTTCGGCGATAGCCGCTACAACTTTCGCTCCAGTATTGATATTAAAGGAACTGTAAAGAAGCTTCGTAAATAGAACGATATGGTAGTACCAGTTATCGTTATCTCTTTGTTCGAGATAATCTTCATAACTACATATTTTCTAGTACAGACAAGCTCAAATCCAATGTACCGTGAAAAAAGTTGTCAGAGCAAATAAAATCTCTCCTAATTCGTTACTTAAATATATCCTCATTCTATTGTATGGTTATTAGTTGTAGAATTACAAAGACAGGAAACTTGTGGGTTCTGTACTATTGACAAGTACGTAATAGCCGCAACATGTTCCAGGGCTCGCGTTAATCTTATCTCTCTTTTGAACAATTAGTTCGATAGTGAACCATTATCTTCAACTTGTTGCGACATTATTAAACTGCAACGTATTGCTACGTTGTAATGTAATACTCGAAATGAATCTGCCAAAACTACGGTAGGGTAAGGGACCCAATTACTGTGTACGAATATTGAAAAAGAGATATATAACACATATATTAACTAATTTTAATGAAAAACTTTTAATTTGTTTTCTAACTGAAATCTAAGAATTTTCACACTAATATAGGCTAATTCTGCCTATCAAATTTCTAAAGAAGGCCTCATACAGTAAATATTAAAGGGACCACCTTGGCGAGTCGTTTTGGCTCTATGGTGTTTCATGGCCCCGGCTAGATCGATGAGGAACGTCTGCAGTCTGCAGTGGCCACCACGCCCAAACTGGGAGGGAGTGCCATGACTCACCCCATACAGAGAACCATGAACGGGCGGGGACACCCCCGTGGCGCTGCTACGTGGCATTGAAAGTGACGAGCCGCCGTGCAAATTCACCCTACGCTTCTTGTCGTAGTCGACAAACGTGTCACGTGGGGCTCTAGCTTAGGGACGTGCATGGAACCATGCCGGGTATCACGTGCGTCGACCTAATCCAACAGCGTGCATAGTCCAATTTAGGCCCACGGGCAGCCTTGATTTTCATCCGTTGCGAGAAAAGGGGATAGGCTCTTCCGATTACTCATCGGCTCGGCCACGTTGCCAACCCTGTGTATCTTTCCCAGTGAAATCAGAATCGTTCTGTGATCGGTAAACGTCATCGACATAACCACGTCAAATACAATCTTTCTCTCCCATATGCATACGTATACGTATTCTGAATACATTCCAACCTTTAAACTCATTTAATGAAAGTTTAGCTTAAATAAGTCGAGAATTGCAAGCGATACGGCTCTCCTCGTTTAGGGAGTGGTTCAATTTCCTGTAGCGGCCGATTGACGGGCGGCGCGGGAGCCGGGAATTTGACATATAAACACGCCAAATAATCTGAAATGTTAGTCACGCGCTGAGCAATCGTTACGCTTCTTCATATATGCCCATATATGGAAACGTTCGTTCGTTAACTTTATCAAACCGTTCCGTTGCAACGTAAGCTGTCTCGTATTGCAGATACAGTGCGAGGTACAAACATGTATACAGAGGGGTTATCAAAACAGATACGTTATTGATATATTACTTTTACTTCATCAAAGTAAACAAATTCTAGATATAAAGTATAATTGAAGCAATACATGTATTGTTTTCAAAGCACGTAAATATTAAGTTCTTAAATTACACAAAAAGATATTATGAAAAAGTTAACATCCTTAATCCGCTCTTTTCTTTTTTTAGTAAACATTAAACGAAATTAATTTGATATCGTGCGTAAGAAATCTGTACAACAGTGTTTTATATAATTTACATAGTAAAATAAAGTACAATCACTGTGATTGTTATCTTTATTTCCAATATTCGAGCGTGCTCAAAACAAAGGTCAGCGTTGAGATGATTTTCGATGTGAAGGTTTTTGGAACAGGCTACGTAACAACCTGTCGAAGAGAAATTGGCCGTGCACCTAAAGTCAATGACTTCGTGGCTTGGTTTAATTGACCCAACGACGGGATCTTTTTACGGCTTTAGGAATCAAGGCCACCGCTGGCGCTGGTTCGGTGTGCGTACACGTTGCACACAGGTATAGACACGTCACACACACTAAACGCCTTTCCGCAGATATAACCGATCGACTAGAAAATCGTACATGGAATTATGGGATGACTCGACGGCCTGATTAAGGGGAAGCCCGATTTAGAACGCAAAAAATAAGGTGATATTTGTGATTTATTTTACTTCGGGAAATTACGAAGCGGTTTCTCATAAATAAATAAAATATGATTAGATTTAACCTGTACCTGGGAAAATTATTATTGCCATGAGTAGATATATGTATCTTCATATACCCGGTCAATCGTTTTTCAGTGTCTACAGCAGAAGTTATTTCCGAATCGACTGAAAATTTCTAGTAAAAAGCATTTGGAAATTTTCGGAAAATTAGCCGACTGTCGACAAGTGTCTAGTTTCCGTTTCCTGTGGTAAGACATACATACGCATAGGTACATATGCACGTTATCCTACGGATGTCGGCATCCTCTGAGATAAACGTTTCCCAGACGACAAACGTTTCTGGCTTCCTAATATCGCTTGGTTCCTTCACCGCTCTTTCACTCGGCATACCGGGAAATCTTCTACAAATTAATTAAGTTCGTCAACGCGCATATCACGTTGTAATTGGAGCGACTCGGTCAGAGTAACAACGAGGGTGCGTTCACACCCACGTACCAAGCGGAGCATGTATAAAAGAGCCAAATATGGACGGTTTGCACATCGCCTTAAATCTTTTACTATAAATGGCCTTAATCTCTTAACGTTAGACTACACGCGTTTAATTTCTCTTTGATGTTCAACGTGGTCTTTACTGACTCGACGAATTCGTTCTTGGATATATAGGGTGTCCCAAAAATGTCGTGCTTCCTTGGAAGAGGTGATTTCTGAGCTAATTTCATGTAACTTTTTAGTTTGTGAAAATGCCTTTCGCGACTTTATTAACGAGTTATTAACGACAAACGCGGACCAATCAGAGCCCGGTTAGCGTGACATCCCGTTTAATGCAACTTTTTCATAACTAAAGGAATATTTTATTCCTTCGAAAAGAACAATTGTTTTAACGATAATAAAAATGTAGTTCAATAGGAATATGGACACAGAACAAGTTTAAAGTTAGAGTAATATCTGAATATAACATAAATAAAAATTGCCTTTGCCAAGCGTGTATTATAACCCCTGCTCACGTGTACTAAATTTATTCATACGCTTCTTCCGCTCTGTGAATGAATGGTAAATGATGATATGCGATTACTCACGAAATACTAATAATGAAGATCAGACATTGTAAGCAAAGCGTGTAAGATTCTAGGAAACCATCAATCGCGCTTATGGTGATATGATTCATGCCTATACATATGTAATTGAAAAGCGAAAATCTACTCTAATCCATTTTTTCAAAATTGATCGCATGAAGAACACATTTTTACGACGACTTTTATTATCTGATTTTGTATATTTCGGCAGAATATACTTATCATATTATTGAATATTATATATAACCAGAATGTTGAAAATACAGATTGTACTATCTCTCCAGGAATAATTATCTCCGATCAGCATAACATTTTTGACGAACAAATACGTTATATGTATATTACTGGAAAACATTTCTCATAATTTAGCATTACTTTTACAGTAGTCTGTCCTTATTTGTACTATTTTTATATACCTCGTTATTATCATTATTAATAGAAATTAAGAGTTGGTGGACATTTAATATAGTTGACGATTAATTTCATCAATGGCAATTTTCAATGATACTAATTTTTGTAATAATAAATGCTCATCTCTGTAAAAATTGCACAACGTTGCAAGGTTTATGTGTCTAGAAACGTTGACTTTAAAACATGTCACTGACGCACTCTACCAGCGAAAGAGAGAACTAACGTTGTGTGAAAATATTAGAGTGTATATTGCCAATTCGCCTAATCGAGCTTTGTTTTCTTGACAGACAAATATATCGTAGTTTGCATGATACACGACATCGATTCTTCAAAAATGATCACAGATGTTATAACATGTACTGTTTAAAAATGAATTTGCAGTAAGGCTTATTGTTAAAAGATAAGATTCATTCAAGAATGACGAGAGATAACAGGTTAGTTTTGTTTACGTGTTTGTAAAGTGACATAACTGTCTTTATTTAGTATATAAATGACCACGTTGGAAAATGTTCGGTTGATATAATTTTATCAAATTTAGGAAACGAGGGCGTAATGCGGAAGAAGAATCTAGCGAATTTATGCCATTGAGCAAAAGAATCAATAATCTTCATATTAATAACTTATCAGGTATGCAAGAGAGTATGATAGAAAATATGGATGCGGACTGGAGCAAGAAAACCTTTTTACCTTCACCAAATTATTCGGAGCTCTCCCAGGGATCGCCGCTGTATGAGGGATGTAGCTCTAGCCAAAGTAGCTATACAGCTGATTATAAACCAGATCTTGATGTGTTTGAAAATCCTTTTTATTATGAAAGTAATAAGTTGTTATTTACCTTATACATGGAACGTATACAAAGAACATCCGAATCGTTTTGATATACTTATTTTTAAACTGCAGTAGACTCTCAATTAACCAGTTTCTACGGGTATGAACTTGAAACTGGATGAACAAATGATCAGACAACTCAAATACATGGATAAAGTATCATTTATAGGTTGTAAATTAGATTACCAGATATATGTGTTGTACATAAATGTTTATTGATTGCTCAGCTGAAAAAAAAATAATGGCATAATCTTTATAAAACTATTATAATGCATACCAATACTGGAAATCTGTCTGCAGGTAAAAATCTCTAAGAAACAGAGAAACTAGATAAGGGGGAGTTTACTGTATAATTATTACTGCACTGCGGATCTTTATGTAAAATAAAAGTTTGCTGTATCAATGACAAAGCACAGGCATCGAATAGAAATCTTTCTCTTTCTTTAATAATTTGAATGAGCTCAAAATAGTATATCGACATTTGTAAATTCTTCTAATCTTTCTACAATTTTAAATTGCACCTACTCGCCTTTGTCATAAATGCAGAAAATCCGTAGTCTAATGATTATTAATCATGAAGCATTTTTTACACGTCATTACTTCATTCCTTTCCAATATATTTGTATCACTACCAAATTTTTTAGACGCGTGAAACAAGTATCATCTAGGAAATCTTATGGTTTCAATAGGAATGAAATTATTTATTATTATAAAGTAATTAAGTAGTCAATTTGTACGCTTGAACGTAAAAAATATATATTTAAAATTCCATGTTAATTCAGAACTCACAATGGGAATTTACAAGTTAGGGTATTGATTTCAGCTAAACTTTTAGCGGTGAATGTAAAACAAAAATTAGGCATATTCAAGTGTTTGTGTAAATACACATTGTTTATAAATATTTTATAAAATGACTCTTTCATAAGTACTAAAGACAGCAAAAATAAATAGAAGTTGCAAAAGTATTTTTAACGCTAAATGTATTTATAAACAACGTCCATTCTCATAAACATTTAAATATACGTTTGTCTATATTTGCGTAAAATTTACAAAAAGTTTGATCGAGTTCAATGACTCACTGGCTGTGATTTTTCTTTGTCAGCCAGAAACATGTAGGATTACAATTTTTATAAGTACGAACGATGAAATTATTGATAAGAATGTGTTAATAATTATTGGTCATTTATATTACATTATTATATAATAATATACAACTATTATATTGAATAGCTGTTTTTATTACTCGAAAATTGCAAAAATGCGAAATAATTCATATATTTACTAGAACAGAGACTGCAAAATAAAAAAAAAGGTACATTTAGTTAATTTTATTTTATATTATACTGCTACGATGTATATAATTTACAAAAAGAAAGGTACAAGAAATAGATGTCACTAAACGATTCATATCGAGCGGTTATTACATTGAAAGATGGCGACTATCGAATTGCTCTCGACACTTCGATTCTCGACCTAACCTCACTTCAGTGCCCGCTAGGTGCGCGCAGAGTTAGTGTCGACGAAGTGACGAAGTGGCTGGGAGTAGGATAGAGCGACGGACAGGTGTTTTCCGGACTATTAGGAAATTGTCCCAAACATCCGTGATTCTCGAAAAAATTAAAAATATTTCTGTCGTGCTTGCAAATAGAATGATACCATAAGAACTAATTGTTTAATTTGCAAGCGCGCAGGCGCCGCTTTCCCCTTGCTCTCTCGATATACTCCGCGCGTAACCGCCGCCATAGTTGATATTTCTTCGATAGAATATTAATAGCAGTGGAAGTTTTCGCGGTTAAAAGTATTTTAATTTATTGACTGAAAAAACGAGAATTCGTTGAACGAATACGGTGAGACGAGATCGTTCGAGATAAACCTGAGATAGGAACGAAGAAGGAGGGTGTCTACTTTCACAGCTCGTGGTTTTCAGGAGAGTGGCCTGGCACATCGCGGCGCTCCGAGTTAACGTGTAACCATCGTCGGGTGGCTATGTACCGTTAGCTCGTATTCATTCCCCGTTGGCCGACCCAAGAGACCCACGCTTACCTACCGACCGGGGGCCATACTCGATCGAACTCGACTGTCGTAAACCCGGAAATGAGTGCGCGTCGCGGCTCGCTGTTGCCGCGTAAAACCAGCCAGTAGTGCGCGAATTAATCGCGAGTCACGGCTCGTCCATTTGCCAACGGGCACGTTCGTTCGTTTCGTATTCGTATGACGTGTGCGTCGTGAAGAGTAGCCGCGCGGCTAGTCAAAAAGAGCCGTGGCACACGTCGAGCGTATACGTAGAAATGAGAAAGTTGCTGCCGCTGCGGTGAAGACTGAAAACAACGCAGCCGAGTCAGCCAGCAGGCGGACGGTCTCAGTACTACGCGAAGGTGTTCCGACGCAACAGTCGTAGCAGTACGCCGAAAGGAGTGCACAAGGGAGTCACAGCTGCTCGTGGGTAAGTAGGACACGCATATCCTCGTGGATGATTCTCTTGTACGTAGGGGAACTCGCGTGGCACATATCGTTCGTTCGGACGTAGTAGCGAACTGGTGTGTGCTACCTGGCTGGAGGATGACGTCCCGCGATCTCTTTACGCGCTTTACTCCTAATGCGAAACGTGCACACGAGAAACCGCGAAACAGTGGCCACAGAGCACCCACCCCAAGACACTAAAATCGTCGCGGGGCCCTCGTCGTGGCTCACGGCTTGGCTCGGGCTGGCTTTGGTGGGGTGGTTGGAGGTGCGGACAGTGGTTGAGAGGCTGGTGGGGTTGGAAATTGCGTGGTGGTGGGTGCCCGCCGAGGTCTCGGAGGCCCCTCCGTGGCATCTCGCTGCCTCTAACCCGTCGAGGTGGGGGTGTAAACAACAGCCCTGCCTGTGTGCCTCTGTTGGCTCTACTCTGTCCTCCGTTTCGCCTCTGCCCTGCTCTCGCCTCTGCAAACTCACCACGATCTTTTTCCTACTTCCTCTCCATGTAACATCTCCCGATGCGCGATCGAAAGACCACCAAAGGAAGGGAGGGACGCAGGGAAAAAGGGAAAGAGAGGGAATAACCGTCGAGAGAACAGAGCACCAGCCTCGCGGACCTATGCTATTTTCTCGCGTTCTTCATACCACGGATCTCCAATATGGCCGATGCATCATCAAACCTGCTGACGTGTAACCTTGCCCATCGTCGTCTCGTCTCGTCTTGTCTCATACCGTTCCGTTCCGTCCCGTCTCGTCCCGTCTCTATCTAACTGTCCGACACGCTCGCGCATTCGCGTTCATACGATCCGTAATGTCGCTTGCTTAACCCTATACATCCATTCTTCTTTGTACGTTTACATTCACGGAGTACAAATATCAACATGTATAATCTCCTTTCCGAACACTTTTTATTACGCGATCGTAAGATTTTTATCCTGGGTGCGTGTAAGAAAAATGCGTCTGATTGCACAATGCCCCAGCGAGAGCTATTCCGTTCCGCGTGCGGTGTCCCCCCAGCCGCGATATCAGAGCCAAGCCTGTGCAGTTATGCGAGACATCTAGATAGAATTTCTCGAGAAACCACGAATCTACAGAGACATGCTCTCCTCGTTGTGTGTACAAGCGTGAGAGGGAGCGAGGGAGAGAGCGAGAGAGAAAGAGAGAGAGAGATGTGTTGAGCTTTCAGAGAATCGGCGCCATTACGACATGCGCGTCTTGCAACGGTACGTCGGCGAGGCTGACCGGTCAGTCGTACACGCCATTCCGCGAAAGCCAAAAAACGCATCCGCGGTGCGTCCGTGTTTCTGCGTGCTCGTACTCTGGTAGTTGTTTTCTAATTAAGTTGTGCAACCACCCACAACGACTTGCAGCCACGGAGTAATCGTCCGTTCGACACGGCACCCTCCTCGATGCGTCGAAAGGAGGAGAAGTGCACGGGTAACCTAACCTCTCTCTTTCATTCTCTCTCTCTCTCTTTCTCTCTCTCCCATTTTCTGTTCCTTCCCTACCACGGGTAGATCAAGGGCGAGAGTCATCAGTGTGTCCCACTTCGTCTGCCACGATGTCTGCTTCGTATGTTCTCTCCCGATATTTCGCGTTCCCCTCTCCGGGGAGTTCCCAGTATGTCGAGGTTCGTCTCCCTTCTTTCTTGACATGCCCCTACCCCTTCGAGCTTACGGCACACGCTTACGCACCTACACACCGAACTATCGTTCCTTCCCGTCCTATTCTCGCGGTGTTCCGTGTGTTGTTGGCGCGCGCGAGAGAAAGAGAACGCGAGAGAGTCTCGGGGTCTATTTCGCGGTGGGTTCCCGTTTTCCCACCTATGGGTTCCCCCCTACCCTCATCGTGTTCCTACCCCCTACCCCCGTGGGGACACCATCGTAGTGGAGTGGGGTGCAATCCTGAGCCACTTCGACGACTATCCTCCCTGCTCCCGGATCCCTTTGAGGTGGGGGAGGGGGTGAAGTGGGGGCTACCTCATCCCCCACCCCCACATACCAACACATGGTCAAGAGGTCTGAAGTTAAGACTTTGACGGCGGAGATGGTAAGACGATGCCTCGAACTTCAACTTCGGGAAACATAAGCGTCTTTGCTGCTACACGAGATGTGGACCGTTTCAGAGACGAGGGGAATATGTATACGTAAGGGTGCCGGATTACGGGTGGGGGGAGGGGACGTGCCAATTCATAACCGAGTACCGACACTCCCTGAATCTTTTCAGTAAATATATGTAGAAGGCTGATACGCTTACAAGGTCAACCTTGATCTTGACGTATTAATGTGATCTACCTGTACATAACTATATCGTAGCACAGACGGCACATGGAGTGTAGCGGTACATATGTATACATCGTACATACTTACGTGGGGTATCTCTTGTTTGGAGACATACACGCTACGCTTACGGAGCACGTGCTGCACGTACTTTCGCATGGCAATTGTATAGCAACTTTCTCGCCACGTGTAGGATATTTGTCTGTTAGGGGGGATGTACCGACGTACATATGTGTAGGGTAAATGCTAGAGCTTTTACTGCCCGCGTATCCAAGTACTCGGAACACTTATGACTTGAACTTTGATCTGAGAACAATATACGTCTGTCAACATTCGAATATTCGAACTTAAATCTCATAATAGCCATACATTCAAAATAGTTGGATGTAAATTTAGCGAACTAATTTTTAGTACCCGAGTACACGGACATATTTAGATATTCGGAGGTCAACTGAATGGGTATCTGACTTCCGATAATTGTAAATTTAAAGAACGGTAAGAGCCCCAGTAAATGCCCAACGTTGGTATCATAAACGTTTAATTGTCTAAATTTCCAATTGCACTAAATATTCTGCATTATTCGAATATTAATCTTTGCATCTTTATTACGAAATGTCGACCTCTCTATTTATACGGCTATAAGCGTGCGAACTTTGAAATTTCTCGAGCTCGTTGATACACGATATTGATTTACAATTTGTTTTTCGTATTTAGCAACATGCTCGTGTATAAACATCGTGAACTTGCTTTGCTTCGGGAACAGTGTCCAGCGAAGATAGATTAATGGATTAGAGAATAACTGTGAGTTCTGTGAAACGCGGGATCTATTGAAACCGTTCGAAGTTACGAAGGTCGATGCACTTCGACAGCAGCACTCATGCGTCAAAGTGAGTGCAACTGTGTAATACGTATACATGTACAACTAAGTGGCTACTATCAACTTTTCAATATCCTACTTCTTATTTTTTTCCCTTCGAATTCGCAATCACGTTTCGTTCAATGAAATTTCATACATTTTTGTATAATTATGTAGGGTGGAACATATATGTAATTGGAACCACTTCGATTACTGCGTAATTAAGTAATGATTTTAGTGGAAAAAAAATAATATTTCAAATGCAATCCAAATGGTTTCCACGAGGGTATAGTCTGATCTGATTATTTAACTTTTTTTGTACGTGGATACGTAGAGGAGGTCACACATACATATACAGTGAATTTTCGATATATGTCAACAACACGGGTCTTGCCAGCGTCGTATATTATCCAGGAGAAATATCCCGTTATAAGATTTTTCGATCCCGTGGGGGAGAGAACTATTCGGGTGTGTTCTGCAACAAATAAACAAATTTCTACAATTGCAATTATAAATTAATGTGCACGATATAGATTTCACAGATTATTAAAATGATTACTTACGCAATAATCGAAGTGGTTCCAATTATGTACTTACATATTCCGCCCTGTATAAGCGACTTCAAAATTAATTTAATTCATAGTAATTATTATTTTGCGTGTTAGGGTTCTTACTACTGCACGGATCTATGAATACCCGACCTTGAATACTTGGATGGCCGTTCAATCTAAATACGAATAGCGTAAGGGACCCAATTATCGTGGGGCACCAATTACTGTGCCTATATTAATTATACTTATTTTTAAAGTGTAATGAATATTAAAAATGAGGTATATAACGTATATATTAACTGATTTTTAATATTCATTATGCTTTAAAAATAAGTACAATTAATGTGGAGGAGTGAAAAACACTCTAAGTTCTCGGATACCCGAGTAGTAAGACCTCTATCTTGTGTTTATTATCCGCTTGTCAAATCTTCTTGTTAAATGTAATTGATTTGTATAATTTAATGACGTAGTATGTGTGCATATGCATATATATATATATATATATATATATATATATATGTGTGTACACATTTAGGATCGATTTAAATGAGACACCCTGTATATATTTCGTTTTTTTTTTATTTTGGAAGAAAATGTCGCTTATTAACGATATAACAGAATGTTCTAGAGAGAAGCAGAGGCACGTGCCTACAAGATGGTTATTCTTTTGGTTTTCAGATTTAATTATCGTGGAAGATGAATTTCACGCCCTTTCCCGGCTTTCCGGCAGGCTCGCTACCGACGGGCACGGTTCACCAGTTTGCAACCGCTAAATTCGCACAGAACCTGCCGACTGGGGGTCAAGTGGTCGGCGTTCTCTCTGGTGGCGAGGGTGGTGTTCATTATTTGAGGCCGGTCGATCCGAACGGTTTCGCCGTAGCTCAAGGGGGTAACAGTCAGCAGCAGCAGATAATCACACTGCCCATTACCGTACCTGGGAAAGATGGCACGCAGCAACAGCAAACCGTCCAGATCCAGGTGGTCAATCCCAGTGTGTCCCAAAGCGGAAACAGCGGTGACCAGCCGAAATATCACTTGGCCCCAATCTCCTTGGGACAATTCCAACAGGGTGCTGCGACGGTGCTCACCGTCGCGTACAGCCAACAAGGCGCAGATGGGGTGCAGATTCAAGTGCAGCCACAGAACACTGTGGCTACCACACAAACGTAAGGCTTGTCGTTTTGTTTTGTTTTATTTTATTTGATTTTTAAAAGCACTTCAGGGTGGTCCAGCTGGCACTTGAATATGTCTGTTATTTTTGGAGATATTGAAAAACTTTATGAACAGAAGTTGTCCAGGTCAGGACGATCTATAATATGGCGATGATAATTTTTTTGCAGTTGAAGAATTTTCGGAGATTTCAAGGTCACCTTCACTTCTTTAAATAGAATCATATATATTTTTTTATACATTAGTTGATGCAGCTCGACATAGTACATTAAAAATTTAAAACGATTCCTTGTTAAGAAAAGTACTTACGTATAGTCCACAAGCGGAGGCAAAATCAGCCTCAATGGCAGCAAAAATATTGAAAGAAGATTTTGATGCAAGATGTAGTAGATGGACAGTATGTCTTCGTGACATGAACTTTGGAACTATGAAGGAGAAGAAGAGAGCTCATCTATCAAAAACAAAAATATCTAAATAAACAACTGCATCGTTAAGAATTAAAAAAACGTTATACGGTCAGATGAAACGAAAATGAATAGTTGTATTCAACGAGGAAAAAATTTAAAAGAATGGCACGTGAAAGAGACTGTAAAATTTGATGGTGCTGCAATCACGATACGGGGATGTTATAAAATCTAGTCAGTATGTTGAAAATGCTCTTATAAAAGGAAAATAAAAAATATACAAATTTCATTTTATATTCAAGTATACGTGTAAATACAAAATTAGTAGGACATCCTTATCACGCTTTACAATAATCTATTGTATATCTTGTTTCGTTTCAAAATAGTGAAATACTTTCTGTGTTAATTTTAGGTCCGACCAGACAACCCAAAGCACATCAACAGCGGTCACTACAACATCACAGCAGACTATTCAGCAAACCGTGCAGCTGCCAGGTGCGCCAGAAGGATTAACCGTGGTAGCCCAGATTCCACAGGACTTGATTTTACGTGAGGGTATGGAGGAATCGAAAGAGGACGTAAAAGAAGGAACAACACCGGTGGCCCTCATAAAGAGGGGTAGTATTAAGAACCAAGGGAATCAAAGCGGAGAAGAGTTCATTACTTCTATGCCTGCTAGTTGGCAAAGTCTTGCAACTCCAGGATCAACTGTCGCTGATTACCTGTCCAGGTTGCCTGCTAGTACCTTACCTATTAGCTTACAACACTTCCTGAAATTCTCGGCAGAGACAATAAAGAGAGAAGCCACCATCGAGTCCAGTCCTTTAGGGGCTGATGGTATGGATACAACCGGGAGCGCTGCATCGGGAGAGCAAGCTGTGCAGATCACAGTCGCTTCCGGGGAAACGGCGATCATTCCTGATGTTGTTGAGGAACAGGAAACCGGAGCGAAGCCTAAGAGGAAAAAGAAGTACAAGAAGAAACCGCCGAAGCCGAAAAAGCCGAAACCCGGTCAAGTCAGCATAGTGACAGCCCTCGACGGTACAACATTATTCTGTTGCCCGCAGTGCAACATGGCGTATCCTGAGAAAGAACTGTTGGAACAACATCTCATTGGACACAAAATCGAGAGGAGATTTATATGTGACATTTGTGGTGCAGGTTTGAAACGTAAAGAACACTTAGAACGGCACAAACTGGGCCACAATCCGGATAGACCTTTCATTTGTTCCGTTTGCATGAAAGGCTTCAAACGAAAAGAACACTTGAACCTTCATTTTGTTATACACTCCGGACAGAAAACCGAGGTTTGTACCGAATGCGGAAAAGCGTTCTACCGCAAAGACCATCTGAGAAAGCACGCCAGGTCTCATTTGGCTAAGCGTATCAAAGAAGATCCTTTGAACACGACCGACGCTTCCCAGAATTCCCAACAGCAGACAGAACAACAGCAGCAGGCCGAGCAATTGCAACAGCAGGCAGAACAATTGCAACAACAATCATCGGTATCCGAATTGCAACAGATACAAATACAAGTGGGGCAAGGTTCTCAAGCTCAGATCCATCAAATAGCCGTTAGCGAACAGTCCACCGTTGTTCTTCCGACTGCAGCTGAAACTGGTGCGATGGCTATACTTCACCATCAACAGCAGCAGCAGCAACAGCAGCAGCAGCAGCAACAACAGCAGCAACAACAGCAGCAACAACAACAACAGCAACAGCATTAGCAGCAGCATACCGCTCAGAATCAACCTGGGCGGTACTTCCGGTTCAATCATCAACAGGCTAGAGGACGTGCAAGGCAAGGCGTGCTTGCCGATTGAATTCTATAATCCCATAGTCAAATTGGTATCGTGTAAAGAAAAAAAATTCTCGTTGATGGTGGTTATCGTTGCCTAGTAGTGGTGTTGCAAAAGTAAACAAAAAAAAAAAACAAAAAAAGATTGAGATCTTTCTTTGTATCTTCAAATAAAGATACTTTTACTGACGAGCCGTCGCATTTCAAAGTTTGTACACCATCAGCTTCTTCAAAGGAAGTCGTAGGTCAGACTAATGTACGATTATAATTATTCTGCAAAACGCACTGAGCTGACTGACGAACGAAGTTCGTACATAAAATACAATGTTTCTTTTTTGCGTACACGTTCTAGCGTACGTGTAAGGAAAGAAAAAAAAAAGGTTGGAGCGGGTTTGTCTTAACTCGTTTTAATTCAATATGTTTTTGTCGCTAATCCAGTTCCATGACGCAAGTTAGAAGTAAATAAAGAAGTTTATATATACATATATATATATATAAATATAAAAATATATTTTTGAAAGCGCGGACTGGATTCGCCAGACAGAAGGCAATCGAGTTTTCGGCTGAAGTTAATTTTTCTTCAATGATAAATAATTAATGGGAGGGAAAGAAAGAGCGAGAGAGAGGGAGAGAAAGAGAGAGAGAGAAAGAAAATACGTAATGTGAAAGGTAACGAGTAATTCACAAAGCAGGGCTGTAAATACAACCAGTTTACCGTGCACAAGAAGGAATAAGACTGTCGTGCAAATATGAAGTGAATCTATTTATTCCATTTATTCTAGACGATCGAGACACAGAAAGAGAGTGTATATGTTAATCTATGGCATTCGACTAATATTTGAAGAGAAATGCAATGATAAGTTGTGCGAAACAATTGTAAAATTGTACATTTATCGATTTATCAATTTGATTGGTTGTTCGACGTTTGATATGTTCGAAATGAAGAATGTTCTATTGCTATATTGACTGTAAATTAATCCGAGAAGGTACACATACGTTTTTGAAAGTTGTAAAGAAGAATACCGATTGGTTATGGACAAATTTTTGATAGCATTGTCATATGAATACACAAATATCAGTTTGCATATCGTAAAGATAAAAGGTATTATTATATACGATTAACAATTCAAATTCTGTGCATTTAAATTTCGGTATTTCGCGAAAGGGACGCATTTCTAGGACTAACTACGATATTTTTATAATTCTGATAAGTTAGTATAACTTATTTTGTATAGTATTTAGTTCAGTTTATTAACAAAACCGATGATCCTTTTGCAAGAAGACTTTGCAATCTTCTTCTTTGTGTTGATCGTGATTGACAAATATTTGTATTATCATAAGTTGCACGACGAAAGTACAGCAAAAGAAAACCGGTTTTTCGTGGTCGAGCCGAATCTGTTTTACCGGTGGATCTCGAACACACTCAAAATTGTTTGAACAAAAGATGTATGTATACAAAAAAAAGAATACTTTTTATTGTAAGTATCATTACTAAAGGCAGTGGGTATAGCTGTACAAGAAATATAATTATTATTTTATTATCATATTATTATAGCTATTATTATTATCATAATCAGTATGGATAGTCTATAAGTCATTTTCATTGTTACTTACATAAATATTGGAGAAAACTGCTAAAATAAAACATACATTTAATATAAACAAATTTCTCTTAATTAACCAATTATAAGAATTATTTTCTTTTTTGTATTATATACTCGAACACTTTTAATTTGTATAATTATTAACCGTGGAGTGTTACTAAGAACTAAGATGCACTTATTAATTATTATATTATTTTAAACGAACGAACGAACTAATAACTTGTACAGGGAGAATTAATCAACATTTTTAACAGCACTATTTGTACATTCATAAAATTCGATATATAACATTATACGTCATTACATATTAAATTTTTAATTTGATCAATAAAATCATTTACAAAAAAAACTTATATTTTCCATTACAATAATTTGGCATACTCGTACGTATATCTCAGCGTAATTATTGTAATAGGCAATCTACGTTAATTGTTAATTACAAAAAAAATACCTAATCACGAAAGAATAGGAATATATTGCTCGTTATAAGTTCTGTGTTACATTGGTACTTTTTTTTCCTTCAGCTGACCGAGGTGCTCCCCGATATTCCCAGAGGATATACAGTGGGTCAAACAAGTTTTGTACATCTATTTCTTGGTTCTGAATTCCTGTTAAAAAATGCATGTAATTTTGAAGGAGCCTTAGAAAGTATTTCAATTATGAGAGTAACGCTATGTTTTCACTTAGTCGTGGTTTATTGACTTATATAGGTATAGAAATATTATTAATAAGTCACTATAACTTCTGATCGTGCTAGAGTAAAATATATCTTTGTTATATTTACATTTCTATGCAGAACAGAACACTGACAGTTGAACACTGTTCAATACTGTTAATGTACGATTAATGTGCAAAAAAACTGGGTAGAGAAATCGTTTTTTGAGCCATTGTATCTCCGACTCCCTCCGACTCGAACGCGATGAGAATACAAGTAGAAGAGAGAAAAATAATGGCAGGTCGTCGGGAGCGATTCGAAGTTAAAACCCCGGTGGATTCGGGCATTTTCGTCGGCGCGATCGGAGAAGAGGGCCGGAAGAGAGAAAAAATAGTTAAGAGGCTGGCACAGTAGAGGGCGGACTGATGGGGTGGGGGCGCCGACTTGAGGGACAGGTGTCAACGGCACATACATAGAACAGGGGATCTTTTTTCGGAAGTTCTCGGTTCCGTGAAAATCCTGGCCAGGCGAGCGCGGGCTGCTAAGTACTAGATGGTAAGTTGATCGTTTGGCAAATTCGCGAAATCGGCGAACCCGTGGGCTCGTCGTGTTCGGCGTGTAGTATAGCACGGCCATTTTCTGCTGAATTTCGTGCGAATTCGGCCCCGCGTATCGACTAGGTGCTGAGAGGGGAAAGTCTCGGGATCTCTCCCCTCGCGCTTCATCCCACTGCGCGTACGCTACCCATCCCTCTGACCAGATCATCCCCCCCTGCGTCCTTCTCTCCTCCACCCCTCCCATTCTCCTCATTCTTCCCCATCCTCCGATTCCCGTTCTTCGCGCTGCCGTCCCTCTACGGCCACCCTTCCCCCGCATCGCGACAATCCTGGCCGCGTACAATATTCGTTTTTTAACGTCTTTGTTGCGCGTTCTATCCCTCTCTATAGCTGTCTAAAACTGTTCGGTATCTTCGTCACACGAATACGGATGGTTGTTCAGTTGTACAGTGTGATTCCCGTGAAGAATTTCCCTCTCGAATCGGCCGTGCGGTTTCGAGGAACAAGACCGACTGTTTCTCCCGTCTCGCGTGTGTATGTACCTTCGTCGTGACAGACGGAGACGGAAACGGTCGACGTAGCGTCGGCGTCCGACGGTGTGCTTCTGTCGTGCTTCTCTCGTGCTGCAAAAATACGCTTCCTCACTGTTTTACCTCTCGGAGACCCCCCTCCGAGGAAAGGATTCGATTCCACGGCGAAGAAACATGGGGAGAGGGACGTCGCTGTGAGTAAATACATACTCGGGCGTCGTTCGAGCAAGACGCGCCAGATATTTTGACGCGGCGTACCGCGAATATCGTGGCGTGCGTGAACGTCTACGGAATTCGTTGTTCGTTACCAACGATGTTGCTGACAATTTTCCGATGTATGTACAATTCTCGAGCTCTCGTTTCGGACAACGCTGCGACCTTTGTCTGAGTGAGCGGGTGGCGATGTACCATTTGAGCACATGTTACCGGCTGACATTTACAATTTGTTCGACCGCCGTTTACGTGTATCGTACTAGTATATCGTAATAATAAATCGTGCCTGGAGCTTGTCGGCAAAATGATAAAGGACGTCGGTTGATGGACAAACACTATTCACTTGCGGAAATACCCTGTAAACTAACTACCGTTCAAGTGCCGTTTCCCGTGCGCGATCATGTCAATTCTGATGTTCTATGACCTTACAGATATTTGATTGACGGTTTGCAATGAATTTCCCGCCGTTCGGAGGCCACTTTCCCGGTACTATTCCGAGTATCCATCAGTTCGCTACCGACGGCTCCGGCGGTGCGGGCGGGCGCTACGCCAATCATTTTCCCAACCAGCCTCCTATTGGAGTGCCGGTTATGGGAAAGTACCGTCCTGAGAGCAACGGAGTGCAATCTGCTCAGTCGCAAGTAATGATGAACAATAAGGCTACCTATCCGAATAGCAATGTTCATCATTATCCAAATGTGCCATACTCTCAAGCTCAACCGGTTCAACAGCGGCCCTCGAATTCGCCTGGAATGCAAGAGAAGCGTTCCTATCACCAGGTAAATGGTTTTCCTATAAGTATACGTATAAGTTTTTACTGTATATAGACTTTATGGCGATCGAAACTTTTCAGCAAGCGACCGAAACCATAAATCAACAAGACGTTTGCAATCTTCTACAGGATAAGGATAAAAATAAGGACAAAAAGACAGACGAGCAACAGCGCAATGGAGAAAATACGACTAATGGAAACCAGCAAGATTATACAATGCATCAACATCACCAACAACACGCTCATACTCAAACTCCTGCAACTATGCCCGCAACATGGCAATCTCTGGCCACTCCTGGTTCTACCGTGGCCGATTACCTCAGTCACTTGCCAGCTAGTACTTTACCTTTAAGTTTACATCATTTTTTAAAGTACTCTGCAGAAAGTATTAAGAAAGAGTCGGAAATGGCACAAACAACTTCGGTAGCTGTAGCAACAACTACAACGCCTAATATAATGATGTCTCCGAATAATAAAAAGAAGAAAAAGAAGAAGGCTCCAAAGGAGAAAAAACCACGTCCAAAACCTGGTGAAATTCGCTTAACTACAGCTTTAGATGGTTCTACATTGTATTGCTGTCCTGAATGTCATATGGCGTATCCTGAACGTGAATTATTAGAGCAACATTTACTAGGCCATACCTTGGAACGAAGATTTGTTTGCGATATTTGTGGTGCAGGTTTAAAAAGAAAAGATCATCTTACACGTCACAAACAGAGTCATAATCCGGAACGGCCATACGTTTGTACTGTTTGTTTGAAAGCATTCAAAAGGAAAGAACAATTGACGCTACATTTTGTTATACATTCTGGAGAAAAGCGTCATGTATGCACAGAATGTGGAAAAGGATTCTATCGTAAAGATCATTTAAGAAAACACACCAGAAGCCACATTGCGAGGAGAGTGAAAGCTGAGCTTAGCCAAAATGCTGGTAAGGTTTAACAATCGTACCTTTTATCCATATCGAAACGATAATGTGAAAACATATTTTATGTGCACAATGTCTGTTTATTAGGTACACAGCAAAGTCAACAACAGAACAATGTCTCGAATATGCAGACAACTGCTGTTACAGCATCGTCTGTCCTTTCTGGTGGACATCCAGGTCCTCTCCTGTCCTGAGCCCCGCCACCAGGGAACTTCCAGGTTCCCCATCCGAATAATATTCTTCATACGCATACTTCTCATCATTCGTTGCATCATCATCATTTGGCAACAGTCAACGTGGCGCATCAATCGAGCGTCACACCACTTGCTACGTCCAGCCATTATCAGACGCACGAGCTCAGTTTCTTAGGACATGTTAAAGAGTTCTGAGATCAGGGGAAGACCTCAGTCAAGAGGTAACACTGAAAAATTATACAAACGTTACTAGCAGTGAATTCTTGACTGCTTTTCATGATTTGGGGCTTTAATGAGTTCTCTAGAAATATGATAATTATTCGTAACGCCGCTGACTCTCTATGTCTTAGTACAATATTGCGAAAACTGTCGTTTTACATGAGTTTCTCAACCGTATGCACAGTTTTATTACTACCTGACTTTTGGATATGGTTTTGACATGATACCGTGTAGATCTTATCTCAAAAAGTGTATATATATATATACACACTCATATATATATGATCAAAAAGAAGCAGAGAATGGCATAGAGAGTGTTTCCATGCACATGTGAAAGAGAAACTATAATTTTCTCTAAAAACATTAGAATAGAGCCTGATATAAGAGTCTTGCCATACTGTATTTACGTATGAAAAACAAAACATATTTTTATGAAGGCTTGGTGTTAAATACACAGAAGCTAAGTAAGCTATGGAAGCTTATCGACAAAAAAAGATATTGTGGATGATATTTTACACATTTTTTTATTATTGCATTGTAATGATCCATTATTACATCGTTCAGGTTTCAGTAAGTTTATTTTTGTATTGTTTATTTTTAAACTGTTGTGTGCAAGTAACAGTATCCATTTTTATAAACTTCGCGAAGGGAGATCTGTATATAAAGATGCGAACAACATCCCTCCGATTAATAAATAATATCTTTCGGTTCTTCCCTAAGTTAAAATCAAATCAAAAATTTTATTCGTGTGGTTATTTTGAAAGAATTAATCTATAGTGATCTGCAATTTATGTTTTCGATTTAAATGAAACTTCCTTGCTTTGGCAAACCATTGGAAAACATAGCTAAAAATGTGGCAATATTTTAATCGATAAAAAAACGTTTTTATTTCGCGTTCTTTAACATTATTTCGCAAATACTATACAAAGTTGACAGTATTTTATATTTTACGATACAGCTCCAAATTTTTGCTTGTACGTTTTACATTTACATATATAAGTATGTATAAATATATGTATACATATATATTTATATACACGAATATTTTTACGATCTCACAAGAATCGTAATATAAAAGAAATCTTTTACAGCGTAAGATCATTACGAGTTTACGTAGTTTTTTTATATATCGTTTTTTACATTGTTTTTATACATATTTTTTCGTTAAATCTTTTTAACCTTCGTTGAGCACTGATTTCGTTAATAATAATAAGGTTTTTCGCTTGTGCGCGAAACACTTGATACTTTCCTTGTTTATTCTTTTCCGTATTGCGCGTATCTACATACACACGAGCTGCCTTGTTCGAGCAGTCGCCATTAAAAATACTAGTTTCTTTTCCACGTATTTAATCACACTTGGAAAGTTATCCTCGCGGACTGTGATCGTTTCGGACAAAATCACACTTGTCTGACCTTCCTTTTTTCTTATTTCTTAATCTCTTATTAATTACGTACTATGTAGTATTATTTATCGTGCCATTTTTTTTGAGCTCCTTTCGCCGGTACCACTTCTTGCCATAAGTGACATAGGTAAGCACTTGATCGAAAGATTATCGACGGTTTTATTTTTTAATTGTTATATGCAACAACAACAACAACAACAGTATAACGTTGAATATATACGATATATATATTCGCGTGATATAAAATAAAAGAGTAAATCAAGCAAAACATAATTAAACGTAGTTAGGAATGTGATGCGCAAATACCAGAGGGAGAAAAAGACAAAGTAAGAGAAAGCAAAGAAAAAAAGAAGAAGTTATAAAATTCTTCATATTCGTTGGGAGAACGACGCGTTCCAGAGATCCACCGCTATTTATTACAAAAATAGATAAAGTATTTTGTAATGATGAGAAATAATAACATAGAAAATATATAAAAATCTATTGCCGATATATTTTTCATTACTAGTTGAAGCGTGAATGTACAGTGTGTTCGTCGCAATGGTATACAGTATACAAAATTGTTTTGGGAACTTGTGATAATTTCATAAAAAAAGAAACTGTTCTGAGGAAACATTGCTGGAAGTACTTGTTTTCATTAAAAATTCATGTTCACCTTGAGTGACATTGAAATGGTTGAACTGCTAATATGCTCCTACATTTGTAGATTATGATTATGTGCTTATTATCATTGAAAATCGCATGTAAATTTTGAAAAAAAGTGCGAAATATAAAATCAACCACTGGCTGCAGTCTTGTATCGATAAAATGCGAATTATAAATTTAAACTTTTAAAGAACGAAATTGCGGGAAAATACGCGCGCGCGGGCGTGCGTGTGTTGTATGTTTAGACATTTATCATGTACAATTTACAATATAGATACAAAGACACAAATTCTTTCATACAGAAGAGCAATAGAGGGCATTTTTTCTTACACAATTTCTTTGATTTTTTTTTCATGAAATTTTTAGTACAATTTTTATCGAATTATCATGAACGCCTAAAATGCTGTTACGAAGATCTCGCTGTACACGCATGTTCTTTCCATTCTCAAACTGATTCTTCGGTTGTTCGCTCCAACCTGTTAACAATAGTTTCGAGTTACGACACTAGTCTTCTTCCATAGAAAGTTCATTATATGTAACTCTTCCGCATCATGTTTCTAGCGTCATACGTTCTAGCAAGTAATATGAAAAATTCAGGATCCGCCAGACCTCAAGTATAAGGATGTACTAAAAATATATTATATATATATATATATATACATAAAAAATATATATATAAAAAATGAACTGTATTATTATATAAAAAAAAATACTCCACCGCCATGTACTTGTAACCGTGAAGAAAGAGAGAGAGAGAGAGAGAGAGAGAGAGAGAGAGAGAGAGAAAGAGAGAGAGTGGGGGGAGGAAGAGAGAGAAAAGAAAAACAGAGAGTACATCTTAGATTATACGTTTAGCGAATAAGTTTGTATACAAGCAAAAAAAAAGAAAAGAAAGAAATTACTATGAAAGGGCAGAGAGGAAAAAGAAGCGATTGCTGGTTAGGGAGGAATGAGCCGAGTGTAAATGCGTGCGTGTGTGTATGTCGTGTGAGTGCGCGCGCACGCGTATATAAAGCGAGCGACAAGGAAAGAGGAAAATAGATTGCGAGAGAGAGAGAGAGAGCCTGTGAGAAATTACAAAAAGGAGTAGCTGCATGTATTGTAACAGAAATGTATATCAAAGTTTCTGAAACACGGAAATGGACTATGCGGTAAGATTATTGACAAATAGCTTTACGATTTATAAGAAACGGAAAGAAGAAAGCAAGCGAGCGAGCGAGAGAGAGACTATGAAAGATTTTTCGAAAGTCGGCATACGATTTTTTGAGTGATGAAACAAATGAGAGGCTCAAGAAGCGGTCTATTTTGAAGGTTATGTTCCCCACTTTCGACGAGGCGGATAGTTTGAATGCTCCTTTGGTATAAATTAAGCAGAACCGACCGTTTCGTCGAGGTGTGCGGGCGTATAGTTGGTGTTCCTATTGAATAAAAAAAATGGGAAAAAAGAAAGAAAGGAAGAGGTGGGAGGAATAAACAGTTGAACGCGTCTCTAAAGAAGGAAGAAAAACAATTTTCCGGTGCCTTGGCATAGCGCTGGACTGTTTCCGCTCCCGCACACGTTATTCCAACCTAAATCGGGTCTAAGGAATGGCCCCGTGCGTAGCTCTTTTCGGGACACCCTGTATGCTCCGTTCCTTCTTCCGTCTCCCGTTCTCGGAAACTGTATTTCGTCGTTTTTTCGCCATACCAGCTATTTTTTGCGCCACAAAACGAGCGAAATGACTAAACAAAAAAGGCGGGTTGACGGGCGACGGAGAGACGAACAAAATGAAATATTTTTTAATAACGCGAAAAATGATCGGGAGAAAACTTTTTACAAGACGTTTCTTTTCTGCGGCAACAGTGAGGGTAGGAGGGGGGTGGAAGGGTCTGTCAGTGTGGAAGATGGAGCAAACAAGTTTATCTGCTGACGTCAGTCGATATAACACATCCTCTTTGTTAATTTTAATCGACGCCATAATTTCTGTGGAAATTGTTCCTTCGATGGAAACAGAAGATTTTTGTGTTAGGGAGTTGAAGGATACGAAGGTAAACTAAGAAAATGATATTGAAGCCATGATTCGAAGAGATCTGCAATCGAAATGTTCAGTTTCTATCCTATTTTCGTATCGCTAGAAGCCAGAACAACTTTTTGTTTTTATACTCGATAGTAAGGTCTAGTTAAAAGATAAGTATCGCGTTTTATAGAGCATAAGTAGTAATAAGGGATAGGCCTTTATTGCCCGAGTTGCACCAACTAATAATGTGCGAGACAGAAGAATTACGAGTAAGAGAAAGAGATAATAAAGTTGAATTTGCGTGTGTCTCACTTTATGATCGAGAAACCGTCAAACGGAAAATCATAAATCGAACAGAATCATGCAGGAATTTAACGCGATGTTTTCCGTTTCGTCGAATGTCCATCCGTAGCATTTATTTAATCCCCTACGGCAGAGGTTCCCAAAGTTTCACGTAGGTAGGTCAAATTGTAAATTTCAAAATATTTGGCGGGCCAAAAAAAAAGTGTTTTCGAAAAATACGTTCAAATCGATAAAAAATTATCTCTATAAATTCAATAGATCGCGGATGTCTGACATCGCGGGCCACACTTTGGGAACCCATGTTCTACGGGCTAATTTTGATTTCGAAATATCGATTTGGAAATATTTTGAGTAACATCGTTTTTGAAAACTGTTGTTTTGAGAAGGAAGAAAGCAAATGTTGCTCTTTTCCTGATAATATTTCGGTCTGTGTGATTAATTATACGAGGTTCGATTGTCATTATTAGACTGCAGATTTTATGCAGTTAAGACAAATATAAATAGGTGAAATATAAACAAGTAAATATATTATGAGTATTTAAATATACTGCTATCTTATTTTCGATTTATTAAAATTTTTAATAATCGGTCTACCCATAAATAATTTCCGTTATCATATGTAAAAATGGTACATTACTTGTAATGATTTGGTGAGGTAATATTACAATGATAAATGCATTCTTAAAACTTGTTTCTGGAAACGAAAATGATTTCTGACTCGATCTAATAGAAAAAACACAACTTTATTTAATTGCAAATTCTTGAAATTGGCTTGGGAGATATTAAGATCCGCAGTCTAGTTATTATTGCTTTTTTTCGTGTATCGTTTAATGTAAGACAATAGGATACTTAAACTGTACTTCACAAGTGGTTGTGAAGTAATTATTGCTCGAAATGCAATATCATTATCAATACTCGCGAACGATCGTCGTTGTTTTTCGCGATGACCTTGAATCCTACACGAGAAGATCACGCGATAAATTTCAAGCATTGATTCCGTTATTTAACAGTAGTTATTGTAAAAAAAAAATTGACTGTGTCTATAAGCGATCGGACGAAAGAAACATTGCTCGAACAGAGAAGAGAGAAAAACTTAAAGAAAAGGTTAAAATACACTTTGCTGTAAATCAAACGTGATTTTCTGCGAGATATGAGGGTGAACAATTGAGAACCATATTTTTCTACGCAGTCTCGAAACTCTTAATCGTACTAACCGATAGAGCCGAAAGCGGAAATATGATCGACAGCGCCAGCGAACTGTATTTAGCACGCGCGAGCTTTAAATTAGCATGTCCGCTATTACAATTTCAATTTGGGAAAAACCTGCCTCACAAAATTGCGAGATTTCCAACGTTCCAATCTTTGTATGCAGAGCTGCTCAACATGCCTATTAGCGGGCAAAGGCGCCCGCCGATGCCTGTGGGCACAGCTACGGGCAAGTAGTGTCGCCAGATGAGGGACGGTAGCACGAATTGATGGGAAAAAGTTACCCTCTCTCTGCACCACAGAGACGGAACGTGTCACGTGACCGGTCCGCAGCAGAAGCGTGGGGAATAGCGCGTTAGGAGGGCAAGTTGGAGGTGGGGGGACATGTCTTGATCTGGCGACACAGGCTCGTGGGCACAGCTACGGGCAAAGCTACAGGCAGACGCTGAACAGCTCTGTCTTATAGGTTTAGTGTATTAAAATTAAATGTCCAACTTTTATCAGTGACTTAAACAAATATTTTTTTCCAAATAAAATTTAATAATCGAAGTAAGCATCATTGTAATCAACATATTTCGTGAACGAATTACAGGATTTTCCTATTAACAGTAGAAGTCAATTTATTTTGCTGTAAAAATGGCAAATACGCGTATTGTAGATGCGTATTTTTATGTGAAAGCATTTTTAGCATTTGTTAGCGATAAGCGGTGGGGGTCAACATTGGCATTTGTGAATTGAAAAGAAGAAATAAGAAAAGAAAGAAGCGTAGGCGGTGTTTTCTTTTCTTCGTTTCTCCATTCGTTTTATCGCACTTGCTGGTCTATGGCTTCACCCTTTCAGTTATTACGCACTGTTGATCAGACGCTGGCAATCAAACCGTCGGCTATTACTGGATTAAAGAAAACACGTATATGAGTTTGTACACGCTTGATCTTGGCAATCGCGAAATTACGAAATCATGAACTACACGCGGACCACTTGTTGGTCGTTGCGACAATGAACCGCGTCAAATCGTATTGTCTGAAGCAAGTACAGCAAGAAGGCAAGTTTAATTTTACAAATGCAAGACATTTCTGTTATCTCGTCTGTATTACACACATAAAGTGAAATAAGTAAACAGATACATAAAACAAAAGATGAACGAGGAGAATTGAACATGATAAAAGTAAACAATTAAAGTTTCAAATCTGCTGATTCACTGGCTCTTGTGACTCGCATTTTTGTACTGACGCCCTTCTCGCGGACAATGCCCTGATTTTGCATGAACCAACGAGCGATGGTCTGTACGTGTGTGTCTGATCGGACGATTTGTGTGCTAACTAAATTGTTCTCTTTTTCTCGCACGTGTACCTTTTTTACTGTACGCGTGTGCGTAGGTATGATTACCGGTTTTCCAAAACGGAGACATCAGCACAGCATGTGAAACGAAACGAAACCGAAAGGAAAATTATGAAAAGATATACAAACTCCTCGACATAGTACAAAGCATACAAACATCTCAGTTGTTCAATAGCCTAGGGCCTAGGGGAATTATGATAAGTACTTATAAAGCATAAGTCATGACACGTATAAAATAGATGTCTATCGAGTAGCCGGAGAGTCTGCGACTCAATTCATGCTCCCTCCCCTCATCTGGCGATACTGATACGGACGAATAATGGCCGTATCGGCACGCACAGGTGGGTCGCATCCCTACCTCTCACGCTTTTGGGAAATACAATTGTTATGTGTCAAACAGTTTAAAACATTATTTGATTCAACAAGTAGGTTTTGAATAAATTCAGGTGGTGATTAATACCTTTTAATTGCAACTGCAGTTTTAACCCATGTCATGGTTATTATCAGCATTATCAACATTTTGACGTAGTGACTAATACATATACATAGATTCATCGTTACATATAACTTTTATAGATGCAAGCAAAATCTACAGGATTATATAAAAAAAAAGTTAAAAATTTCTGGGTATCCAAGGTGAAGTTTGACCTTTCATTTCGTCATCTTTCCGAAAATGTACGTTATAGGTTAACGGATACATATTTATTGAACACCTAAATTCAATACTACCTGACAAGTCATAAGAGAAATATTCTTGCAATTTTTTACGGAGATTGAAAAGGCTGACATTTTATAGATACTCTCGAGATAGTATAGACTATAGAGTCTTAACCAGTATACAGGGTGAACGAAGAAAACCGAACGTTTTGAAATAAAACGACTTATCATTTATGTGACATACAACTAAAATTATAACCACACTATATTTAATATTAGAACTATAAAAAATGGCGAGTTTCAAATTTTTCAGTTAACGATTATTACGATCGTAATAGGTGCATTTGTGTGGAATTATTCAATCGATTAATTTCTTCGGACACACATTATGATGAAAATCACGCAATATCACGATAAATATAATTTTGCTATTTTTATAAAGTAATATAATTTGATCACTTTTATGTATACCAGTATTAATCTAACAATTAACATTAGAACTGCGGAGCAGTAAACGCGATCGATATATATTACCTTGTAATAATTACAAAATTGCATTTCTTTAGATTTTGTATGATTTTTATTGTATTACATGCTTAAATAAAGTATTTATTTCAAAATTACTCGTGAAAATATTTTTATAACTTGAATAACTGTAAAAAAGATATCGGAAGCCAGCCATTTTGACCTGTCCAGTAGTAAAATGATCGAAAGCTTCCGTTCTGAGTCGTCGATTTTCCGGGTATCCGATAGATAATAACGATAATAAAAAGAAAAAACAGAGAAATAGTCATTTGCCAGCGCATTTTACTCAGTCGAACGAGTAAAGAATTTTTTGGTTCGACTTCATCATTTCGATTCCACTTCTATTTTCTTCTTTGCCTACAATAAATGCATTTGTACCGCAGTCTTCCAGGGTACAAAGGGAAGAGTAACAAATCGTTCGTTTGTTGTGGTCTGTAAATCAAAAAGGGAGAAAAGGTTGAAAAGGAAACATAGAGAGAGCAACCTGGATGATAAGAGGGAAACGTAACAGAAACGAGTGAAAAACAAGACGAAACGAAGTGTGGGGGTAGAAAGAGAAACATAGAGAATTAATAAGAATAATTCTGTATAACTATGATTCAAGCCCTCTGACGATCTCAGTGTTTTATTTTTGTATAGAAAACATAAAAAACCATGTAATCTTCAGGAATGTAAAACAAAGAAACAGATATGACTTGACAAACATAGTAAGACTTAATGTAGATGACAACAAAAATAATAAAAGGAAGAAACGTATAAGCGAGATGTAGGTATAAATACAGACAGATGAATTTAGACTGCGAAGATAGAGGTTTAAAGTTTGTTAACGTTCTTTCCAGACATTTCCCAGTACTGCTTTATGTAATACCCTATGTAATATATATATGTATGTATGTATATATATATATATATGGGTATCCCTCTCCTCTATATGGCTATATACAGGGTGAGTCACCAAACGTTAGCACCTCAAATATCTTTGTTGCTTCTAAAGATACGTAAAATATGGTAAGGACAAAGTTGAATGGTACAATGGGGCTGACACGATGCAAAAAAAATTTTGTTTTTATGTCATTTTTTTGGAGATATCAAGGTCACCTTGACTTTTTTAAATGGAACCACCCTTTTTTAAACACCTACAATGATAGTCCCTTTCATTAGGAATTCAGTGACTATAATTAGTCCAAGGTTATTCAAGGTCAAGGACAGAAAAAACGTATAAAATTAAAATATGGAAGCAGAATACGTTTATCACGGTTGAGACTTGTAGGAAATAGTAAACATTCTATGGTCGTAGTTAAAGTAAACATACTAAGGTCCTTCAATGTTATTCAGCATTCTTATTTACTATCAGTATGTTTCCAAACGCGATTCCGCTATGTTATATTCGATGACTGAAAAGTGTGATATGATCACGATTTACTGTGAATGTAGAAAAAATGCAGTGCAGGCCCGACTACTTTATGAAGAAAGGTACCCCGAGCGAAACACTCCTTCTAGACATACTTTCACTAATACGTACCGATTGTTTCGAAGTACTGGAAGTGTACATGCAAGACAGTACAAACGGAAGAATCCCACGACTAATGAAAACAATGAAATTAATATTTTAGCAGCTATAGCTGTCAATCCTCACGTGAGTACGAGAAAAATTGCCCGGGAAGCAGGCATAAGTCAAAGTAGCGTAATACGAATTCTGACCCGACATAAATTTCATCCGTTCCACATATCGCTCCATCAAGAATTGCACGGGAATGATACGTTTTTTCTGTCCTTGACCTTGAATGACCTTGGACTAATTATAGTCACTGAATTCCTAATGAAAGGGACTATCATTGTAGGTGTTTAAAAAAGGGTGGTTCCATTTAAAAAAAGTCAAGGTGACCTTGATATCTCCAAAAAAATGACATAAAAACAAAATTTTTTTTTGCATCGTGTCAGCCCCATTGTACCATTCATCTTTGTCGTTACCATATTTTACATATCTTTAGAAACAACAAAGATATTTGAGGTGCTAACGTTTGGTGACTCACCCTGTACATGTATATATGTATATATATATATATATATATATATATATTATAAATTGTATGAAAAATCAAATGAAGAAATGACAAGTTGCTAGTTTTTATTTGCAATCCCTACTTCTTTCTGCTTGGCAGAGGTAGTTCACAGTTTTCCAACTTTTTACAAAAATCTCAACAAATTACGGACTAAACTTCACCTTAGGAGACCACGATTGTTGGACTTTTTTTACATAATTCCGTAGATTTTGACAAGAAAATGCCAAAATTCAAGTTTTAACTTTAGGAATTTACTGGTTCAAAAGTTATGCGTGTTTAAAGTTGAACGATTTTAAGCGTTTTTGACAGGTAAGGACGCCGCCATATTGGTATGTACTCAGACATCGTCCAATGAGCGGAGCCGCGAGAAGGTAGGACGGCGATAGGTTTGTGTCGATAAGTTATCGACATCACCGTGTGGCTCTAGGAATCATTCAATAAAAAGGTTCAGGAATACATTTTCAAAATGTTATATTTTAACTTAAACACTTAACAACATATTTGCACCGTCTCACGAACACTCTTCAAAGAATAATCGTGTAGATTCATGTTTAAAAAATTTATTATTTTATGTAATAATCATTTATTATTTTAATTGCGATTACTACAACCAATAACAAAACGGTTTTTTACCATATTTCGTGTGTTTGTGTGTATGTGTTCCTGTGTATATTAATTATGTACATTTTGGAAGCATTACGTATTAAAGACGATACATGGTCAGTTTTCTTAATAAATATAAATAATGTACAAAGAAAAAGTCAAAGTAACAATTTTATATGCAAATGTGCGCATAATATATAATATATAATATAATAACATGTAGTATATATTATACGCGCGTTTGTACATAGACACACATACAATAACATACGCAGCTGTATGTATCATATAAACTATAAATATTACATAAATGGTTAACGTGTATTTAGTCTCGGTATTCGTTTCCTGATAGTAATCTGTGAAAGAAATAATCACTATCTCACAATCAGTTCCAAGTGCAAAGGGACACTGCAAAGACACTTACAAGATTCCTAAATTTTTTTTAACCATTTTATCTTTTAACACATTCCGTGCCACGTTTTTTTTCGCGGCCTGAATGGAACGTTTAACGTGTACAAATTTTTTTAACATTATTGTATATGTACAGCACTGCGGTGGGAGAAAAAATATTTGATTAAAAGAACTATGTATTTTTTAAACGTAATGCTTTTCTAGAATTACGTCTTGCAATGTTCCTTTTCTGTTTAAAAGAAAAAAAAAACATTTCTTTACACAAGGCTCAGTTACTGATTTTAATCATTTTCTCCCTATATTGTGCAAACATTGTATTGTTTTCGTTAGGCACGTTATCCAAAAGGTTGATGCCATTACTGCAATGAGAAACGGAAACTCGTATATTTTCTTTTTCTATTACATTTGCAATATATTCCTTTCTATATCATGGATATAACAAGAATTGTGTGTGCATTTCATCATAAAATATCTGCATCATTTTCTTTCATTTTTACTATAGAAAAAAAGATTTAAAGGACTGTTGTACTTTTTTCTAAAAATCAGATCAATTCATATTTAATTTTGGCATTTCTTATTGCCTTAATTCTTGTTAAATATTATCGAAAATACAAAACCTGGAAAAAATAATTTAATAAATCTAGATCTAACGAATGTTCTTAACAGGTACTTCAAGAACATTGTGCATGTCAGAAGCGTCTTCAAAAGAGAAAAATATAAAAGGGTATAGACGAATGAGATGGTCAAAACTGCTCCCAAACCAAATTGATTTTTGGTCACACCATTGCATATTTCATATTGAAGTTGGAGATACCAGTTTTATATAAATTCAGTAATGAAATATTATTAAAACCATTGTTCCTAATTTGATTTCAGAATTTTTTATAATTTTTTTCGATGCCTCTTTACCTTTTTGTAGGTGTCTTATGTAATATTAAACATTTTTATATTCGGAAAAATAACGTACAAACTTAAAAATGCAATGTAAAATATTTTATTTGCGTTATATATCAATGTATGAGGATGACTTCCAACAGTTTCGGTTGGCGCAGTCGGTAAGGTCTCTGGCTACGAATCTTTTGGCCCAGGATCGAATCCTGCACCGAGTGAGTTCTTATTTCATTAAACACTTTGCAATTTATAAAAAATTCTGAAAAAAATTAAGAACCAGGGTATCAACAATATCTCATTATTGAATTTTTATAAAACTGGTATCTTAATCGATCTTACCAAAACTTCAATACGAAATATGCATTTTTTTCGAATTTTTTAAGATTTCCAATTTTTTTAAACATTTTCGCATAATCCGAAAAATCTGAAAAAAATACACATTAATAATCATAAAAACTGATATAATTCACTGTCATGTGTGCTATTAGGTAGAATGGTCATTAATTTTTTCGTAATTTTTTGTTGAGCAGAACAGAAGAAATATAGCATAATTCATTAAACCGTGCTCACCCAATAACTACCCTTGTGATAGCTGTACCGACTTGGTTTGGGGGCACTTTTAACCATCTTATCCGGCTATACCCTTTGCGGGAATACATTAGAGCTTGTTTTATATCATACACTATTTGCAGGTAATATTTGATGACTAATCAACTGCAAAAATTCGAAACTATCAACAATTATTTCATATTTCCTAAAAATGTCTCCAGCAAAGCTCATTGTATCAATCTCTTGCATTTAAATTGCATAAATTCTAAAATGATCTTGACATAAGATCAAGGTAAAAATGTATTAAGTTCGCAAAATAGAAAATGGAGGTGACCCAGCCTGCCTCATCATCATTGCAAAATTGCTTAATCCCTCTTCACCGTTATTTTGACTATTCGGATTATTTTGAGAACTATTTGGATTTTTGCTTCTGCTACTATTATGACTTTGTAAGTGTTTCTTCAAATGATCCTTTCTATAAAAAGCTTTCCCACATTCTGTACATACTTGATTTTTGCTACCTGAATGTATTATCATATGTCGAGCAAGGTGCTCGTTACGTTTAAATGCTTTACAACACATGTTACACTGATAAGGCCTATCTTTATTGTGACCTTGTTTATGGCGGTCCAAATGTTCTTTACGCTTTAAACTCGCACCACAAATATCACAGATATAAGGTCGCTGTCTATGCTCTTCAAGGTGTTCATGCAATGCATCCTGATTTTCAAACCTGTATGCACATTCTGGACAATGATAGACTAATGTACCTGAAACATTTACAATGTTCATATTAAAAACCATGATATAAAAAAAACAGATACAATAGTTTACATTAGTTATAAAACCAAAGTTGAGCAATGTTTAATGCAATTAATGATTATCTGATCAAATGAGCCATACACTTGTTTACGACAGTTAATCAAAAGCATTAGTTTTCATCAAATTAAAAATTTTAATTGGCTAAAACCCAACTTGGTACAAAACGTATGCGTTTACCATTGATATGTTGTGGTTCAACTTCATATTCAATTTTTGGTCGGACCTCTTGACAATTACGTGTCAGGTTATTTCCAGTTTCTTCATATTTACTTACATATGGTAATCCTAATGTATTAGAACACCGTGCTAAATACTCAGACGTGAGTTTGAAATCTATTTGTAATGGATCTGTCATTGTTGCTGCGTCCACTTTTTGAGTGGTTTGAGTTCCAGAAGACTGGTGTGTAATTTGTGGACATACTTCTTTATTTCCACAAGTATTCTCATTCCTATTCTCATCTGTCTGCTGAACATGATGTGAAGGATGTCCAGAATATGCATACCCATTCATATTAGGTTGATTATGTTGGTGAGTATGAACGTCTGACGAATACTTTATATCGCGTGGATCATAAGCCATTTTTTAGGTAAATCTCTTTAGCATCTGTCTACAAGAGAATAATACAATAGAAATATAAATCATTTGAGGTAACAATAAATCATAAATTATGACGGAAGTCTATGCGAATAAATACAAGAATTACTATTTAAATAAATGCAAGGTACATTTCTCAAAAATTTTTCATTCGTACAGTAATAATTAGCTTTCCTATTTTATACCAAATTTGAAACTAATAAATTTTGCTTTTGTTGAGGGTCAGATAAATTTGAAGAAAACCATGAAACGATTTGTCAACTTGAATATGAATATCAGTTTCGAAAAATGTGTAGAAGTAACGAGCATAAATGTTGTTATAAATTCGACGTAAATGGGAGATCTTATTGAGCACGACAAGGCAGGTGTCCATGTACCGATTAATACTCGTAGAAATTCACAGTATTTGAACGAAATATAAAAGTAATTTGAAAAACAGGTTATTTTTTAATGTTAGATGTAGGAATCGCGTTTACTCACCATTTACATGCAGAGCTAGTTGCAAAACCAGCACGTCGCTGGTCACTATTTGTTTGTATTGAGCTTAGCCATCTTTATATGTATCAGCTGCTACACAAATTCCAAGTGTTTCTTTCACGAAGCCGTCCGTCTCATAAAATTATATTTTTTGATCGCATGCCGACAGTTACCTAGTTTGTAGAACATTCTGTCGTTTACTTGATTATATGACGAACTTTTTAATCACAATCAGTAGACATTTCTCCAAGGTACCATCTCGAAATGTTTAACGATACAACGATCACAATAGAAAATGCATACAGAGGCATTTAAAAGAGGCGGTTATTTAAGGGTTCGACAGAAAAATACGATTCTTTACGATAATACACATGTCAATGTTTAACCAAAAAATTAGTTATTGACAAGTCCCAGTATATTATTATTCATATATTACATTTAATCGGATTTAACTTATTGTTAAACTCTACATTTTTTTTAATTGATTAGTAATGTATGTTCACTCCTTCGCATGTAGGTATGTACCTATGTATATCCTACAGCAGGATCCAAGTGGAGTACATGAAATTGTTTTACCGGTATATTTGATATAGTTTAAGATGAAACCTTCATCTTCGGATCGATCGAAAGAAGATTAAAGAAGTTGGATGTGTTGCAAATAATGTCATCCTTGTTTAACATTAAAATCAGAATGACCAGCAGGTGCAATTGCATTTTCACAACGATGACATCTTGCGGTAAACAGATCGAAATGACTGAAGTATAACAATTAAAATTTTCGCATGGAATAGAACGATTACAGAAAGTGAATATCATAGGATGGATTATGAAAATAATAAGCAAGTAAAATTCTTTTTTCACTAGAAGAAGAGTCGCGCGTATTTTTTGTCGCTTATAATTTTGTTACAATATTTCAGAATACTACATTTTACTCTGTGGTAATGTTATACGAATAGATTCGAGAGGAAATCAGAGTGTTCACACTCGCGGTTTCGGTGCCGCCAACACAGGCAAACATTACGTCTTATGGGTTTTACGGTCTAGGTCAAAGGTCGGCAAGAAGAGCACATTTCAGCCGATTTTCGAGGGCTACGCCCCCTTGTCCCGGCCGCGCGTCTCGCTCCCCGTCACGAACCAAGTTCTTGAGCCACCTCAGGCCCCGTACTATATGAATTGCGCGTGGCGCATTACGACACATTCGTATCAATAGGTTTCCACATTATCGAGGAAGTACTTGGATCCCATGCCTGACGTAGACCATATCAGAGAGAATATGTCTTCGAAAATTTCGGGAACAGTAAAATTTTTGAAATTAGAGAAAATTAAATGTTGTATTAAGAGAATATGATAGTAAAAGAGGCGATACGTTTAGTACGTTCCCTAGATCCTCTCTTGTCGTCAGAGAGGAAGTGAGAGTGCTCACGCCCGGGATTTTAGTGTCCCCGGTATGGTGCTGCCGCCTAGTTTAATTTTTAGCCTGAACCAGAACCTGCATCAGCTCTGACACCGACGAGATATTTAGAAAGACTGCCAGCCCCCGTGTTAAACTGCGAGTCTCAAAGTGGGTCCCGGCACCGACGAGAATATCTCGTCGGTGGTTCGGTTTTATGCTAAAAGACCTCCCGGTTCTGTGCCATGCTAAAATACGGCCCGGTTCTGTGCCATGCTAAAGCAGCGATGTCACGAAAGTGGGAACGCCAAAACCCCGGGCGTGAGCGTGAGCACTCTCATTCCGTTAAAAAATGGTAGAAATGCGAATAATAATTATACGTATGGAGAAATGTATAAATAAAATTTATGAAAATTGTATTTCTATAATTTGAAAACGCGGTATCTATATTTATTAATATTGTATTGATAAAGATAATTGTAGATATTGTAATCGATGAAACTTTATTTCGATGAAACTTTATTTACTCTCGCCCGTACATGGTAACGTTGTTGATTGTCTAGGCGAACTGCGCCGCGGCCCATGGCCGCTGATCATCAGATTCCGTCGTGATCATCAGATTCCGTCGCGATCGTCGCTGCCCTGCTACCCCATGTGGCAAATCGTGCGCTCGCCTGCTCTTACAATATATAACATAATGACATCAAATAAAAAAATATAATTTGAACATATGGTCATAGCATCATATACATAACTCGTCAATCGTTTGTATTTGACCAGATTTGATCATTTTTGCGCATCTAGTTTCAATGTTTATCGTTAGTCAGCGTAGACGACGTAAGAAAACCAGTTGTTTACATGCGAGACACAAAGCGCCATATGGTGGTGGGTCTACTTCTATGTCTTTGGTATCGAGCAACATACTATACTGGAAAAACAGAGGAAGAGGGATTCGGGATTCCGCAAGGGTCCGGGATTCCGCAAACCATTTCCCAATAATGCAGAAATGGGACTTTTCCGTAGTCAAAAGCGCTAGATAAAAGTTAAATCTAGGGTGCTATGTTCCTCAGAAGTTCTACTTTTGCGTTATCAAGAAATGCTTAGCAATATTCGGCAGCATGTCGTTTGTCAGGGAGGCTATGGGAACTGGCGTGGCGGCACACTCACACACCGCCTGGTCGGCGTGTACGTGTACCGACGAGGGTTGGAAGGGTCTGGAATTTCGCAACCCATTTCTCAATAATACAGGGATGTGAATTTTCAGTAATTGTTCGCACTAGATAAAAAGATCAACCTAACATGCTGAATCCCTCAAAAATCCCTAAAAATTATTGTTTGCGAAATCTAACAAATAGTTTGACAAAGTATATTTAAACAATTGATTTTTTTCTAGTTTTTATCTCTTTTATCTAGCTCTTTTCAACATTGACAAGTCCCGTCTCTGCATTATTGGGAAATGGTTAGTGGCATCCTGGACCCTTGTGATCGCCGTCGGCACACGTACACGCTGACCAGGCGGTGCGTGAGTGTGTCGTGGCACGGCTATTCGAACGAAGCTACGACAGCGCCATCCACGTTGTCGCGCCGCTCATGCTCCTACAGGCCTCTCTGGCGGACAACATGCTGCCGAATATTGCTAATCATTTCTCGATGATGCAAAAGTAGGACTGCTGAGGAACTTTCCCGTCTAGATTGAATTTTTATCTAGCTCATTTCACTATGGAAAAGTTCCGTCTCTGCATTATTGGGAAATATTTCGAGGCATCCCGGACCCTTGCGATCGGCGTAGGCACACGTACACGCCATCCACGCGTGACAATCGCCAGAACCTCGGCCCGACCGTTACAGCATCCTCAAGAGTAACGTCCCCGAATGCAGTTGTTTTGGGGGAGGAAACTTTCTCCACGCCCTTGTGGAGGCGGAGAACCTCACCCGTTATTTTAACGGGTTTTCGGGGACTTTATTAAGACGCCCCCCGGAAGCAGGTAGGTCAGAATGCTACGAATGTTTGAATTAGAGGCATCGCGTTACAATTTTATGAGGATATATTGAAAAATCTAAAAGTTTAAACTTTCATACGTGCGCGATTCTCCATCCGCTTACATTGTATGTCGTCTGTCGTCGCTGGGTCTTTGAAGCTCGGCGCTCGGCAAAAGTTATTCGAATCCTTCGAATAAAAGATACGGATGAAAGATGAAAAAATTTCTCGAAGTTCGAATAAATCCGCTACGAATAAAATTATTTATTCGATACTCATCGAATAAAGATACCTTTTTTATTCGAACCTTCGAATAACGAATAAAGATGAAGTATCTTTTATTCGAATCGTTATTTAAATAATTTTTTATCTAAATAATGCCCAACTCTGGGCACACCAAAATGACTGGCATTCAAACCGAGAGAATATCCGTCTCCGATATAATGTTGCACGGAGAAGCGGACAGCGAAACTCGAGAACCCTCGTCGCCGAGGAGTGGGCCACACATTGTCGGCTATATCGGTGTGAGACCAGAAGACCACTACTAATCCCATTACAAAACTTCTTTATTTTTGGTTATTTTTTTTTTAACTTTTACCAACATATTCGTGGCATTTTTCTGATTAAAATGAAACCAAATATGATATAATTCCGATGATAATTACTTGTGTAATGAACGATTGAAGTTTCGGACGCTAAGAAGGACAGCGTATGGGAAAGACAGAGACGCGGTGAGTCCTTCCCGCCTCGAGTTCGACAGCTTGGTTTTCGCCGCGGACAAATAGATGTGGTTACTAATGTATATGTATTGACAATTACTCACAGAAAATTAAATTTAACAATACAATTAATGATTATACATAAAGTTTATTGCTTATAATAATAAAAAATATAAAATGTAAAGAAACAATTCTATAAGGTATAAAAAATAGCAAACAATACAATTATAATTAAAACTTAAAATGACTTAGACACTTTTCGAAATCGGTTGACGGAGAAAAAAACAACGTGCATTGCAAGATATAAGAATCTGTGCATCTGTGTGTTTGTACAAATAGCAATAATACTGCCACCAAATAGCTTTATACGGATAAGAGCCGTCGAAAGTTAGTTTCATTACATAACACTTTTATTTCGTTACTACCTCTACTTGAATAATTGCAGTCCAGCATTAGAAGTGGTATTATCGGTTAAATAAGTAAAAAAATTAATTTTCTGTTTTTTACTACGGATCACAATAAGAACGATTGAATTTTATCATTACTTGAATATTGTATTTATTCTTTTTTTTTATTCTATAACTATTACAGAATATATTTTGTTGAATAATCATTATTTTATAAATATCGCAAGAAGTTCCAAATTAATTAATTCACCTATAAATTATCGATTATAAAATAATGATTACAATGGTGAACAATATGGAAAATAAGAAGGCAATAAGAGTGTAATGAAATTATACAATAAAAGATAATTATTTTAATTCTACGCATTATACGTTTATTTATTGCTTATGTCACTGACGTTTCTTCCGTAATTCACGAGCAAATGTTCTAAGCGCGGAATGTTTAGCGATGTTGGTATTTGAGATCAGTCACCGACGAGTGGTTTAATGGAATTATTAATCATATTGCAATATCAGGGTATACAATTCCAATTTTATAAATGATTAGTCTTAGGCCAATATGTTTTGACTAAATGCAGAATAATTGATGTCATAGGAATTATATTAGTCGATAAGCTTCCCGCCTATATTGTGATATGATGGTAATGTTAGTACCTGAATATGTCTAGGAGGCATATTGTCTGTTATTTATTATTAGTACTATGTTCACTCTATGTATATCCGCTGATAAGCGTAATAAATAAAAAAATAAAAAAACGGTTACTCGGTCGGTAACGTTTGGCTAACAGTTTGAACGTTTTGCCGCTACGGTCTAGTGGCGCTGTTTTCAGGAGCAGACGATTCCTGCCGCTTATTGCACTACCACTTATAGGAATATCGGCAGGAATCATTTGTTCTGTTCTTTAGGGGTTGGATATTAATTTAAAAAACAAGGAAAAATATAAATAATTTCTAAGAGATCTTTATTATAATATCTTGTACATAGGAACAGTTTCCTAAACTTTGAAACGGAGAAATAGACATGGAATATTTCACATTGAACTATTGAAAATGGTACGGTACTTTTACACAGGGATTAAAGCGGAAAGAATGGGTGCTTCTTTTAAAACGGATAACTGGAATTAGGATCAGTATCGATAAATCTTGGACCAGTTTAGCGATTATCTATCATTCAATTAAATAAAAGTATAATTCCTATAATTATATTATTAGTAATCGTATTCCTATTCGTTTTTTGTTGAGCTTCAGCCTGGAAACTCTTTCTTTGGTCACTGTGACTCCATAGGAAACGCATACTGTATGAAATGTTCGGTTCTGATATATTAAGAGGATAAAAAATCACAAGTAGATTTTGCTATCATATTTTTATGTTGTAGTTCATTTCAACATATTCACAGATATCAACAGTCGGGGACAATATTTCTAAGCTTTATTCTCAAGGTATACATTCTTGTTAACAAGAAATTAGTATTCACTAGACTCCAGGGCTTTAAATAAATTACAAAAAGTATACGTACATATCCAGGGTTAAAATTAATCTTGAAAATAATACTTATGAAATTACCTAATAATTTCAATTTTTCTTTATCGTAATGTCAACACGATGCTTCAAATTTCGTCAGTACTGTGTCCTCCAGAATCAAACAGGAAATGTATTATGATCTTTAGCAGAATAATGAATCATATATTGTGAAGACTAAACGAACTAATTTCAACCCTCTGGATGAAAAAAAAACAAAACTGTTCAAATTACTCGAATTAGACATGACAATATGTCAGTTCGCTGACGGTCGTTTTCTGGCACACATTGTCAACGCTCGTCCATGTGTTCATGTGTACCCGCCATAACATGCATACGCACACTTCTCGAACACAATAGCGGCAATAAAAAACGCATTACTAACATCGTATTCGCAAGAAGAAAATACAGCATGATGTTACAGTACACTCGCTTCTCATTCACTGATAAATGATGTTAACAGCACGTGTGTTTTCGAAGAGACTACAATACAAATATAATAGTAATAGAATAATATCACTTAATGGCGATATAACAATAATAACACAATTATAGTAATCACGATGAAAGAATGCAGATAGTAATATATACACCATGTGTAACACGCTGCTGTGTAGATAGTTACAAGATATTATCTGTCGAACGTAAAGGTAGACGCGGTCCTTTGTGTTTGATTTTGAGTATTCCACATGACGCAAGATACCTCAGGACAAACACAAGCTACGATTTCATTGAACACGTTATTCTTTGGGACGTACTAAGATCGAAGGCTGAACGCTTCCACCTTCTTCCCTTTCTTGCTTTTGTCCGAATCCAGGTTCTTCTAACAGATAAAAAACGAAACGTTTGTCTATTTTCCCTACCACGCCAACGCGTCTCCAAGGCAACGCAAATGTTGTACAGTGATTTCTCTATATATGTCGCAAAGGCCTGGCTGATAAACGTCGCGGAAAGGCCCCGAAGCTCAAGTGGCCTCACTCGCCGAGGAGTGTAATACGGGTCGGATGTATCGGTGTGAGACTAGGAGACCGCTACTAATCCAATAACAAAACTTCTTTATTATTAATTATTTTTTTCACGAGATGCATCAATATATTTGTGAAATTTTTCTGATTAAAATGGTATACCATACACGATACAATTCGGATCATATTTACACTAATTTTCCATTAATATAATTGTAATGGAAAGTAACTTTCATCGTTCATTACACAAGTAAATATGATCGGAATTCTATCATATTTGGTATCAGTTTCATTGGAAAAATGCCACGAACATGTTGGTGAAAGTCACATAAAAAAAATAATGGAAAATAAAGAAGTTTTGTTATTGGATTAGTAATAGTCTCCTGGTCTCACACCGATATACCCGACCTGTGTTATGTTTACACTTCTCGACGACCGAGGCCACTCGAGTTTCGCTGTCCCTTTCTACGTTCGGCGAGGATCAAAGAATAGTGTCTCCTGAACGATACACGACGCTGTATAATAACGACTTAATGTATAATTCTACTTATTAACATTCATGTAATCGAATATCTTACTTTTTTCTTTTTCAATCTTCACGATTATAACGAATACTGGGTGAAGACATCAAGTTCGGACAATGTCGTACACAGGGCATATTTATGGTGCAGATTAAACAACAAATAGAAACGTTGCTTCGCTACTACATACATAGTCGCGAATGTACAGATGTATAGTTACTGTATGTTATGCAATAACGCCGCTGTAAAGTCTGTCTGCATTGCGGATGCACCGTTTATTTACTACTTCTCTCACTTGAAACTCACGGAGTACATTACACAACGTTTTATTGTCAATCCAATAAATCTGCCATTATATTTTGCCTTTATACATTGCTAATTTACGTTTAGCGGTAGTGTACAATCAGCTGCGAGTATGTAGGTGTCGTTACTTTAGAATTCGACATTGCAAGGCAATAATGAATATATATTTTTCTTTTTTACAAAAATTTATCGACTCCTCGGTCGGTAAACTCGAGTGTCGGAATAGACTTATAGTTTAATAGAAATGTCTTTCTTTATAATCAAATAATATCAATACTTTTGAACATTCTGGTTGTTAGGTTGACTGTGTATTGAATATGCATCGTACATGAAGTGATTCGAAACAGAAAGAAAAAAAAATAACCAAAAGGCCACATGCAAAACTAAATTCACATTACACAGTGAAAATGGTTTGTTGATCTCGTATGGTATATTATACATATATAATATGCTTCTATGAATTTCTTGGATATTCGTATGTCTCGCTAAACTTCATCTAGATATTTTCTGTTCTGTTTTTTTCACAGAAATTATGATATGCTAAATAGTATTAAAAGTAAGCATTATATGTAGTTTGCGGTTTATGCAGACGTTCCTCATAGCCTTAATTAGTGCAGACCTTGAAATCTCGATAGTTAAATTTAACAATCGTACGAAGTGAGTGTATCATATACCCTTCAGTCCTGTTTCTTGTATCAAGATTCGCGAAGTCGTTGTGCCCGAAAAATATGCTAGTCAAGTGGACAAATCAAATCGAAACGAAAGCATTATTCTACTGACCAAAAGCTTTTACGATTTCCCAGACTTTTCTTGTTTGCTCAGCTCAAGTGCGTACGCCAATTCCAAATCTTCTTGTTGTTTGCGTTTGCGTCGCTCTTCCTCTGTTTTCAAGCTCTGCTGGGCTGCCAGGAAAACCTGTTCTTCCTCGCTCAGTGTCAATGGTGCGCCGTTGCCGTTGCCGTTCCAAACTTTATCGATGTACCCTTTCATTTTTTTATCATTGTAACCAGGCTTCGATTTACTGTTATGCGTCAAGTCTTGTCCCTGTTTCTTCGACTTGTCGCTTTTTGTTGAAAACGCCTCGTCTATGTCGATCGTCTTCGTTTTAGCGTTCGAGAAGACATCCGTTTCGATGGCCTTAATGTTTCTATTATCGTCGGAGAAAGCTTTCACGAAGTCGGCGTCGAATTTAGCATTGTCCTTTTCAATTTTGTTCTTGGTTAGGGGGAAAGTGTTCGAGAAGTCGGTCTCGAAGCCTTTTGTGATCGAATCCTTACGGAGAAGCACGGAAGACGTTCCGCAACTGAATGGATCCACTTTGCTCGTTTCGTTATTCTTATTCGCGTTGAAGTCCTCGGAGTCGTCGGCAAAAGGATCTGCTATGTTAAACGGGTCTTCGTACCGATAATCTCTGAAAGGATCTTCCGTGAAGTCCGGCAGCTTTGGGTATAACGTTGCGTGTGCTCTGCTCGTTGGTCTGGGTGGTGCCGTTCGATTCGGTGTTGGTTCAGGCTGAAGCAGGGGTTTTTTCACTGGTCAATTTTCGTTTACTGAAATAGTACAAAGAATAGCGCAAAAATCGCTGGTTATCGTCAGGCTGCTGGACCAAACCAAACTGCTGGCGAATTGCTATAAAGTGTATTTATATAAACGCTTCAAAATGTTCGAGTTCATTCACGGGCCGTGTTCTCCAATTGTTAGAAGATACGGACCCCAATTCAAATTACTACAAGAGTAGTAATTTAATCGATAGAAATCGAACATTTTCTTTAACGTGTAAAGAACGAAATAATAAGAAAACATGTCATGCATTATCATAAAATGAAATTATAATACTGGAACAAAGAGGACAAATTAATTTGTAGACAGCATGCTCCAGAAGCCAGGTCAATGAATAAACTGAAAATTGTGCAGCTTCTACCTAAATTTAAAACAAACAATACAATTAATCTTTATCATATAAAAGTATTTTACAAAATAACACTATAACATATTGGAATGACATATAATAGAAATTAATAATACATTTCAAATGTTAATGTATATTCGGATATAAATTGAATACAATGATCAAAGTCATACCAACATATTTTCATTTTTGTTAAAAATCGCTACATTTGAAATGTACTATACTAGTATAGTATTATGTATATAACATACTAAAGGCTGATGAAGAGGAGAGATGATGAAATATGACCAGGACGATATGTGGGAACACTTAAAAATAAGGGAAAAAATCAGTTGTGGGCTAATAAATAATTACATGCTAAATAAATAGTAATTCTACCGACTAATAAAATAAAAGCACATCTTAATGAAGTTTCACGTGTTATTTACAAACTAGGGAGAGTACGTACCTTGGAATCGAAATTAGCAAAATCAGCGAATCCAGTAGACGTAGTGAAACCGCCATTATTATTATCCATAATACCTTGCTGAGCGGAAAATGGATCGGAGTTAGCGTTTGCGAAAGGATCCGGTGTAGGAGATGGTGTCGGTGGCGCTGGTGCTGCTCTCAAAGGACCTGTAGGCCCTTGAGCAGGTCGTGGGGGTGCTGGTCGAGGCGGTGGTTGCTTTGCTTTCTTAGGAGGAAGGGCGGGACTAGGGCTTTCCGGCCGAGTTGGAGCATGAAGATTCGCAAATGGATCATCTCCAAACGGATCTTTCGTTGCCTAGAGAAAAAATCAATAAATTAATTAACATATATTATCTCTATCGTGACACTAATATTTTAATATTCCAAAAAATTTAGAACTTACTGCTGTAGCAATTACAGGTTTTACATCAGTTCTTTTTCCATTCCCAAATGGATCAAAAGGATCCTGTTTTGCATTACTATTATCAAATGCACTAAAAGGGTCAAACTGTCAAACAGACAAAAATAAAAAATTGGAAGTGTAATTGGAAATGTAAATGCAAACACATATTTTGAGTCATTTTGAGTGAAAATTAAAAGTGCAATAAAAGAAGAAGAGAAAGGAAAGCTAGTCATAGGAGGAAACTTTAGTGTAAGGACAATTTATCGTTTTTGAGAAAAACGCTAGTTAGTAAATGTGTGAATACTGAATACGCAGTATACAGTGGATAAAAAAAGTATTGGTGCACTACATTTTTTCTGATAATGTAAACTGCAAAGATAGCATATTACATTAGATATAATTTTAGTCAATACTTTCTTGATCCACTGTATGTGAAATTCCAATCTCAAAGTTTTCACACACTTAGGGCGTATATTGTACTTAAGTTGAAAACATACTGGAGCAGGCTGTGATGGGAATGCATTTCCAAATGGATCTGGTGTTGATGCATCAAATGCTTCTTGAGCTTTACTTGATGCAAAGGGGTCTTGATCAAATCCATCCATTGGTATTGTTCCATTCACATTTGAGAAAGAGTCGGCCCTTTTCTCCTTCTCTCCATCTGCATTGCTTGTGGCAGTTTCATACCTGTATGGATTTAAATTAAAGGATGACAAAAGAACATACTTGTTCGTAAAACTATGCAAATTATATTTTAAAAACTCACTCTAGATCTTCAATTTCGGGATTAAATTGCAGACTAGTATCAGGTACAAGAGTGGCATCTCCTGCCGCAAGTGCAGAATCATAAAGTGCAATCGCATCACTCATTTGACGTTGCTGTTCTTGTAAATGAGTGATTTTTGCCTTGGCTTGACAAATTTGTAGTTGAGTGTCCTGCAAATTTTTCGTCAACTCGTTTAATTGGTCCCTACTTTTGTTTTGCTGTTGTTCCAACTGCTGTTCCTCTTGACGCAAGCCTTCCAATTCTTGTCGCTTAGAATTAAGTTCTTCCTCTTGAGCATGTAATACAGATTCTTGCTCTTCTGCTTGTTGACGTAGCTTGTCAACCTGTTTTTGAAAAATGGAACACATCACTTACTACAAATTATTTAAACGTCAAAATATTATACATACATAACTTGCGAAATAATTTTCATTTAAATTTATAAGTACATTAACCACATTATTGTTAGCACCAAATGATCATGTTACAATTGCATCATCAAATTTAGTGTATAACTGTATTTATATGAAGTATAAAAAACAATGTAATGCATTTGTGTATAATTTAAGACCCAAATCTAATTTATTTTATTGTATCAATTGATATTTGATAAAAATATAATACAGAATTATACATGAATAGATCTTCATACAACTGATTAGTACTAGAGTGGGGCCTTAGGAGAAAATTTGCAAGCAGATTTAATTTTTCTGATAATAATCTATACTCTATACTACATTATTTTACCATGCATTGCAACAAAGCACTAGCATTATCTATGCAAGTGAACTCAAAACAAATGAAGCTTTTCATAAAATGACATATATTTCAACCACTTTTTTAAAAGTTCATAATATGTATATACATGTATGTACACATCATTGTCATGAGGTAGAATTTAAGTTTAAAATATTTTACTTTCTTTTTAATTTCTTATTTAATATTTATATGTAATTACGAGTTTTCCGTACCTAATAAATATTGAGCAAATGCAATACTTATTATACGAAAATGAAAAAATAAAATTTGAATATCTCTTATCATACCTGTCTGTCAATAAAATTAGAAACTTTCGATGTACCTTTTTTAGTTCCTCACGAATCTTCTGCTCGACCTCACTCAAATCTTTATCTACTTCTGTCTTCTACAAGTTAAACATAATAGGACTAAATAATAATAAAGAAACTAAACGCAAAGAAAATAAATTAAAAAGTACATTAAGAGTGTCCAACGTATTGAAATCTCGAAATTTAAAATTCAAATGATGTAAAAAGAACAAATAACGAAGAATAAAACAATAAATAAATATACAAGGCGATTCACTCAATTTGACTACTACAAATTACTTCTAAATTATTCATTATACGAAAAAATGTATGAAACAAAAATTACACAATTACATAGCTCAGCAATGCTCGATGCAATTAATGAATACAAGTAATTATTATGAGAAATGTTGTATACGAAATCTCTTTATTACAATTAATTGTTTTATGAGTGCTGTTATGTCTTCAAGTTAGGTGAGTAACCCTGTACAATATCAAGATGATATACATCCAATTTCGCTTTGACACACACACGCGCGCGCGCGCATATGTATATATGTACATATATGTATTCATATATTCATATATACATATATGACACATTAGGGTTGCTCTTATTTACTCTTGAAGAAAAGCCTATAGTATTTTTTCTGTTTGGCTCAACAAAAAATTACGAAAAAATTCATGAACATTCTATCTAGTAAAAATGAGCATTTAATTAATTATTTTAATTTTTAAGGAGCCGGGGCCACGTGTTCCCGTTATCCGATCGTGCTCAAACTTTGCACAAATTGTTTTTTATTAACTGAAACAATCCTGGGGGTGCCGCATGTTTACATGTACTTTAATGAAAGCATTGCATGTACGTACGTGTTACAAATACATCAGTTTTTAATTTCACATTAAAGCAAAGCTATTCAAATAAGCAAGCAGATTACTAATCTACAGTATCTAATTGCAGTATCATTTACCTGAGCCTTCAAATCATTCAACCTTTTTTGTGCTTCACCCTTCTGATTTTCCAGCTGCTTTAATGTTGAAGCAAGCGTATCCAATTCACTCTGCAAGTTCTTAATTTCGCCGTTTTTAATCTTGATGTCAGCTTCTTTTTGTGCAATGTCTTGCTCCATACATTGTCTTTCTCTCACAAGCTCTGCTATATCTTTACTTATCATGTCTAATTCTGGATTCGAATAACCAGATATATTGTTGTTTTCCTAAACACAAAAATTATGCTATGTGTACTAAAAAGTAAATTTAAGTTTGTAATCAGTAGTAAATATAATAAAAATACAAATTAATAAATGTGATAAATACTGCCTCTGTCCCATATTATGGTATATACAGTCCATTTTAACTCGACTCGCTGGAATATCTCAGAAGGGACTGAAAATATTAAAAAAATGTTTTTTACAAAAATTGCATGCTGTAGAGGGTGTACATAATGTGAAACAAATTTTTTTATGGATTAACCCTAGAAGGACCAAGGCTTGAGCCACTGAGAGAAATTACTGTTTTGTACATATACATACATAGTTGATAGAAAGCTGTAGAAAAAAAGTGGATAGGAAGAAAATATATCTGATTGCTGATTCTTCTATACGTCTTGAAGTTAAAAATAATTTTTTGAAAATCTTTGAAACGAGAAAAATAACATTTTTCACATACCCCCAAACAATTTTGGTAAACATAGGTTTCTAATATTTTCAGCCCCTTCTGAGATATTCCAGCGAGTCGAGTTAAAATGGACATACTGTATATTTCTGAAAAACTTTCCAATTTCTTAATTAACTTATCTTGATCAATACAAATTAGTATAACTGGATAAATGTATGACAATTGTTTGCTGGGCTAAACATTGTCATTAACTATTATATGTATGTATAATATTGGTACAAAAACATTGTTTTACCATATAAATATTTTTCTATCGCAATATTATAAATCATATAGAGTTTAATTCAATGTAGTGTTATGAAATCTTAACAAGGTCTATTAAAAAGAAAATGCATAGAAAAAGTTATACATTATAATACAGTAGTTTGAAATGTATACCATGATGCAAAACAAAGATAGTATAATATTAAATATTTATTACACAAAATTTACATTTTAATTCCTTTTGTATAATTACTTTATCATAATTATCTATTTGTACGAAAATAATAATAGAAATACTAATAATATTATTAGTTATTTAGTCTTCCTTCACACTCCAGATAATATGTCAATCTATAGCTATAAATCTATTATCTTTTAACGTATTTATTATAAATGCTTTTATATATTGACGTCGAGTTTTAAGTTTGATCTTTTCAGGATCATCTGTATCGTACAAAGATTTCAATCTTGCTTTCTTGGCTTCTGTTTGTAACTCTTTAACATGCATAATATTTTTCATCTTTTCCTTTTCCAAAGCATCTACGCGACATCCGTGATTTATATTAAGAGGCATAACTTTCATAAACTCTTGATTACCAAAACTGTTGCTTTTCTTTGTGCACAAAAGATGTATATTTAATTTTTTGTTTAAATGACATTCACAGTTTGCTGACATAGACATTTGATCTATTTCTGTTGGACAATATGCTTAAGTACGTTTTCAAAAGAATAGACATATTGAATTTCATTTCATTACATTGCAAACTTCATGTTATTAACATTTCTTACAACAAAAACACATTGATTTATGTGCGACATGCATTTAAGATCTCTCATATCTTTGTACGCTTTATTTCATATAGCATTCAATGTGATAGTAGGAGTAAATTTTAGAAGAAAATATGATCAACTGCGTAAAAAAGTGAGTGAAATTTTTGATAAACAAAAAGGTAAATATAAATAATAACACTATATGTATGTGTTAGTATTAATCACAACTGCAACTTTATATAACTGCATTTGTGCAAAGGGACTGAATTATTGCTCGATATAAATGAGTATGAATATCCAAGATCAAACGAAACTCTCAAGATAATACACAAACAGTTATGGCAAGAATATTATGAATGTTTGAAAAAGATGTACAATGAAATCACAACAGAGAAGACAATGTATCCAATTGCACTTATAGCTCTTGAAGGAACAACAGTCGTGTATGATAAAGAGAATGTCAATTCTATTTTAACTAATTAACACTATAATTATTAGTCCATATAATTACAGGTTAAAATGTCCAATATGTATTTCTCCCATAGAAACATATATGAACGATAACTTAAAGTGGTATTTCAACAATAATAGTTCTACAATACTGAGTAATGAAACTGACGAACTTGTAGAAGAATCAAACAACATTTTCATTTCAACTGACGACAAAAGATTAATAATATATAATATCAAGGTATAAATACATATATATATTTTTTATATTTATAATTCGTGAATAAATATAAATATATAAAACAAAAGAAAATTGTTTATTTATGGTAGAATAATATGAGATTTTAATTTATTAGTTTAATCAAGCTGGTCAGTATTGGTGTAAGCTGGGAGATACGCTATCAACAGTTTATTATCTTTCAATCGATTATGAGTCTCAAGAAATAAATCAGGTGCATCCTGAAACAGCACCGCATAAACCTCATGCGGTACCAGAAAAAATTCTATCAAAATATAATTTATTCATTTATACAATGTGGACTACATGGACTCAATGTTCTACATGTGATACAGTTGGAAGAAAAAATCGTTATGGATATTGTTCTATTTCTTCACGTGAAAATACTAAAAGACAAGGTATGGTTTTTTAAAACTATGTATTGTTTTAATAAGAGATTTTTCCAAATAATTTTTAATAATATATAGTAATATTAAGTTGCAGATGAACAAACTGAGATAATAGAACAGTCCAATTCACAAGCTACAATTCACACTGATAATTTAAACGAAGATTTCATAACTAAATTTAAAGTAACTTTACGTGTATTTAGAAATGAATTACCATGTAAAAGTGAGTATGTACCGAAAGAAATTCTAGACATTCCAGAGATTAAGAATAGGAAAACAGAATTAATGATTAAATATTGTAAGGTATTTTAAAATTTTGTAAATATACATATATACATGTAATATTTAAAAATATATCACACAGTTGTATGCGCTTTAATATATTTTCTTTTTAGGTAAAATGTTCAAAAAATGAAGTATTTGAGGTACGAGATAAAAATGGAAATGTACTTGAAAGTGCCAATAACAGTGCTGGTATATATTCTATAGTTCAAGGAATGCCTATTCCACCACCACCAGTTATACGCACAGTGATTTTCCAAAAATATAAGACAAAAGCAATACTTATATGCCCAGGGTAAATGAATAAATAAAAAATTTTCAGTTGAAAATTGCATACTTTTCTATAAAATTTTTTTAGAAATTTAAATACAGACATACCGATTACTTGGAAGATAAACAATGAAATATTACACCCACCTGTCATTCAAAAGCAATCAGAAGGAAGAATTCATATTAATGTTCAAGCACATATAATTGTTAAATCTCTAAAATTCGAAGATACAAATATTTACAGGTACATACTTCTGTAAATTTGAATGAAATAACAATTTTCATATATTTAATATTTTCATTTGCAGTTGTTGGCAAAAGAATGAGATTGCTGGTATAATAAAATTAAATGTAACAGGAGAAACAGAGTTGCAAGTAAATTATAATGTAATGATGATTGGCGGAATTTTAATAGTTACTGTGTTTATAATAGTATTTTGGAAAGCGTTTAAAGGTCGCAAACGTTTTACTATTCGTTAATTATTGCTAATTATACTTGATTACACTATATGGTTTAAATGAAATAACATACAATATAAAACAAAATTCATTATTTAAAGGAAATAATAAATGAAAAAATATAAAAATAATGAATGAAATAATAAATGGAATACTACTTACCATAATGGTTTCTGATGGTTTTCGCATGGAAGGTGGTATCATGTCGGGAGTCAAGGTTGCCGGTGAATCAATGCCTTTAAGTTTTTGCTTGATGAGCCATATGGCTAATGCAAATTGTTCTTGATTTAATTTTCCATTTTGACATATGTCACAGAGACTCCTAAATATGAAATATCTTTTACTTTTTACTTATTAGTGATTCACGAGAAAATAACAGAAATATACAAACCATATGACAGCCAAATCAGTCTGTGGAAGTCCGCTTTGAAGGAAGACATCTTTGATTTCTGAACCTGAGACATATCCATCCATGTCTAAATCAGCTTGCAAAAACAATTTCCCTGCTGCTATTTGTTCTTCAGTGGAAACTACCCATTGCACACTAGTCTGTATCATACATTTTTACATTAAATAAAGTATTTTCAAAGCACATTAAATTTTATAGCTTATGGGCAACATTCAATGGAATGAATGATTTAATATTACAATTGTAATAATTGATGACTGAATAATTGATAAATGACTAATAGTATTTGTATTCAGTAAGCAATTCTTGACAGTTAATTTTTTTCTAATTATAGACATTAGTCAATCAACCATATAAAAATTTTTAATTGGTTAAGGCCCAACTTTGCTTATGGTGTATGTGTGTATAGTATACTTTTGCCATATCCAAGCCAGCCATATTTTTCGTAACTGATACATTAGGCAGAGGTGGGATAGGTGGAGGTACAGCTGTTATTCCTACTGGTACTGGAGATTTTGATACTGGTACGGTAACATCCTTTCTTTTACCAGGTGGCATTAACTCTGGTGGAAGCACACTTGGTATTGCATATTTTTCTAATGCCTTGTATACCAAATGCATGGCCTATATAAACAATTTGATACACAACAATTAGAAAACTCAAGAGAAATTCAATTAAATACTTTCAGAATATTCAGTTTAGAACTTACCACAACAAACTCATGCCTGTCCAGCATACCATCTTCATCCATATCAGCAAGCTCCCAAATCTTCCCAAGTGTGTCCAAGGGAAGTTTACTATCCATAAGAACACCTTTAACATTATTCCCAGATATATATCCGTTTTTAGGTTTTAAGCTATCAAAAAGTTGATCATATTTTGCTCTCTCTGCTGGTTTAATAGACCAATCTTCGTTACTAATAGGTGTTATTACTGGCAAACTATTAACTATCTTTTTCTGAGAAATTATGGGAACATCACCCTAGAAACATATAACATTAATCAATAACAAAGAAATTTATTTGTTATGTTATTCCATATGATAGCTTACCATCTTTGGAGGAGGCAATTCCATACTTAAATTCAACATATTTATATCTCTTCCTGCTTGTGCCAATGCACATAATTTCAGAGCAACAAAAAGACCAGATTTGTCTAATGAACCACGTGATTGTGGATCTGCCATATCCCATATTTGGCTTAGCACATCGTCGTCTAGCTGGGATTTCTTAAGAAATCTTGCAGCTTCCATTGCACCGATTCGCCCATATCCATTTGGATCAACCTTAGGGTAATTCACAATTTCGAAATAATAAGCGATAGAACCTTGACTTATAGGAATAAACTTTAATTTTAAACTTTTTCTGAATTCAAGTTATAATAGTAAAATAATATAGTGAATATGTATCATATAATTTGGATTACAGTTAGTCTTTATTTGAATTTTGTATAGGTTTCTACAGTAAATTAGAGAGGAATGCAGAAATTTATTGTCTTAAAGAGTTTCTTGACTTATAAAAGTTCAAGTTACCATGGTTAGATTGTATAACTTAATGTAATTTAGATTTATTGTCATTCGTTATCAAAATATTAAAAATATACCTGATTATAGTAGGCTTCATATATAGCAGTATGGCTTCCAGCCACCTGTAAAAATAAATTTATTACATATCCTCCAACTGTCTTATGAACTACAACACATTAGAGGATATTAGTAGATATCATTTTTAACTGCCGGAAATGTGAGGCCTATCGTAACGAACATTCGTAAATCTGTAGATAAACGTTTATCTTGAGGCTATTATATTTTACAATATACTGTTTATAAAAATCATTCTAAGGATCTATCCATAAAGGAAGAAAAAACATTGTACTTCTCAAGAACGAACCGAAAAATTATTTATGCTGTCAAAGAAGTTAAAGTAATCGACTTTACGAATGTGGAAATGATAAAAATATGTATGACGAAACAGCGTTACTTTTACATAAAATATAAATAAATTTTTCAAATGACGTGTTTAATAACATACACGATAGATTGAATATTATATCATAATAAAAATCTAAAAATTACAATATACCTGCGTGGGTGATGGCAGGGCGGCCATACTCGCATTGAACACTGGCTTAACCAATCACACTCTGAATCGATAGTACATCGTGTTAACAATTTTACTTAACATTTCGTAAACGAATTTTTATTGTCTTATACACCAAGGAAACACCACGATTACAGTTTACTGATCGAGCAATCAAAATATATGATCATAACAGAAAAGTAGTATTAATTATCAGTAAGAAACATACAGCTCCTTGTCATGCTCGATTGTCGTCTACATATATACATAGCACTCTTACGTTCCACCTCCTTCTCATCAACTGATATAATGCAAACTAACTAGATAGACTTGTGCGCACGATATAATCGAACTTATGTTCAATCAGAATTCATTTTGTAATTCTATGAACTTATTAGATCGTGTGATGTAAGATATCGGATTTCTGCATATTCATACCTTGATTGCTTAAATAATTTATCGAGTATTTAAAAGTTGTACATTTTTCCGTATACCTTACAATTATTACTTCTGTTTTAACTTGTTAGTATGTATAATTTTTGCCGCAGTTTTATATGATAGTATTGACGAAACAAATAAGGGTGATATCTTTTATGAGTTAAAACTCGTAATAATAGTGCACTTACTGAACCGCGTTATACCGAGTTTAAACTCGTTTGAAAAAGTCTCTGAACCCTACAAAGTCCAAATAAATTCAATCTTGCCATTTTTATAAGGCAACATATACCAATTACTCTTAAGGCTCTGTAGGTTTAGTGTTTAAATATTTGAATATATTAATTTAAAACATCTCTTTGACATACATAACACATACACACATATACATGTATATGTACCTAATTGACGAATTGTTTTATTTAAAAAAATACAATTTGATTTATTTTTAAACTATTTATTTAAGAAATACAGACAGGGCTAACATAATATGATTATGGGATCGTTGACAATTTTGGAAAAGGATTTTGTTTAGATATAACTAGCTTTTTATGTTGATGAGATATGTAGCCTTTAATTTTTCCTTCGTATATTAAATTTGCTACAATGCATTCTGTTTCATCCATATCGACATCATCAAATCCATGCATCTGCAGAGCCGAAAGTAAATTTTGGATAGGAATTTGATGTATATTTAACACCAAATATACTTTCTTAAATAAATTCCTATACGCTATTATTTTTAATTTCTCCACAATTAAATATATTCCAGCTCCTATGAAAAAAGTCTCATGTTTCTCCATTACTTTTTCGAGATTACGTAAGTCTCCTTTTTTGACAGATTCCATTAACTCCCAAAATTCCATTAAATTATATTTTTCTAATAAGCTTTGCTTTGGCATGTATCCTAGTAACATCTTTACAGGTGCAAGATACGTTAAAATTAGTCTTTTATTTTTCAAGGACTTTTTGTGACAATGTTCAAATGCATATGTTAGGTATTCATCAGCTGCAAAAGATACAAACCATTTTTAAACATCTTAGTAACTTTTATTAAATTACAAGAATTTAATAAAACTTTAAATTAATTGTTACCTGCTTTATAATCACTGTCAAACATTGCTTTACGTCCAACAAAAAACTTATATGTAATTTGTTGTGCTAACGCAAAGAGCGCTTTGTATGGAGATGACTCTATTGCTCTTATTAAAGGTTTACATAGATGTAATTTATTGATCCTAAAGTAAATCTTTAGTAATTGATTAACTAATGCTAGCATTCCCCATCTTTTTGTGTCATCTTCTGAACTACGATTATCACAAGCACATACTCTAAAACAACCCATTAGACAATCTGCACATTTTTCTAATATTTCTCCAGGTTTGGAGCTTTTATTGTTTTTTCTATTTTCAGCACATACTGCTAATAATCTCAATTCTAGACACATCATATTCATAACAGGTAACATCCAATTTTCTTCTTTTTGCATTTGAAGTATTTTTGTTAAAGACTGTACCGCAGAACTTTGATAATTATACATAGTTAATGGATCGTTTTTTATCATTGCTGCTATAGTTCTAAAAACACAGAAGATATTAAAATGTAATTAAATAATGGTTACATTAGTTATATTAGGTCCTGCTCTATATAATTGAGAAAGCCATATAGTTACTTTAAATGGTAAAGCACTAGACCATCTAAGGGGGCAGATAAATGTTCCATTGCCTTTGTCATTGCAATTTCAGATCCAATTTGAGGAATTGAAACATGATTATGTCTCAAAGATAATAAATCCTTTAAAAGAAATATATACATTTCGATTACATCATGTTAATTTAACATTTAGCACTTTAATGTAAACATATATTCACCGCTAAAAAATATCCTTCTTGAGTCAACCACATACGTCTAACCTATCATAAACATAACCTCAAATTTAATAATTTTTCTTTACAACATGAAATTTTATAAGACATTACCTGTATTACATACGAATCCATAATGATATCGATCGCTAGATGTTTTACAATTTCTCTTTGTAAGACACTTTAATAATGGCAATTAATTATCATGTCTAAATACTATGCCTTCATTGTATACCTATTCCGTCAACACTGTGATGACAGGTAGACAAATCAGAATAAATTAATTAAAATTTCCCGTTAGTAATACCCGTTTCAACGGTTACCATATGTTATTTAAAGATAAAAACTCAACGAAAACAATAATTAATATTTATTGACGAATTAGAATAGTTGCAACTGGTTGCAATAACAAAATGAATTTTTGTATTTCTCAAACTCAACGATGTGATGATTCCGATTTGATTCTTCAGAAAATCGATTCTTTGGTCGAAAAGCTTTTGAATCGATTCTTTACACCTAGATTTATTGGGAGAATCGATTCTTAGCCGAAGAATCGTTGCGAAAACAAAAGGCCAAAATCGATAGTACCGCTATAACGGCCGCTAGAAGAAGCTAAATAGTAACATTTTCGTCCAGTATGGGGAGCTGGGTGCACTTTCCACATTCAGTGTCGAGTGACATTTTCCGAGTATCCTCTCTGATTCGGTCGCATGATCCCTGTCAAAGAGGCGATCTGAGCATGCGTGGTCGACATCCTAAACAACGGCGCAGTGGTCTGAAAAGGCCGAAAGCGGCTAAAACCCTAGGAAAGGTCTATTTCGAAAAAATTCTCGATAGAAAGTGTTTTTAATTGTTCTTGGGCACGATAGAAATAAATAAATTAAAAAATAAATAATAGATTAATAATAAATAATAAATAATAAATTTGACACATAGATTGAATATAAAATAAATTTAAAATGAAATATAATTCAATTTAGATTAAAAATGATAAAAAATAATTCCTTTCCATAAAAAATACTACTTAATTTAAATAATAATAATTTTATGTAATTTAAAATAAAATGAAATAAGAAGAATACGCTTATGTACAAGATTTAATGAAAATTTATGATATAGAGGTAACGGATATTTACATTTTAATTAAGCTTATTATTTACACGAAAAAGGTATACTTTTTTTTTGTAAGGAAGAGGAGGAAAATTGCCAGACGCACACCCCAGAATGGGGTAGTTTGGGACTCAGGTCGCAGATTATTGTCGTACCCATTCCACAGACGAGGTATAGGCAGAGAGGAATGAGAGTGCTCACGCCCGGGTTTTCGGCGTTCCCGATATAGTGCTGACATCTGCTCAGCCTTAGCATGGCACAGAACCGGTCAGTCTTTCCTGGAACAAAACCGGTCCACCGACGAGATATACAGGGTGGCCCACATAACTCTGAACAACTCAATATCTCGAAAACTATGCCATCGATTTTAAAGTTCTTAGTCTTAAATTGCATGGAACTGAAGGGCCTTTCTGACTACATAAACGTGAAGTGGCCTCCCTTCCCCTTTAACGGGGGAGGGGAGGTACCTTTGTAATTTTAAATGGAACCCCCTATAAAATGTTACATATTTAGATTCTACCGGAAAAAACAAGTCAATTTTGTCTGAAACATTTTTTTGTCAGATACTTCCATGATGAGATATAACAGTTTGAAGTTTTGAGTTGTAGGTACTTGAACCGCTCGGAAATAGCGTTATGGAATTATACGCGCTTGAGTCCTTTGCTTATTCGTGAAGAAATAAAATGTACTTTAAATTAAATGTTCAAAATGTCCACCACGGGCTTGTAAACATTTATTTACTCGAAACATCAAAGTTGTTCTAACATTTTTTAACATTTCGGGAGTCACTGAAGCGCAAGCGTCACGTATTCTTTGTTTCATATCCTCTTTTGTCGTCGGTGGTTCAAACATAACTTTGTCCTTTACATATCCCCATAAGAAAAAATCTAATGGTGTTAGATCGGGGGATCGAGGAGGCCATTGACGAGGTCCCCCACGACCTATCCATTTGTTCCCAAATTTTTCGTTCAAAAATTGCCTGGTGATGATTGCAAAATGTGGAGGAGCGCCGTCTTGTTGGAACCACATTTCTCTTCTAACGTGCAGTGGCACATCTTCCAAAAGCGCAGGCAAATGATTTTTTAAAAAATCACAATAACTTGCAGATGTTACAGTTTCTTGAAAAAATAAGGTCCAATCACAAAATCTCCTATTAGGCCACACCAAACATTTAAAGACCATCGATGTTGAAAGGGAACACATCGCATCCAATTTGGGTTTTCCACGGCCCAATAATGCAGATTATGTCTATTTACATGCCCTGAATTTATAAAAGTGGCCTAATCGGAAAAAAGTATTTTGCACAAAAAGTCATTTTCCACAACACCCTGCAGCCACTCACAAAACTTACGCGGTGATCGTAATCTGCTATCGAAAGCTCTTGTGATAAAACCATGTCATATGGATGATACTTTTGCCGTTTCAAAATTCGTTGAATTGATGAACGACTAATATGTGATGTTTGTGCAAGTGTACGTTGACTAATATGAGGATTTAATGTAATTGCAGCAAGAATACTGGCACTATTATTTTCATTAGTGACAGCTTTAGGTTTATTGCGAGTTTTTTTTACACAATTCACCGTGCTCGCGAAGCCGCTTTTCTAAATTATGAAATGTTGCATGACATTTTTTGATCCCATAACGTTCAAAAAACATCACTGCTGCACGTCGATAATTTTGTTGGCATTCACCTAACGTTAATAACATATTCACTTCTGTGTCAAAAGTAGCCATAATCACAATGTTACTGCTTGAATAACAGCTCTAAACTGAAAACGTTTTCGTAGATAAGTGAGTCAAACTCAAGAATTGTAAATATTATTGTTTGTGTTTCTTCATGAATAAGCAAAGGACTCAAGCGCGTATAATTCCATAACGCTATGTCCGAGCGGTTCAAGTACCTACAACTCAAAACTTCAAACTGTTATATCTCATCATGGAAGTATCTGACAAAAAAATGTTTCAGACAAAATTGACTTGTTTTTTCCGGTAGAATCTAAATATGTAACATTTTATAGGGGGTTCCATTTAAAATTACAAAGGTACCTCCCCTCCCCCGTTAAAGGGGAAGGGAGGCCACTTCACGTTTATGTAGTCAGAAAGGCCCTTCAGTTCCATGCAATTTAAGACTAAAAACTTTAAAATCGATGGCATAGTTTTCGAGATATTGAGCTGTTCAGAGTTATGTGGGCCACCCTGTATATAAAGACTGCCAGCCTTACGGGAGAATGTGTCGCTCGAAAAACACGGTGTTTTCTACCGCCCTCTAGGATAGATTTTGGCTGGAGTAAGAAACAGAAGGCCACAACGACGGTATCTCGTCGGTGCAGAAGGCCACGAAGGAAATTCTCGTCGGTGAGAAGGGGAATCATCACGGAACCATGTCGATTATCAAATGTTACATTCTCCGACAAACGTATTCAAATTAAACAGATATTTTTTTTAATGTTGCTTTTTAAGATTTAAAATATTAAAAGTAAAACTAATATCAAAGACGAAAAATTCGTAAAAATATTTTACGTAAGAAATGATTAAAGCATAATTTTAGGAAAATCAATTTCTACTTCAAATTTCATATGAGATACCTTAATTTGTAATTTAAAAATATTCCATGAACAAGCATTATTTCCTTACACTTTTTTTATAGATAATTGTTCCAAGAATCGATCTGTGGGAACAGAAATATGTTGAAAACCAGAGTAGCGTTTATTTAACGTACTATTCCGAATAGTATAGAGTTTGAGAGAGAATCACGTGGATGAATTAATATAATATAAAATTATATAATTGTAGGAGCAAAGATAGGCAAATTTTTATTGAAATAGACATTTCAAACAGCGAATAAAAGATAAAAAATGATTTGTTACGCATCAAATAAAAATAATTATGTTATCTCTATTCTACACGTAATGAATTTATTCGACGAATAAAGATTTTTTTATAAAGACCGACCAACAGCCTACAATGTAAGCAGATGGAGAATCGAGCATTATTGGCAATTTATGCTTTTATGTTTTTAATCAGGACAATATTGTTAATACGAATGAGTTGTAGAGCTTATCCCGATCAAAATGAACCCAAATACGACATCATTTGGACTGTCTTTAATGAGATTGTAATTTTTATCGTAACATTACGTATCAGTGAAACTTGTTCGATTACACTCGAATTTGACCTCATTTTCACCAGGAAAATCCCATCCATTCGGTCGTCACAATTTTATGAGGATATGTTGAAAAATCTAAAAGTTTAAACTTTCATTCGTGCGCGATTCTCCATCCGCTTACATTGTATGTCGTCTGTCGTCGCTGAGTCTTTGATGCTCGGCGCTCGGCAAAAGTTATTCGAAGATTTATTCGAAGCCTTCGAATAAAAGATACAGATAAAAGATGAAAAAATTATTCGAAGTTCGAATAAATCCGCTTCGAATAACGAATAAAGATAAAGTATCTTTTATTCGAATCGTTATTTAAATAATTTTTTATCTAAATAATGCCCAACTCTGCCTGGCAGCAGGCGACGCGATAGCTGATGACCGATTTGGGTCTCACAGCTATCGATTGTCTAAGCATTGACTGTTTATTGACGGTGAGAATGTTTAGAAAAGGCAAGCGACCCGACGTCGTATTGCCAAAGATAAGGGACTCTTTGTCCTGAAGGATCTGGCCACGGAGTGGGGAAGGCTATGCCTTTTGGTAAGAGGACTGTGATGAACCCCACGGCACTTACCCCAGAACCTTGGGACCAGAAACTCCTAGTTTCTAACATATGAGATAATAAACATTTTTATATTCGATAAAAGAATGTACAGACTTAAAAATGCAATATAAAATATTTTATTTGCCCTATATTTCAATATATCAACATGACTTCCAACAGTTTCCTCATTTTGAAAATAATATCTAACTACTGAATTTTTATAAAACCGGTATCTCTGAAACTTCAATACGAAATACGCACTTTCTTCGAATGTTTGGAGATGTCCAATTTTTTTCAACAAACATGTTTGCATAATCCAAAAAAAAGTGTAAAAAATACACATTAATAATCACAACGAAGACACAGCGAACATAATAATATAAGCGGGGTCAACCGAGAAGTTCGATATAAAATCGATTTTTCCACCTAAAGTTCTGAAAAAAATCTCACTCCTGTATGCTAGTAAGTAGAATATCCATGAATTTTTTCGTAATTTTTTGTTGGGCACGGTGTGACTAAAAATCAATTTGATTCGGGGGTCACTTTTGAACATCTTAGGTGGCTATACTGAAAAAAAATTATTTAAAGAATGCAAAATATATTTTCGTAAACATTTTTCAGAAAAATTTGTAGTCCAAATTTCGCTTTAATGAGTTTTTTAGAACAAAAGTTATAGCGAAATGTGATCGCGAATCACACGTTCGAAACTTTCGTAACGTGAATAATTGCGGAGGAACCCGTCGAACGTCGCATAGGTAGCGCACACGAACAGAGTAAAGGTGCGTGTGTGCGTAGTGCGCTAGGAGGGAAATGGGTGGCGATTTTTCGCCAGAGTGGGAGCCATCGGTTTGGGCATTTCGTCCACGACTGCAAACGACTGCAAACGCGGGAACGCAACCACGCATTATACAGTACGTATAAATGTTTATAATCAGTATTTTATACTAATATTGTAAAGTGTAAATTGTTGGGTAGGAACGAAAGTTCGTAGGGTTTTCAAATTGAAATTGAAAAATAGGAAAGATATTTAGAAATCCGACAAGAAGTAATAGAACAGAAGGGAAAATATGTTATTGAATAATTCTATGAATACATATCGAGTCGAGATGGAGATTTTGAACAATTTTTCCCCATGCATGCCGCCGCCGAATTGTGGATTCGGGGCCTCGAAAACCTGGCACAAATTCGAAGTGTGAACATTCGAGAATTCATGATGACTCGTATGTAAATGGTAGAATATGATCTTGTAGAATTAGTAAAAAGTAATGATGTTGAAAGCGTAAATTCGGTGTCATTGCAGTTCAAAATTGGTCATTGCTATCGAGTTTAGTTATACCGTGAAAAATACATGTTCTAATATGTTAATATTTTTATAAGTACGCGACATTATTTACAAACCAAATGAAAATTTGGCTTGATCGTCTAGTGGTAAGTAAAGGATTACATGTCGTGGTATTTGGAAAATATTCTAATATTTAATTACGTTTAGAACTGTTTTCGATCTATATTTCGACGATATTCGTCCTCTGGTCGGACTGCTCTGTTCAGCCAACGTACATCGCGACATTGTATACAAACTTGGCATTGATGTTTCAATGTTTTCGCTTACGGTGGCTGAGCAGTACAGTCCGCTGCACCTTTTTGTTTTTTAGTATTACAGTTAGATAAACGCACTGTGCACATAACAAACAGCTTAGAAATGTATGCAAATTTGACTATTTTTTCAAAGTAACAAAAACAGTTCTCTGTAATTAAATATTAGAATATTTTCCAAATACCACGACATGTAATCCTTTACTTACCACTAGACGATCAAGCCATATTTTCATTTGGTTGGTAAATAATATCGCGTACTTATAAAAATATTAACATATTAGAACATGTATTTTTCACGGTATAACTAAACTCGACAGCAATGACCAATTTTGAACTGCAATGACACCGAATTTACGCTTTCAACATCATTGCTTTTTACTAATTCTACAAGATCATATTCTACAATTTACACACGGGTCATCATGAATTCTCGAATCCACAATTCGGCGGCGGCATGCATGGGGAAAAATTGTTCAAAATCTCCATCTCGACAACATATTGAAAGAGCTTCGAAGTCGATGTGTTGTGGCTTCTTATGCACAATTACCGATAGATATGTATTCATAGAATTACTCAATAACATATTTTCCCTTCTGTTCTATGACTTCTTACTGTATTTCTAAATACCTTTGCTATTTTTCAATTTCAATTTGAAAACCCTACGAACTTTCATCCCTACCCAATATCATGTGATAATGATATTTTATATTGTATTGTGTTTTTGTTTGTAATGTAGATGGAACAGATTCCCACCGAAACACCGGCAGTGGTGCCAGCACCGGCGGTGGCGGTGCAACCAGGAACGCTGTCACTACCGCCGATAGTGACGGCGGCCGTCGCCCGCCTTACGATTGGCAGGCCAATCGCGAATGTAGTGAGTAGACGGTATATTTTATCATTCGTAAAGATTTATTATTTATTTCTAAAACGTTACATTTAATTTCCAACAGAAAATTGAAAACGGCCGCGGCGACGTTAGGAGCCCATCCGCTGCCTCGGCATCAACGCCTCCCCCCCTCCGCCAAACCCCGTCATCCAGATGACAGAAGAAATGCTTGTGAGTTAGAAAAACATAAAAATATGTTATATATATGTTAAATATAAATCTTGTGTACATGTTTCAGACGAAGCTGATGAAAAATATAAAACGAAGTTCTTATCGAAGAGGGGGCCATAAAGTTTGGCGCGGTGGCCGCGGCTGGCGTGGCGGCCACAGGGGCCGCGGAGTCCGCGGGGGGCGTGGCGGCAGCGGGGGGCGGGGGAAAAAATACATCACAATAAATATGTAAAAAAAATATATTCTATTATGTTTTTTTATTTTCCTAACTTTTCCTTTTTCATATCATCCTCAAAATATGCATCCATTTTTTCTCCTCGGCATTATCGAGGAATGATTCGCGGCATCCCGGACCCTTGCTATTCTCATCGGTACACGTACACGCCGACCTAGCGGTGATGAGTGTGCCGAGGCACGGCTGTTCGAACGAAGCTACGGCAGCGCCGTTGTTTACGTTGTCGGCCACGCGTGCTCAGATCGCCTCTATTGTCAGGGATCATGCGACCGAATCAGAGAGGATACTCGGAAAATGCCACTCGACACTGAATTTTTTTTTTTTATTATTAAATATCTTTATTGCTATTAACTGCTATTAAGCTTAACAACAACAAAAATATAACAAGGCTTGAATCCAGTGCACCCAGCTCCCCATACTGGACGAAAATGTTACTATTTAGCTTCTTCTAGCGGCCGTTATAGCGGTACTATCGATTGTTCAAGGCCACCTGGGAAAACTGGTCCTTTGTAACATCAGAGATTCCTCTCTGGTAACATAACGTATCAGTGAAACTTGTTCGATTATACTCGAATTTGGACTCATTTTCATCAGGAAAAGCCCCCCAATTCACTCGTCGCAATTTTATGGTGGTATATTGAAAAATCTAAAAGTTTAATCTTGCATTCGTACGCGATTCTCCATCTGCTTACATTGTATGCCGTTTGTCAGTCGCTGGGTCTTTGAAGTTCGGCGCTCGTCGGACCTCGTTGCTGTTTATTCAAGCTGGCAAAAGTTATTCGAAGATTTATTCGAAGCCTTTGAATAAAAGATACAGATAAAAGATGAAAAAATTATTCGAAGTTCGAATAAATCCGCTTCGAATAAAAAAAATTATCTTTATTCGTCGGATAAATTCTCGTCGAATAAAATTATTTATTCGATACTCGTCGAATAAAGATAATTTTTTTATTCGAACCATCGAATAACGAATAAAAATTTTTTTATTTTTTATTCGTTATTCGAAATTTTTATTTCGATAAATATTTTGCCCAACTCTGCGTGAATTCGGCGGAACGCGTCGAACAGTCGAGCTGGCAGCTCACACGGACAGAATAGAGGTACGCTTGTGTGTAGCGCGTGTGTAGTATAACCAGAGGTATAACCAGAGAGGATAGGAGAGTGCTCACGCCCGGGGTTTCGGCGTTCCCACTTTCGTGACATCGCCGCTTTAGCATGGCACAGAACCGGGCCATCTTTCCTGGAACAGAACCGGGCCGTCTTTTAGCATGGCACAGAACCGGGCCGTATTTTAGTATAAAACCGAACGCACTTTATTTTTTTAACCAGGATTAGAACGTACAGCTTAATTGTTTTACATGAAATAAAACAATTGTTACAAAATCTCTAATTAATATAAATTAAGTATAATATTAATTGTAATGATACGTATTTTATTTTTTTTCCAATTTTGTAATTGCAAACTCTAGTTGTAAAAAATGAAAAACCCGGAAATATTCGAACAAATACAGATTTCATATCGAAGTTTAAAAGCGACGATCCTGAATATTAATTTAATAATGAGCTATTGTCATCAACACTAACTTAAATTTTTTCATATATTTAGCTACTGTTATTATTAATTAAAAAAATTTTTCTTTCATGAATGAATATTTTTCCACCTCAGCACCATAAGATTTTTACTAGATGACTTTGAAAACATATTAGAACTATTTTTAAATAATTTTACTCGAAAACATTCTAGTTTACTCTTTATTTCACCGTTCTACTCATTTTTTATGGGCTGCATTGAACTCTGTTTAACACTCTTTTACAACTCAATAACATAGTACCATCATATTTAAAGAAGAACAATTTTTTGCGACAATCATTGAAAAAACAAAAATGTTTCCACATTTCAGTCCTTTACCTGTGTTCTGTGTCACATCTGAAGTTTTATGAATGCATTCATAAAAAGCTTCAAATTAAATTTTCATTTTTTATCTTTACTGTTATTCGGAGGCTACGATAGGTAGCCTACGTAGATATAAGTGTTAGGTATAAGTAGGTGTAAGTAGGTATAAGTAGATATAAGCGTTAGGTATAAGCGTTAGGTGTAAGAGGTAGAAGGTGTTAGGTGTAATTGTTGTTGTTAATATAAGTTAAAAATATGAAAAATAAAAAATTCTTAAAACCAACCTACTCTTATTTTATCTATCCTAGTCCAACTTAATCTAACTTAGTCTACTTAATGGTTGGAGGAAGAAAGGATTTGAAAAATAAAAAAAATTTTTAAATAACATAATTTATTCATGTAAAATATAATCCAAGTTAATCTAAGTTATTCTATCTTAATCTAACAATCTATCTCACTCTAACTTAACCTATCTTATTGTTAGTCTAATGTAATCTACCTCAATCCAACTCGTTCTAATCTCGTTCTCCTGTTCACGAATATATACCATTATAGAGGCAGATACTCAATAGTTTTCGATATGTTGACGATTACAGGTTTATTATTCCCCGTGTTATGCCACACGGATCAGACAGGATGGCAGTATCAATCAATGATCGAAAGGACACTAACATATGAGCGAGAAAAGACCGCACTTGTTCAAAAAAAAAAAAAAGGTAGATGAACTTACGTCGCATCACACAAACGTTATAGTAACTTGTTCGAAATCCGGAAAATTAACACAGGATATTTATAAAGACTTCTGAAAATTTAATATGTATATTCAATGTATAAATAATAATATATAATAATGGTAAATAGTCCTGTTGTCAGTAAATAAATACATGTGATTTATAATTCAAAATGCAATTTTATGTGTGAAATTTAATCGATTGAAATGAATAATTTGAATATACAATGATGAAACTTAATAAATTGAGGATCTGCCCGTATACTCATATATGTGTTCGTGAACAGGAGAACGGGATATGTAAATGTGCAAAGTTTAAACAGAATCGGCCGTGGCCTCTCATTGTTAGTCTACTTAATGATTAAAGGAAGGAAAAGGAGCCCAAAAGTAGAAACATTTTTTAAATAACAATTTATTGAAAAATCTATCTTAATATAACAACCTATCTTACTCTAACTTAGTCTGGCTTACCCTAATTTAATCTAACTTAATCTATCTTAGTTTACTCTAATCTAACTTAATCTAATTAAGCTTCCCCTGCCTCGTCGCACTCCTTCAGTTCATACTCTGCCAGCAGCACCCCGATGTCCCTCTTTAACTGGGATTGGTGCCTTTTGGATAAATCTGATGCAGAAACCGCTATCCCCATCAAAAATTGCTGGAGGGATGTCAGATTTGCGGGCGGTGCCTCCGTCCTGCTCCTCGCCATGCTTTGTAATAATTCTTTACAATCGGCCACCACCTTCAACAACATCTGTCTTTGTTCCTCGTTTTGGCTTCGACTTTTGTTGTGGACCTGCGGCTGCATGTCCCGTTCGCAGTGTGCATGTCCCTCTTCGAGGCGATTTTCAAAGCTGTAAAATAAAATTTAAAATGTAAAATACAATTTGAAATATTTGTCAAATATTCATGAAATATTTCTCACCTCTGAAAAGCCTCAATGCTGGAGAACAGTTCCCTTTCGTGAAAATGCGGCAACAGGAATTGGAGGGCATCCCAGTGCCTATACTTCCGCTGATGGTCAGTGTCCGCCGCCTGCCCACTTCGCACCGCGTTTTCTTTCGCCCGGTACTTCCGGAATTTATTCCGGATATTTTGCCAGCATTTCTCACACGCCGTCGCTACAACAAACATATTTTGCAGTTAACCTTTCGTCAATGTGCGTCAAGGGGCTCGTACGTACACCACATGTACAGTCAAACCTATTTTTGTAGATAGGGACCTCGTAAACGAAACCGCACAAAAAAATATTCAGAAACGTCATAAATAGCTATAAAAAGGGTGTTATAATTCCAATACCGTTGGTATTCATAGACCGCATGAAAAAATGGCATAGGAAAGGGCTGCACAAAAACAGGTTTGACTGTTAACTAAGGAGTTATTAAAATACAGTGATTACTAACCTGGTTGATTCAGCTCGTCGCCTATCTCCTTCCATGCTATGGCCTTGTACTTGGCATCCGCGTATTTGGGGTGACTCAAATTGTATAAAAACTCCCGACTCCTCACGCATTCGATTAGGCGTTCGTCTTGCATGGTGCTCGGAACTCAATGTCAAAATCCTTGCAGGTCGGAACTACAACTGATTTTCCCGACGAATTTCTCGTCCCAGGTAACCTCGTAACAAACCTTTGGGTGGGGGTAGGAAATACGGTACTAAATTGTATTGGGCTAAAGAACAGTGGACCTACCTGCATCGGGGTGCCCAGCGAGTCTCCAGCGGCCCTTCGTGAAATTTTTGCACACAGTTAATCATATAAATTGTTGAAAACGCGTCATCGTAACGAAACTTTCTATCGCTCTTTACGTTATGAATTGTTCGGAATCGCGAAAGAAATGTACTCCTCGCCAAAAAGATAGCCCAGGTGTGCTATCTTTAATTTCTCAATGACGCATGTAAAGTTGTACGTTTGTGACGTATAATATCAAAACATTATGAGCTCAGAATATGCGGGTCGTTGAAAATAATTAAAAATATTATAAGGTTTAGTGTGTAACAAAAAAAAAATTGTTTTATTTTAATAAAAGAAATGATAGCACATGTACAATAAGAAAATAATTAATAATAATGAACATAAATTTTAACTAACGCTAATTACTTATCAAACATATATACTTATGTTATAATGGGTACTTCCCCCTTTATTTTCCATTACTCCTACTGTACGATTTGGTATCGATTTATATAGTTTTTGGATATAATTTTGACTTAACGTATCCCATTCGCGTACAATTGCAATTTTTCAATTCTTATACGTGTTGATACTGCTTTCCATTCGCGTATACGCCGCGAACAAGTTCTGCCCAGCAATTTTAAACATGTAATCAGGTCCCGAGAAGCGTTCTGCATGATTATTTATTTATTCTTCGATTAAATTCATGTATTGGACACTATTCATTCTTCCATTGATGAACTTGATGATTGTCTTACCGAAATAACCGATGCCGGCACAAACCATTAAGCTGCCTCCTCCCATTTGTCGTCGAATTGCTGACATTGTCTCTTTTTTATGTCATGAAAATAATATTGGAATCCATCAGAATGTTTTAGACATTGCATGTCTCGTCCTTTAGAATCTTTCGTTCCCAGCCGCATTTGGCCTTGACTGGCACGCTATGTAAAGCTGCGTACAGACCTGAACATTTCGACGAACATTGCGCCGAACAGCGCGCCGAACATCGCGCCGAACAGCGTCCGAAACGCAAAATCGCGCCGAAATGAATGTCGACTTTGCGTTTCGTTCGCTGTTCGGCGCAATGTTCGTCGAAATGTTCAGGTCTGTACGCAGCTTTACGCTGTGCATTTTTTTCTAGACATTTTACGTCTAAAATAAATAAGTAATCAATTAAACATGCATACCACCGTGTTTGTACATGTCTTTGCTACGTCTGTCCAGAGCCTGTTTTTCGATACGAACACTAAATCTCTCGAAATTAAGAAAATCTCTCTGCGGCAGCCATCTTGTGACGTCATACTTGCTTCAGAAAGTGAGTTTTCTGCCGAATATTACAAATTACTCCACGATGAGGTAGAAATTCGCAATTTGGGCTCTGGACAGACGTAGATTGGACTTTTAGGAAACACAAGTGACCACTGTTAAACTGCTCATTGCAATATTGAAGCGTCAATTTGTCAAGATTTTGACCCTTGCAAGTTCATATACGTATATTGCAGAGAGATTCTCTTAATTTCGAGAGATTTAGTGTTCGTATCGAAAAAAAGGCTCTGGACAGACGTAGCAAAGACGTATGCATTTTTAATTGATTACTTACTTATTTAAGACGTAAAATGACTAGAAAAAAGGCACAGCGTAACTTAGCGTGCCAGTCAAGGCCAAATGCCTGCCGGCCCCCTTAATAGCATAAACCCCCGAGTTTCTGAAATGTCGTGCCGACCCTTAATCATAAAACCTGCACGGTCACACCTAGCAGTCCCGTAAAGGTGCGCCTCGAGCGCAAGGGATGGTAAAGGTAATCAGGCCCAAGGAAGATACCTGAATGAACAGCGATTGTCATCGAAGCTGTCCAATTCGCCTTTTTCATTTGCTCTTAGAATTCCTAGCAACTGTGTTTACTCCAATTTTTTTTGCGCGCGTCATTCGGTAAACCAATTTTTCTAATTGCTCAAGAAAAAGTCATGTCGTTTGGTCCAATTAAAAGAAAAAAGTTATGCTGTTTTAAAGGGCGTTCGATTACTATCGCAAGCCTGTGTACATCATAAATCAGGCCTGTCCAACCCAAAAATGAAATAGTAAATAATCTTATTTGTTTTAAAGCATGCGTGCAACTTTGAAAATACTTTATTCAATGCAATAGATTTTTAAAATAGTTTTTCAAAATAGTAATTCATATGAAGAATATGAGAAATATTTGGATTTTATCGCAGGATAGTGGATAGTGCCACCATTTTTGGGGAGTCTATCGTTAGGTCCGCCTATGCCCATCACAGCCGCGCCCGCAGTCCCAGTATTTTGGCTTCGACGTCACACGCTACATAGTATGTGTGACCGCTGTAGCCAATATTTCGACTGTAGCCGAAAGTACGTGTGAAACGAGGCCTGTCCCTTGCACTCTGATCCAATCGGCCGCGCATTCGTACCTATGCTCTGTCCAACGAGACCAAGGCAGTGAAGCACCCAGCGTGCGTCCTTTGCTAATTGTCTTGTAAGGGTAACTTCAACTCTGTCGCACTCGAGCGCCTATGTTTACGTCTACTGTCTCGTCACATTGGACAAGATATAGATACGCCATCGCATTCCTGCCAGGGAACCTTCCATCTAATCATTTTTAGGTCATTATGGACGAGAATTCAGAAGTTTTACATTTTTTTCGTGTCGTAAGACAAAACGATGCAATTTATGTGGAATTAATTCTTCCTATTCTACAAGTTATCATGTGATTGAGTCATTCCACACGATATCGGACACTTTTGGGTGTATTGTTTCGGATTTCTTCCACTTTCACTTGGACCACAACACATTTGAATGTCATCAAAATTCGAGACATAGTCCCCAAAAAATGATCGAATTCACAACGCATGATCCCCTTCCTAACGTGAATACTTCCTTAAAAAAAAACAACTATTCTCGTTTTTACAATATATGTATAATTTACGTTAATATATAAGGATGTGTGATGCTGTTTCACGAAGAGGCAGTAACGATTCCTATTTCGATAATGTTCTAGAGGAGAGATACTGATAGTTTACCTAAAGGCTCGTACAGACCTGAACATTTCGACGAACATTGCGCCGAACAGCGAACGAAACGCAAAATCGACATTCATTTCGGCGATCCGAACGGCGCGATTTTGCGTTTCGGTTGCTGTTCGGCGCGGCGTTCGGCGCAATGTTCGTCGAAATGTTCAGGTTTGTGCGAGGCTCACCCGTTTGCGTTCGTGCGCGCGGTCGATCCATCGCTTGTCGGTTTTTCGACATACATCAAAGGCCTCGTACAAACCTGAACGTTTCGACAAACATTGCGCCGAACATCGCGTCGAACATCGCGCCGAACAGCGTCCGAAACGCAAAATCGCGCCGAAATGAATGTCGACTTTACGTTTCGTTCGCTGTTCGGCGCAATGTTCGTCGAAATGTTCAGGTCTGTACGAGGCCTAAGGAGCTGTAGAGCCCCGAGAAACCTTTTTTTTTGTGCCACGCACAGCAGGGAACTGTCAACGCGGTCTCGAAAGGCCATCTGGTAATAATCAGCCGCTCGCCGGGGTCGAGCTCAACGGCGCACAGTGGGCAATTTGGACAAAATCGGATTCAAAATCAAGGAACTTTCGATAGGAATGAGGTAGAGCGATGAAATTTTTTTAAAATGAAAGCTGTAACTTTGTAGAATATGGGAAAAATAGGGAGATTATTACCATCCAATCATTTCAACGAAAAAATGACTTCATTAGTTTTTGTCACAAAAATCTATTTTTTGCAAAATCCTGAGGTCGTAGACAAATTTTTAAACCAGATTTGAAATCAGCGTGAAAAAATCTATGGGAAATGATGTATAGCATGTTAAAAAAAAATTTTTTTTCCGCGCGTGGTATTGGAAAAACTAAAATTTTCTTGAATTTGTGCGCGTTTAACGAATTTTCTCGAGGTTAAAAAACGTTCGTACCACAATTCCTCTATTTTTCCCATATTCTACAAAGTTGCAGCTTTCATTTAAAAAAAATTTCATCGCTCTACCTCATTTCTATCAAAAGTTCCTTGATTTTGAATCCGATTTTGTCCAAATTGCCCACTGTGCGCCGGTGGGAATAGTCCCACGCCTGGTACGAAGGCATCCGATCTTCGACAAATTATACTGTCCAACACCAAAAAAATTTTGCAATACCTGTTGGGTGATTCATATACACTTTGTCATCCCAAAACCGAATCTGAAAGTAGAATTGCTCCATCACGCAACGTTTTCGAAAAATTTTGGTTTTTGTAAAAATGCCCGATTTTGATACGAAACGACGTGTTACGCAAAAACTAAATACGCGAGAAAGTTCAAATTTGAGTCAAGAGATAGAGGGGACTCTCCTCTACATATTCATATAGTCAATTATATTTTTATGTACTTCCTAATAGTTGTAAATGGTTGTTAAAGTTTGAAAATGTGCCGACGCGGGTACTTTGTACGCTCTATTTTTGTATTTATGTGAAAAATCCTTTATCTAGCAGGAATTTACTATACAGGAATGCATTCTACAGACATTTCTGGTAAATAAACCATTCACGAAAAGTATTTGGTTCCCTTAATGTACGAGAAGGATCAGAAAATGTTAATTGACAGCGTGTGCGCGACGCGTTCGCGCCAGACGGCCATTGCAGCCTTTTCGCGACTCGCCAGGGCCGTCGCTATGCGTAGTCGACGTTGGTACCACTCAAGTATGTCTTTGCTTACTATGCTTAATTAAATACATTTTTTTTTGTCTTTTTGGGTGCCAATCATTAAAAAAGATTATAAAAATACGAGTTATATTCACATTTCATTGTGGAAATGCTTAATAAAGAAAATTGAATATAAAAACTTACCTATTTCTGATGTAAACAAATTAAACATGTTTCCACCTTGCTTGACGTTTGTTCCTGGTATCCCGATTTTCAATAATAAGTGTCCAGCAGTTATCAGCAAGCATCCGCACATAAGTCTTTTCCTTTGTAACGTTTTTCCATTGTTGAAATATCTTGATGAAAGATTAATGCTGGAATTGCATTCCTTGTTTTGATATTAAAATAATTTCGTCATGAATATAACAAAAACAGTCCGGCTGATTTATACACTTCCGCGAGATTTTATCGATTTAATATAGAGCGATCTATGTCTTAATTATGTACTTCGATCAATAAAATCGACAAAAATAGTCCCATTTACATAGTGTTTGGACTTATTTTAATCGGAAGAATCTTGAATGTCCATTGGTATTACAATTATAAAGATAAGACAACAATTACTGAAAATAAATTTTTCCAGTCACCGCATTGCTGCGGTCAATTTTCTTTATTAAGCATTTCCACAATGAAGTGTGAATATAACTCGTATTTTTATAATCTTTTTTAATGATTGGCACCCAAAAAGACAAAAAAAAATGTATTTAATTAAGCATAGTAAGCAAAGACATACTTGAGTGGTACCAACGTCGACTACGCATAGCGACGGCCCTGGCGAGTCGCGAAAAGGCTGCAATGGCCGTCTGGCGCGAACGCGTCGCGCACACGCTGTCAATTAACATTTTCTGATCCTTCTCGTACATTAAGGGAACCAAATACTTTTCGTGAATGGTTTATTTACCAGAAATGTCTGTAGAATGCATTCCTGTATAGTAAATTCCTGCTAGATAAAGGATTTTTCACATAAATACAAAAATAGAGCGTACAAAGTACCCGCGTCGGCACATTTTCAAACTTTAACAACCATTTACAACTATTAGGAAGTACATAAAAATATAATTGACTATATGAATATGTAGAGGAGAGTCCCCTCTATCTCTTGACTCAAATTTGAACTTTCTCGCGTATTTAGTTTTTGCGTAACACGTCGTTTCGTATCAAAATCGGGCATTTTTACAAAAACCAAAATTTTTCGAAAACGTTGCGTGATGGAGCAATTCTACTTTCAGATTCGGTTTTGGGATGACAAAGTGTATAAGAATCACCCAACAGGTATTGCAAAACTCGAAAAAAGTTTAATTTTGTTGGACAGTGATTATCGGCAACACGGCATTTGGACCTATAGTCCGTACGTAAAACCCTCCGGTCCCGGCAAGTATGAAGAGACCTTTATTCTTCCGAATTTCGAATAATTTTCGTCAGCTTGAATAAGCGGCTTCGAGCCCCGTCGGCCCAGGCCCAGAAGCTTGTGCCACCTCGGTCGCCCAGCGGTGCAATAAACGGCAGCCGCGCGTCCGAGGCGAGAACAGGTATATCGGTGTGAAACTACTACCAATCAAACTACAAAACTTCTTTATTTTTCATTATTTTTTTATAGGACTTCCATCAACCTATTTGTGGAGTTTTTTTCTGATTAAAATGACACTAAACACGATATAATTTGATCTGTATTCATTGGTTTTATCTGTATTGCTATTCAAACGCTTCAAATAATTTTTGTCATCTGTAAGCTGTTAGCTGTTAAAATTTTTGTACAATTTGATTGTGTGGAGTTGTACGTGTAGACAAAAGTATTTACTTTGATTGTAATTTCACTTACTTTAAAAATTAGCTTATCTTATTTAAATTGAAATGTAGGGAACTTAATATTATATTTTTCTAGAATTGTCTAGACATCACGTCTGGATCTGTGTTACGATCGAGTGGGACACTGTCATTTTTTAGTTATTTATTGGCATGCTTGGCCCTAAGAATTCGTTACGGGCTTGGGTACGGGTCTAGAAGCGGGAAGACAGACCAGCCGTACTCCACTCAATGACAATTCACACATTGCAGGCAGACACTCAGGAGAAAGGCTATACAAGTTTCGGGGAAAGATCCTTGAACAAGGGATCTTTGTGCAGTATCCTGCGAGGCTTACGTGAGAAAATGAATTCACGGAGTCAGTAGGCGTTGCACAATTTACGTAAGGTTAATGATAGTTCAGTAAGTTAAATAACACGATATTAAGCAAGCCATATAGAAGTTAATAATAACATGACCCTCCAAAAAATTATGATAATTTACCATATTTATATACCTTCTATGTGTATGTAACTCCGTAAGGAGTTAATGATATTATCGATTTATATGTAAGTTCATTCGAAACAAATTCGTCAGAATGCCGGAAATATTGTCTTTTAAGTTTTTCACGTGAATCGTGCATTATTTCAAATATTAATACAAATAAAGGTTAAGCACATACTTGCCGAATATACCTAATGTAGTTATTAAAAAAATCAAATATATTGAAAATCACGTTATAAGTTACAAATGAAATACTATTATTACCATTATCTATTTCAAAAAGAACGCAGAGTTGAATCTTGGGTATTGCGATAACTCGCTCGCCCGAACTTGCCCGATTCTTTTCGAACGCGCTCGATGAAGTCGGGTCATGGGCCGTCCGAAAGGCTCGGACCGCTCGACGTGTCCCGATTCGAGTGCCCGATTCACGAGCCGGCCCGCACATCCCTACTGTTTCACATCTGGAGTTTTATGGCATGCTAACAATCGACATTGGGTTGCAAATCAGACCGTACAAACAAACGCATTCGCAACTTCCAGAGGCCTGATTCCAAGGCTAAAAGGAGAGGCCACGACCTTCGGGTCACCGATTCTGTTGAAATTTTGCACACTTATAGATCTCGTTCTCCTGTTCACGAATATATACCATTATAGGGGCAGATACTCAATAGTTTTCGAGATATTGACGATTAAAGTTTCATTGTTTCTTATATAATGCCGTATTTTTCCTAGATTACAAGAATCGGTGTGGCACGACGGTAGCATACCAAGTTTTCAGCCGAACGACCAGGGTTCAAATCTTGCCGACTAATGCATTTTTTTTTAATTATGTTTTATCATTGTCTATTTATATTATTAATTTCAATCGATTAAATTTCACGCATAAAATTGCATTTTGAATTATAAATAACATGTATTTATTTACTAACAACAGAATTATTTACTATTATTATATATTATTATTTATATATCAAATATATATATATTAAATTTTAAGAAGTCTTTATAAATATCCTGTGTTCATTTTCCGGTTTCCGAACAAGTTACTGTTACGTTTGTGTGATGTGACATAAGTTCATCTACCTTTACTTGAACCAGTGCGGTCTTTTCTCCCTTTTATGTTATCGTAATTTCGAACGTTGATTGATACTGACGTCCTGTCTGATCCATGTTGATTATATAATTTAAATGGAATTGCTAGGTGATATATTTTACTACTTTCCGATAATTTTCGGCGGCCTGCTATGTTTTATCAAAATGAAATCGGTACTTATCATTATATTGAAATTTAATCGGTTTAAATTGATAATATAAATATACAATGATAAAACATAATAAAATTTTTAAAAAATGCGTTAGTCGTCAGGATTTGAACACTGGAACATATTTACTATATCTGTATTTCTATCGATATCTGCATTCCTATGTAATAAATGATTTTTTGCTTTTCCATCAATGATATTATTTCTTAACTTATTCAGTGATATTACTTATTAGAATGTTGTAAGTTTTTATGTTTACAGATTTATTTAAACTCTCCGTTCGCTCACTCGTTCTTCTCCGCTCGCCCGCTCGAATATCTCGAATATATCTCTTCGCTCGCCTGAGTACCTCTGCCTAAATACGTTTCTGTTACCGGTCGTTCTTGTTTGTCTCTCACTCATTCCCTCTCACTCTTTCCTCATCCAACCTATCATTCGCTCCGTTTCAAATACATTCGATCACTCATTCGTCGTTTCATATTCACGCGCATTCTCTCTCTCTCTCTCTCTCTCTCACACACAGTCACTACAAGAAGATCAATGATATTACTTCTTAACTTACACCGGATTATATCCCGCTTTGTATTAAACAATTTTTGGATATTATTCCGAAAGGCACCGATAGCCGATCGAGATGAAACTTGGTGGGTATGTAAAACTCAACATTCTGAACAACTTTTTCCTATACATGTAACCGCGGCTCGGCCATAGTTTCGGAGATATTCCTATACGTGCACGCCCGAGGCGTGCGTATCACATTTCTAGCGGAAAAAACATAAACAGATCATTGTGTCGATTCCGTCCCCTCAACGGCCTAACCCCAACAAACTTGAATTATACCACCGGCTGTACTTCCGAAAAGCACCGGGGAAACACAATACGCACGCATCGGACGTACACGTATAGGCAAAATTCAATGTAGTAGTAGCTGCAGTAGTAGTACATGTATAGGAAAAAGTTATTCAGAATGTTGAGTTTTACATACTCACCAAGTTTCATCTATATCGGCCACAGGTGCCTTTTGGAAGGACAGCCCACCTGTTATTTAAACATTCTTTTAAAGTCCTTTTTTTACAGTCGCAGAGGAAGAAACGCTCTGTATTTTGGATTTCAAGTAATTGTAGACACTTGTATGATTCTGTTATATATACTACTTTGACAAAATTAGAAAATAAAAATTATGTGGCGTGTGTAATACCGTAAAAAGCAGTTTCAGATGAATGATAATGTGTTCAGGAACTGTTACAGAAATATGTAAGATCACCCTGTCGATGAAGTATCGAATGCGGTTTATGACACGAGCGACTGGAATCCACCTCTTTTGAGGAGTTTCGTGCACACTGCATGTTTAGCCTTCCTTTAATTAGTTTTGGAGGCAGGTCTCTGGAAGTTGTGGATGCATTCGCTTGTACGGTCTGGCTTGCGACTCAATAGCGATTGTTAGCGTACCATAAAACTCCAGATGGGACACAGAACACAGGTAGGTGTGCTGGGCGCTACGTCACCAACGCACTAAAGGACTGAAATGAAGGAAACACTTTTGTTTTTTCAATGATCGTCGCAAAAAATTGTTCTTCCTTGAATATGGATGGTACCATGGTATTGGGTTGTAAAGGGGTGTTAAACAGAGCTGCAATGCAGCCCATAAAAAATTAGTAGAACGGTGAAATAAAGAGTAAACTAGAATGTTTTCGACTAAAATTATTTAAAAATAGTTCTAATATGTTTTTAAACTCATCTAGTGAAAATCTTATGGTGCTGAGGTGGAAAAAATATTTATTCATGAAAGAAAATTTTTTTCAATTAATAATAACAGTAGCTAAATATATGAAAAAATTTAAGATAGTGTTGATGACAATAGCTCATTATTAAATTAATTTTCAGGGTGGTCGCTTTTAAACTTCGATATGAAATCTGTATTTGTTCGAATTTTTCCGGGTTTTCCATTTTTTACAACTAGAGTTTGCAACTACAAAATTGGAAAGAAATAAAATACGTATCATTACAATTAATATTATTCTTAATTTATATTAATTAGAGATTTTGTACCCAAGATTTACATGTTAGTTACATATTTCATATACAACAATTAAGCTGTACGTTCTAATCCTAGTTAAAAAAATAATGTGCGTTCGGTTTTATGCTAAAAGACGACACGGTTATGTTCCAGGAAAGACGACACGGTTCTGTTCCAGGAAAGACGACACGGTTCTGTGTCATGCTAAAAGACGACACGGTTCTGTTCCAGGAAAGACGACACGGTTCTGTTCCAGGAAAGACGACACGGTTCTGTGCCATGCTAAAGCGGCGATGTCACGAAAGTGGGAACGCCGAAACCCCGGGCGTGAGCACTCTCCTATCCTCTCTGTCTACTCCTATACCTCGTCTGTGCTCGAAGTCTGTGACGGGACTAAAAGTGTACGACTTATCGAAGGATCAGCTGTGTTTTGAAAAACTTTTGCAATTCTCGCTTCAAGAAAAACAAACTTTACATTACTACTTTTAGTATTTGTTTTAATTTCGATTCAAAATGACTACAGCCGCTAGACCCATTTTTGAACCTGCCAGAGGAGGACAAGGACGTGGGGAAAAGTATTTAAGCGCTATATGAAAACAATACAGCAGCAGGGATTTACCATCTTACACAAAACTAAAATACAGGTACTTGCTTTTAGATTGTTTTCAATAAGTGTATATTTGACTGTTGCGATTTTAGGAACGTAATCCTAACGTTTCTTTTGATAATTATCTGTATATAACCTTACTTATCGATACACATGCATAAAATATGGACTTGTTACTAATATAAATGAGTTTTGGTTTCAGAGAGCATGGGCAAGGAACCATTGAGAAATTGCGAAATCGTGATTTCCGCAAGGAATTGGAAGAACGCAAATGCTAAAGACAAAAGATCGAGTTCCAACAGCCAGTTTAGATGCAGATGATCCTTTAGATGATGATGATTCAGACTCTGATAGCGATGAGGATGACACTGCTGCTCTCTTAGTAGAGTTACAATGCATCAAAAAGGAAAGAGCCTCAGAGCAGGCCAAGAAGGTACAGCTTTTATTGTGGTTTTACTTAGAAAATCATAAAGAAGACTTTTTATGTTTCTTTAATCGTTTTAGAGCCAGGGACCATTTAAAAAATCATGTTGAATAATGTCAAGCAGTGCGATTGCACCTGTATTTTGAACCATGTTTCCACTACCAATTGAGTACAGCGACCAAACGCCGTGGCATTATTCAATATGAAATCTGAACAGTGCGTGGCATTAAAACGGTTAAGATATATCAACCATAGGTATTTAAATATTTCATACATTCTTGTATTTTGCAGGAAATGGAGAAAAGACAAGAAGAGGAAAGAATAAGAATGGAAAACATTCTCTCCAATTCCACCGTAAATGTATGGAAAAATACGTTAAGTGAACAATCACCGCGAACAATATATTATATTTGTACATAGCTCTAAGTTACTTGACAAAAGTTCGAATTCCACGTCGGCAGAGTGTTCCGTACATTTAAGGACAATTCATTGAGATACTGGACGGTTTTTTCGAGCATGCGCGTCCAAAAGCAGTAACGTATTTATATTGTGGAAAAAGTAGTGGGGCACTATTATTGGCGGGAAAGTACCGACGAGACGAGCATGTTATAAATTTTTGGTAAATTATTATTAATATTTCATTGGCATACACTTACTATACATTCATTTTTCAAAATCATATCATAACAAATTCTGTGCAATTATGCGGAGTTACCAAGGTACTCCATTTTAACCAAACTTTTTACTTCACTGATGCTGAAATCGTCGCGCATGCGCGAAAACCCCGTCCAATATCCAATATCCCATCACTGCGAGATACTCTCGCTCTCTCGCCACTACTCGCCACATGTCAATGCGATCAAATGCGATTCAAGACGCTCAAGACTCTGAAGACGATCAAGACTTTCAAGACTTCCAAACAGTCAAGATTAGCAAGAATTTCAAGAGTTTTCAGTTTCGAATTAGATTCGAAGTGATTCGAATAGCGATTAGAAGTGTGTCAAATCCCACCACTAGTACTATTTAATGTGTGTAGTGCGTGTACTGAATTTTGTTTTAATTTAGTGCAATATGTATCGAGAGCAGGCGTATTATCAAAATTTTAACCCGAAATGGGAAAACATTTTTTTCGCTCAAATTGGCAATTGTACGATGTGCCTTATTTGTGGATTTGTGCCTACGGTAGTAAAGAAATGTAACATTGAACGGCATTTTCTATGTCGTCATTCGCAGCAGTATTCTGCGTATGAAAACTCTGAAAAATTGGACTTGATAAAAGGGCTGAAGTTAGTATACGAGGAATCTCGTACGTATGTTCCTAAAAATTCATCTTCGTCAGAGAAAGCTCGCAACGCTTCCTACGCTATTTCGCTTTTAATAGCTAAGAAAAATAAACCGTTCACCGAGGGCGATTTTATAAAGAAATGTCTGATTGAAGCGGTTAAATCATTTGGAAATTCTTTGACCCTTGAAGAAGCTGCAGCTATTCCACTCTGCAAAAATGCTGTAGAGTCCCGAATTTCGGACATAGGCGCATCTATCGAAGAGAAGTTAAGTGTACTTTTAGACACCTGTCGTTATTTCTCATTGTGTCTGACCGAAAGCACGAATCAATTAAATATTTTCGCCCGAATTGTACAAAATGATTTTTCGCATGTTGAAGAGCTTTTGGACTGCGTGGTTTTGCACGACACAACGACAGGAGTAGACATTTTCAATGCAGTCGAGAACACTCTCAAAAAATTTCAAACTAATTTTTCCAAATGCTCTGCAGTGGTAATCAATGGTGCAAAAGCCATGACAGGTGCCATGACAGGACTGTATGTGCAATTTAAAAGTCGCGATTTAAACTTCCCAATGATACATTGTATCATCCATCAGGAGGTGTTATGCGGGACAGATAAAAAATTATCCCTCGCTATGAGAAAGTTAACCAAAATAATCAATGCCCTCGAAGGCGAAAATAAATTTTTATCCCACAGAAAATTTATGGAATTAGTTGAAATGCATAAAGGTGTTTACAATGATGTCACTTTACATGACGAAGTATGCTGGTTCAGTGCAGCGAAATGTTTAAATCTATTTTTTGCTATAAGAAAAGAGATCGTTCTTTTATTGCAAGAATATCCAGTTTTAAATCAGGAAGAACATTCCTTTTTACAAACAGATGTGAGTTACCTTTGCGAACTCTCACTTATAGTTGACCTAACTACCCATTTAAATACCTTAAATTTAAAATTGCAAAAACCCGGCCAAAGTATTTCCAAGTTATGTAGCCATGTCGATTCTTTTCGTAGGAGACTGGTACTTTTTCGAAATCATTTGAATACGGAACAAAAAAATTTTTTCTCCTTCCCCTCATGTAAGTTAGTTTTCGAAGAATTCGGCACTAAGTGCGATTTTGATAACCATCTCCATATACTTCGTTCGGCGATAGTTCGGTTCGATAAGCTTTTCACCGACTTCGATTCACTTAGAAATGATCTAATTCTCTTTGACAATCCCCTTACCGCCAAAATAGAAGAACAAGCCCCCGAGTATCGAGAAGAACTGTGTGATCTTCAGCACGACATTTCTCTGAAAACGAGGAAAGAAACAGGAGCTGAATTCTTCAAAACATTGAAAGAATCGACATATCCTATTCTTAGAAATTTCGCGATCCGAATTTTCTCAATGTTCGGATCGAATTATTTGTGCGAATGTTCGTCCTCGACAATGCGTAGTATTAAGACAGAACAGCGTACACTGCTGAACAATTCTACGCTATTGTCTGCGATGCGAACAGCGACGTCCAGCGTGCCTATCGACATTTCCGATTTACCAAGCACGCCGTGAAGATCGTAACCTGCGTGAAAATCATTTTCGCAAACCTGATGAAAATGATGGCAGTAAAATTGAAAACTATTTTCCAAACTTATTTTCTATAGTGGAATAGGCCTACAGGGGATACCACTGACAAAAAAAAACGCATTGACGATAGTACCTCACGGGTGATGTGGAAATCTATCGACACGAGAGTCGCCCTAAGGGTTATATTATACTAGACAGGTCTGGACTGTTTTTGTATCTAGCGTTTATACACCCTCAGCGTCTGACCTGCCTAGTATAACCTGATCCTTACACGCTCCAAATGTTGTATAAATATTATTTATAGCGATACTGATTTTTCTAATAAATTCATATCAGAAGAAGAAAATGCTATGTTAAAAAAACTTCCTAAAACACTGTCTCTTAAAAAAATCTTTTGACATTCCGTGGGAAAGTGATCTTTCTTACAATCCTGAAACACCTTACCCTATTAGAATACAAACCATTTTTGATATAATAAAATATGTAAAAGTTGTAAATTAATTAAGAGGTCAATGTTTGTTAATTTCACGTCATATCCTTTTTCTAGATGTGAAAAAAACGTTGTCATAGAGAGTTAATTAAGATACAGATAGATTATACAAAATATACATACAGGGTGTCCCAAAAATGTTGTAATTTCTTGAAAAGGGTCATTCCTGAGGTCATTTGAAGTACATAACTTTTTCCTTTGCGAAAATATTCTGCACGGCTTCGTGAAGGATTTATTAACGAAATACACGGACCAATCAGGGCACAGCGACAGGTCCCGCTAAACGTGATGTTGGCAATGGCCGAGCCGGATTTGTTCACTGCAGCCGCGCCCTGATTGGTCCGTGTTTGTCGTTAATAACTCCTTAACGAAACCGCTGAGAACACTTTCTCAAAGGAAAAAGCTTCTTCAAATGACCTCAGGAATTACCCCTTTCAAGGAAATACAACATTTTGGGACACCCTGTATGTTGCGTTCGTAACACATTTCTGTAATAATGCATAGTAATTCTTGTTAAAAATATTATTGAAAAGAATCCTTAAAGCCTACGTTTATTAATCGTACAGTTGGCAGACCTGAATTTTCCGTAACATAAAATGGCTAGTCCTATGGAGTCTGATAAAGCATAGAGGCGGTGCTGGTACATTAGGGAGGGGGGCCTGCGGTCACGTGACCGAGCTGCGTTTTGAGCGCTCTAACCAGGTACGAACAAATTCGTTGTTTTTTTCATGGTTTTTCGCGCGCCACGGCCGAAAAAGCCGAGGCGTCGTGAATTTCGCTTGTTTCCGACTCCGGACGTGTCCTCTGAATACGCAAACATCGCTTATAATAACTGTGAGTTACTTGCGAATATTTTAACTCGATCGTCTTACGGAGATCTATCAATGCTCCACCGCGGCGATGGTTGACAAGCCTTCCTCGCAAATCCAGAAATGGCGTCTACCGTGCACATGGTCTGCAGAAAATATTCCACATCAACGCCGTTGTACTGATTCAAGAGTAAAAAAAAACCTCCACGGCTGATTTCTTTATCATCCGTTCGAAGAATTTTTGCCACTCGCTCACAAGCAACAACGCAACGAAGAAGGTGTTTTTTGTGATGCGCCCAATAATCCTCCTTCGTCATATTCTCACCGCGCACGTCAAAATTTATCTTTTTCTTTTTCTTACTTCGTCGTCTTCGGAAAGCATTTGTATCGCAAAAATTCCGAAAACTTTCAGTGTCCCATAGGTACGGTTTGTTCTTTGTGTCGGGTAGTATGATCCTCTGAAATATCTCAAAATTTACAGACACCAGCAGGATCATTTCGTACATCGCTGTGACGCTTAGATATTCGTTCTTCTGTTAGGCAACCGTTTTAGGAAAAACGTGACTATTTTAAGAAATACTTGTTAAATCAGTTGATTTTTTATCTATTGCCACTAGTTGACTCTAACCTGTTCAACTTTTCTTGAAGCCCAAGAATGGAATAATATTTCGTAAACATTCTTTTGCGTTTTATGTTGATTTTGTTGTAATACGTTGTTTCGTGTGTATTTTCGTCATCATAATTTTATATTTTCTATCGATACGCATTTTATGCTCGCATATACTTTATTGCACCAACGATCTCTCTTATGTAGGTTATTTTCGATACAAATCTGTGTCATTATTGTTATAAATTCCTACAAAGTGTAACTTCTGAAAATTATCTACTTATGTATTCTTTATTTTAGACAATATTCTAGAGCATGAAAATTTGATAAAAATTTGTATGCGTTACTTGATATGGTTGTGTAATCAAACCAAATCCATCATAACATACACATAATTTTTGGGCATACTCTTTGATTAAGTTTGTATTGTTCTTATATATTTATTCATATATGGAAATATTCAGATTATACTTTTTTTTATAAAGAAAAGATTATTATATCAGTTCTTGTAGTTTATTCAATATTATTTATTAGTTTATTTTAATATTTGTTAGAATGTTTATTTTGTATTATTTTATAAGTTTTTATTCACTTTATATATCTTCTAAAGGAATGTGAAGTTTGCTATTTACCATTCAAGAGGAAAAAATTTTATTTACTCTTCTTGAAATATTTTACATTACTACCTATAATTAAAGATAAGGCTTAACGTTGCAAGTTTTGATATTAATATTCATATATAAATTTATCCAAATAATAAATTTGTCATTATGACTATTATAGATAATAGAGAGTTAAAACATTTAATTAACAATAACAATAAGTGTCTATAGTTATTGGCATTTATATCTTAATAACTAAAGTAAGAAAATTATATATATAACTACAATATACATATAACGAAACATGTCAATTGAATGAAACAAATTTAAGTAAAGTCTAAAAATATCTAATTTTCATTAAAGATGTAACAAGTGTGTTAAATTTAAAATTTTAATGATTTACTTCTATTGAAAGTATGAAACCAAATGTTTGTTTTGTTACAGACTGTAAATAGAGAGTGTACATAGTGTGATAGGTGCGTGATATAGGTGTGTGGGATTTTAGTTGGCAATGAGTTCAAGCAACAAATCGGTGTCCTCCGGTGGGAGAAACACCAACAAAAACAAATCTTCACAACAACATGGGAAATCGGATCATCATCAAACAAAATCATCAGATTCAACAAAGCATGAAAAAGCACAGGTGAGTGAAGATAATCATTTTTATATACAATTTGGTATATTATATTATAGAGAATTCTTTATTTTAAAAAATGTGTTTCCTTAGTCAAATACTGTTCAGGCACGTCATACACAAATCATCGATACTAGAATGGGTAGTGGTGAAGACCCTATTCTGAAGGAGCGTATAAAACAAGTCATGGACATGACCAGACGTTCGGAAGATGAAGTTGTCATGGCTTTACATGACAGTGACGGAGACTTCGAACGTGCTGTTAATGACCTTCTGGAGGGAGTAAAAACAGAGTGGGAAGTGAAAAAGAAAAAGCCTCGTCAACCTAGTGGTTCCAAGCAAAATATGGACACTTCCGGTGGACAAGATGAAGGTGGCGATTGGGACGAACGACGTAATCAACGTGGTGGTGGACCTCCTCGAATGCGAGGACGTGCTAATCATGACAATCGTGGATGTAAGTTAATGCATCTTATTAGGAATGATATTAAACTCAAATACAATGTCTGAGTTTCATTTCACGAGTTTCGAATGCTACTCAGAAACAATAAGTCTTCAACGTCTTATACATCTTCTTATACATCTACTTATACATCAGTCAATACTTAACACGTTCAGGGACAGTAAAAATTTCAGTGAGCTGCAAAAATAGACAGGCAATTTTTCTTGAAACTAGTTGTACTATCCGAAATCTGATTAGACATAAACAATAATAATAAGTTAACTGTCATTTGTAATGACAGTTGGTCATTACTTTGAAATGTATATTAATTACAAAAACTTAAGGTTGTATAAAATTAAATGAATAAAAATTGGCTTTAAAATTTGAATGCTACAGCATTCATGTCATTTTGCATCACTATGAAAATGAATGCTATAGCATTCACGTCCGCGAACGTGTTAATAGAATTATCAATGAAATTATCAGTGCTTTATAATAATCACAAGATTGGATTTCATCAGATTTCGTATAATTTCTACTATGATATATGCTTGAATAAAGAAGCTTATTCAAAAACTTCTCATGAAAATATTTTTATAATTTCGACAATTGATATATATTATACATAATCCTTGTATCAAAATTTTATCGGTGAATGTTTCACCATGTAAATAGATGGTTCATAAGTGAAATAAATTTTTATGTAGGGCGTGGCAGAGAAAATAAAGAAAACGAAAGAAATATGGAGGATGGTGTTCGTGATGGCAGCTACAGTGGCAACAGGAGAGGGAGAGGTGGTTCAGGAAGACCAGGCCGAGGTGGACGAGGAGGAGGAAGAGGACTTGGTCCAAGAACATTCGCCAATCGTAATGACCCATCGTCGACATCATCACCACACAATTATAATCGATCAATTGATACATGGACAGGTAACGATGAACAACAACAAACTGTTCAGGAACCAAAGATGGGTAAGCTTTAACTTAAATTCTAGTTGTGAATGTTTCAAATCATTTTAAACACTTGTTTCATCAATGTGTAATGTATACGAATAGATGCATGGAATAATTTGGATTCTACAGAAGACTGGGACAATGAAGAATACACAGGTTCACTGGCAGATACGAAAGTTTTTACCCCGAGTACATCTGTACCAGAGCCTACACCCTCTGTAGAAGAACCGAAAATTCAAGATCTTCCATCAGTGCAGACTAATCAGAACGTAAATTTGGCTCTAATACAACCAGAGGTACGTTATTTACTTTTTACATAATATTTCATTTGTAGTATTATTTAAAAATCTGTTTTTCTAATCTATACTACACAGGAACTACCAAAACTGACGGAAATATCACCAATACAACAGCAGACATTGATTCAACAGTCTCAACAACAACAGCCTGTTCTGAACCTACCAACAATGCAGCTGACACAGCAACCAAATGCTATTAGTGGAGGGGTCTTAACGGCTGCACAGACACAGTATTTGACACAACTCACCCAACAAACAAGTGAAAATCTGAAAGCGGCTGGTCAAACATCATTCTCGTCATCAATATCTAGCCAGGTAAACAAAGGATATATTATATTTTAATTAAATTAGTTTATTTTATGGAAAAACTTTGTATACGGTTATTATGTTCGTATTAAAACATTTTATAAACTTATTAGCCGCAAAGGCAGATGAAACAACGTCCGCGAGTGCCACCACCATCGAAGATCCCATCTAGCGCGGTAGAAATGCCAGGCGATGCTGTGAATAGCGGTATTGGATTCCTTGATGTTCAATTTGGTGCTTTAGAATTCGGCAGCGATTCGAGTTCTCTTGATGGTTCTGCGAACGAAAAATTCAATGCTGCTAGTAACGCGATTCCTAGCACAGACGTTACTTCCACCACGAATGCTGTAAACACTGCCAATACAAATAATTCGTTGGACATTGAGACTACGCAAAGTTCAACAACACCTTTCAATACGACTTCTCAAATGGTAATTCATATTTTATCAATATTTCTATAATTTAGGAGATCAAACTTTTAAATAATTACTGATATTTCTATTACTTCTAAGTAACGAGTACATAATAATTTTTTCAGTTATCAAATAGTGACAATTTACCAGTTTCAAGCGAACATTCGATGAACGCTCAAAGCTTTACTGCTCGTGGCAGTACTACTGGACAGTCGTTAGATATAACCAAACAAGATTTCACCTCGCAAGTTTCACCAGGAAGTGCACCATCGTATGGTACAACAACAACCTATCAGTCTCAGAAGTCATCGTTCCAGGCACCGACTGCAGCACCAAGCACGTACAACGCATATTCCACAAATGCTCAATCTGCTCAGTCATCATTTCAAACTGTGTCAGGCACGAGTGCTAATAGTTATTCTGCGACATCGACAGTTACACAAGCAAGTTACAATTCTTCCTCGTCGTTTCCTCAATCCAATACATCGACTTTCAATCAAGCCTCGCCTTCTGCGCCAGCATCAGCAACCTCTGGTTACAACCAACCAACAACTACTAATCAGGTAATTAATATAAAAAGGTAGTACTAACAGATGAACGTAACATAAGTAATCGGACATCATTTAAAGCAACAACTATTTCTAAAATTGAACAAAATGATTAGAGTCTTCTTGAAAATGGCGGCTTAATTTACTAGTTAATGCTGTTAGATGCTGAAGTTCAACTGAAGTTGCGAATTTTTTTTTAAATCATACATATGTAATAGTTTCATAAAATAATGTTTATTATGAAATAGGTTTACCAGTCTGCAAGTGGATATGTACCCACTACGACGTCACAATACCAAGCTCAGTCTGTAGCAACAAATACTGTGTCAAACAGTAGTACAGGGTATCAAACAAGTGGTTATCAAGGGTCGTCTTCGTTTCAATCGACACCGCAAGCATACCAACCATCTGCTACAACGTTTACTTCACCTATTACACAAACTTCTGGAGCCTATCAAAGTGCAGCACAATCTGTAAACATCTAATTTTAGTATGAATAGACACTTTTTTAAAAATTTAATTTAATTATTAAATTACATTTATAGGTGTACGCAAGTGCGTATGGTACATACGCAAGCCAACCACAAACAGCGTCCCACAATCATAAGTTAAACAGTAATGCGACAAAGGACTCTCAATATGATAGTAATACGACAACAACAAATAGTTCACTTGCAACTACAACAGCACCTACGTTAGGTCTCAGTTCTGCATCCGTAAATAGTTCACAGACTAAAGTAACCAATTCTAATGGTAAGTTGAATTATTTGAAACAGCAATGAGATTACTCGGGTAATTTAATGAAAATAAAAACTTTATAATGTGATTTTTAATTAGCTGTACCGAAAAGTTCATCAAGTGGTGTAGTAACGGGTAGTAGTGGCACTGGAAATATGACTGGTGGTGGTGCAGCTGGCAGCATGACACCGATGTTAAGTCATCAATACATTTTGGGCCAAGGTGTACCTTATGCATTTCAGCAACCAATGTACAGTTACGAGGAATTGCAACTTATGCAACCAAGAATACCGCACATGGTCAGTTATTATTTTATTGATCAATTTATTTCTGCAACTGAGTCAAGTACAAATTATGTCTCCTATTTCTCGATATAATTTGTACTTCATTCAATTAAAATCCTTCTTTAGAGTAATGTACACTTTAGAATTGGTATATTTATGAATTTCAATTTTGGTTCTACATTATTAACACGTTGACTGCCAAATCACAATTCTAAAATATTTCACAGAATTAAATGAATTGAATTAACGAAGAAGAGACTGAAAAATTTAAATTAATCACAGTCAAGTTAACGCTTTATTTATTTACGAGCAAGTAAATCGCGTAGCAGTGTTATAGAGCAAGTGAACAATGTTTCTTCGATTCTGACGTTCCAGATTAAAACTTCTACGCGATTTACTTGCTCGTAAATAAATAAAGTCTTGACTGACCTTATGACGACATTTGTATTCTTATTGGAAACTACTATCAGTTGATAAACACGAAAATATGGTAACCTGTTAAAATTTTTAAAGTGAGCAAATAAAATTTTAGCATTTGCATCTCAAAAACCGAGGTGATACTTTGAGTAGTGTATTACTCTGAAGTGTGCTACTCTATTTTCTGTTATGATCACCTAGTAAAAAGAATGCTGAAGTAATCGTTTCTTTACTGCTTGGTAGCTGCTCGTTACTTCAATATTTTTTTAAAGGAATTATGAATATCTATTCACATGCTCATCCTCATGATGGTGCACAAAGTTTACTGTATTGATCCATAGTGAGATGTGTCGCATCAGTTAATGATTGAAGAGGTTTTAATTTATGATATACTATTTTGTAGAAAAATGAAACCGTCTGTGATCAATCCGGAGAAAATATACTTGAAAGTTTAATTAATAAATAATTCATTAATGATACGATAGACCGTGTTGATCGTAGACACACTGTTAGCTTACACATCTTTCTTCCTTTCCTTTTTATGATTTCAGTTGCTCCATACCTCATGTCACGTATTTGAAACTGTATGAGAATATCAAATATTGTAATTTCCAAGTGGTTAAGTTGTACTTTGTTTCCTATACTTTCTTAAGGAATGCGTGCTTTGATTGTATATCACCACTACTACTTTTATCGTCGTTACAGCTAGTAACAATTAGCTGTACCAAAACCAGACATGAGAGATGAGAAGTTCACATGTTTTTGCAAGATATAGTTTAAACATAATGTTTACGTATATATTTTTATTTTTCTTAATTCCCAAAATTAAAATTAAAGAGACAGGTTCAACTCGAACCGCATGTTATCTACTTTAAACCCAGTACGCGTAGAATTAGCTATTAGTTAGCCTTCTTGTATTTGGAGTACACAGTGTATGCATGTAGTTTTGTGTTTGGCCTTCCTGACTAACCTGCAGCCAACTACTGGTTACTATGACGCGGCTTTGGGCTATCAGACAACCGGCCCAGCAACCAGTCTTGGTGGAGGACGAGGAGATGCGCTTTCCGGTGTACAAGGTGTCCAAGGGGTACAGGGTGTACAAGGAGGCTATACCAGTATTAGTGACGCCAGGTTCGCCAGAAGCGACAGCAATGCGTCACCGGTTCCATCCACTATGTCACAACAGGTGAGGTTCAAGTACTTGCCAGATTTAAGAATTAGCTTAACAGCGTTCTTGTGAATACTTGGACACCGAATATTTTAGTATATCTGATCAAATGTTACATTGGTATTACACTCGTAATTTCTGTTTTCATTTTGTTTACACTATATACAGACTGCCACGCAGCATCAGCAGCCAATGATGAATCCTGCACTTCCTCCGACATATGCATACTTTGCGTATGGCAGTGGAATCATGCCAGGTGCTTTCCAATATGGAACTCCCACTGCTATTTACCCTGTAAGTCGGTTAAGTGACAAGTAATGAATCATTTGTTCTTTAAGGCGATTAAAAGAAACATTTTTTTTCATTTGCCGAAACAATTTATTACAGCAGATAGCTGCAGCCGGTAATGCGGGTACAAACAGTGGTGCATACAGCGCTAAACCGGGGAGTTACGGTTCTGGATATGGAGGTGGTGCAAACTATGATGCTCTAGCATCTGCAGGTCCTTCTGCGGAGTATAAAAGTGCAGCAAATAGTTATACCAGTACACAGACTGGTAAAACAGGAACATCTACTGGAAATACTAACACTGGAGGATCATCTGCAACTGATATAAGTGCGACTATGTACCCGAAGACTCATGTGACGCTTGGGAAAGTGAATGTAAGTTTCTTTTTCTAGTAACTATCACAATTATGTTTATTTTACTTGAATACCTTGGGGGCAGTCTTGACAACTCGTAGCCGTAATATTAAAAAAGATATATATCACATACATATTAACTGATTTTAATGAAAAAAATTTAATATCTCTTTTTTAATATTCATTATGATTTAAAAATAAGTATAATTAATATAGGCACAGTAATTGGGTCTTTTACCCTAGACATAATATAATTAAATCATTGGATTTTTAAAGTATATTTTGAGGTCCACTTAAGGGTTAAATTTTCATCCAACGTATCAAAATCTACAAGTATTGTCTGTTGATTACCGGTATACAAAAAATTTGGCACTGGTCAGTGTAATGAACTTTTACGAAATGTGAGAAATAAAAACAAACTTCCGAGGTGTAAAATACATTAAGTGAAATGGATAGGTATACTATAACGATACTTCAAAAAAAGATAATGGTAATCCTATGTTATTTCAGTCTTATGACAAACAAACATTTCACTCGGCAACTCCTCCGCCGTTTAGTCTGACCGGAAATCAGAACGCTGGTTTGCCTGGTGCATACGGAACACATTTGTTTATACCGACTATGCCGCATCAGTTGCATCAGCCACTTCATCAAGATGGTGGTAGTAGCACGGGCCAAAGGTCAAATACAAGTTCCCAAAATAAAGCTCAGGCAAAACCTGGATATAGTCCCAGCTACTGGGCAGGAAGCAATTAAATAATTTTGAATTGCACAAAGAAAAGAAGAGGAAGGAACACCATATCTAGACAAATACAACTTCGCCATTGTGATACACGGTGGTATGAGAGATATGGACATTTACATAAATGACATGAAGATACACGAGATAAGACATTTTTTTTTTTTGGTGAAACTAAATGAATCTGGTATGACACGAGTTACGGTAAAATATAAGATGAACCTTAAACATGTGGAAGAATTATGCAATTTTTATCGATTGTATGTTTAATAGGGTGAAACATTTCTTTTTACATAAATTCATGCAACAATTGGTTGAAAGAGAAGAAAAAGATACACTCTTTTTTTTAAATAAGTTTTATTGATTTCATTGTACTCACCGAAAGCAAAAAACATTATGTTGTGTCATAAACAAATTCTTCCGTAAGTTATATTTCTTATGATTCGTCAAGTGCATTAGAAAGTTTTTCGTATGCATAATACAATATATATATATTATATCATAATATATATATATATTATATATGTATTATATCTACACATATCGTTCTTCTGAAAACGGAATATGTGTATGAAAAGAAAAAGAACTTTTGGAACAGCCGCATGCGGCGAGAAAAATTGCATAGCTCTTCCTATTGTGAGGCGCACTCGTGCCAAATAAACTGCATAGCGTTTTGTAACGCTGAAGACCGTGGAATGCATGATCGTACATATTTGTCAAGACGAAGAAGGCAAGCAGACTTTATGTGGTATGTTGAAACATTATAAAGGGAAAAAATCAAGATTTGTGAGTAGCATAACTCTCGTGTGAAATACTGGAAAGATGATCTAGAAGAGTAATTGACTGTTAAATCTACTCCCGATCTCCTATCTGTATACTACTGTGCAATTGCGAATATACTGCATCGACTGCAAAGGGTGATAGTTTTTTTTGTATAATGTAGGCATCTCGGTTCACTAACATCTAAAGTGCTTCTTTACATGAAAACAAAGCACCCCGTTCGTGATGAAACGTAAAACTATACTATTGTAAATTACGATAATTGTATGTATTTAACCATGGAACTTCAGGTATATAAAGTTATAATCATCATAATGTTGTCACTTTTGGTATTTAAAAAAAAAACACGAGTGTATAATTGCACTAGTTTCGCATTCTTGCGCGCACCCATATTATAAATGTATTTGTTTAGTCGCTTTTTATACATTTTCTCTCTTTTTTTCTCTTTTCTTTCCTTAGTTACCAGAATTTATCGACGTTATATTTTATTAACAAAAAGAATAGCTATGAAACCAAAAAGGGAAGATACCGTCATATCATGTTTTCAAAGAGTGTTGGATTCGAAAAACGAGAACGGTACTTATTTAATTGTATTTTTATGTTTACGAAAAGCGGCGTTGCAGGTTAATTAGTGCCACAATTATTAAAAGAAACGAGCCGATTTCAATCATTTTCTTCTTGTGGTGCCTTCAATAAAATTCACATAATAGAGTTCAAACGTCTGCTTTTTGCAGAACTTCTCACGTAATACTTTTTATAATCCTTTCATAATGTAAGTTATATTATCGAGAAACATTTACCTTAACCCCTTATTCATACATTGATTCTTACTTTAATGCTCTATATCATTGACATAATTTATAACATAGAGAGTGATAGTTGTCGCTTTAGTTTATTAATTGACTTAGACAATTCTTTTACTTTTGTTTCATTTGCAACGAAAAGATTGTTTCTTTCGAATTTATTATCTCGAAAGATATTTCAAATGGTTTTTTATCACTGATCCACAATGTACGGTTCAATACGATACGTCTGGATATGGACGAACGATGCTTTTTATCAACAGATAATTTATAATTATCATCGAGTAATTATTACAGCTTTAATAGTAACCTTTTTGAAGTTTACTATGTAAGGAAGTTCTACGAATACGAAGGAGAATTAAGACACGTACTATGACATTCTATTCGATGTTTACATGATGTATAGTCCAAATAATAATCTTATATGTCTACGCCGTAAGTTCTACGATTTCTTTTTTTTTTTACTTTTTGCTTTTGATTCGTACTCATTTCTAGGATTTGCTTAAAGAACATGAAACTGTAATATTTGTTAATACGTAAATAAAAGTGAATTTTAGTTGATCAAAATAAGAGTACTGAGTGAGCTTAATTGTCGAGTATATATAGTTTCGCGAGAAAAAAAAAAGAGAAGGGGACGGGGGAGGATGGACACGCCACGCAAATTTTTCCGTTGCAAAAGATGAGCGAGTACCAGAGACTACACAACCAACGTTTACAGTTTTTACAAATTTGATATTGCAGCGATTTCGAAACGAGATGTCGATGTTAGTTGTACTAACGAACGTTCACTTTAACTTATAACTCCTTTCAATTAGATTGTAACGAATCAAAAAGAACGCAATTGTCGATTCCGTCTGTTCAAGAAGACATATTATTTATGCCGATATTGAAAAATGTAATGTACAGTTATAAAGCGAAGAAGTTCTAATGCGAAGAAAAACACGATACATTTCATGGACACTAATCACATTTTTAGATGGATACTTTACATTTTTGCATTGTGGATAGAAGTCATCGTTACGAATTACTTCTCTCGCGAGAAATATAGGGATACAAAGCGTTCTCACGAGGTGCTATTAAGATATTTACGATTTAGTGCGTGTACTATACATGGGGAATGAAGTGTTTTACCATAAATCGTCAAAACTGCATCGAGAATCGCTGATACGTGGATGAAGTAAATAACTGTAAGTAAAATATCGTTAGCAACTGCATATTTGAGTAACAGCGGTATGGACAAGTACATCTGAAAATCGTGGGAGACCAAATGTAGAATAGCTCTCTTAAAAAAAAAATGTAAATGTGTAATCAAAAGCTTTCGAGTAACATCAGTTCTGTTGTCACTGTAAAAGATGACCCGACACATAAGTTACTTTTATTGACTACAGGATGTTCCGAAAAATTAATAACTTCGAACTATTGTTCCTTGAGAAATAAATCTTACAAATATATGTACGATTTTGAATGGTTGTCAAAAATATTACTAATTGCGATTAAACGATTCCTTATCATTTTTGTGATTAGGTGGAGATTGATTAACTTGTTATTTTACACGTAAACAGTGATAATATTTTGTTGTCGATCTTCATTGTTATATTCGATCAATCATCTAAAATCGAAAGTATATTTCAATGATTTATAATTATCTTCAAATATACATCATGTATAATACATGCCTATGAGAATTATACCTACATGTGGACACACTCGCAAACGGTGACATGTTCAAGTAGTCGGAGAAACACGACTAACAAAGTAAATATACTTTTCAGTTTCATATCAGTATATAGTTTAGAACACTTTTCATTTCTTCTGTGCGCTCAGTCGAGCTTACGGGCAAAGATATTAACTGTACCGTATAACAAGACAAAATAATGAAAAGAATGCAAAATATTTTAAGGGAAGAGAAAATGTAAACGACATGTGAAATTTAGATCAAACAGTTTGTTCTCGTAATAATTATTACACATTAATAATTTTTGTATTTTTGTCAAGTATTAATCTATAAAACGAAAATGCAAAATGCATTATGCCATTACAACTATTAATATTATGATTAAAAGAAAAAAAAATAGCTACTACTGTGTATAAATATGAATATCTGAAAATAAATGTATTAAAGAAACCCTGTGACGTACAAGTATCTTCCCAGTAAGCAATTTGCTATGAATTGCCACCAAAACTTGTCGACAAATTCCGACCCATCTGTTTCCGCATTAGGCTCTGTACTCGAGTGCAAAGTTTGCAAGCGCAATTCCATGCCAAATTCATGCCAAATCTTACCCTCGTGAAGAGGGCAGGACGGTCGCACTAAGATATTTACTCTTAGAGCAAGATTAGGACCGCTCTTACTGCGACCGACCTCCCCTCTCCACCAAGGCAAGGTTTGGCATGGATTTGGCATGGACAGAGTCGTCAGATCAGGGGAAATTGACTCTAATTCAGGGGAAAAGTTACCCTCTCTTTATCAGTGCCGGATTAGTTACGTGACATTGTGACACATGCACGACAGTGGCGGCACTTCCTCTGTTCGCCACCAGAGGGCTGATTACACGATAACACCACTGTCGCAACTATATACTCGATCCGTATGTATACAAATCACGTACTTACATTTAGCCATATCTCATCACTACTTCGGAGTTCGGTGGTTCGGACGCATCCGTGAGCATACTCCTTTCTCTCTGATAGGTGACAGTGTTGTTTACAAATTTCGAATGAATGAAACAAAGAGGAAATAGAAACGCACAAAAAATATTTCTTCACATATATATTGCTGTTTACAACAGTTAAGATATCCTTTTTGTAGAATATATTTAACTAAGATTGTCGATGTCAATAGGTTAAGTACCACTACAATATTGTTTTGATTAATAAAGCACTATTAGAGTTGTATTCTAATGTTATTGATTTTAAAATATATACTATGAAATGGTTACTATGTGTCATCAACAAATATTTGCCCTCGATGCTAAATACAATGCACAACGTGTCAATAAGCTACCTTGTTTAGGTTTGTATATCGTATCTTGTATTGAAACATATAATATTATATTCAAATTGAAAAATAATATAATTACAGGGATGCTTTACATTCGTCGTAGAAATCAGTTGCTAAAGGAAAAATTTTGTAAAGATCCAAAAGTCTGTGAAAAGTATTTAAAATTAAGAGCAAAATTGTTATTTTTGCGATATGGTGAAAGCTTGGAACAAAATAGTATTGGAAGTCATGCCACTGAAGAGGAGAAGTTGGAGACTAAAACAAAATTATGTAGTATTCAAAGAAAATCGATAGCTGAAAATTTTGCATTTGACGGAGTGCATCATGTTTTTGATCAACACAATGCACCTGTGACAATGCTAAAATTTGCAAATAATGACAAATCAAGATTATGTTGTGCATCATTAGACGGACTATTATCAATATGTGAGACTATTAGCACACCACCAAAAGTAATAGCATTATTGAAAGGCCATAAGAAAGGAGTTACTGCATTAGATTGGAGTATTAGTAATGATCTCATAGTTTCATCTTCTTTGGACAGTACAATAAGACTGTGGAATGTGGCTACAGAAACTAAACCAGCTTTTTTACGAGAAGTTAAAGATCAACAGAGAGCAGAAGTATTATGTTGTGGATTTGTACCTATAAATAATAATTTAGTTATAGCTGGAAATTCGCAGGGATATGTACAGATCTTAAATATATCTACTGGTATCTATACACGTGGTGGTTCCTGTAAAATTGGAGGAAAAGTTAGTACCTTTTAATCTTTGATGATAAAAAAAAAATAGGCAAGGAAAACTAGAGTCAGATAATTTTAACATGTTCTAATTTGATTTAGATTTTATCATTAACTTGCGAGGGTAGTGGTGGTTTAGTGATATGGGCTGGAAACGATAGAGGAATTATTATGTCATTTCAATTAGAACCAGGAACTGGACGATTAACAAAGTTACGTAAGGTACAAGAAGTTGGTGGAATGATAACGAGTCTCTCATGGCGTTCATGGTTCTCAAAAAATGCTCCATGGCCAGCACTTTTAGTGAGCAGTGCTTGCAATGCGATATTATTATATCATATCACTGATAATCACGGTTCTTTGTCACTTTGGACTAAATACCCAATAAAGCACAAGTAATTTATGCTTTGAATACAATAATTACAGTAATATAATAAAGTTATAGAAAGTAAAGTATAAAATATAATTTTGTTCTCCTTTTACAGACAGTATTTAGTTAGATCTACTTTTGGCCCACAAATGGAGTCGTGTTTAATAGCCACTGGTTCTGAAGATGGTACAATCCACCTACTAGATTCAGCTAGACAAGGCAAAGCAGTAAAGATTAATCGACTTGAAGGTCATGCAGCACCAACGCTAGCATTATGTTTTAATTATGATGAATCTCTTTTTGCGTCTGCAGATCATCAAGGGCTTATTATTGTATGGCGTAATCGACAGCGCCATATATAAACTTTTTAGGAAAATATCAAATAATATTACTTAAATAAATGTATTACAAAAGCAAATGCTCTGTTTTAAATATTTATAGTACAGTCTAGAGTAACAATTACTTCTTTTCTGACTCTGTAAAAGCTACTTTCTCTGATTACCATGTATTCTTTATGTTTAAAAAATCGTACTTTCTAATGCTTATTTGATATTTTGTATACATTTTTACTAGCTATAGCTAGTAAAAATTATAACGAAACTAAGAATTTATGGCTTTTTTTGTTTAATTCAAAACTTACACATTTTATAAAGAAAATATATGTACAGAAACAAAAAATATGTAAATATTTCGTATTACTTGTAAAATAAAGGCATTATCAAATTTCTATTGATTGTGTAATTTTGTAAAAAAAAAAGTTGAAAAAATTGATAATATATACAATTACTTGGAAAGACTTCATTAAATTTATAGTTTACAGGATTAAAATGCAGGTTGTGAAAACTCACGGAATCGATAATAATTAATGGTGTGGGAAATAATAATTGGGACACATGTTCTGAGCAACTAAGTTTCTGTTCTGTATAACAATATATTAATTGTTCTCTATTAATACTCTATATGTTATAATGAGCACAGAATTAGCGGTATTAATGATAATAATAATAATCCTATTAGTAGAAATCGCATAATGATTGTTGTGCTATTAACAGTAGCTGTAGAATGTAAATTCTTAACTTCACATATTAATATGAATGAAATGTAATAGTGCAGGTGCCAAATATATTAACTTATTGTTTTGAGGGAGCATTCTTAATATTGTGTTCTATTTTGCATTTAGACTATGATTTATTTTTTCTATAGCAATATTAAGAGCTTTTTTCAAGGTAATTCTTATGTAGATCACTTAATAATTATTAATGTATCATTGGTATTCGTCATTATAGCATATTTTCAATAAATATACGTACTTCTTCAAATTCATTATTTAATACTATATTGACATTAAACAGCTGTTTTCTCGTGCACTTCTGTACATTCTAATTTTATTGTATTCTCATTTTTTTTATAAAAGATTATCTAAGCGTTAAAAATGGTTTAAAAGGCTACTTTAGGTGCATAAAAAGTGTTATAAAAAAATTGAAAATATTTTAAAATAATATATAACAAAATACCGTAGCATAAGTTTAATAACATTTGCTTGTGCTATTTTATCTGGTTCGGCTAACTTGATTTATCAGATCAATTGAATTAAAAGTGCACGCATTTGTATCAATCACAGTTCTAATAACAGTAAAAGTCAATACAATATAATACAATACATATTTATAAAAAAAAGTGTTTATGCTTCAATAATATAACTTTTATCTAAAAACCGACACTGGATTAATGTATTGTTTCTTGTTGGAAATTATAATACTTTTAGAGTAGAGAGCCGTTTTTTTCTACTAGACTAATCTTACAATGAATGTTAGGGACCCGCAAATTAAGAAATTATGTAACTTTATATGTAAATATCCATAACATATATCAAGGAACAAACCCTTTCCTGTTTTTTTTGTTTCAACCCTTAAAAGCATGAATAAGAAAAGTCTATATTCTTTTCATGGAGTTATTATACCCCCTGATACTGAACTATGCCACGAGCGAAAAGTAGGTTTGTATTAAGAGTTACTACACTTGTACACAAAGTTTCATAATATTTTAAATTTACGAGTCGCGCGAACTCACTTGTTAATATAATACAATGAAAAATATCATATCTAAAGATAACAATAACAAAAAAATCAATGTGAATAATTGTCATATATCATCAACTAAAATAATAACAGTAACTTACACAGGCACTAATCCTTGGGTAACAATTACGTACTGAACGATCTTTAATCAATATTTACACGCGAAACGAAACCTTTCAATAGTTTTTATGTAGCCTTTACAAATCGATTGTCAGCTACTTGAAAGTAGCGATTCGTATTTGCATTAACGCTGTGAAGCTAATTGTATAAAAAAATTAATTAGTTAATCTTAAGCTCTATTTATATCGATACATTTCTATACAACAAAGAAAGATTTCATACTTAAATATGTGAAATACTATAGACAATCGATGAAATTTCAGCCGTAACATAAAAATTAGCTACATCTTATGTACACATAGAGCCTTATGTATAGTATTCGAGATTCAATTTACATACAATGATCTCGCTGATTTAAGAAATCATTGTAATTTTGCAACGAAATTATTTCGGACGGATTTCGGCTAAAGTATTCCCTTTAAAAATTTACAATTAGCTTTGCAATACGTTAGTCGTCGATTAAAACACTGCACTTATCGGTGGGTTCAACATTCCACAGGCTATCACATTGGGCACTTTTTGAAGAAGTTGGATCAAGACTTCTCTCTTGTTGAATATCACGGAGAGGCACCGTTGGCGAAAGATCATGGTTCAAAGAGTTCGGTAGGTTACATTGGTCTTGTATAAAGTCTATACTTTCTGCTGATTCCATGAGCTTGTGTTTGTCTTCCATTTGTTCAACATCATTCTGTTTTATCTGTTTAACGAAAAGAGAGGGTGTGCCGTTTGTAGACAAGTTTAATTTCAAACGATCTCTAGTGTGTCTGAGTTCCCCTAACTGATGTTGCTGACCATGGGCATAATCGTTTGATAATTCTATTCTATTCTGCTGCACTTCTTGGTGACCACCGTCTACTTCATCTGGTTCGTCATTAACTGACGTAGCAGCACCAGGGAAGAATTGACTCACGTATTTACTGTCACTTGTTTGAAATTGAAATGGACGATTTGAACTGCTCACAAAAAATTCCTCGCTCCCTACAGAGAAATAAACTTCAAAGTATTATAAAAATAACACATAAATGTATTATAACATCATGAATTTACAGACAACAAGTTCACAATTAAAAAATAGCAAAATTGAAACATCGCCAAGTGCAATTTCTACATAGTTAATAGTGTTTTCCGTATAACAGCAAATAAGGTAGGTAGTTAGATTATTCGATGAAGTTAAGGAACCCTGTATATTGTATACCGTAATTTATAAAAAACGGGGGACAGGGGTACCCATTTTATTTAGAAGAAAGTAAAGTAATACATATTAAAACGTACCAGTATGGTTACCGTCATCATAATCCAGAGGATATAGATCTAATCGTGGTTCATCTATCATTTCCTCCCAATCTAAAAGAAAAGATATTGTATACTTGCAAAAAAATAAAATCATCTTCTTATTAGAAATTATACTTGCTCAAATATTACTTATATAAATGTTAAATTATTATAATATAGACACACTACCAGCATATGAAGTAGGCTCCCAGGTGGTAGACGTTTCTCCTTGAGTATCGGTAGCTAATGTTTCCTTTGGATATTCGTATACGCAGTGATAGCGTTGCTTCTTGAACCAAACACTCTTCTTTTGATCCTGGACAAATCGCACATTGTCGATCCGATAAAAATGGTTAAACTATATCTATATTTAACATGTATTTAATATGTAAAAAGTACATTTGCTAAATACCTCAAATTAAATCTGGAATAGAAACATTCATCAGAAGAAGGTTAAAGTTATATGAATTACTCTATGAACAAATAAATGATACACCTACCGATTCGTCCTAGCCGCAAAATTGAGGACAAAAAGTTATAAATGTTTATGCTACATTAAGAAAAAATAGTGACAATAATAGCTGTTGTAAAGCTTACGCCAGATTTTAATGTTTTGTCTGGAGATCTTAATGCGGAACGATGCGGAGCTAACGTTGCGTTCCAAGCTGATGGTGTAAATTCAACTTCCTCCTCATCTTCTTCTTCTTCATCTTCCTCCTCTTCTTCCGCGTCCATCTCATCTTCAATATCAGCAACTACTGCTGATCCTTCATTAGTATTAGCCAATATACTTCGAGTGTGGACTTGTTCAACATGCGGTTCATTGTACCTCTAAAAGGCATTGCAAAATGATCACTGCGATGTTGATCGTTTTATGTTTAATATAATACATAAACATTAAAGTACCTTCCAAACAAATTCTCCGGAACTAGAACTATTATCTTCATCCTCTTCCTCTTCCTCGTCTTCCTCTTCATCTTCTTCTTCCTCGTCTTCGTCTTGACTACCCCATCCATGTTCAGTTCCAAAACTTGTTGACATTAGGCCATCCTCTACTGGTAAGGGCAAAGGAAGTGGAAAAGGTGAAGGTAATTGTTGCCATTTACATTCTTCTTCGGGACTTGGCAAAGGGGCTACTCCACTTCCGATCATGATATGTGACTTTTCATCGCGAGAACGTACCACCGAACAGTTATAATCTAAATTTTCTTCTTCAGAAAGATCTCCATTGGTTGTATCTCGTTCATCGTCGTGCAATCTCTCTCCTAAACCTTCCAATAAAACCATTTTATTTGTCCGCGTATCAACTAACAACACATCGTCTGATACAGCTGATTCTCTTGAAGTGATTGACGTATCTCTAGAATTTGACATTAAGGACTCTGACGTAAGAGTACTTTCTCGTTCTTCTTGGATTGGACTAAGTGGAGTACCATATATGTTATACCTGTATGTAATATAAATTACTGTTTAATGTGGATTTATAAATAAATGATTACATTGATAAGGAACACAAAAATAGAAATTTAAACGATTAAAAGTATAAAAAATACCTTATTGAAATACCCACTCCTCCACTGCCCTGATTCGATGTCTCATCATTATCTTCATCATCATCATCATCATCCCATTGTCTATTTTCTATATCAGTAGATAGAGAAGTATTATCATCGTCATCATGCATCTCCAAAGGCTCTATAACAGACATTTGAGCATGAGGTAACTTCTCTCTCAGTTCATTTCGAATTGCTGTAACAAATTCTTCCTCCATACCAAATGATACATAAGAATTATCACTACGCAAACTCATTGTAGAACTATCTTCCTCTTCATCATTTATATTTGCATTTTGATTGTGATATTTGTTTTCAATTTCATTTCTATTGTCAGTTTCAGTTTCGTTTTCAATTTCATTTCTACTTTCATTTGCTTCTTCAGTTACATTTCTATTTACACTTTCATCTTCAGTTTCATTTCTATTTTCACATTCATTTACAACTTCAAATTTTTCGATTTCATTTTCAATTTTATTTTCCTCTTCATTCTTGTTATCGTTGTCACATATGGTTTCCTCCTTCACCTTATTCTTAGTTTCAATTTTGTATTTACTTTCCTTTTCACTCGGTAAACACTCTTCCAATGGCTGATGCGTACTTATACATTCCATGTTCATCGATACAGAATGATTCTGTAATTCTACGATTTTGTGATTCTGCATTGCATCTTTTTGTGGAGATGTGATACTAGTGTTATTTAAATTTTTTAATTCTATATGGCTTTCATGTGTAGGTACAGTTTCTGTCTCGCCTTCTTTTTCATCTTCTGACACGGATTTCACAATATTATTTTCTGTTGAATTAACACCACCTTTATCAATTTCTGTTTCTACTATGGTATCTACAGTTTGCAAAGAATCAGACTCCTCGTCATTTACGTGATGCATTCTATTATCTACGCATTTAACAAGAGATAAGTTTCCTGTTGTTTTTTCAGAACCTTGTAATGTTGTGTAGTACTCGGCATCGAGAATTGCATCTAATTCAAATAATATCTGTAACTGTTGTTCTTCCGTACATGCTGATGCGATTGCAGCAGAATCATTAATAGAAGGTGGAGGAACTGAAGATGAGCAAACGTTTTCCTCCTCTTCGCAAGACTCTTTATCTCTGAAACCAGAATCAGAACTTTGTTCATCATCTGGAGTAGATAGTTGCTTTCTTTCCTCTTCTTCATCGTTAGGTATACATTGTTGCTCTATATCTATATCATCGACATTAGAAAATTCATCGCCCGCATTATATGCAGAATATTTTGTTGGAAATTGCGGAGTACTTGCTGTAGATACAGAAGTTACAATCAATTCTGGTGTATCATTAGTTTGCTGTTCAGAAGAAGTCTCGGCATATTCATTGAATTCACCTTCGTACAAGAAACCAGGGACTTTCTTTTCTAAAGCAGAATCTAATGCATGATTCCATAGTTCAACATCAACTACGTGATTTTCAAGTTCTTTGTAATTAACCGAAAAATTGTTAGAGAAGCCGGTATTATCATTGCTTTCATGTTTAGATACATCATTATATTGAGATTCAATGTTTTCTTGTAATGTTTCACAAGAAGATGCACGATCAGGTACAAAACGAAGTAGGGGAAAGTCGGGATTTCCTTTCGACAAAAGTCTCAACACATGTTTGTCACTACGAGTTTCTAAGGTTGTAGTTGCGGTAGCATTGGTTTCTATGATCGATTCATCATCATCATCATCTAATGATAACCTTAAAATTGGCGTTTGACCTTGATCCATCGTTAACGTCAATAGTTTAGGCCTTTCTGAAGTATCTAATGCTTTGATCTTATGAGAAGTATTATTTGGCAAAGAATCTCGTAACTTTCTTAATGCTTCATCGAATTCATCTGTGTGAACAGTATGCCTAATGTCACTGTCGCTACCAGTAGCTGGTAATTTTTTTTTAACATGTTTATCTGATACTTGAGTTCCCATTGACAATTCTGCATCGGAATCAAGGTCAATATGAACAAGCACCATTAGATCCGTCACTGATTTCGATTTTTCTTTCACTTTTTCAGTATAAACTCCTTGCTCAATTTGTCTTTTCCAACTTTCTTCTTCAGTTTCAGAGCTAGACTCGTGATGAACAACAATGTTTTTAACGTTTGGTACATTCTTTACCAGCTCAGTCGGTCCAAGGCGAAACGAAGATTGCCGTGGTGTGTCATCAACAATTGTAGTCCAGTAATCTGAATCGATGCTACCTCTGAGATCCTGTAAGCTAGCACTACGAATGTGTTTAATTTTATTTACTCGTAAATTTTCCCATCGTTGATCAAAGTCTAAGTATTCTGTATACTCGTTTAAAAGGACTTGCTTTAGTTCGTCCAAAGTTGACCTTTTCTGTGGATTTGAATTCAAACATAAATGAATTGCTTGAAGAATATTTGATGGACAACCTTCTAAGTAAGACTGTAATACTTGTGTACCATTTGGCAAGAAATCAGTTCTTAGAGATAACAGCATTTGAATAACTTGTTCATCGCTCTTATCATTGTATGGTTTACTTCCCCAAGTAGCAATTTCCCAAAGAAAAATAGCATAACTCCACATATTTGCTTGAGGTGTAATCTCTCTTGTTTCAATAGTAGTATCTGTACATTCTATGCTTTCTGGAGCTGACCATCTTATAGGCAATGCACGATCCCCTACTACGTAATAATCTTCAGGATATTTTTCTACACCAATTCCATAATCTCCTAACTTTGCCGATAAATCTGACGCCACTAAACAATTTCTTGCAGATAAATCTGTATGCACAAACCCATAATTATGCATATGTTTCAAACCAGCTGCAATATCTAGCGCCATTCGAACTGGAATATTTTCTTTGATAAGAGCATTCTGTGACTTTTGATCATAATTTGATAACAAAAAGCGTTTAAGATCACCTACTGGACAAGATTCAAATATTAATAAATACGGGTCGGTTTCTAGACAAACACCCAACAAAGTCAAAATATTTTGGTGTTGTAGTTTTAAATACGGTGTTGCTTCACCAAGAAACCAAGCTTTCTCCTTTGTAGTAGCTTCTTCCGTAAGAATTCTTACAACTACACCTTCATTCTTTGATATTCTTTTACATCCTTCTAAGTCTGCACGACCTTCTACAACTTTTCCAAACCAACCATGACCTAACTCTCTCAAGTATTTTAGTTTTTCTCTGGGTGTAGATAATTCCTGTGCATCAAACCATTCGCGACAGTATTCTGGTAGAGTATTAGGATCAGAATCGCGTTCCTCGAAAAATGATGTTGACAGTGGCAATGGTTTAGGTTTCGTGGAATTTTTAGAGCCAGATATAATGTGATCTACAGGTAGAGGTTCAAACTGAACTCTATCTGCAATAGTTAACATACGAGGAACATCTAATTCTAATCCTTCGACGGTGTGCTCGAGTGCTGCCTCCTGTCCAATGTTGTTTCCATCTTTGAATTCCTAAAATATAAAACATTCAACATATTCACTAGATTACTTTACCAAAAGAAAACAGAAATAAGCATTCTAAAAAATAAACAATTCAGATGCATTAAACATTAATTAATAATACATATATTTATATAATATTATATAAATATATATATAGACACAGTTTTGATTACAACATTCTACAGCAATATATAATACTTTGTTACTAATCGTGCAAATATCTAAAACAAAGAAATTGAAAATTCATTATACATTCAGTATGTTGTTTTAGTTTAAATAAAACTGACTTTTTGCACATTTGAAAGTAATAAATTTTGAAATAATAAATTACTATCATTGTGTGACTCTTTCCATAAGAATATAGAATTATATGATTTATCTATATATCTCATATTAATCGCTTTGATTGTTTGTAAATATCCATGGTAGAGTTTGTTGTTTTATTTTGATTTTATTTTGAATATTCAAATAAAAAGAGTCGACAGTAAACTTTTCAAAATCTATTTTATTAATAATAATGGTCCAAAATTCACATTGTTTGTATCATCAATATTACCTGCTTGTACTTTTCTGCTGTGTCCTACAATTAGAAATGTATAAATCATTCTTAAGACCGTAATTAATCTTATGACTTTGATTTGTTACATACATCGCTGAGAATGACAATATATTACCTGGAATCCTTTTGGTCGTCTAGGTCTTCGACAACAAAGACATCCAACCAAAGTAAATGCCGCAGCAGTTATACCCAAAAGAGCAATCATATACTGCACCCAATATTGTTCCCATCTTGACGAAGCATGGATATGTGAAAAATCTGTTGCAAATCAAATAACCTCCAATTCGTTAGATGTCATTAAAATACACGTTGGTACAGGCGATTGACATACCTGTTTGTATCGAAGATGATATAGGATAAGCTGTAAGTGTCGGTAGTCCCACCCAAAACAGCCAACATATCCAACATAATATAATATCCACCATCGCGCATTGAAGCTCTTTAATAATGATCGTGATCCGTTTAAGTCATTCTTAAAGTTTTCAGACCCTTTCAAAGTTGGTGTAATTGCAAAAGTTGACAGATTTATTAAGTCGTAACACGTTACAATTTTACGACATACATATCACAACTTTCCGTAATCTCATATTTCTGGTATATATCTACACTTTATTGGAAACTAGCTTCGGTCGTACGGAATGCTGTTAAATGACTCTGTCACAGCGACAATAAAATGTTGTAATAGTATGTAAAACAGAAATACACGTTTCTTAGGGAAACCACCTAGGCCAAGCATGGTATGTATCGTGAAATGGATACAATACAATCAGCCACGGTCCGGTTAAAAGGTAGGTGTAAAATCACCACGCTTGCCAAACCCAGTTCTATTCTTGCCCCTCTATTCTCCCTCCCTTTCTCACTCACTCACTCACTCACTCACTCTCTCTCTCTCTCTCTCTCTCTCTCTCTCTCTCTCTCTCTCTCTCTCTTTCTTTCTTCTTACTACTCCAATGCAGTGATATGAATACATATATATGTATTTACTTTGCTAGCGATCGCTCCAGTCTCTGACATTTTGATCAGCACTACGACTTATACAGTCGACTATAGAGTTGGACATTAATCGATTGAAATTTATATAATTCAATTGATTAAGTAACGTTTACGATCGAAGAGAATTAATTGTCAAAAATCGCGATTGATTTAATCAATTTGTATAACATCAGTCGTCAGATTACTGATTATAAATATTAATATTACGATTAATTAATCGTCGATAATCAATCGCTAATTAAGAGCACTAACCGTTAATCATTAATTATTACATTTTAATCGAAATTATATTAAAATTCTGCTAAATTGCACAGGACAACATTAATTATTTTTGCTACACATATTAAATAATAAGTTGATTATTTAAATTGAAATTATAAAACAATAAATATTAGTAGGTTGCAGTAATTAATTGCTAGTCCAATTGACAATTAAATAACTAATTCAATCGTTAATCTAATTAATGACTAAATATATAAATGTTACCTTTTTACCTACTAAATTTCATTTAATTATGTCTAACGGTTTAGAAGTTATTATTTTAAAATGCCAAAATGGCATTTTTGCCTACTTTGGGCCGTGCGCGGCCCGCGCCTATAAAATCTCGAAGTTGTCTGATGTCCCGCTTTCCGAGGCGGCGAAAAAGTACAACGTTCCAATCACAATGACATTAAATAAAAAATATAATTTTAACATATAGTCTGATATAGTCATTACATCACAGACACAGCTCGTCAGTCATTTGTATTTGACCAGATTTGATCATTTACGTGGATCTAGTTCCAACATTTATCGTTTGTCAGCGTAGAGGGCGTAAGAAATCGAATTGTATTTATCGATGTCGGTATTTCAGATCGTGAGACAAGAAGTGTTATGATAGATATGTATTCCAAAAAATTGTTGTCTTTTAAAATAATAAAAATAAAAGGCATTAATACAAATGGTCCCATGGTGTAATGGTTAGCACTCTGGACTTTGAATCCAGCGATCCGAGTTCAAATCTCGGTGGGACCTGAGAATTTTTTTTTAGTACAACTTAGTTATAAAATAATATATTATCGATATAAACAAATTCCAATAGAAATAGATATTTAAAACTTTGTTCGTGCATTAAATTTTACATTAATTACGTTAGTATGCAAGCTATATTAGCCATGAGGTGTATTTCTTTGGACAATATACGTTTTAACTTTCTTAAAATCAACATTCACAGTTAAATATACTTTTAACATAATTTAGTTATTATTTAGTGTTGATTTTGCTTTAATAATTATTTACATGTGTAATAATGATAAATATCATTGATACGTCTGTTGTATATTAGAATCGTATCGTAGCAGAATCAGAGGGCATTGCTATCGACTGTCACAATTGGTCACAATGTCCCACGGTACACGTCATATCTCACATCTGATTTCGTTCAACACAGAATGTGATGATGGCTCATAGGTTATCCTCTACCTAATAATATCATAAGTAATAATATTTCATTAAAGTTAACAAAAGTTAGAAGAATAATTTAAATTTATAATTATCGTACATAATATAAATATTGTGTTTATAAAAGGAGAAATATAGACGAATTCTTTTTAGAAGATAATGACACGTGAATACACATATTAAAGCTTTGTAATTGTAACTAATAAAAAATTGAATAATAAAAATTTGTAATTATGGCTGAGGATTGCAACTCGGTCGTGATAGTTAAAGCAAAACCTACACGTAAAATTTTCAAAGCACCGGTTAAAGTAAATAAAATTCCAGAGGAAATCTTGAACAATCCTCTATTAAATGCAGCAATTGCTGCACTACCTAATAATTATAATTTCGAAATCTACAAATCCATATGGAGGATTAAGGAAGTAAAAGCTAAGAGAGTTGCGTTACAAATGCCAGAAGGACTGTTAATGTATGCTACAACTATAGCTGATATTATAGAAGAGTTTACAGATGCTGAAACTGTTATTATGGGAGACGTAACTTATGGTAAAAAATTTTAGTTTTTCATTATATAAATCCATGACAATTATGTTATAATACGAAATATGAATAGATATAAATTAATACCAAATACAAATATCATTGAGATATATTTACGTTAACATATTTCATACAGGGGCATGTTGTGTAGACGATTACACAGCAAAAGCATTAAATGCAGATTTTTTAATTCATTATGGTCACTCTTGTTTGATACCTATTGATCAAACAGTTGGAATTAAAGTACTTTATGTATTTGTAAATATAAAAATTGATACTTCGCATTGTATTGAGTGTTTACAAGCCACTCTATCTATTACAACAAAAATAGCTCTTGTAAGCACTATTCAGTTTGCTGGAACTTTACAAGCAATTGCATTAGAAATGAAAAAAAATGGTTATGAAGTATCTACACCACAAAGTAAACCATTAAGTCCTGGAGAGGTACTTATAATTTTCTATATAACAAGAATTAATTACACTTTAATTATACTATAATACTGTGCCAAATGAGTTTGAAGCTACATATTTTACATATTATACTATAGATTTTAGGTTGCACAGCACCACAAATTAGATGTGCTAATGTTGTTGTTTATATTGGTGATGGTCGATTTCACTTAGAAGCAGTAATGATTGCCAATCCAAAATTGAGAGCATTTCGTTATGATCCATATGAGAAAAAACTAACTGAAGAATTTTATAATCATCAAGAAATGTTGCGAACTAGACTAACAGCTATAGATAATGCGAAAGAGACTGAAACATTTGGACTCATATTAGGCACCTTAGGCAGACAAGGAAGTCTCAATGTGTTGAGAAATATAGAAAATAAAATTAAATTACTAGGCAAACAAAATGTTATTATATTACTATCAGAAATATTTCCAGATAAAATCAAATTATTCAACGGTGTTGATGCTTTCATACAGGTAACATTAATTTGTATCCATGAATGTTCAATTCTAAACCAAAAATATAACAATATTTTATATGAAAAATTATTCAATAGATTGCATGTCCACGATTAAGTATAGACTGGGGTACAGCTTTTGAAAAACCATTTCTTACACCTTATGAGGGAGTCGTCGCTTTAAAAATGATAAATTTTGTCATTGATGAGCCGTACCCTATGGACTATTATGCTGCTGCTAGTCTTGGACCATGGACCCCTAATCATAAAGAATCTGAGTTAGAAAAACAAATCGATACTTGTTGTGGCAAATGTAAGGATAGTACATAAACAATAAAGATTAATTTAAATATAAATTTATACTTTTACAATTCCCCATTTTGTTAAAGTTTGTATATTTGAACATTTTTATTTTATGCATATATTGCTAAATAAAGGATATTTAATGTATTTAATTATTTGTGTCTGGGCACTAGACAATAATAAATTCGATCGTTCTTTAAATTAAAGAATTCTTTTTGATCGTACGACTATTTAAAAAATTTAATAACATATTGAAAAGAACCATTAATCGTTGATCAATTATTTTTAATACGTTCTATTATACATCGGAAGTAATGGAAATTTAATTTAATTGCGAACAAACCGCGTGTACAAAATATATTGAAAGATATTTCACGCTGTCTTAATCGAGGGTAGTATGATTATAGGAAGATAGAAAGGACCGCGTGGGCGAATTACGTCATACGCCCACCTGTAGCCGTGCACACGTACAAAGCTTATCATATACCGCGCGTAATAAGTGTGTGTTAAAAGTGAAATTTATAAACATTAGGGTGATATTTCTTGCCAATGAAATTTGAAATTGATAAATATTATAAATTCGAATTGAAAATTTTTCCAAGATATCGTAACATACACAATAGCACACTTTACGATTCCAAGCGACTCGTTTTATTATTTTGTCAACAGTATATATTTTAATGAAAATTTGATTGCATGTATACATTTTTTTCAATAAAAATATGAAAATTTTAGATGAATTTTATTTATACGAATGGAAGATTAAGATTAGTGATGCATTATGAAAAAGATATTAAGAAAAGGTCACAGGGTAGATTGCATAGTTCCTGGGGGTGGAAGGCTGTTTCGGCCGCACCCCGGCATCGCAACGTCAGTCGTCGTTCCAACGTGGCTCAACAAGTACACGCGGTCTTGTGCAGTTATTTCAAATATTCAAAAATGCATTGAAACATGTAAATTACCATTACCTTGTTTTCTATCTAAAACTATATTCCGGTAAAGTTCAACAAATATCCGTGAATTACATTTATTACAAAAATTAAAGTATACTATTATATTTGTATCTTACTTCTCCATTGATTAGCAACTAATAAACATTTCATTCATAAACTGTAAGTACATACAATTTTTTAAACAATATATTTCTTTGTACAAAGTTATCTGCATTGTATAAAAATATAAATGGTACTTGTTATTTTTTAATTTCTATTTATTGACCTTGAGAAATATTTTATACGCTAAATCATAATCGTTTTACTGTACGTTTTTCAATTTTGCAAGACATTGTTTAGATTTTTAATAATTCTAAAAATGAAAAATGTAAACGGATTGCGAAATTATACATATAATGATAATATCATTAATTGCAAAAGGAATATTTTTGAATGAAATCTAAAGTAATGAACGGAGACAACTGGGAAGAAAACTGGTCTAAACCGCAATCGCAGACTAGAAGAACAGTGCAGCGGAATGGCAAGAGATCTGAAAAGTCAGGCTTAAAACTATTAAAACCATCTAGAAGAGCTACACCTAGAGAAAGAACTCTAAGAAGATTAGAAAGCAACGAAAGAGAAAGAATGAGAATGCACAGTTTAAACGATGCTTTTCAGGTAAAGATATTTGTAATGTTTTGCTTATTCAGAACTGCTTACTTTCACAATGGGACCATTAATTATTACATTTTATAGTCTTTACGTGAAGTAATACCACATGTAAGCAAGGAAAGGCGACTATCAAAAATTGAAACCCTAACATTAGCAAAGAATTACATAGTTGCTCTCACAGATGCGATATGTGCAATGAGAAGTGAAGAAAAAACAATAGATCAACAAAATGAAGTTTCAGAACCTCAAGAGTCATCAAGTAATATGAATATTTGTCTAAATATGAATATACCAATCCCTTCAAATTCTTGTAGTTAGGAATGTCTTAATTTCTATCTAGATAAACGTTTGTGATGTACTATAATTCTAAAAACTGTGCAGGCCTCAAAAATAATGATAATCGCTATTTGATATTCAAATTAATTTCAGTATCATGACTGTTCAAAAAACATAGTACTTAAATTTGTTACTGAAGTAACAGTCTGAAGTACCTCATAGTCTTATACTAACAGTAAAATAGAGGGAACTGTTATTGAGTTAGTATAGAATTCCAATTTTATTTACTTGAATAATTTCAATATTATTTAACACTATTCTAGTAACTACTGTGCCAAAGATAACTTATATTTTCATAAAAAAGAGAAGAGACACTATTTTACTATTGAAAATTACCAGTATTATTGCATACATATATTATATCACAATTATTTTGTAAATATAAAATGAATGCTATATTCTTCCAAACATCAAAATAAATATTGTTAATGCAGTAACTACCATGTACAATATAATTTTATTGATGTAAAAATATATTTTATGAAATAATGTCTGTTTTTTACATTCATATATAATTGTTAAAGCAACATAGAATATAAACATTTTCTTATTTTTCACTTTTAAGTATAAACTCTATTAACACGTTAATAGTCGACCTATTTTCATATAAATTATGTTATTGTTCTTCATGTACATTAACGTGTACAGCAGTCAGTAATATTGTAATTTATTTAATTTGGATGTTTATTAATTCCAGCGACATTATCCGGGGATCAGATAGCAGTTAACATGTTAATAAAGTTCCTATTTCTTTATTAACCCACTGGCGGGTGCGCATACATGTATATGCACGCAACTCACAATTAGTTTTTTGCAAAAAAAAAGCTTTTCTCCCATGGTGAGATCAAACTGGACTCTTGCACTACTTCTCAAGTGAAGAGTTTTATACAATAATACTAAACAGTGGAAATTTTAGAATTCAGAGTGCAAACGTTTTAACATGAAGATAAAGTTAGTCATGTTCAGTGGTTCAGAATAACATTTGTTGCTCTAAACAACAGTACAGCGTGTCTGTTCGTATTACGAAAAGAAGCGCGCCCGCCGGAATGTTAAAAAAAGACTGTGCCCATGTAAAAATGGTTTTAAACAAATCGATGCATTGTTCGGTAGAATAAATAATATATTTACTATGTACAAATTATACTAAAATAATATACAGAAATGTTAATGCTTCGCGTCAATTTTAAAAATATACGAAATTAACTAACGCCGAAAGAAATCGGCGAAGTTTGTAAATCCTGTAAATTGACCAACACAGCTGTTTGCGTTTCAGAAAATTTTGGAATGCAAATCAATCTTATTCTCTGTCCTTGATTTACTGTGAATAAATGTTCTACTTCACCATTTTCTTTATCACAATGTAAAAATAAAAATCATTTGAAAATATTCTTACCTGTTAATAGTTTGGTGTCAAATTTATCCATATTGCCAGCAAAATAAATATCAGGGCATTCTGTCATAACGAATGGATCGATATTTGGATATGGATAAGCTGGTACAGTGTCTGGGGCAGTTGGTGCATAATGTCTCCAATTTAATGTATATTCTAGCCATGTTAATGGTGATACATTAACAAGTCCAGCAACCTTCATGATATCTAAAATGGGTTGACCACTGGATCCAGCTATGATACGAGAGTTGATGCTACCAATCCAAGGATTTGTAGCTCCATAGAAACTCTTGAATCTGTATCATGTAAATGTAACGAAATACTTTACTGTGGTAGGAAATAAATATATAATAATACCTGGAGCTTTGAGATAATATAGAAGGATGAAACGATTGTTGAGGCAGCATGTGACAAGTTGGATCAAATTCACCAGGCATTAATATTATAGGGCAACACTGTGCTATAGGAAGAAGAAAATTGTCCAATTTGTGTGCTAGTATTGTAGCCTCTTTGAATGCAGTATCATTGTGGGTTTTAGTTTCAAAATATCCTTTATGATTGTAGATTTCTATGGATCCTCTTATACTATTTCCTAAAATAATCTCAGTGCACCACTTGTTTCATATACTTAAATGTTTCAATACTTACATATATGTACAGGGTGATTCTTATAAAATGACCAATTGAGTTTTCTTCAAAATGAGAAGTAATATGAACAATTTAATTAAACAAAAGATGTTCTGTTTTGAAATCTTTTCTTGTATAAGATGGCATTATAGATACAGATGTCTTAGACCAAATTTACATGGTACTCTGCATAAGAATCACATATCAAACCCTGTATATTGATACCTGCTATAATAATGCACACTATGGATGCTACTTCTGTTTGAACCTCTGGACAACCGATCATTCCAGTTACCCATTCAGAGAACAGATTCAAACTTAATGATTGTGTATTATTTGCTAGATCTAAGCCTGATATTATTAAAATCTTTCCCAGTTGTTCCAATGGTTTAGCGATGGTAGTTAGCTTTGGAATACATCCTGGATAACACGAATCTATAACCTATAATTAATATAGTTTATATATTTCAAATAGTCAACATTGAAATGCAATTTATTCCGGCATTAGTATACAGTTAGCTGTGCAAAGGGTTCAATCATTTCTTTAAATGTAAAGTATTAAATACATAGATATAATGTTATGTGCAAATATTAACATGAATAACTGAGGGTAAAAATAATATTGAAATTTTGTGTTGTTACTCATATTGTGATATACATTTCTGAAAAACTATTATAATTATCAGCCATCATGGAATATATGTTTTTATTATTAGCTTATACTAATGTTTTAGATTAATATATATACAAAAGGAAAAATGAAATGTATATCATAACATGAGAGAGAGAGAGAGAGAGAGAGAGAGAGAGAGAGAGAGCGTATTATTTACATTACTTTTATGAATCATTTGTAACATAATAAAATTGATATTTACGTTAAATTCATCATTTTCTAATTGATGTCCAAGTACAGCACAAATAATACCAGTAATCACATTTTGTATTTTCATGTGACTTCCAACCAATTTAACACGTAAACTATCATCTTCCAAATATAATATATCTTTGATTGATGCATAATTTGCTCTTGGTAAATGAGTCGGTAATTGAAGTTCTTCGCATATGTCATGCAATATTGATGGCTTCAACTCTTGATGTTTATATAATATTCCTATTACAATATAATTATTATCTTGATTTTTTTCGACCAGTTCTGACAGCGTAACCACCTCATGTTGGGCTACAATAAAATATATATTACGAACATAACCTAAAACGATAACGTATGTAATCGAAGTAAGAATGTTTTACCCCATTTGGCCTTTGCATTCTGAAAGAGATGGTCCTTTAGAGTTCTTAATCTTGCACTATATATACGATTGTATTGTTCATCAAAATTTTTTGAACAAATTTTAAATTTGTTGAAATCTTCAAGTTTACACAATTTGCGGTGATACGTTGGCGGTGAACGAAATTCCATTATATCCAGACAATATTCCTTTATTGAACTAAATAGCGTATTTTATTTACATTACGCAAACCAAGGAAGTTAATACTAAAATTACAAAAATAAGTGAAGAACATGTAATACCATTTTTAAGTATTTCTGCAATGATAGGATTGGTGAGAGTTATCTACAAAATTATTATATACAGTATTATCAGAGAGGAAATGTCATTTTCTCAATGGTATTATAAATTACAAATTATACAATGATGCAAAATGTTTTGAAATTTTTAAAATTATTTATATCTTAAATATACATTACAATATGTATATTATTTAAATTTAGAGAATAAAAAAGTATGATTTGTAGAATAATTGAACTTAACTACTTCAATTCGGTTAATAAAATGTCGTTAAAAGAAATAAAAGTATAATAATAAATACATGATTGCCATAATATTATGGATAATACATGTTAAAATAATGATTTTATCAATACTAATACTTCATATTGCCATAAATAAGTAAAGCGAAGTAACTTCTATAAAACTTTATTTTTGGTATAATTTTATTGACATATTATGTAGATATTATAGATATTATTACAGATATTATAGATATTATCATTTTCAGACTATAGCAATGTATGTAAAATAATTTATTTTATGTTAACATTAAGTTTTAACCCTCGTTTCTCAACTACATTATAAATAAAAAAATGTTGCACAACCTCGAATATATAAATATTGAAAAAACAAATTAAAAATAAAAACAAGAAATTACATATTATATTAGATTATATATTACCCAATAATACTCTACAATGTATAATATATGTTCAGTTAATTAGAAAATTAAGCGGGGTTTGGTGGTAAACCCATCGACCAAGCATCTAGTAATTTTTTATCATGAGGACCAGCACCTAAGCTAAGCATAAGTCCTGAAAGATCTTCGCTATGGCCACGACCTCGCATAGCGTGAATAACCTTCGCAATGCTACAATTACAATAAAAATATAAGACATAACTGTTTTAAAATATTTGTAAAATGTAAAAATAAACATACTTTGCCCATTCTTCTTGTAACGCCGCAAAGTGTGCTTTCAATGTCGAATTCCCTAGTTTCTCATTATCAAGTGACTTTTCAATTTTTGTTAGCAATGTTGGAAGTTTTAATGGTAATGTGCCTGTCCATCTAACAATGTGTGAATTTGCATTTTCAATTTTGTGTTGATCAGAAATAATATCTAATCTACATACACTTGCACATGGTACGGGTACTGCCACTGATGTATCCACACCTGAAATTAATGATACAGTTGGTTAAAGTTAAAATACTTCTGATGGTACAGTTTTAATGCAAATAATTTGCAATAATATCTAGATACCTATGAAATTACACTTGTTAGGATCCATATATTCTGTGGCTTGAGTTTTGACTCTTCGACATGCACATGGAATAAGAGAACTAAGTCCATACAAAGACTCCTTCCTTTCAAAACTTGGACCCCTGACTAAAATTTGAACACCTGTTAAACTAGAATATAAAAGTTGTCTAAATTGGTCCTTTCCCAGTATGGATCTTAAATCTTTGAGTATCACGGTGGCAGATTTCCCAGAGACTTCTAAGAACTCTGAGTTTGTTTCAGTTTCATTTGATGTTAAATTTAAGTGAACAGGTAATTTAGCATTTACTAAGGTGAATCCTTCGTCAGTTTCTAAAAAGAAAATATTGTTTGGTATATCATAACTACAGGTATAAGTAATTCTCTGAAATGCAGCACGTTTTAAGATACTAACCAATTTGATGTTCCAAATCATAATTTAATTCGTCGTCTAACAAGCTCATAGGAAAAATTTCTATGAAATGTCTTGCTCCTGCACTAAGAATCCATACCAGCCACATGTGAATTCTGATTTAATTATAATTTGTTAACAGTTTATTTAATAACACTAGTGCATAGCATATATCAAATATAAAACGGACCTTATGAAAACATGTTTCTCATTAGTTATTTCACAAAACGTCCTGGGTTGTTTATGCGAATTTCTATATGATCCTGATCCATTATTAACCATTGTAAGACGAACAACTCTCTGCGGACATTCTGCTTCTTCCGCAGTATATTTTTTTTCTGCAAAGTCTTGCAATTCTCTGATCACTTCTTTTAAATTGTCAACTAAAAAAGGCCACATGTTTAAGAGAAACTGCTTGTCCCTCATGAAAACAATGAAACTGCACCACCTTCTGAAACCTCTTGCCTACAAAAAGCACAAGTAATCTTTTGTATTGATGAAGTTTTCCTTTTAAGAGTCTCTAAACTTTAAACATATTATTATTGAGATGATTGGAATAATTTGTTGTAATAGCTACCAAACATGCTTTTTCGTTGCATAATTCACCTGGGCATCTTTTAATGTAAACGTATGACTTAAAACATGCCCCCTGTATTCATCTCCAAAATAGCAAACACCTTCTCTCCCAGGATGTACTTCGCAACTTAAACTCCTTAAAAAAGGAAATTAAAATATAGTAATGCATGCAACTATGTTATTAACCCTTTGCAGTCCTAGGTAAGTATACTAAAGATATCCAGTGAGTATACTAACATATACTAATTCACTTATCAAATAAAGTTTCTTCTAATATCCTACTTCTAAGCCCCTCAAATAATAAATTGTGAATAGAAGACAAAAAGGAACTTAACATGTGCAGTCATAATAGTATAAAAAATATTTTTAAAACCACGGACATCGATTAAAAATGAGGAAAAACTTTGTCAAGGCTAACTCAACTAGTTTAACTTACTAGTCAAAAGGAAACTCAATGTTAAGTCAGACTTGATATAGGACCACAAAGGATTAAAACTTCATAGTGAATAATATTTTAGTTATTATACCTAAAACATGCATGTTTTAATAAGCACCAAATATCTTGAGTTAACGATTGTTGAGCAGAAAGGAATGATGTCTTAGTTTCATGTTCATTACTCAAATACTTCACATTACCAATGCTTTGACATCCTTCGCATTCATACTGTTCATCTTCCAATATATTTTGACTACGTCTTAATATTTCCTTAGGCCCATAGAATTTTAATTTCTCTGTATTCTGATTATCATAATTACGATACGTTTGGGTCGTGAATATCACTTTAGGTCCGTGTGATTCACAAAAAATACATAATGCGATCACAGCATTCATTTTTTATATGTATGTTATAAAAATATTTGCTCCACATACAGAATCATTTTAATACCGACTTAATTTTCATCACAATATGCAAATCTTTTCATATGTACATGTTAAATCATCGTGAAAGATATTTATTTAGGATTACAATTTCCAACCTAACCTCTGCTTGCGGTATCGACTGCAAATGAAACACTTGTAACGACAAAATTTAACTTTATCACTAATCTAGTTACAGTTCACGTTTTTAAAATAGAACATACAACTTTTTTTTAGCTTTTTCACGCGATAAGACAAGAATGAAGACAAGTCAAAAGCACGTGACATTATGATTGTCTCTTTTATATATGTCTATTATACACGTTTACACTTTCGTCCCGATGAAGTGTGTTCACATAACACATTTAATTTTCAGAACCTGCCCGCATATGTAAAACAAAAATATACACATTCGCATAGCACAACAGGCCATTCATCGTAAGGTACATGCAACACGTAACACGATTAAAATGTCGGTCAATTTTTTTTCCTTATAAATATGGGTAACATTCGAAACTACAGTTCTGAACATAAGGTTGAGATCTCGCTTCGTTCTCGATCTGCACCTAAAGATACGTTTATGTTGCAGCTGCGATATTAATTATAAAAGCATCGATCAGAGCCATGATAAAAACTGCACAAAAATATTTTTTATGGCGTTTATAGTGGAGTCAAACTGTGATAAATAGCGTTTATATTAGTTTCAATCGTCTAAAGTTTTGCGAAATTGACCCACTTAAACATGAATAATTCTGGAGAAGAATTATCTTCAAATTCCACAAAGTAGCACATTAGAAAAAGTCTACGCGGTAAACGCAACTGTTTTGCTTGACTATTAAGAAATGAACCTGCTGCAAAAAGACGAGATTTATTTCTTTTGGAATGCACATTGAAGCATATATCTTTCAAAGTATTTTTACATATTCTTCTGTAGTAACAAATTAAATGATTAGGTAGTACTTTGGCATTAGTCGATTAATACACAGCAATAATGTATAGTAAAAAACAGAACCTTATAAAGCAAAGTGGACATCACAGATTTTAATATCATTTTACATTTTTCTTACTTAACTGTAATACAACGTTGCGATAATTCTTTCAATAAAGAAGACAAACACTTCTCGAAAACTTCTCCCACACGCATTACAAAAATCATTTCTATAAAATTTGTTGAGTTCGTATTTGTAAAACGTTCCATTTAACAAGCTGATTTAAACGTCACTTTTTACTAAATTATAATAACTATTATCTACAGTTAATCATAAACAAATTAATGTATCAAAACCACAACAAATTGTTTCACAGAAACCAAACAAGCAAGTTTCACTAATCCTACAATTCTGACGATTTTTAAACTTTGTTAGCTTGTAAAATAATTCGGTTACAGTTCCAGGCAATTCCTTTAGCTACTGTGCGACTCTTAGGATTAAAATACTCTTTACAGATACAAAAAAATTGTTGCCATAATTATTCGAAAGTGCCACTCAACCTATAAAACGATGAACCAAAATGATTAAAAATTTGTATTTCTTCGATCGTTATTTTAAACATGTCGCGTTGTATAGAGTGCAAAACGCCTACTATAACTCAATATTTTACCTCTTCTATATTTTTTAGGATATTTAAGATATGAAATATAAGATATGAAAACATGCATTACAGAGTGTTTCCACCTTATTTGAAGCCCTTTAAAATCTTCAAAATTAAAAAAAAAAGGAATTCTTGGGTTACTGATTCATCTACCGTGTGGCAATGATATATAGCATAAATTAGAAATTTAATACGGTTTACGATTGAATTAATGTTTATTCGAAGCCGTTTGCTTCTCCAAAAACATTGTATAATGTGAAATAGGTTGACGTGGATTTCTGTTGAGCATTCTCTGTCTGAATAACTGCACTTCTGAAGTCTTTTTCGGTTTTTTCACCTTTTGAAGATCCGCAACATAAAAATTACTTGTACTGCCATAGGAACTTAACGAAATGAAGTCCTGCTCCACATTTACTTTACGCTTTTTAAGCATTGAACGAGGGATTGAACGCGATGGCAGTTTTTCCCGTTCAGGTTTTAATAATTTTCGTTTCGTTGATACTCTCATAGGAAGGTCTGAAAGATTTTTGATAACTTCCTCCGAAAGACGTCTTACGCGTTCCTGCGACACCTCAATCATACTGCATTCTGTTGGTCGATTATCACGAATCACCACAGCGTTATCTTTTAACATTTTATTGTCATTATCCTTTGCTTTGATCTTTTTTATCTTATTACCTGTTTCAATTTCAGATTTCCTCTTAAAATTCTTATCACTTTCTGATATTTCAGATAAATCTAATTTTTTTGTCTTTTTTAGTTTACTTTTTTCCTTTTTACGAGAGTCTGTACATTTACTTTGGATTCCTTGAACAATTTCTTCCATACCTCTTTTCTGTTGTCCTTTTTTAGTTACCTTTCTCTCGATTTCTTCGTGTATCTGTACTTTCAGAAATTCTTTATCTAGTTCTTTCTCATCAATTTCTTGTTCTTCAACGCATCTTTTTATCTTATTCCTCTTCCTTTTCTTATCTATTGTTCCACTTTCAGGATTCGTAATTTTCTTATTACTTTCAGTAATTTTATCCAAACTTAATTTCACAGACTTTTTAGATTTACTTTTTTCTTTTTTAAAGGTACCTCTATCGATCTTTTTCTGTTTTCCATTCTTCATTGTTTTCTCATCACTTTCATGTTTCATTTGCATTTCTCCACGTTCTTCATCTACTGGATCTTTATCAGATTCTCGATGTTTATCATCATGGCCATTGTACGATTCCTCGTCAATTTCACTTGAATCGACTCCTTCTTCAGAAATCTCATCATCATCGTTAACTACAAAATCTGCCAGATCTGATCCATTATCATCCGGATCTGATGACTCAGTTTCCGATGCCCTACATTCATCTCCTGGTACATCATCATCAGAAAACTTACATACTTCCACACCTTGAAGATTATATTCTCTTTCAATGTCCGAGTCCATACTTTCATCTGTTTTGTTCGAATCACTTACATTTGATGGCGAAGCAATAGGTGACTTATTCAATGAATCGATGTCAGCCTCACTGGGTTCCTCAACTTCACTATCTGACTTTTCTACTGATTTGCAAAGAGATTTTCGCTCGTTCGACATATCTTCGGATAGTTTACTTTTACTGTTTCTCTTATTTGAAGGTGACTCAGTAGATGATAGACCTACATTTTTATCAATTTCATTTTTTAAATTTTTATTTACTGGCTTTTCAATAGGTGTATCGCTTCCGAGTGGAGATTGTTTAGAAACTTCGTTTGTTATGGATTTTCTCATAGATACATTTTCTGCATTTTGTAATTCTTCTGTCTGTTTTTCCATATGTTCTTTTTTATTTTCGGACTTAGCTTCTACCGCGATAATTTCTTCTTGCTGCAAAGATTGTTGTGTATCTTTTATCTTTCCAGTTCCTGTTTTTTCTGTCAATACATCTCTCTGTCCTTTTAGTACAACTGTATCGTCTGAATCATAATCGAATGCTTCCTTTCCCTTTCCAATATTTATATTTTCTGCTGATTGAGACACTTCTTTGTCTACTAAAACAAAATCATCACATTCATTCTCACTCTCGTTTTCCAACCTCTCTGTTGACATTGAGTGCACTGAATTCTTGTCAGAATTTCTTTCTTGCCACTCATCAGCTGGAATATCTTGAAATAAGTCTGTATCTATATGTGCATCAGGAAGATTATCGTCTACTTGCATTTTTTCTTCCTGCTTTTGAACAGTTTCAGGAATTTCATTCATCTCTATGTCATTCTGTGAATTGGAATCAATTATAGATTTTTCTTCTGATGCCAAACAGGTATCGACTTTAGAAGTATTATGAGTTACGTCTACTTTTTCCGAGGACTGTGCCACATTGGAAGAGTGACTATTTTCAATCGCAGTAGTTATATTATTTTCATTTTCATTTACAGGTTCAAAATTATTTGACTGTGTATGAACATTGAAAGGTTCCTTCGTTATACTTTCATGACTAGGAACTTTAGCAGCCATTCCTGCCTCTGGTAAATCATTTGTAGTAGTTTCATCTGTAGTCATTTCTGTCTCTTGTAAATCATTTGTAGTAGTTTCATCTGTAGTCATTTCTGTCTCTTGTAAATCATTTGTAGTAGTTTCATCTGTAGTCATTTCTGTCTCTTGTAAATCATTTGTAGTAGTTTCATCCTTAGCTATTTCTGTCTCTTGTAAATCATTTGTAGTAGTTTCATTCTTAGCTGTTTCTGTAACTATTAAATCATTTGTAGTAGTTTCATCCTTAGCTATTTCTGTCTCTTGTAAATCATTTGTAGTAGTTTCATCCTTAGCTGTTTCTGTATCTTGTAAATCATTTGTAGTAGTTTCATCCTTAGCTATTTCTGTTTCTTGTAAATATTTTGTAGTAGTTTCCTCCATGGCCATTTCTGTCTCTGGTAAATCATTTGTAGTAGTTTCATCTGTAGTCATTTCTGTCTCTTGTAAATTATTTGTAGTAGTTTCATCTGTAGTCATTTCTGTCTCTTGTAAATCATTTGTAGTAGTTTCATCCGTTGAAATTATCAAAGATGTAGATAGTTTATCTATAGACATATCAGGGGATTTAGAATAATCCTTGATGCTTGTGTCATTTAGGTTTTCGGGTGTGTTCAACACTCCAGCTTCATTATTCCCTTCACATTTAGCATTTGCAATCGCGATCTGAGTTGAAGAAACTTCTTTCGATTCTTCTTCATCTACATTCGCAGTTTCTTCCGCTTCTAAGATTAAACGCATTTCATCATTATTATCTGTAGTAATTGTTTCATCTTCTGAAGTAATGGGCTGCATTTGTTCCTTCTTGGTATCGTCGAATCCAAAACACTTGTCGGTATGTGTGACATTTATATTTTCTTCACATTTCTGGATTTGAATGCCTCCATCTTGATTTGAATCATCTCGTATTTTAACGGGCAATGCATTCTGATCCTCAGTATCGTTAAGCAAACTTACTGAATTTATGTTATTTACGTTTTCTGGACATTTCAGAATTTGTATGTTTTCATCTAAACTTGAATCTTCGCATACTTCTATACACGAAGTACTCCGACCTATACTGTCATTAAGTGGAGTTTCACTTAACGATTCTGAGTCTGTTACTATTAAATTCTGCGTATTATCTGAGCTGCCTGCATCTTCATCATTTTCTTTAACTGATTTTTCTGTACATACGTCACTAACAATAAGTGGTTGTGGACTTTGTGATAATATATTAGAAACTGTGACATCTTCATTTTGAGGTTCTTCAATGATATTGGATGCTCGATTTTCCTTATTACTGAGATGCTCATCATCTTCTTTCATTGAATTATTTGCTGAACGTTCATTTTTCAGCCGTAATTTCCTAAGTATAACTTCAGTGGAAATTCGAGATTGTGTTTTTGGTACATCCAGTGTGGCTGTCTTTATTTGAGTTATAGTATCTGTAGAATCACTTCTACTTTTTTCACTAATTTCTGACAATGTGTTTTTATTAATAGACATGTCCGTTTCGTTCTCTTGAAGTGTCTTAGCAGAAGGATTCTCTGTGATATCAGTATGTTCTTTTTTGGCTGTAATAATTATAAATATAAATAAATTATAATTCAATTTTTATATTAACACGATAAAATCATTTTTCAACATTATATCATTTAATATAATTTAACAAAGCATTCATTATAGAAAATAGTACATCTTAAAAATTTAGTTTTCAGTTTCAAGGAAAACTGTATTTAAAAAGAAACTAAAAGAATTTTTGTAAACTTAATAGCATAATAAGAACAATAAAAGCAATTAATAAGAAAGTAATAGTTGAATGAATTAACATCACCATTTACATCAGCTTCTGTCCCTTCTATGCATGTACTTTCAGAACTTGAAATGGATATTGATTTATTTTGCTTCTCTGTAGTGGAATTTTCTGAGCCTGAAATTTAATGTGGTACATTTAAGATGATATATGTATCATTAGCACAAATGTTCTTATCCCAAATACATTAAAAATTTGGAACAACTCCATACTTGTTTCGTTCACTTCTTTAACATTAGGCAATACACGATCCAATGCTACAAAAGGAATCATCTTCTCTTCTTGTTCTTCAATAACAGTTGCTTCTAAGGGCAGCATAGATCTTCGTTTCCTGGTATTAACCGGAGTATTATGCACTAATCCACTATTATGTATTTCTACAACATTGTTCTCTGCGACAGTTTCTGGTCCCATAGAACTAGCTCTAGTTTTACGTGTCGGTCTTGTTGTAATTGTTGGCGATTTAGATTCAGAGCCAGCTCTTGTAAGTCTCTTGCTAAAACTAAATACATACAAGTTAAATTTGGAAAATTAAAGATTATTTAAATACATGTGTGGTAGAAGTAACAGCTTAACAGACCAGCGCTTGTGAGCAATCAGTTGCCCATGCCTGTTATAAAACTTAGTATATACCTAGTTTGGTCATCAGACTTATTGAATCCATCGTTATTAGAAGTATTTCTAGTTCTTTTTGTAGGTGTGGCAAGAGTCTTATCTGGTGTCTCTATGGCATCCGATACAACAGAATTTCTTCTGGAACGTAAAGTTCTACTCCTTTCAGTCATTACAGAATTGTTCAGAGAATCTACTCGACGTCTTATATTTCTGACTGACTGTGTATTACTGATATTACTACTGTCGCTTAAGGGTGACTCAGGAGAAGATTCATTATGTTTACCAGCAGACTTGACTCGTGAACTGCGACGTAATGGAGAATCAACTGTTTCTGTGCTGACAATACCGCGAGTTTTGTGGCCTATGAATTTGAAAAACGTAGTATTAATGAAAAGCAAAATCGACACAAATTTCTTAAGATGTACGTCACAAAGATTTAAAAGGCAAATCCGTGTAATATCACCACGATCTGATACAAATGTTATGGTATATTCGACGTGGAAATGACTGTAATAGTCGGTAGCCACACGAACCGCGTGCGCATATCTATTTATGCAAGTAAAAAAATGAGAAAGTACAAACCTGCTTTCGCATCTATTTCTCCATCTGAATTTTTTACATAACGTGACATGTTGTCGCTTAAGTTTCTTATTAAGTGACGAGAAAATCAAAAATTGGAACTAAAAAATGTTTTTGATATACACATGTGCTAACGACCAAATTCAACTTGATTCAACTGTACACAAGATGTTTTCAATATGTATAGTGATGTCGCCCTATTCGAGGTCGTCGCCATCTTAGTAATCACGATAATCACGATACCGCGCGTATTTAAATTTCAGAATAAGTAGTAACGATATTAAGAATATTAAGAATGTTTTTAAGAATATTATAATCAAAATACAATTACACACCTATTTTTTAATCATAATTTTACCCCAGGTTAACGAATAATAGGTTTCAGAAAAAATATTGTGGTTAGATTAACAAAAAAATGTATTTCTTACAAAAACAATTTAATACAATATCACATAATGTTAAATATATTTTTCAATGATATTCAATACCACAATCGAGACATCATTAGTTGTAATAAATTACATAGTACAAATGACTGCTGCAATCTGTGGATGTATGGACTAAACGGTACAGCAAAATGAATTAGAATTATAACCTTTTATAATATGTATATGAGATATGAAATATGAAGTCGCAGCTCGCAACACATACTTACAGTCTTCCATTAATGGAAGAACAAAATATATCAAACAACACTTTGAATGTAGTATATTCAATTTTATAGAAAATGGTTGAAGTACCATAATTTTAATAATACAGTATAAATTGCAAAACTATACACATCAAAAGACAAAATATGTATGTCATTTTATTGAAACCAATTGTTGATATGTAGAAATGTATGTGTTGTGTTTTTATTAAATGTCATTATTCTGAGCAGTTTGAAAAATGTAAAAGAACTTAAAAGTTGTATACGTAAATTAAAGGGATGCAAATTTTATTATAAAAAATAATTTATTTACATTAATTTTAATTTATATTTTGCAAGAAGCATCGACTTTTTCTTTTATAAAACAAAATACATATACATATATTGTTTGAAAATTTTTAATAAAGTTAAAATTAGCGACTATTCTTAGCGTTTTATGTTTACAAAAGCTTTTTAGTATAGGATTGTATCATAGAATTGGTAGCACATTTACGAGTAGTAGGCGCGATTAATATTATTCGGTGATTAAATTTTATTATTAGGAAATGAAACTACGACGCTAAAGACTGGTCTTATTTCTTCTCGGATGCTCACCAGGATCTAACTCCATCTCTGTGAGCTAGATAATTCAGCATTACTTTTGCAATGTATGCTTATAATATGATAGAAAACTAAATCATTCAATAGCAATTGCACAACAAACGGCGAATACGCAACAATTTAAATACGCAAATTTATAGTAATAAAAGTGTATAACTAGTAACTTAACAAAATAACTAGGCAACATATTCAAAAAGTAGTCGATGATCCATCATAAATTATAAAACATTCTACTTGCGCCTTACTCATTCGAGATACAAAAACAAATATTTTTCGAAAATAGCCTTTAAAACTATTATGGAATCCCCCTTTTTCCAAATTCATTAAGTCCGTGTTTGTGGAACATTTTCAAAGATTAAAGTTAAAACGATACACTGGATGAGAGTAATTATTGGTTATTATGCCTAGTTATACTGAAGTATAAAAATCACAATAATTATTTAATAAATTTTTATACCCTAAAGAACTTTCAATTAAATTATTAAAAAATTTTTATCTAAATGAGATCATTTCTCCCTCTATAGTTACATAAGCACATTTTATAGAGTATTAGAAAACAAAAGAATTATTTTACAGTTTTACACAGTTTTCACAGAAACCTAAAAGGTTAAACAACGAAGAACAGAATTTTAAGGCTGTTGAAATTCATCTGCCTGATAACAATAGTACATAACATGTTAAAATTTAAGTTAAAAACTTAAAATGGTTTAGTAATAAATTTGTGTGTACACAAAGCTTTTTGTTTTTCCAAAAACATTGTATAATTTGCAAGACGCCTTTTTTTGAGTAATATTCTCTGTCTAAATAACTGTACTTCCAAACTATTTTTCCTTCTCTTCAATTTCTGAATATTAGTAACATAAAAATTAGTTGTACTTCCATAGACACTTAACGAAGTAAAGTCTTGCTTAACATTAATGTCACTCTTTTCAATAAATGAATCAAGAATTGAACATGATGGCAGATCTTCAGAACTTAATAGTTTTCTCCTTTTCGATTTATTCATGGTAATATTTGAGGAACTACTTCCAACTTCTTCCAAAAGATTCCTTACCCTTTTTTTCGATACTTCCATTTTATTAGATTTAACTGTCGGATTTTCATACCTTTTCCAAGTTGGTATAGCGTTTTCTTTTTGCATTGTATTATCATTATCCTTTGCCTTTATCTTTTTTATCTTATTGCGTGTTTCGATTTCAGATTTTCTCTTAAAAGTCTTACCACTTTCTGACATTTCAGATAAATCTAATTTTGTTGTCTTTTTTAGTTTACTTTTTTCCTTTTTACGAGAGTCTGTACATTTACTTTGGATTCCTTGAACAATTTCTTCCATACCTCTTTTCTGTTGTCCTTTTTTAGTTACCTTTCTCTCGATTTCTTCGTGTATCTGTACTTTCAGAAATTCTTTATCTAGTTCTTTCTCATCAATTTCTTGTTCTTCAACGCATCTTTTTATCTTATTCCTCTTCCTTTTCTTATCTATTGTTCCACTTTCAGGATTCGTAATTTTCTTATTACTTTCAGTAATTTTATCCAAACTTAATTTCACAGACTTTTTAGATTTACTTTTTTCTTTTTTAAAGGTACCTCTATCGATCTTTTTCTGTTTTCCATTCTTCATTGTTTTCTCATCACTTTCATGTTTCATTTGCATTTCTCCACGTTCTTCATCTACTGGATCTTTATCAGATTCTCGATGTTTATCATCATGGCCATTGTACGATTCCTCGTCAATTTCACTTGAATCGACTCCTTCTTCAGAAATCTCATCATCATCGTTAACTACAAAATCTGCCAGATCTGATCCATTATCATCCGGATCTGATGACTCAGTTTCCGATGCCCTACATTCATCTCCTGGTACATCATCATCAGAAAACTTACATACTTCCACACCTTGAAGATTATATTCTCTTTCAATGTCCGAGTCCATACTTTCATCTGTTTTGTTCGAATCACTTACATTTGATGGCGAAGCAATAGGTGACTTATTCAATGAATCGATGTCAGCCTCACTGGGTTCCTCAACTTCACTATCTGACTTTTCTACTGATTTGCAAAGAGATTTTCGCTCGTTCGACATATCTTCGGATAGTTTACTTTTACTGTTTCTCTTATTTGAAGGTGACTCAGTAGATGATAGACCTACATTTTTATCAATTTCATTTTTTAAATTTTTATTTACTGGCTTTTCAATAGGTGTATCGCTTCCGAGTGGAGATTGTTTAGAAACTTCGTTTGTTATGGATTTTCTCATAGATACATTTTCTGCATTTTGTAATTCTTCTGTCTGTTTTTCCATATGTTCGTTTTTATTTTCGGACTTAGCTTCTACCGCGATAATTTCTTCTTGCTGCAAAGATTGTTGTGTATCTTTTATCTTTCCAGTTCCTGTTTTTTCTGTCAATACATCACTCTGTCCTTTTAGTACAACTGTATCGTCTGAATCATAATCGAATGCTTCCTTTCCCTTTCCAATATTTATATTTTCTGCTGATTGAGACACTTCTTTGTCTACTAAAACAAAATCATCACATTCATTCTCACTCTCGTTTTCCAACCTCTCTGTTGACATTGAGTGCACAAAATTCGTTTCAGAATTTCTTTCTTTCCACTCATCAGCTGAAATATCTTGAAATAAGTCTGTATCTATATGTGCATCAGAAAGATTATCATCAACTTGCATTTTTTCTTCCTGCTTTTGAACAGTTTCAGGAATTTCATTCCTCTCTATGTCATTCTGTGAATTGGAATCAATTATAGATTTTTCTTCTGATGCCAAACAGGTATCGACTTTAGAAGTATTATGAGTTACGTCTACTTTTTCCGAGGACTGTGCCACATTGGAAGAGTGACTATTTTCAATCGCAGTAGTTATATTATTTTCATTTTCATTTACAGGTTCAAAATTATTTGACTGTGTATGAACATTGAAAGGTTCCTTCGTTATACTTTCATGACTAGGAACTTTAGCAGCCATTCCTGCCTCTGGTAAATCATTTGTAGTAGTTTCATCTGTAGTCATTTCTGTCTCTTGTAAATCATTTGTAGTAGTTTCATCTGTAGTCATTTCTGTCTCTTGTAAATCATTTGTAGTAGTTTCATCTGTAGTCATTTCTGTCTCTGGTAAATCATTTGTAGTAGTTTCATCTGTAGTCATTTCAGTCTCTTGTAATTTATTTGTAGTAGTTTCGTCCATTGATATCATCAAGGATGTAGATATTTCATCTATGGACATATCAGACAATTTAGAATATTCCTTGACACCTGTGTCATTTAGGTTTTCGGGTGTGTTCAACACTCCAGCTTCATTATTCCCTTCACATTTAGCATTTGCAATCGCGATCTGAGTTGAAGAAACTTCTTTCGATTCTTCTTCATCTACATTCGCAGTTTCTTCCGCTTCTAAGATTAAACGCATTTCATCATTATTATCTGTAGTAGTTGTTTCATCTTCTGAAGTAATGTGCTGCATTTGTTCCTTCTTGTTATCGTCGAATCCAAAACACTTGTCGGTAAGTGTGACAATTATATTTTCTTCACATTTCTGGATTTGAATGCCTCCATCTTGATTTGAATCATCTCGTATTTTAACGGGCAATGCATCATGATCATTGTTAAGTGGACTTAATGCATTTATATTATTTACATTTTCTGGACATTCCAGAATTTGAACGCTTTTATCTAAACTTAAATCTTCGCATACTTCTATACACGAAGTACTCCGACCTATACTGTCACTAAGTGGAGTTTCACTTAACGATTCTGTGTCTGTTACTATTAAATTCTGCGTATTATCTTCATCATTTTCTTTAACTGAATTTTCAGTACATACGTCACTAACAATAAGTGGTTGTGGACTTTGTGATAATATATTAGAAACTGTGACATCTTCATTTTGAGGATCTTCAATGATATTGGATGCTCGATTTTCCTTATTACTGAGATGCTCATCATCTTCTTTCATTGAATTATTTGTTGAACTTTCATTTTTCTGTTGTAATTTCCTAAGTATGACCTCAGTGGAAATTCGAGATTGTGTTTTTGGTACATCCAGTGTGGCTGTCTTCATTTGAGTTATAGTGTTTGTAGAATCACTTTTACTTTTTTCACTGATTTCTGACAATGTGATTTTATTAATCGACATATCGGTTTCGTTCTCCTGAAGTGTCTTAGCAAAAGGATTCTCTGTGATATCAGTATGTTCTTTTTTGACTGTAATAATTATAAATATAAATAAATTATAATTCAATTTTTATATTAACACGATAAAATCATTTTTCAACATTATATCATTTACTATAATTTAACAAAGCATTCATTGTAGAAAATAGTACATCTTAAAAATATTAATTTTCAGTTTCAAAGAAAACTGTATTTAAAAAGAAACTAAAAGAATTTTTGTAAACTTAATAGCATAATAAGAACAATAAAAGCAATTAATAAGAAAGTAATAGTTGAATGAATTAACATCACCATTTACATCAGCTTCTGTCCCTTCTATGCATGTACTTTCAGAACTTGAAATGGATATTGATTTATTTTGCTTCTCTGTAGTGGAATTTTTTGAGCCTGAAATTTAATGTGGTACATTTAATATGATATATGTATCATTAGCACAAATGTTCTTATCCCAAATACATTAAAAATTTGGAACAACTCCATACTTGTTTCGTTCACTTCTTTAACATTAGGCAATATACGATCCAATGCTACGAAAGGAATCATCTTCTCTTTTTTTTCTAAGGGTAACATAGATCTTTGTTTTCTGGTATTAACTGGAGTACTATGCACTAATCCACTGTTATGTATTTCGAAAGCATTATCCTCCATTATAGCTTCTGATTCTGTAGAACTAGCTCTGGTTCTACGTGTTGGTCTTGTTACAATCGGTGTCATCTTAGATTCAGAGCCAGCTCTTGTAAGTCTCTTTCTAAACATAGTATAACAAATATAGTTCAAACATGATAAGCAAATTGAATTAAAACTTGTCCACATACAGAGCTTTAAAAGAATTGAATGTTTTCACAATTTCATGTTGATTAATTTAAATACTTTTTTGTTATTATTGCCTGTTTCCTTTTGTATAGTATTGGCAATTTAATAAGTAACTATGATACTAAAATATAAACCATAGTATGTACCTAGTTTGGTCATCAGATTTGTTGACTCCACTGATATTAGACATATTTTTACTTCTTTTTTTAGCTGTGACAATAGCAGCATGTTTATCTGGTATCTCTAAAACGTCTGATGAAGCAGAATTTTTTCTGGAACGTAAAGTTCTACTTCTTTCAGTCATAGTAGAATTGTTGAAAGAATCTATTCGACGTCCCGTATTTTTCACTGACTGTATATTATTAATTTTGCTATTAAGAATGAATATTGCTACTATTCAAAAAAAGATTCATTTTATTTGCAATTTGGCTTTAAATATGTGACGTAGCGAAGATAAACGGACGACACTACGAGATCTGCAACCTACGAATATAAAGAATGTAATAATACAAAACAGAAAAATCGGTTCTGATTTTATAAATTGTACGTTACAAAGATTTAAGAGACAATTTTGTGTAATAACACACGACCTGAAACTAGTGTATACACGCAGTTACAGTATGTTCAATGCAAAATTGACTGTAAAGTCAGTAATCAGATAAACCGCGTGCGCATATATAAATAAAATACTGTAAAAGAACAAACTTGATTTTACGTCTATCTTGCTATTTGAAGTTTTTATACAGCTTTAGTTTAGTTATCTATCAAATTATGGCACAATGACAAGTACCTAGGCAATCAAAATGAAATCGTTTGAATTCAAACTATACACAATTTCACAGAGTATTGGCACAAAGTACAGAGGACTCTTGAGTCTTGAGGGTACAGAGGGGTAGAGTGATGCAGAGTGCTGACTCCGTACAGTGTGCAAATGTGTAATACACCCACACACCGGTAGATAAACATATACGTGTACGAAAATTGCAAGGACACTGAATATTAAAAACAACACCTTGAAAAAGCAAAAGAGACGCACTTAAAGAGTCAAGTGCACTTGATAAAAGATCGGTCTAGTGCGCTTGACCCTTAAAAGCACCATTTTTAGGGTTTTTGAGGGGTAGCTTTTAATATTAGCCAGAATGTAGCCTATCAGGAAGCTTTGTAGATAAGCATGACTATAGAGAGTTGCCCTAATCTCGTATCCATAGTATATACCAGAGAGGATAGGAGAGTGCTCACGCCCGGGGTTTCGGCGTTCCCACTTTCGTGACATCGCCGCTTTAGCATGGCACAGAACCGTGTCGTCTTTCCTGGAACAGAACCGTGTCGTCTTTTAGCATGGCACAGAACCGTGTCGTCTTTCCTGGAACAGAACCGTGTCGTCTTTTAGCATGACACAGAACCGTGTCGTCTTTCCTGGAACAGAACCGTGTCGTCTTTTAGCATGACACAGAACCGTGTCGTCTTTCCTGGAACATAACCGTGTCGTCTTTTAGCATAAAACCGGACGCACATTATTTTTTTAACCAGGATTAGAACGTACAGCTTAATTGTTGTATATGAAATATGTAACTAACATGTAAATCTTGGGTACAAAATCTCTAATTAATATAAATTAAGAATAATATTAATTGTAATGATACGTATTTTATTTCTTTCCAATTTTGTAGTTGCAAACTCTAGTTGTAAAAAATGGAAAACCCGGAAAAAATCGAACAAATACAGATTTCATATCGAAGTTTAAAAGCGACCACCCTGAAAATTAATTTAATAATGAGCTATTGTCATCAACACTATCTTAAATTTTTTCATATATTTAGCTACTGTTATTATTAATTGAAAAAAATTTTTTTTTCATGAATAAATATTTTTTCCACCTCAGCACCATAAGATTTTTACTAGATTACTTTAAAAACATATTAGAACTATTTTTAAATAATTTTAGTCGAAAACATTCTAGTTTACTCTTTATTTCACCGTTCTACTAATTTTTTATGGGCTGCATTGCAGCTCTGTTTAACACTCATTTACAACTCGATACCATAGTACCATCCATATTCAAGGAAGAACAATTTTTTGCGACGATCATTGAAAAAACAAAATAGTTTCCACAATTGCAGTACTTTAGTGCGTTTGTGACTTAGCGCCCAGAACACCTACCTGTGTTCTGTGTCCCATCTGGAGTTTTATGGTACGCTAACAATCGCTATTGAATCGCAAGCCAGACCGTACAAGCGAATGCATCCACAACTTCCAGAGACCTGCCTCCAAACCTAATTAAAGGAAGGCTAAACATGCAGTGTGCACGAAACTCCTCAAAAGAGGTGGATTCCAGTCGCTCGTGTCATAAACTGCATTCGATACTTCATCGACAGGGTGATCTTACATATTGCCGTAACAGTTCCTGAACACATTATCATTCATCTGAAACTGCTTTGTACGGTATTACACACGCCACATAATTTTTATTTTCTAATTTTGTCAAAGTAGTATATATAACAGAATCATACAAGTGTCTACAATTACTTGAATTCCAAAATACTGAGCGTTTCTTCCTCTGCGACTGTGAAAAAGGACTTTAAAAGAATGTTTAGATAACAGGTGGGCTGTCCTTCCAAAAGGCACCTGTGGCCGATCGAGATGAAACTTGGTGAGTATGTAAAACTCAACATTCTGAATAACTTTTTCCTATACATGTAACCGCGGCTCAGCCATAGTTTCGGAGATATTCGCGGAAAACTGCAGCTACTACTACATTGAATTTTGCCTATACGTGTACGTCCGAGACGTGCGTATTGTGTTTCCCCGGTGCTTTTCGGAAGTACAGCCGGAGGTATAATTCAAGTTTGTTGGGGTTAGGCCGTTGAGGGGACGGAATCGACACAATGATCTGTTTATGTTTTTTCCGCTAGAAATGTGATACGCACGCCTCGGACGTGCACGTATAGGAATATCTCCGAAACTATGGCCGAGCCGCGGTTACATGTATAGGAAAAAGTTGTTCAGAATGTTGAGTTTTACATACCCACCAAGTTTCATCTCGATTGGCCATCGGTGCCTTTCGGAATAATATCCAAAAATTGTTTAATACAAAGCGGGATATAATCCGGTGTAAGTTAAGAAGTAATATCATTGATCTTCTAATAAGTAATATCACTGTGTTGTAAGTTTTTATGCTTACAGATTTATTTAAACTCTCCGTTCGCTCACTCGTACTTCTCCGCTCGCCCGCTCGAATATCTCGAATATATCTCTCTTCGCTCGCCCGAGTACCTCTGCCTAAATACGTTTCTGTTACCGATCGTTCTTGTTTGTCTCTCACTCATTCCCTCTCACTCTTTCCTCATCCGACCTATCATTCGCTCCGTTTCAGATACATTCGATCACTCATTCGTCGTTACGCACATTCTCTCTCTTTCTCTCTCACACACAGTCACTACAGTTTCGGCCCTTCCTGACATCTTCGACGACCTCGTCGAAGTTATGAACTCCTTCTAATTGTTTAACGCAATACGAGGTTTTACACAGTCGTTCTGTACATCTTTAGCTGCGTTACTTGCACAGCTGCCTCGTGCTCGCGTGACGACTCGATCCGAATATTCGTGCGCGGATGATACATATTTTAATCGGTCGACTGAGACTACATTCGAGTAAACACGTTGACTTTGCTGTTCGCCTTCGATGTCTCGTACTATATATCTATCTTTGTCTAGGACTTCGGCAATTTCGTATGGGCCGCGATATTTCGGCGCCAGTTTTCGACTTTCTCCCGTTGCGGGAATTTCGCTTCTGACCAGTACGATATCGCCCTTGCTATAAATTTTTGCTTCTTTGCGGTTTTTATCATACTGCCGTTTCATCGCTCCCTCGTTTTCGCGTAACAGCTCTGAAACGTCGCGCTTTTCCTCCTCGGTTCCTAATTCGTCATTTATTTGCCTAATTTCTATCGTTAATGGATTTTCGCGCCATCCGCTGATTTTATAATTGAAAACAATCTCGTGGGGTGTTCGACGTGTGACTCTATGATAGCTACTGTTGATCGCCCACTGCACTTCGTACAGTTTTTCGTCCCAGTCTTCACAGGTTATCGTGCGCGTCGAAGTAGCTAGGCAATTTAGTATCACATTGTTTATCTTTTCTATCTGTCCATTTGCTCGTGGAGTGCCGGTTGCAATTTTAACGTGTTGTACATCATGTTCGCTACAAAATGCGGCAAAACTTTTTGCTGTGAAGGCTGTTCCGCGATCCGTTATAATACGCATGGGCTTTCCGTAATGCGACATAAATTCTATCACGAATCTTATTGTGCTAGCCGCGCCTACATCCTCTACCGCTTTTAGAACTACGTATTTGCTGAATCCACATACCGCCGCTGCTACATACTTCTTATCCCTTTCGGTAGCAGGTAATGGTCCTAGATGGTCTACATGAACGCTTTGAAATGGCCTGTCACCCTTATCCAACGGGTGTAAGAACCCTGGTTTTTTCCCGGGCGGCGTTTATAATAAAGGCACGCTATACATCGATTCACGTACTTTGCGACGAATTCACGCATTTTAGGAAAATAATATTCTTGCTTCAGTTTCGCGAGGGTTTTGTCGATACCTAAGTGCGCCAATGATTGGTGCGCTTCCGCTACTATTTCATATTTTAAGTCTGCCGGGACATATAATCGCCATCTTCCCTTCGTTATCTTATATACTCTCGCGTTGTACATTGTAAACTTTGCGTGTGCATTCGTATCACCACTCTCTAACGCATCTCGTACTCGCAGAATTTCCGCATCACTCCTCTGCATCGCCGCTATCCAATCAGTCGTCATGTGTACCCCTAATATCGGAAGTCCTACCACTGTCGTATCCTCGGCTTCTCCGGCCGGATTCCTACTTAACGCGTCCGCTACCTGATTTTGTTTACCCGTATGATACTGTAGCGTGTAATCGAATTCTGAGAGCCGTACGAACCATCTCCCAATCCTGGGATTCAAATCGCGTTTGTCCGCTAACATTTTCAGGCTATTACAGTCGGTTCGGATTACAAAGTGTATACCTATGAGGTACACGCGAAATTTTTCGAGCGCACATACGATCGCCAAAGCCTCGAGTTCGTACGAATGATATTTCGCCTCCTCAGGAGTAGTTTTTCGGCTAAAGTAGCTAACAGGTCGCCATGTATTATCCGACTGTTTTTGTAGTAAAACGCCACCCAACCCGGCCGCACATGCATCAGTGTGCACCTCGGTTTCTGCACCGTGCTGATAGATCGTTAATACCGGTCTAGTAGAAAGCAATTGCTTTATTTCTTCGAACGCTTTCTTTTGTTCCACCCCCCAACTAAACGGTACGTTTTTCTTTAAGAGATCGGTTAAGGGCTTCATTCTCACGGCAAAGTTTTTTATAAACCGGCGAAAATAACTGCTTAACCCGGCGAATCCCCGCACGTCTCTAATATTCTTTGGCTCAGGAAAGTTAATCACGCACTCGATCTTCCGCTTCCCCGGTCGAATCTTTCCCACCGATATGTCAAACCCTAAATATTCTATTTCACGCTTTAGATAATGACACTTTTTCAAATTAATCCGCAACCCGTTCGCGCGCAAAAGATCAAAGACGTGCTGCAATCGTTGCAACCCCTCTTCGACGTCTCCACTTGGGATAATAATGTCATCGAGGTAAGCTATTGCTGTATCAAATCGCAGCGATCCTAAAATCGTATTGATAGCCCTCTGAAAAACCGATGGCGCGTTGGTTAACCCGAAAGGCATACGGCGAAATTGGAAATGCCCGTCCGGCGTGACGAACGCGGTTTTCTCTCGTGACGACGGTTCCACCGGAATCTGGTAATAGCCACTGAACAGATCGATTGTACTATAATATCGATAGCCGCGCAACAAATCGATTTGGTCGTCTATACGTGGTAACGGATATTTATCCTTCAATGTAATTTTGTTTAAAGCGCGGTAGTCGATACACATCCGAACGTCTCCATTCCGCTTTTTTACTAATAGTACGGGGCTCGAAAACGGAGATTGACCGTCTTCGATCACGCTCGCGTCCTTTAATTCGTTTGTTAGATCGCTCAATTTTTTCCGTTCGTGATACGATAAACGGTACGGCCGATACACGATTGGTTTATCTATCGTTAGCTCTATTTTCATCGCCGTGCAATTAGCTTCTCCTAATTGTTTAAAATTCTTCGCAAAAATATCGCGGTTCGCGTTCAACATATTTACGAGTTTTTCCGTGTCTTCGCCGAGGACATCCGTATCTATTTCTTGTCTCGTGACTTCGTCGCAATTGACCTCCTGCGCCAACCCTGAATGATTGCCGTCACCCTCCCCCTCTTCGCACGTTTCGCCGCGAGCGACCGTCTCGCCCTCGCGCACAGTGATCGGCGCATCGGTAACATTCAGGGCCGGTAGCACCGCTAGTCCTTCACTGTTTGTCGAAACGATGCACCTTGGGATGCTGAGAGTCTGCGCGCGCAGTCCTCCCTCGACGCAAATGTCTTGCGCTGGTAACTGGCTGCGCACTGTCACGTGTCCTAGATAATTTCGTGGAATCACGTACGGTCCTTCTGATACAAGCGTCGTCCGACGCGGAGCCGTGGTTGCTGCTGTTGCCTGGTATGCGTTGTCCAATGAGGGGGCGATGATCAGCTCGCCCGCCCGGCTGAGTATGACAACGCCTTCAGCCTCGGTGTATGGATGCCCAACGAGGAGCGGTATGGTCTGACTACCGCTTGGCACCACGTGTACAGTCACTCGAGTCTCTACGGCATCGATACTAATATTAGCGGTAAATATACCAATCGGACGTACCTGTCCTGCTCCATATCCGACGAAGGGATCCAGTGCCGTCTCATGATACGTGAGCTGCAGTTCGTCAGCAACATCCCGGCGCAATGCTACCACGCTGCTGCCTAAGTCGATGTAGCATTTTACAAGGTGGCCGTTGATGAGAGCGTCCTTATAATATTTCCGGTGCGTGTCCTCCGTGATGTGCAGCACGGCAGGGGGTTGACTGCGCGCCCTTATCCTCGTCGTTTCAGTTGGAGTCGTGGATGTCACCGCCTGATCGCTTCTTCTTCCATCCCGATTCGTCGTGGGGCAGGCACGTGAGACATGGCCTGTGTTTCCACATTTAAAGCAGGTTATAGCTCTCGTTCTATTTGGACATAGTCGTGCTTGATGACCTGGCTGTTTACAAACAAAACAGTTTGTATTACTCGCCGACCTTATTGTCGCGCCATGTGCCTTACGTTGGCTCGCTACGGGGTTCTCACGCATGAACGCAGATCCTGCTTCCAAATCCGGCAATAATTCGCTCGTTCTTTTATAACGGCTCAAAGGACCCAAAAAATCTCTGTATCTTGGATTGTTTAAACCGGCCACGATCCATTCAATGGTTTCGTCATCGGCCATCATCGCGCGGTTGCATCTCGCAAGTTTTTCATAAAAATACTCTATCACGTTTTGGCTGACCGTTTGTTTATAATTTTGTGCTTCTATTCGCGTCTCGACAGCGCTTCTTTTGCAAGGAAAGTCCCGACGTAATACGACCTTCCATTCCGCCCAAGTACGTTCCAGTCGCGGAAGGCTATCTCGCCATTGTTTTGCGACACCCGCGAGCGATGACAGAGCATAATGCCTTACCGCTATATCATCCCATTGATATAAATCACCGTATTCCTCGATTTTTTCGATCCATTCGTCCACGGAGAGCTGTTTGGATACCGGGTCGAATTTCGGTAGTACCTCCTCCACGTTGCGAAAGTGTTGCTCCGCCATGCTGGCTTCCGTCTCCGCCGCTCCAAAATCGAATAATCGCCACTCAATTCGGCCTCGATTTTTCCTCCCGGCGCCGTAGTCTTCGCGTCTTCCTGACCGAAGTCTTCCACCCACGGAAACCCAACCCACGAAAAGTCACTATTTTTCGCCGCACCGAAATCGCAACTTCCGACTCGCCACGTGTTCGCGATCGTGATCTACCACGCGATTTTTCTCGATCGCCACTAGATTTTCGCGCTGGGATATCAGAGATCCCACTTCTGAGAAGCTGTTGTAAGTTTTTATGCTTACAGATTTATTTAAACTCTCCGTTCGCTCACTCGTACTTCTCCGCTCGCCCGCTCGAATATCTCGAATATATCTCTCTTCGCTCGCCCGAGTACCTCTGCCTAAATACGTTTCTGTTACCGATCGTTCTTGTTTGTCTCTCACTCATTCCCTCTCACTCTTTCCTCATCCGACCTATCATTCGCTCCGTTTCAGATACATTCGATCACTCATTCGTCGTTACGCACATTCTCTCTCTTTCTCTCTCACACACAGTCACTACAACTGAATAAGTTAAGAAATAATATCATTGATGGAAAAGCAAAAAATCATTTATTACATAGGAATGCAGATATCGATAGAAATACAGATACAGTAAATATGTTCCGGTGTTCAAATCCTGACGACTAACGCATTTTTTAAAAATTTTATTATGTTTTATCATTGTATATTTATATTATCAATTTAAATCGATTAAATTTCAATATAATGATAAGTACCGATTTCATTTTGATAAAACATAGCAGGCCGCCGAAAATGATCGGAAAGTAGTAAAATATATCACCTAGCAATTCCATTTAAATTATATAATCAACATGGATCAGACAGGACGTCAGTATCAATCAACGTTCGAAATTACGATAACATAAAAGGGAGAAAAGACCGCACTGGTTCAAGTAAAGGTAGATGAACTTATGTCACATCACACAAACGTAACAGTAACTTGTTCGGAAACCGAAAAATGAACACAGGATATTTATAAAGACTTCTTAAAATTTAATATATATATTTGATATATAAATAATAATATATAATAATAGTAAATAATTCTGTTGTTAGTAAATAAATACATGTTATTTATAATTCAAAATGCAATTTTATGCGTGAAATTTAATCGATTGAAATTAATAATATAAGTAGCAATGATAAAACATAATAAAAAAAATGCATTAGTCGGCAAGATTTGAACCCTGGTCGTTCGGCTGAAAACTTGGTACGCTACCGTCTTGCCACACCGATTCCTGCAATCTAGGAAAAATACGGCATTATATAAGCAATAATGAAACTTTAATCGTCAATATCTCGAAAACTATTGAGTATCTGCCCCTATAATGGTATATATTCGTGAACAGGAGAACGAGATCTATAAGTGTGCAAAATTTCAACAGCATCGGTGACCCGAAGGTCGTGGCCTCTCCTTTTAGCCTTGAAATCAGGCCTCTGGAAGTTGCGAATGCGTTTGCTTGTACGGTCTGATTTGCAACTCAATGTCGATTGTTAGCATGCCATAAAACTCCAGATGTGACACAGTAGGGATGTGCGGGCCGGCTCGTGAATCGGGCACTCGAATCGGGACACGTCGAGCGGTCCGAGCCTTTCGGACGGCCCATGACCCGACTTCATCGAGCGCGTTCGAAAAGAATCGGGCAAGTTCGGGCGAGCGAGTTATCGCTATACCCAAGATTCAACTCAGCGTTCTTTTTGAAATAGATAATGGTGATAATAGTATTTCATTTGTAACTTATAACGTGATTTTTAATATATTTGATTTTTTTAATAACTACATTAGGTATATTCGGCAAGTATGTGCGTAACCTTCATTTGTATTAATATTTGAAATAATGCACGTTTCACGTGAAAAACTTAAAAGACAATATTTCCGGCATTTTGACGAATTTGTTTCGAATGAACTTACTTATATAAATATGGTAAATTATAATAATTTTTTGGAGAGTGATGTTATTATTAACTTCTATATGGCTTGCTTAATATCGTGTTATTTAACTTACTGAACTATCATTAACCTTACGTAAATTGTGCAACGCCTACTGACTCCGTGAATTCATTTTCTCACGTAAGCCTCGCAGGATACTGCACAAAGATCCCTTGTTCAAGGATCTTTCCCCGAAACTTGTATCGCCTTTCTCCTGAGTGTCTGCCTGCAATGTGTGAATTGTCATTGAGTGGAGTACGGCTGGTCTGTCTTCCCGCTTCTAGACCCGTACCCAAGCCCGTAACGAATTCTTAGGGCCAAGCATGCCAATAAATAACTAAAAAATGACAGTGTCTCACTCGATCGTAAAACAGATCCAGACATGATGTCTGAGCATGGGCAATCATGATGTCTAGACAATTCTAGAAAAATATAATATTAAATTCCCTACATTTCCATTTAAATAAGATAAGCTAATTTTTAAAGTAAGTGAAATTACAATCAAAGTAAATACTTTTGTCTACACGTATAACTCCACACAATCAAATTGTACAAAAATTTTAACAGCTTATAGCTGGCAAAGATTATTCGAAGAAAATTATTCGAAGCGTTTGAATAGCAATACAGATTGAAGGAACAGGGTTATATAAGGCGGGTGCCTTAGAATGAGTGTTCAAATCAGGTGTACGTGACTGAGTCGTTTATTCACAATAAAGAGTGATGTCGCGAGAGCGTCCGGGGTGGTTCGACTAAAACCGGCGATTCGCTTCGACTCGCGGTTGAACTGTTATTGCCACTTAGCAACGACCGGACTAGACTCTAAGTCACTCGGCGGATACGCGGCTGTGTCTCGACTTCGTGATTTCCTTTCGCGTCGGTAGTCTCTGCCTTATATCTTCAAAAATGCTTGTCGGCTGATTGGTGGAAGTCCTTGCGGGGAACTTCCACCAATCCGTGCATTTTGCATAACACGGGATACGCGGCTGTGTCTCGACTTCGTGACTTCCTTTCGCGTCGGTAGTCTCTGCCTTATATCTTCAAAAATGCTTGTCGGCTGATTGGTGGAAGTCCTTGCGGGGAACTTCCACCAATCCGTGCATTTTGCATAACACGCCCACGTTCCACGCCTCTCGTGCGTGAGAAGGGTGAGCGTGTCGTTCTGTTAAAAATCTAATTTTGGTGATGCAGCGGGGTGTCTTCCGGGCCCCGTGCTAAGTGCGGTACGTGACTGCTGGCTTACGTCAACGGGCCCAGCTTTCCCGGGTGATAGAAACCAGGCACGCGTCGCTGGGACACTCTAGGCTGGAGACCCTTAGACTACCCAAAATTTATGGCGTCCACTTGCGCTATTGAGTTCGTCGCTAGGAACTACAAGGACACATCTGTCCGCTAAGTGGCCAAAAACGTTAAAGACGTTTTCTCACAAATAGCGTCTTATGCTGTGCAAACCATAAATCTTTCTTGGTGCTGGTGCGCTGAAGATTTCTCTTCCGGCGCCCCGCTAGCCGCTACAAGATCAAATTATATCGTGTTTAGTGTCATTTTAATCAGAAAAACTCCACAAATAGGTTGATGGAAGTGCTATAAAAAAATAATGAAAAATAAAGAAGTTTTGTAATTTGATTAGTAGTAGTTTCACACCGATATACCTGCTCTCGCCTCGGATCGCGCGGCTGCCGTTTATTGCACCGCTGGGCGACCGAGGTGGCACGAGCTTCTGGGCCTGGGCCGACGGGGCTCGAAGCCGCTTATTCAAGCTGACGAAAATTATTCGAAATTCGGAAGAATTAGTCGTAGCCTCCGAATAACAGTACAGATAAAAAATGAAAATTTAATTTGAACCTTCGAATATAAAAAAGTATTTTTATTCGTCGGATAAATTCTCATCTAATAAAATTATTTATTCGACACTCGTCCATTAAAGATGCTTTTTTTTATTCGAACCTTCAAATAACAAATAAAGATAAAGTATCTTTTATTCGAATTTTTATTTAAATAATTTTTTATCCCAAATAATGCCCATCTCTGCGAGGGCCGTTAGCACCGTGAAAGATTTACTTAATATTTAATTGAATTTAATAATTACAAAGAGTGTATCATGAACAAAGTGCATGCACTTGGAACTGTTACAGAAATATGTAAGATCACCCTGTCGATGAAGTATCGAATGCAGTTTATGACACGAGCGACTGGAATCCACCTCTTTTGAGGAGTTTCGTGCACACTGCATGTTTAGCCTTCCTTTAATTAGGTTTGGAGGCAGGTCTCTGGAAGTTGTGGATGCATTCGCTTGTACGGTCTGGCTTGCGACTCAATAGCGATTGTTAGCGTACCATAAAACTCCAGATGGGACACAGAACACAGGTGGGTGTGCTGGGCGCTACGTCACCAACGCACTAAAGGACTGAAACGAAGGAAACACTTTTGTTTTTTCAATGATCGTCGCAAAAAATTGTTCTTCCTTGAATATGGATGGTACCATGGTATTGAGTTGTAAAACAGTGCAATGCAGCCCATAAAAAATTAGTAGAACGGTGAAATAAAGAGTAAACTAGAATGTTTTCGAGTGAAATTATTTAAAAATAGTTCTAATGTGTTTTTAAAGTCATCTAGTAAAAATCTTATGGTGCTGAGGTGGAAAAAATATTTATTCATGAAAGAAAATTTTTTTTAATTAATAATAACAGTAGCTAAATATATGAACAAATTTAAGATAGTGTTGATGACAATAGCTCATTATTAGATTAATATTCAGGTTGGTCGCTTTTAAACTTCGATATGAAATCTGTATTTGTTCGATTTTTTCCGGGTTTTCCATTTTTTACAACTAGAGTTTGCAACTACAAAATTGGAAAAAAATAAAATACGTATCATTACAATTAATATTATTCTTAATTTATATTAATTAGAGATTTTGTACTCAAGATTTACATGTTAGTTAGATATTTCATATAAAACAATTAAGCTGTACGTTCTAATCCTGGTTAAAAAAATAATGTGCGTCCGGTTTTATGCTAAAAGACGACACGATTCTCTTCCAGGAAAGACGACACGGTTCTGTTCCAGGAAAGACGACACGGTTCTGTTCCAGGAAAGACGACACGGTTCTGTGTCATGCTAAAAGACGACACGGTTCTGTGCCATGCTAAGGCTGAGCAGATGTCAGCACTATATCGGGAACGCCGAAAACCCGGGCGTGAGCACTCTCCTATCCTCTCTGGTATATCTCTGTATATATCAGTGACCGTCACACAGTGGGCCAAAAGCGCCAAAACGTGGCCAAAATAGGAAGGAGTACTTCAATTTAGTTCAAACTTGATACTCATAGGTTTCTCGGGTCGCTGATTATAAATCTGATGCCAAAATTATGAGAAAATAAAATGGCGGATGCGTAACCAAAAAAATTATTGGACTTTCTTAAAAATTAGTATTCCCATATTTTTTGGGCCGGCGAATATGAATCTGATGTCAAAATTGCAAAAAACAAAATGGCGGATTCAATATCGCGGATGCGTAAAAAAAAATGATTGGACTTTCCTGAAAATTGCTATTCCCATATTTTTCGGGCCGGCGAATATGAATCTGATGTCAAAATTACAAAAAACAAAAATAAAATTTTTTTAAACAAAAAAATTATTGTTAAAAAAGAAATTGTTGTATCAGAAAACTCTATAAGTGGAACCATACAATGCTTATTTAACAAATTTTATTATAACTTCTAAATTTCTCGAGAAAACATGCTTGTAACTAATACTATGACTACCTCTGCGTCACAAAAATGAATCGCATTACGAAAGGGGCACTTTTGGGCAGCTACTTTTTCAAAATAATGTTAAATAATAGTATCTACTACAAGACTCAACAAGAATCTCCGTGGAATATACAACTTTTAGTATACATTTGTAAAATCTGTGCACTAAGTTTTATCGTTCACTTCATACATTCCAAAGATTAATTAATATAAATCCAATGTTATTATTATGTATAGTATTTACTTCCAGGAACAGCATCCATCGTACACGCACAAAAAAAATTCAATTTCCGTAAAATTGTAAGTTTGACACCTTTTTTTCACAACGTAATTCACTGCACGAAAACTGCGAGACGACTGTATGGGATATTTGTACTCCCACCATTTAGCAGGTATAGGTAGTAAGACTTTTTTACCTTCGGTCTCTTATATAGTCAGTACTTGAGAATCCAATACGGCAAGAGGCATACCCCTAACGTGAAATTCATTTTTTGCTTTTGGCGACGTTTTGGCGCTTTTGGCCCACTGTGCGTCACGGGGAACGTGACAAAGGCCGGGACAAAGGGGCGTAGCCATCGAAAAAGCCTCGGATCGGGCCAGTCGATCCCATGCCTGGTTTACTGATATACAAATTTAGCCGCCACTCTTTTTTCAAGCGGAAGTCGATTTCGTTAAGCCACGCAACGGTTTCTCATAATTTTACGCGTGGCCAATTGCGGATGCTGATTTAATAAATCGTTCGGCCGCGCGCGCGCTGTGTTCGTAAAAGTGCTAAATTCTGGCCGTTCTAGCACACGCGTGAATCGGTCTCAGTTTACATGGTAAAAATAGTGTTCGGTCGTCGACGGGCTATCGTTCGAGGTAAATCTAACGATTTTTTCGGCATCATTCTTTGATGGCGGTAAAAGAGCGCGAATATCGAGGAATAAGCAACCAAAGTAACTTTCTGCGCGAATCATACTGTGTGATACGGCTTATTGTCAACGATGAGCGCGCGAGATGTTTGTGCCCCGACGATCTTTGTTCGCGAAATTCGCCGTGCACGATTACACCGTATAAATCGTTCTGTGAGCTCTACGATATCCGAGGCGGGCTCACCGAATCATGCTCGAATGTCCCGCAATAGCTAATCATAAGACATATAGAAAGTTGTCTGTCTAATCGGTGCAAGTATTTTTCGTCTAGCTTCGCTGGGCGCCATAACAACGTCCATTTGTCTGTGATAAATGTTTACTACTTCGTCGGGTTTCTGTTGCGTTCGTAAATAATTTTCGTTCTTTGTCATTGATTTTTATTGTTTTCTTTTACTCGCTTGTGTTATCTTTGACCTTCGCGGATTATTTCGGGGCATTCGCTGCCGAGTCAGATAGGGTGGATTTTATGAGTTCGGTAGAAAACACGTGTAATCGGATCCGCATAATAATTATGAGCTTCAAAAAAATACCGTTATGAATCATGCGACACAACAGAAATGAAATTTGATCGCCGATTATATTTAGATACGAAAGAATGAAATGTTAATAACGTACAGTCGTTGAATTGCTCTTGTTGTTTGTACACATTGTTTACTAATTGTTTATTGCAGATCAATAAACATGCCAGAACTAACTGAACTCGACAAAGCCATGAGCTCTGAGCCTACCAAGGTAGAAGCAGCAGCGGCAGGATCTGGAACCGATTCGGACTCTGACGATACCGTGCCAGAATTGGACGATGCGCGTGCAGGGGGTACTGTTGGTTTTCCAGGAACGACCGTTACTGGTCTTCCCCTTGACATGGTTTCCAAGGCTAAACAGAGTCGTGGAGAGAAGAAGGCCAGGAAGCTCATGAGCAAATTAGGATTGAAACCTGTATGTCCAAATACTTTGTCCTTCAGTTGTATCTTCTTGTGGACAAAATATTTTAACTACTGTTCTCTCTTGTTGTAGGTGCAAGGGGTTAACAGAGTAACTATTCGTAAATCAAAGAATATTTTGTTTGTAATCAATAAGCCAGATGTGCTGAAGAACCCTGCCTCTGATACATACATTGTATTTGGGGAAGCCAAGGTAAAATTGAGACTCTTGTATAAATTTCATTATTGGAACTCTATTGTACGTGATGATCCCCCACAGTTTCGCATGTTAGCTGAAAAATTTTGTTGAGATATTCCTTGGCAGACTGAGATTTGCTGAATTTTTACTTATTTTCCTTGCTGATCTACGATTTGTACTAAACGAACGAAATTTTGCTTCAGATCGAGGATCTGAGTCAGCAGGCTCAAGTAGCAGCTGCCGAGAAATTCAAGGAACCGCCAGTTATTCCAGCTACTGAAGCTGGTGGCAGTACTACTGTAAGACAATCAATTTTTTATAATAATTTTCGTAACGTACGATCTTTTCTATTATCGTTTTTTTTATAGGTTGTTGCACCCATACAAGAGGAATCAGAAGAAGAGGTAGATGAGACAGGAGTTGAAGAAAAGGACATTGACTTGGTAGTGTGTCAAGCCAACGTGTCACGAGGGAAAGCTATTAAAGCTCTAAAAAATAATCAGAACGACATTGTTAATGCTATTATGGTAAGTATCATGGGATCAATTATATTCTGTCTACTTTCCTCATATAAAATATGATGATACCCCTGACGGTTTCACTTGTATCAATCAGAATTAAAACAATGTTGATAACCTTGGCAGACTGATTAAACAGCTGTACAAGGAAGTTCTATCTTTGAATTTTCCAGGATATTAATTCGGTAACTTGCACCTGTTTCAGGAATTGACAATGTGATGAAACTGCTTAGCAGTAGGGTGCGTGGCTATGTTTATCGTGGCTCGCATTTTGAAGTCATCTTATTTTATCATCTGCGTCATGAGGAAAAACATCATCCTTCTTTTTGTCTCATTACATTGAAAGGATAAGCTCGAACACTACGAGACGGAAGTTCGCACGGAGATCGTGCCACTTGTCTCAAAAAAATCCACATGTATATACATAATTCATATGAAAAAAATAAATATACTAAGGACAGTATCTGGCTCTTTTTCAATAAAATTTCCACCCGCCGCCCACAGATGAGATACAAAAGTATACTCAACATTCAATGCATTTTTGTATTCAACATTAGCGAGGAGAAAAATCATAATTAGAGTCCACCAGTGGGCCCAGGTTCAACGTTTTGTCACTACGTCAATTGGTGTTGTACGGACCCCTAAACTGAGTTTCGTGATTTTGCCACAAGCGACGCCACTGTATACGTCGATAAAGGAGGAATCTACACCATAACAGTTTGTTCAGAGGCCTATCTATATTTTTCACGCAAACTTCGACTTCGCACAACTGTCAACCAGTCTATTAGGTTATAGTTCTGATGCGTATATCGTAGAAAAATGGTTGTTTTGGGTAAATGAAAAGCATTAATATTCTCAAAGATGAGTCTGGTTGCATACGGCAGCAGCGATGAAAGCTCCGACGAAGAAGGAAACAATTTCGATACGTTCGAGATCGTTAATGACACCCCCGAGGAACCATTAATTAAACAAACAAATGAAAAGCTGTGTTTACCTGCGCCGAAACACGACAAAATCATAGAAGAGGTTATCGAAAACGATGACAAAATACATTTTGATAAATTACCCAAGCCAATAAGCTTATTGGCTGAATCAGAGGATATTGTAGAAGACGATGACATTCCTCCGAAAAAGGAGGATGAATTCAAACCTGAGAAGCCGATCAAAAAGAATCGTGCTCCAGTTAAAATAACAGTTCCTTCTTTATCCGACGTAAGCATATTAATCATTCGACTAAATTCATTTAATTTTATATGTTAACATTCGTTAAATTACTGCATTGAATCCATTACAGTTCAAAGATGTCGATGAAGAAAATGAAACTAGATCGAATAGAATTAAACCTTCTACTGTGAGTATATATAAATATACATATATTGGCCCTGCTAGTTGTTCATTGTCATTTTCACTGTAAAATAATATTTATACATAATTTTAGAAAGGCACCATGCTTTTTGCACTATTGCCAAAACCAAAGGGAGCTGAGGTCAAGGCTACTAATAGTTTAATTCCTAGCATTGTTAATAAAGCAAAAACAAATCAGACAAAAACTTTAGTAAATAAAGATAAAGATACCAAAAGTTCAATTGCAGATAAAGCTGCTACAATGAAAAGTTCCATAGGAATTGATTATGATTCAAATTCTGAAGACGAAGATGGGACCACTATTAGTGGTACAGATTCTGGTACAGACTTCTTTGCTCTATCAGTCACCGATACTCCAGTTTTATCCGATGCTTTAATGGACGAACTAAGCTTGAAGGAAGAGTCGAACAAATTTGAACCTTCGACTAAACATAATTCTGGTAGCAGCTATATACCTACCAGTTCTACCAAATCCACAGAAGCTGGTACTGTTTCTCAAAAGACATTAGTGAGTAATATCATGAACTTGCCGAAGGAAGAAATATTACTCAAAAATAAAGCAGAGGTGGGTCCAAAATTACCTGTACCTGAACAAGAGTACAACGTCGACGTAGAAGGCAATGTGGCTTTTGATGAGAAAGCTATTGAATACCTCTGTGGTAGACGAAGTATAAAGAGGAAAGCTAAAGAGATCGATGAAGCGAGTGTTATCGAAATAAATGGAGAGGATATCAAACCAGACGAACGGGAATGGCTGGTCAAGGCATTAACGGAAGAGCCTGTGCAAAGACCAGTCTCCATGATGGGTGGTGTAAACTCCCAATCTAAAAAGAAGCATCAGATTACATACTTAGCACACCAAGCTAAAGCAATGGAAATGGAGTTGAAGAATCAATGGGCACAAAACAGGATGACCAGGAAACAAACACAATCGAAATATGGATTTTAAATGATACATATTTGTATAAAAGATATAAATATAACATTATTATTATACAAAAATCAAACAATTTATAAGAGAGATGTACGTTAGAAATTATTCGTCCTCTCAGAAAACTCTATCTCCAATGTTTCGTATTCCTTTCGCTTAACGTCGAGCAATGCTTTCGCTTGTAATAGGTTAGGTGGCAAATCCCCGTATTGGCTAAGGCATTGATCGATTTCCGAGAGTTCACCGCACATTTCTAAATATTTATCATATTTATTTACGATATTCTGTGGATAAAGATCTTCGACCTGCATTTCCGTTAAATCGACTTCCAACTTCTCCACAGTTTGCTTATATTCTTTCAACTTTGTCATCAGAAAGACTTGATTGCAGTGACTGTCTTCTTCGTCTTTCTGACCCTCTTCTACAAGTTCTTCGATATTATTCACGGCCTCTTGCAAATCAGTAAGTTTTGCTGCAAATCTAGTATATTTTCTGTAAAGATTATCATACAATAATGCCAACTGTTTTTCTTCTCGCTGTCTCCTCGCTTCCTCCACTTTCTTTCTTTCGTAAACAATCTTCAGATCGGTCTTGTCGAAGTCCGATAATTTTTCGAACTTCAATATCGAGGCTACTTTTTGCAATCCATTCTTGATGTCGCTGGACAAGGATTCCGGCTCCAGATTTAATTTCGATAGTAACGATAGGATCTCTTTATGAAATATAACATTTTCGTCGGTCATTTCGGCGATTCCTTTCTGCACGATTTTGAGTAACGACTGTTCTTCCGATGAAATACTATTTTCACGGTATTTTGGATTTGAAGCTATGCTGGAGACAGAATCATTTTGAGAAGACGATGGCACCTGTAATTTAAGTTTCATTATACCTAAGTATCGTAAATGCAATTTCCTTGTGTTAACTGTAACTTACTTCACTAGTATAATCCATGCCGAATCCACTCATCGAACACGTATGTTCAGTTCTTTTAAAAAACCGTTACAATGCAAAAAAGCCGGCAATATTTGAAAACTAATTTACTGTCCACATGTGCGTCAAAGCACAGATGAGGTACAGGAGTAGACCAATCACCCAATGTATTTTTTTGTCTCACGTCCGCGGAGTTCTAGAGCCCACTTACCATTTTTGTGTCACATCCTACCGTATCGGTCGGAACTAATAGTGTGGAACTAATATCACAGACGAGATGTAGAAATAGGCACCGACACCGACGAGATATATATAAAGACTGCCAGCCTTACGGCACCGACGAGATATATATAAAGACTGCCAGCTAGGCCTGCAGCCAAGCTCGCATATGCGAGCCGAGCTCGGGTCGAGTCGAGCCGGGACTCGCTTTTCGAGTCGAGTCGAGTTCTCGCACGATGCGAGCTGCTCGCAACGAAGCGAACGGCTCGAAATAAAATCAGGCGTAAAATGACATGATGCGAGTTACAGCAAGAAGATCAGCACATTGATATTATCAAGCATTTTAGTATATTGACAATGCTAAATGTTTGCGATGTTTTATTATATATTTTGATAGTGAAATGTTGATTCAGAATTTGTATAATCCTTATTGAAAATAATTATGCAATAACAACTATTTCCTAGATTTATGTAAATAACTAGATGTGAAGAACGGTATTTTATATATTCCTTTATATTATACTCCGGTTCAGTGTACAGTCGTAAAAATGTGTTGTCGCAAAATTGTTTATAATGTTGAAAATTAACGTTAAACTTCGTTAAATAGTTTTTGAAAGGAATGGATATATAAATATTGTATAATATTGATATGTATTTATACGCATTCGTGCCAATATGTGCCAGTCTACAACCTTCCACAAGTTGGAAGTTCCAACAGCCTGTCATTCGGTACTGTGCACGTATAGGTGATAAGATTTAAAAGGGCATAGCCGATTAAGATGGTCAAAACAATTGGAACCGCAAAAAGATTCCATTTCAAACAGTATTGATTTCTTGATTTTCTGGAAATGACAGAAGTGGATTTCAAAATTCTTTTCACGGAATCTTACCAATTTTCACAAGCAATTTCATATCTGGCGGAAATCGTGGACGAACACAATAATATAAATATTCATTGCCTAATCAATGTTACTTCAATATTTTTAGAACATTAAAAAAATATTGTTAAAATCACATGAATAAATAATATAAGAAATTGAAAAAATAAAGATGATGTATGGGAAAAAACATTTACCACCGACGGGATAAGAACCCCAGCGTATCCGCTCCTTAGTTCGACACACGTCTGGCGATGTTACAAAACTTTACGAACATTCTGGTATATATCACACAAAATACAATTTATTCTTTCTCTTAAATCACATTTCTTAGGTCAAACAATTACTTGTTTCAATTTAATAATGCTACAAATTACTTAATATATATCTGCGATAAAACCAACAAGTGTAACTTTCCTCCTAATAGCAAAAATGTCGAAAAAATTCGGTTTTTATTGTTTTTTGACGATGATGTCCCACAACAAAAAATCTAAAAAAAATTGACGACACTGCCTGTTATAGTACTTTAACAAGGAACTAAACAGTAGAATAGCATGTTTTCACATTTTTGAGAAATCTGCATTTTTCCGATTTTTTGGAGGTTTTTCATTTTTTTACGACCACAGTTTGTAACAAAAAATCTGAAAAAATTATCAAAAGTCAGCCTTAGAATCCAAAATATGTCACATTTTTTCAGAATTTTAGGAAGCATCAGAGTGCGGAAAATACGCGGAGAAGTGCGAAATCTAATTTACCCTGTAACCAACCTCATGGGCAAGATAGGGGGTTGAAATTTTACTCAGAGGGGTTTTTCTTAGTCAGCTTTCGAATTGTTCATTAATCATTGAAAAACCTCTAAGGGCAGTTTTGACCATAAATCGGCTAGGCCCTTTTAAAAGGATCTGATGTCTACGTTCAACACTCGTCATACTTTCTGTTTAGTTAATATTTTAATGTTTGTAAAAAGTTTACAGATTTTCATCTCGAAATCTTTTTTCAATTTGCAATTGTTGGCTCTTCTCCGTGGATAACAGTCGATCTTTTATACGATGGTCCAAAATCATGCTAACTACCAAATAATTCGTAGTGGCAGCAAAGTTAAATCTACTTCCTAGCTCGACAATTAACGCAATTATATAACGCAATTTTTCCCGAGTTTTCATTACATGTCATCTAGTAGCTGTCTAGAAGCTGAAGTCGTTTGGTCGATTTATAAAAAAAGTTATTCTGATTTAAAGTGTCTGCCATCAATTATGAGACTGACTGCATAATGTATAACGAGAAGCGGCCGCACGTTTCTCGCTAAGCAACCTGCGCTATCTCCATGTTTATAATTGTGCAGTGTGAAAATGGTTTACTGCCTTTTTGGTTCGTTATCTCGGCCATTTCTTCTAAAAAGTGTACTTCCGTACAATGGGACAGTAGGGCTCTCATCAGCGCCCACTTAGGTCACCCGCTCTGAGTATTTAATCTACCTGCACGCGTATGCGTTTTGCTCTTCCCTCCCCATCGAGCCACTAGCTAGTTATTCATTATCGAAAAATATAAAAGTCTAAGACAATCTATTCTCAGGTTAGTTAGCTCAGATTCTGTCAAACAGTTTTTCTCAGCTTACCAGAATTCAGTCTTTTGACCTTTGGTGCGAGTACCAGTGTGGCGGCCTGTGCAAAGAGCACGCCGACGAACCGCCAGCATACATTGTAGACGCGGCGGCGACCTCGTATAAATACACATCAATATTATACAATATTTATATATCCATTCCTTTCAAAAACTATTTAACGAAGTTTAACGTTAATTTTCAACATTATAAACAATTTTGCAACAACACATTTTTACGACTGTACACTGAACCCCGGAGTATAATATAAAGGAATATATAAAATACCGTTCTTCACATCTAGTTATTTACATAAATCTAGGAAATAGTTGTTATTGCATAATTATTTTCAATAAGGATTATACAAATTCTGAATCAACATTTCACTATCAAAATATATAATAAAACATCGCAAACATTTAGCATTGTCAATATACTAAAATGCTTGATAATATCAATGTGCTGATCTTCCCGCTGTAACTCGCATCATGTCATTTTACGCCTGATTTTATTTCGAGCCGTTCGCTTCGTTGCGAGCAGCTCGCATCGTGCGAGTACTCGACTCGACTCGCACAATCGAGCCGAGCTAAGCTCGGCTCGCATTTTCGGGTACTCGCACAGCCCTAACTCCTATACCTCGTCTGTGATATGGTGTAAGCTTCTCGTGGATCTAGTTGCAACATTTATCGTTCGTCAGCGTAGAGGGCGTAAGAAATTTAGTTGTTGTTAACGATGTCGGTATTTCAGATCATGAGACACGAAACCCCATATGGTGATTGGTCTACTCCTATACCTCGTCTGTGGTCAAAGTTCATGCATCGTGAGCCGTGAACGTAGCTGCAGAACTCTGAGCATCGATGATGAGAAAATAGGAAGGAGATTTAAAAATAAAGAATATTTTATATCAATCATTTTTCTTAATTACATTGATCCACGTTATTTTCTGTCAGTAATTAAAAAATTCGCAATAGATATCCGCAACATTCTACATAATACTTTCCATTCTGTCGAATAAGATTTTTATATGTAAAATTACGTTATATTTTGATAATGATTATTACTTAGAGTACTTTAAAAATTGCATCTCAATGTATTCGAATTATTTATACACCTCCAAGTAACTACATGCAAACTAACAATACTTTGAAGTTACAACTTGCGCTCTTTTAGAAAAGTTCCTATTTACGAACTTCTAGCAGAAAGTATAATGAAATGCAGATTTTAAAATTCTACATGAACTTAGTGCAGTAAAATTGCAGAAAAATTGATCCTTCGAATGGAAAGTAACATCCAGTTGAAAGAAGATCAACACAATTCCACGATGACAATGAACAATTTTAAGACCGATTTCCACGTCGAGGAAGCGCGACCGTGCGAGACGGAATTTTTATTTTAACTATATTTACCGACCGGAAATGCACATGTGAAGATTACTAATAGCAGATTTGATGCTATCGCTTACATAAGTTGACAAGCGGCCATGTGTTCACGAATCGTTATTTAAACTGCAATTTTTATCGCCTTCGCACGTCATGAGAATTCGCACCTAAAATCAAATTCCGGTAACGGCCATCTGGAAACGCGTGACCCTGCACGAATCGTTGTTGCTGTTTCTCATGTACGCTTTCATTGACAGTCATTTGTTTTCGGCAACGAAGAAACATTTTGGAGAACCTCGATCCTAAATACGAAGTTATCCGAATTGAAATTAGGCTGAAGCAAAGGAAATCAGTGTGCCGACTATACTGCGTATTTCACGCGTTTGTGTGGAAACGTGTGTTTGGAAGGTGACCGAAAAAAAGTGGTTAGAAACAACGAGAATGAGCAACGATCAAGGAAATGAATTGTCTCGGACAGCTGAGGTAAAAACTGCTAACAACATCTACTTTAATTATTTATATCAACATTTATATCAAAGTTATAAATGTTTTAATTACCAAGGTTCGATTGTGATTGGAAAGTTACGAAGTATATATATATATATATATAATTAAGAAACGTCTATATAAAATGAGTTTGTAGTGTATAAGTAGAAAAAAGACGTAAACATACTGTAAAGAATAAATTTCTGTTAATAGTGTATTTAATATTTAATGGTATACCGAAATATTTGAAACTAAAAAACATTGTATTTAATTGTAGTTGTCTTCGAATGACATTGAGAAGTTAGAAGAAGCAAAATTAATGGCAAAGTTTCCAAATACTGGTCGCCCAATCAATGGACACTCAGCGTTCCTACAGAAGAGGCTAGCTAAAGGGGTAAACACACGAATCTTATATATTTTACTTCTTCTTTCAGGTTTATTTACGAACTGAACTGTTCAGCAGTAAGAATGCTACTATAGTAATTTAACATGTTAAACGCCAAGCCGACCCTTAGAGACCAGCAGTAGTTTTTCTGTTTATGCCGCAATAGTCCCTATAGACCAGTCGTAGACTTTTCGTTTATGCTTTGAAAGACAAACAAAATAGGCTTGACGTTTAACGTATTACCAGCATATCGATGGAGCTATAATACTTGCATTTGACACGGTTGAGAGGTGAAAATTTGTAACTAATATAAGAAAGAAAATTTACTAGTAATTGAATGTGAGGTTGAAAATGCATCTCACACAATATTCGTTCGATGCATTTTTATGTCTTATATGAATATAACAGTGTTCAATCAGTATTACGTCTATCGATAAGTTAAGATAAGATAGTAAAATAATCGACAGTTTGTATGAAATCTGTAAAAACACTTTCAGCAAAAATATTTTGATTCTGGGGATTATCAAATGGCAAAACAAAAATATACAGCTAAACCAAAGCCAGCTGGTGTTTTGCCAACAGGTGATGCTATCCCTACGCCTGAAACTGTACCACAACGAAAAACATCTATAATCCAACAAAAATTTAATACTTCGAGTACTTCATAAGTATTTTGTAAGATTATTCGAAGTATTACAATTTTCGGTGATACAGTGCGATCGTATGCAATCCGAATTTTAAACAATCCAATGTCTTTATATTTGATAGATGATATTATTTTAAAAATGTTTAGTTTTTGTAATATTTCTTAGATGCTTGTACGATCAGAGTTGACAGAGTCGGGTGCAAAAACTTTATGTTCGCAGTCTAGTATGTATAAAATTTTTAATGTCGCACGTGCCATTTTCACGATAGTTCTTTTTACGGCACTCGAAAAAAATGTAAGGCAACAAATTATAATTTATAACTGCGTATTAAACATTTATATTATAATTTTTCTTAAGTATGGATGTGGCAGGCACATAAACAACACGCGCACCTCGTTTATAATTATTTGAGTTATTTTTCTAGACAGCAATAAATTTGGATCATAGATTCAGGAGTGCATGAAAGTAGGGTTTCAAAATTTTTTGTATAAATAAGCAATGGGGCTAGGTATTTAGGAATACAATGCAAACTACAATTGGTAAGGTGGGATATTATGATGTAAATGTAACCACTTATATACGCAATAGAGATTCAGGATAAGACATTTTACAGATCTGCATTTCCAAAGTTGCTGTGATGTGCTTAGTAAGACTATTTTCTTATAAGATGTCAGGTTGTCATAAGAATCTGTATGTAGCATAAAAGAATCTTAAATATAGCAGTTGTTTTGGTTATTGTAAACTATATTAGTAATATATTGCTATTTAAACTTAATAAATATTTATTCAGTTACCTATCCATTATTATAATAATTAGACAAAAGAACAAAAGAGAGAGTAAGCGTTCTACACATTATAAACTTCCGTTAATTATTTTTACTATATCTAACCGCGTGTTGAAGTGTGTAGAAAGTATAATAAATTTTATTTTGTTGTATAACTAATAAGCTGAGTATTTAATAGTATATTCACCTGTACTCGAAAGATTAATATAAATATATTCGAAAATAACGAAAGTGCACTTATGAATAAAAAGATTTGAAAGAACTTGCTTGTATAATTTTTATTATAACATCACCAATGACTCTACATAGGTTGTATTATACATGTTGTCTAAATAGTGTGTTTGTTGTCACACTAGTACTTAAATGTAGTAACAGCAGAAAAAAGTATGTGCACACTAGTTTTAATTGATAATTTTTGGCGCACTGGCAATGCGGGGTTAGAGAGCAGTTATTGAATGCCAAATAGAATATATACCGAACGAACGGAATCTATAAGGTTACGATTTGATTCGAAAGGGACTTTAACCCGATCTCACTAAAATTGACTCTTATGCGTGTACATAAGTACTGGAGCCAAAGTGCTCTCTCCCGCAGAACTTACGTCAGGCTACCAAGCCTGGGCTCGTAAGGTAACAGTATTATTTGCAGTTTAATCATGTTTCATCGTTTGTCACTCTATATTTTGTTTTATCACTGAAAGTTTTGATCTTGATCTAACAAGATATTTACATGTCAGATCGCAAAATTACATCTGAAATGTAGATCTACATATGTACATATTTACAGATTGACACACGTGTTTCGTATACATCACAATTTTAGTTTTATTGTCTTTTCTTTCTCTGTTTCTGTTTTTCTTTGTTATCTTTCTTAACAACACATTGATCGATACTGATATGCCTGTAACAAGTTTTCAGGTACAGTTTCCATTAAGATCAACTTTCAGTTGGCACAGACTATTTCTTGGATAGAGGTAGATTCTGTGCCTGCATGGCCTGCATGGACACAAGAGCACCGTTATTTTAAATATCAGTTATTTTCTATACTATAAATAGTTGCAACTTGTAATTCACGAAATATATTGTACAATAGTAGAAAGATATAACACAGCACACAGCTGAAACACAGTAATTATTCATTATACAAAGTAATTTTCGATAATGTGCTCTTGTGAGATTATTGCTAATTATCATCAGCTTCCTATCATAGGACTTCATTGGGTGTTACTGAATCTTTCTGTCATGAAGCTGGGATATTTAGCATTAGTCTGCATCCACCTGAGGGTTTGTTACAGGCACGTAGCTACATCAGAGAAGAAACAACTTCAGCGGCGTGATGACAAATTTATCATTTATTTGGTAAGTATCCTCACCTAGATAGTATTAGAGTTTTATACAGTCGATTATTATTACTACATTGTAATATCATGATTGGACAAAGATTATTATTTTACTACTTTTTGTTAGGTATTGCTGTAATTTTTCTATATTAATTTGATCGACTCTGCATCATTCGTTGTCCTAATCTAAATACCTATTTAGGATCAATTAGTATCGGCACAACCTGTTTCGAGTGGGATGGGTATGGCTTTACGGCAGAAGATGGGTTGGCGACCAGGGGAGGGTTTGGGAAAAAATAAAGAAGGCACTCTTGAGCCACATTGCTGCTTGAAGTTAAATTGGATAAAAGGGGGCTTGTCTCGGAACAAAAAACATTGGCCAAAAAATAGGAAAAACTACGAAACCGTTGGTACCCGCCATTAAAACATTGGAAGGTATGCATAGAATAGAGATGAAACTTTTTTTGCCCATTGTAATGTTATTCATCTATGTACATATATTATACTAGGCACGATACACGCTAACGAATATACCATATGTATTCCAGGGAAACATTCAGTATGGCTTTTAGGCGAATATTGTTCGAAACGAAAACTTGGTGCTCCAGTATATGAACTGTGTTTCGAATGTGGACCAGATCACAGAAAAAATTTTCTTTCTAAAGTATAACAGTTCATAGCTTGGTTTATGTTTTTGCTTTTACATCATAAAATGTCTGCATGCACATCATTTATGATTAATATTATCTTTCAGGTTAAAGTAAACGGAATTGAATATAAACCGAGCGTAGCAAGTCCTAACAAAAAAAAAAAAAACAAGCAAAGACAGAAGCAGCACAGATTTGTTTGCAAACTTTAGGGTTGTTAACTTAAGTTGTTAATTAAGCAGCTTAATTGTATTTGTATTTTCAATTTCTAGCGAATTTTCTATGCCTCCGATAGTTTGGCATAAAATACGTAGCGTTGTAATGACCATGGTAATAAAAACTATTAGCATAGCAGTAGACAAAATTAATTCAAACGATTTACCCGATATTTATAGTTACATGGGATACACTTTCTGTGGTGTCACATGCGTATTCGGTCCATGGATATCACTCAAGGATTATGTTTTGATAAGGCACATGTATCATCAGGTATTGAACATTTTTTTTCTTCCAGAGGAACAGATTTCTCTTTTATAAGCTCTTTTATAATCAGTGAGAATACATAACAATGCATAACACGTTTTTTAATTGTAGAATAAATGGTGGATGTTGTATGCGGCTCAATTTATGTTTTTATCCTTTTTGCTTTTAACTATGTCAAACTGTTGGACCCAATGGATAGTAACGGACAGCTCTTGGAAGTAAGTAGAAACAACGAGACAGAGAAACCTTTTGTATTTCAAACTATAATGGATGCCAAATTTATTATTATTTCAGGTGGCTATTAGCTTATAGCGCTGTCTTTTCGAACGTCTCATTACTTTATTTCGTACGTAGCATCTACAGTATTATTAATAGGAGGATTTCCATATTCTCTAGCTACTCTGGTAAAACTATTGAAAGTAGAATTCCCACGGTCGCCCGTACACGTAGTTATTTGTTGGAATGTACCCATGCATTTCTGGTTCAAGACATGTATGTAATCGTATCTGACGTTCTTGAAGCACACTTACACATTTTTGTCCATACAATTTAACAGATTTCGAATAATAAACTGGTGATATTAATTTTTAGATATATTTCGTCCCAGTATTAGATACTTAGGAAAGTTCGGAGCTGTAACCGTGGTGTATTTAACAAGCGCTCTTCTACACGGATTAAATTTCCAATTGGCAGCGGTTTTACTTAGTCTTGGATTTTCACGTACGTAGAATTCCAGCTAAGATCTATGCTTGCAAATATTTTTGACGCGTGCATAACGTCCAAGCAATGTGCTAGAAGTAAATGTACACATACCTGTAACAGTCAGAATTCCTGGTGGGTCTTTCTAACAAACTTGATGTTTTCTGGGCTATCAGTTTTCCATGTAGCATATTTAGGTCTCATGTTTGATACATCCGAATTACAAGAAACTGGGTATAGTTACGTTCATACTATTGAAAAATGGTATCCTCAACTTGGATTTGCTAGCCATTGGGTAATTTTTGCTACATACTTTGTATACTTTTTCATTAGGTAATACGATACACTAAACTGTATTTAGAATCTCTATATCTTAATAGTATAATATTTCAAGTCATTCAAGTAATTTATTATGTTATACATATATCATGCTTCGGATTTAACATTTTTCTACAAAACAATTCAAACTTTTGTTAAATTTTTATAACGCTTGCAATTAATAGATCATGATAAAGGTAGAAGAAAAAGGGGTGTACGCGTGCGTGCGTGCACGCGTGTGTAGATTTCTGAAAGTAAGTAAAACACATGGTTTTTATTAGATGTACAACACAATATAAGGTATATTTACATTTGCATGTGTGTAAAAAACATACATATTATAATCGATTTATTATTTAATTGCTATAAGAAGTCTTATGTATTGTAGTTGTTAAATAATACTTCATCAATATTTTATGAATAATATTAAACTGTATTTTGCTAAATTTTAATACAATCATAACAACGAATAAAGTTATTTTTTCAATCAAAATCAATGCTTTTTAACTGGAATAAATATATTCGCGTTAACTAAAATATTACAGTCATTTACGTTGTACCTTATTACTAGTGTATCTGTTACTTTAATTACATATTCTACACCAATAAAAATTAATAAAACAGTAGCTGTACATGATTCACATTGTACGTTATCATCGCATCGCACAATATCATTCGAACGTCTTCCACTGACTTTCATAATTAACATTGTTATAAAGTTTGTACAATTATCCTTAAGTATTTCAGAAGTCATTGATATTTTTTAATAGTACTTTTGTAAGCAAAATCTTATCTAAACAATCAGTTCAATATATGTACATTGCATAATTTTCCGATATACAATTAGAGAATAACATTTTATAGTGAAGTAAGTATAAGTACTGTAATGGTAGTGTGAAATAATTTCTCAAGTTTCTCAATTTTTATATGGTATTTGAAATTACAAAGATAAATAAATGAGAAACCAGACAAAATGCACAAATCAAACTCACTGTGTGTTGTTTCATTCATAGAAATAGATACTGCAACTGGGAATATTACAAAGCGGTGCATTTTCTAAAACAGTATGTACGTATAATGTGAAACAGATACTTACCGTGAAACAGATACGCCATCCAAAGAGGTATGTGGAAAAATGTTAAATTTTCGATTTTCTCTGTACACAGATCGTCGTTCTTATATTATTGTATTCCAGGAAACAATGCAGATGAATCTACCAAGTTTTATTAAGAAAGTTCAACCTGTATTGACGAGTGTAGAAATGAAGTAAGATGCGGAAAGTAATCCTGGTCCAAGTTCTCAATGCTGTTCCGCGGATAGTGGCATAGAAAGCTTTGGATCTATCACTGAATCCGGAACAGGAAGCATAGAAGATCTATTGAAGATCTATCGTGATATGATAATGTGCAAAATTTGTTACAATGAAGAGAAAGGAGTACTATTTTTACCATGTAGTCATATGGTAGCTTGTGTTAAGTGTGCTCGTGACATGACAACTTGCCCAGTGTGCAGAGAGCCTGTTACCAAGACCTTGCGAGTCTTCAGCTCATATTATTCCATAGTTTGTGATAGAAAATGTTTACATTGTACATATGACTTCTGTTATAGTATTGTAGAATTTTTAAATAATTTAATTACAAACGTTTCACAATTACAAATGTCAATGTTTATTACTATTTTTCACGTCACGCAGTATCGTCGCAGTTTGCTCGCCTGATTCTCATTTGAATCAATCTAATCAACCTCGATATTTTCTCGTCGATCTTTACACAAACTTCACACTCTCTCTCTCTCTCTCTCTCTCTCTCTCTCTCTCTCTCTCTCTCTCCACACACGCGCGCGCGCGTGCCTCATATAGCGTACCAGTCTGCGGGTACAAGCTATAAGTTTCTATTATGTTCCTACCGAAGTACAGAAGTAATTTACCTGTGAGTTCGTCTACTGTTTTTCCACCAGCTTGTATCGCCGCGATAGCCTTATCCTGTTGCGCTAATGGTAATGTTCCTTGTTTAATCATGTTTATTGGATTTCTCCTTGCGATCTCTAATAATTTCTTCTTGTCGATTTCTATCCTCTCCCTTGAAAATGTATAAATATACGTAAATATGTATGTACACGTATTAACATATAAAATTGCAGTTTTACATATTGCTGTCTCATATGTTTCTATTTCTATTTCTGTCATATATTTCTGCGAAAATAAGAATAAAAATAAAAGTAAAAATAAAAATATGGTACTCCTAACTACTAACTTTCGTTCTCTGCTCCTACTTCTCTCTCGCGAGTATTTATCTCTGCTTCTTTCATCGCTACGGCTTCTGTGCTTTCGTTTTTCTCTAGCTTTAATAGACTCCTGTCTGTCGTTACTTCGACTTTTTGCACGTCTGTCTCTGCTTTTGTCTCTTCGTTTATCTCTTCCTCTGCTTCAACTTCCATGGAAACTTGTGCGCGGTCGAGACTCGGACCGTCTCTACTCGTGCGAGCGAGAACTGTGACTACGTTTACTCTCTTTATTTATTGTTGTCTTATGGTTGTAACTGTACTCCTTCTCTTTGTATTCGCTATCCGCTATATATGTACAACTTTGACTCTTCTATATCGTCCGATCTTTTATCCATATTCTCGAGTCTTTTCTTTTCTTTTTCCCTCAAAATCAATCTTAAATCATTCCTCGCGGTTATCCCTCCTTTTGCTGAATTTAACAATCTATCCACGATCTTTTCTAAACTTGGACTTAACGTTGGTGACCTTATCGAATTACTTCGTACCGGGCTGGGACTTAAAGTTGGAGTTCTATTGTCTGTACTACTACCGGATAGTTCTCCGTCTTCCATTCGTGCTGCTTTTTCCTTTACTTTATTTTCTATCTCCTTCACTCTATCATTATAAACTGCGCTATTCTTTAGATCTTTAATTAAGATTCTTCCTTGCATCGATTGTTTCGGCTTCTCTATAGATAAAAAAGACACGATACAATAACAATGTATGCCAATGTCTTTTTAATGGTTGCCAATGTTACTTCTTTTAATAAAGAAATATCAAGGATTCGTTAAACTATACGAACCAAGCATCTTAGGTATTAGCTGCTCCTCTGTTTCTTCCTGAATTTTCCTTGAAATTGGTGGGAGTTGAGGACTTCCAGGACTGTTCGCGCAAGTATTTACCAATTCGGGTTCCTTTTCCATCGTTAACATTTCCTCGATATTTGTACCAGCAACTAGACCGACCCTTTTTCACTGTCTCCGATCCATTGTCGTTGGAACGACCTTTTCCTTTTGCGTTGTTACAGGAACTACCGAGTTTGGATACCTTGGCTTTGGGCTCGTCAGAATCCGATGATTTACTCGAATTATTTTCATGTTTCCGTTTTGTTTTCTTTTTATGCTTCCTCTTCTTTTTTATACCCATTCGTTGAGAAGGTACTATTATATCTGACTGTTTAATGAAAAGAACATTCACAGAAAGCTATTGACAACAGAAGGTGATACTAATGAATTCTAATTGTCTAGTCTAGTATATAATAGAGAATAATAAGCAACTACATATGTGGTAAAATATATGAACGATAGCTGCCTTTTATTTACATTCAAATTAAACAAAAATAAATTTACAATTGATGATAGCTTACTATTATTTTCTAGATCGCTATTACTGTCTGAAGAATTACATTTTGACTTTTTCTTATGCTTTTATCCTTGTGCTTGTGTTTCCTTTTCGCCTTCTTCTTTTTAACCTGCGATTTCTTTGGCTTTTCAACTTTGATGTTAGCATTTGGAACTTGTTGATCAGTGTTCTCTGACGATACTACTTCTTCTTCAGCATCAAACGTACTAAATAACTCTGTTAGTATTTCATTCGATGATTTCTCTGGAACTCCAGGTTCCGGCTTAATTTTAATTCACAGCGGTAATTAAATTTGCAATATCGAATAAGTCTTCCATTATTAATGCTCGTTCATTTTAACAAATAATCATGAACCCCTCCAGTCACGACCCAGCTTTTGTTGACATAAAATGTTCACACTACTCGCATTCGATCGTGTTGTTATATGTTATATGATCATGGTCGCATTGAATCAACAGTAATCGCTAATACCATTGAAATTCACCATTGTAGTATTGTCACTTTCACGTATTTATGTATTTTTTTTTTATTTAATTACGCTTTAGGCCGGAACTGGCCTATCAGCGGGCATACATAGAGTGAAACATAATACTGATAGTTCTTAACAGGCATTGTGCCTCTTTGACATATTCAGGTACCAACATTACCTTAATATCACAATATAGCCAGGAAGCTTATCGACTAATATTATTCCTCTTACGTCTATTATTCCGCATTTGGCCAAATCATATTGGCATATGATTAATTATACAAGGTGAGTCACCAAACGTTAGCACCTCAAATATCTTTGTTGTTTCTAAAGATACGTAAAATATGGTAAGGACAAAGTTGAATGGTACAATGGGGCTGACACGATTCAAAAAAAATTTTGTTTTTATGTCATTTTTTTGGAGATATCAAGGTCACCTTGACTTTTTTAAATGGAACCACCCTTTTTTAAACACCTACAATGATAGTCCCTTTCATTAGGAATTCAGTGACTATAATTAGTCCAAGGTCATTCAAGGTCAAGGACAGAAAAAACGTATAAAACTAAAATATGGAAGCAGAATACGTTTATCACGGTTGAGACTTGTAGGAAATAGTAAACATACTATGGTCGTAGTTAAAGTAAACATACTAAGGTCCTTCAATGTTATTCAGCATTCTTATTTACTATCAGTATGTTTCCAAACGCGATTCCACTATGTTATATTCGATGACTGAAAAGTGTGATATGATCACGATTTACTGTGAATGTAGAAAAAATGCAGTGCAGGCCCGACTACTTTATGAAGAAAGGTACCCCGAGCGAAACACTCCTTCTAGACATACTTTCACTAATACGTACAGGTTGTTTCGAAGTACTGGAAGTCTACATGCAAGACAGTACAAACGGAAGAATCCCACGACTAATGAAGACAATGAAATTAATATTTTAGCAGCTATAGCTGTCAATCCTCACGTGAGTACGAGAAAAATTGCCCGGGAAGCAGGCATAAGTCAAAGTAGCGTAATACGAATTCTGGCCCGACATAAATTTCATCCGTTCCACATATCGCTCCATCAAGAATTGCACGGGAATGATTTTCAAAATAGAATTAACTTTTGTCAATGGGGATTGCTTCAAAATCATTCATTTTTTCCTAATGTCTTGTTTACGGACGAAGCAACATTTACTAATCATGGCTCAATTAATCTACGGAACGCCCATTATTGGTCTGTGGATAATCCGCACTGTCTGCGAGAAATTGATCATCAAAGACAATGGAGCGTAAACGTGTGTTGTGGTATTTTGAACGACAAAGTAATTGGACCATATTTCGTTAACGGAATGATGACGGGACAGAAATACGCTCAATTTTTGCAAGAAGATCTGCCAATTTTGTTAGAAGATGTCCCTTTACAAAATTGCTACGATATGTGGTACCAACATGACGGTTGTACTGCTCATTATGCACGAGTAGCAAGAGAAACGTTGGATTCTCGATATCCAAACCGATGGATTGGACGAGGCGGAACAGTTTCATGGCCAGCACGTTCGCCTGATTTTAATCCACTGGATTTCTATTTATGGGGTCTGCTAAAAGAGACCGCGTCAGCGTATCATCACAGCATGTACGAATATCACGTCGGATACACTTATATTTTAGTTTTATACGTTTTTTCTGTCCTTGACCTTGAATGACCTTGGACTAATTATAGTCACTGAATTCCTAATGAAAGGGACTATCATTGTAGGTGTTTAAAAAAGGGTGGTTCCATTTAAAAAAGTCAAGGTGACCTTGATATCTCCAAAAAAATGACATAAAAACAAAATTTTTTCTTGCATCGTGTCAGCCCCATTGTACCATTCAACTTTGTCCTTACCATATTTTACGTATCTTTAGAAACAACAAAGATATTTCAGGTGCTAACGTTTGGTGACTCACCCTGTATAATATGACTAATTATATTTTTATAGCCTGATATTGCCATATGATTAATAATCCCATTAAACCAGTCGGGGTCTTAGATATTTAGATAACTATTAACAACAGTGATATGTACGACTTAGAGTTAAGATAACTGTGGTTGTGTTACCACAACAACTGAGTCTGTTTATTTAATAGGATAGTTTGTTTATTTTATTCGCGTGTTCAACGTACAATGGACGGTCGCGATCTTGTAATTGGAGACAGAGGGACCGACAGACAAAATACTCAGACCGATAGGCAAGAAGCGCAAGAAGTGCAAGAAGTACAAGAAGCAGTAGGTTTTGTGGGTTTCCTCCCTTTATATACTGATCTTCGGAAAGGCGTTACCTTTCCGAAGATAAGAAAGCGGAGCTATGTTTTGCGGGGGTAGGAAATCCTGCGTTTGTTGTTTACGGTCATTGGCAAAGGTGGTCGCCAAATGTTTTGAAAAAGGTCTTGTCAGGACCTCGCAACGGTACGGCTGGCAACGTTTAGGATGGGGTAGTTAAATTTTCTACACCCGTAAAGTCATGTCGGAAATAAAATAATTTTGCCATCCTGCAAACGTCAGGGTAGGTTTTATTACCTTAGACCCTAACATCTGCAGGCAGTCAACTCTAACATCTTGCGATGCGAATCGCGTTCCGCTACAATAACATTTTTGGTTATTGCATTTCCCTTATGTCTATTTCTACGTCTAATCAGATAAAGCATATAACATATATGTTATATTTCCTATGTATACCTGCATACACCCACTTGCCCACGAAAACACACCCATACATCCGCATCTGTATAAACATACTCTTACTCACTAACGAACACGATAATAAAGTTACAACTATAAACAGTCTAACCCAGTGATGCTAACTAACACATCCTCTCTGTTATACATTAATTTTGTTAGTCATACAGAAGTCTCTGATTATATTTAGGGCTTTTATGTTGACGTTTTTAAGGAAGGTATCGATCGATCCGGGAATGGTGTTGCCGGTGGTTATCAACCTTTGAATCATTTCCTGTCTCCCTTCAGACATTGCCATATGAGATGATCTATATCCTGTACCGGGTGAGAGCACTCACATGTAGAATCTGGTACCATCTTAAACCTCGCGAGTGATTCTCGAGTGTTTACGTGGTAGGTTCTCATCCTTCGAAATCTGGCTATAAAATCTCTAGGCAGGTCGTATCCGCTGTACCAGGGTGTTTTTTGTGGGTTGTAGAATTTTTTCCAGTAAAGGATGCTTTGCTATTAAATATAGTACTGAGTTGAGACAAGAATTTGTACGACAAGCTTGCGATTTACTCTCAAGCGCCAATAAAGTTATTTATCGCAGATTCGAAATCCTACAACATTCATTCCATTACATTCGTTAAAAATTTGCCCGTTAATCCCTTCCTTGATTCCCTTCGCTCTCTCCCAAACATCCATCCAGCAATTCAGCCAAACTCTTTCATTCATCCCAAATTTTCCAGCAACAATTTTGGTCGATCAAGACCGCTTCCATTACACTAGGAATGGAGCCGCTGTAACTTGCTTGAGAGCAAATCCTGTCCTAGTGTCAGCAGAGAGGTTGAAGATGTTGTCGATGAAGGATCGTCCTTTCCTGAATCCAGATTGGGATTGGGATATCCGGTTGGTAGTTTTACATCACCTCTGTAGTCTATTGTTGATCATTCTTTCCATGATTTTGCACATGCAAGATGTCAGGGAGATGGGTCGGAAACTTTTGTTATCTGACTTTTTAATAAGCAGGATCTGGCTCCTGATCCATTCGTCTGGTATCCTTTTTGTTTGAAAGAGTTCGTTGTAAATATCTAGCAGGTAAAGTCTACATTTGGTGGAGAGGTGTTTAATCGTATTATAGTCTAATCCGTCCAGACCGAGAGATGATTTAGGGTTGGCTCGTTTTATTGAACAGTTGAATTCCACGAAATTGAACGGAGAGTCCAAGAATTGATTAGGAGAGACTACCAGATTGATTGAAGGATTGACTGGGACCCACGGCGGGGATATTTTATTTATTGCCACCTGTTTTTGAAGGTTGATGAAATCTGTATCTACAACTTCTGTGCTTCTCGTAAAAGTCCATTTGTTTTTTAGAATCTTTATGTGGTTCCATAGGTGAGATATTGAGGTTCTATGTGACAGGCTGCAAACGAAGTCTCTGAAGTTTTCTCTTTTTTCTTTTGAAGGAGCTTCTTGGTGATGGCTACTTGTCTTTTGTAGTTAACCCAATTCAATGAGGAGGACTGGTGCTTCCATTTTTTGAAGAGAGCCTTTCTCAGTGCTTTGTCACATTCTGGGTCCCACCATGGGACAGAATTCCTGTGAAGGTGGTTGTGGACATATTTCCTGCGAGGGGTGCTTTCGAAGATAGTCTCTCATACATTCTGAAAACCAGATGTAATTCTCGAGACCTGAAGTTTCTCCTTGGCGAAGAGCTGACTCAATGTGGGTGTCCATGAGGTTACTATATTTTTCTTAGTCGATTCTTGTGGAGGACAATCTGTTGTTTACCTTTGTGTAATAGTGTCTAGAAGTTTTGAGTTTGATGAGTAGTGGAAAGTGGTCTGATCCGAGTGGATCTTCTTCCTGTGCTATGAACAGGGAATCTGTGAGACTTCTAGTGGCCAGTATCAGATCAAGGTTGCTTGTGGTATTGTTGCGCGTATCATAGGGAGAGGATAGGTTATTAGTTCAATATGTCTATGTACAGTGGCTCACGAAAGTATTCGAACGCTTACGTTTACAAATTTTAATGAATAAAATAAGATGTACTAAACTAATCTGTATAGAACAATTTGGGATCTATAGTAAGGGGGAAGTTTCAAAATTATGTTAGTAAAAAGGATTCAACAGCGTAGGCAGAAGTTATGATATATTTATTAGAAACACGCGTAATAAGTGACTCACAAAAGTATTCGAACGTTGTAACGCTGTTGATATGTTTTCATCTTTCTTAGAAAGGAATGTACACATTACTACTAAATGAAAACATTGGTACGTTCAGTTGATGTTAAGGAATCGTTTCCGTAACAGCAACGTACAACTGTGCACAGTAGTAGTTTAAATGAAGACTAAAAAGTCAGAAACACAAAAGTGTGAAAGAGAAATGATACTTCGATTGCATAAGGATGGAAAATCATATAACGAGATTGCAGAAATTATAAACAGAAGTAAGTCTACAATACATTATATTATTAAAAAATCAAAAAATGAAGGAACAATTGCAAACAACGCTCGATCAGGTCGACGAAAGAAATTAACTGAAAGAAAACAGAAAATTATCATTCGCGAAATAAAAAAAGATCCTACTATATCCGCTCCTAAACTCACAAATATGGTAGCTGATATGTTTCATAAAGAAGTTCATCCCGAATTATGTCGACGAATCTTACGAAATAATGATTTTCATGGCAGAGTACCACGAAAGAAGCCGTATATTAATGTGGTAAATCGAAAAAAGACTGGCTTTTGCAAAAGCATATCTCAATAAAGATCATTTTTTCTGGGATAAAGTCATCTTTTCGGATGAGTCTAAACTTCAAAGGAGGTATTGAAACAAAAAATCATAGAAGTATGGAATTCCATTGAGTGTACTTTTACAAAATCATTGGTTTATAGTATGGAACGTCGATTGAGATACATCGTTACTGCTAAAGGTGGTCCAACAAAATATTAACATTAAATAATGTAATAATATATGTAGCGTTCGAATACTTTTGTGAGTCACTTATTATGCGTGTTTCTAATAAATATATCATAACTTCTGCCTACGTTGTTGAATCCTTTCCAAATTTTACTGACATAATCTTGAGACTTCCCCCTTACTACAGATACCAAATTGTTCTATACAGATTAGTTTAGTACATCTTATTTTATTCATTAAAATTTGAAAACGTAAGCGTTCGAATACTTTCGTGAGCCACTGTATGCTGTGGTTGTCAATCGCTTGAAGAAGGTTTCTGCCCGGTCCATCTATTTTGGAGCATTTCCATTCTAGATGGTGGGCATTGAAGTCCCCCATTATTAACCCTTTGCACTCGAGCGGCGCCGAGTGGTCCAAATCGAGAAATTCAGTGACTTTTGGCCCGAAAATGAACTTTCATGTATCGATACCTGATCAATGAACATTGCTTCTCAAATGTCCATAGACCTCGGAAATGGAGAAATTAGTACAATTTATTAAATAATATAGTTGTAATAAATATTGAAAGTTGGACATTTTAAGAAGAGTATTTTTCACGAGAAAAATTGCTTCACTTTGATGCGATGCCCTGACGTTCCTATTTAATATTTTCTCGCGCTTTTTTTTTTTTAATTAAAGAGCAGATTTTTGCGATAAGAAATCGTGTCTTACATTATTAATTAGTCTGCACAATGTATTAAAAGTTAATGCTGGACTAAATGGAGAAAATTAAAAAAAATTTTTATATTCGGTAAGAGATATCTTTAAAGTCCCAGGAAGTCCCAGTTTCTAACAAATTGGACTATTTTCAGTACACCTTCCTCTATATGATGGTATAAAAATTATTTCCGCACTCTTCCGCCTTTGCAAATTATAGCAGTTTAAAACTGACAATGTTACGTCGCGTCGCGTCCCCTTACGTTTTACGGACTACACTTGTATTCTCCGACCAAACTTCCAAAGCGATACGGAGTTCTTTTCAACGAACTGTTTGGATTAGAGTTACAGGTGATCTCTTCCATTCATCGAGTAGACGTGGAAAAATTTCGAATATATACACGAAGTACTGCGGAACAATTTGTAGCGCTATATGATTGGTATCCCATGCCTGCTTCAGTCCATAAGTTATTAATGCATGGTGCAGATGTAATAAAACACGCATTATTACCAATCGGACAATTATCGGAGGAGGCTCAAGAAACGCGTCACAAAGACTTTAAACAATTTAGATACAAACGTACAAGAAAATCAGACAGAATATTAACAAATGAAGATGTATTTTATAGACTTTTATTGACATCGGACCCGCACATGTCAGCAATGCGAGTGAAATCATGTAAGAAAAGAATACAAAATTTAGAACCAGAAGCTGAATTATTAATAATTAAATAATAGAAAAGGCAGGCTTTGAAATGGATGGACTATAAAAAATAATGCTAGACAAAACCATTTGAGAATGAAGACTGACAAAGTATAAACAAATATTATTTTTTCATATTTCATGTTATTATTATTATATTATAAAACCATCATTCTTATCACATTTTTATCACAAAAGATTTACAAAAATGTTACTAAATTATTTTATATTATATACAATATTACAAATATTATCAATTATTATAAAAAATATCTTTTGACACAGTTATGTGACGTTTTTACCTTACCCGACTCCTCAAATTTACATTTTTCCCAATTCATTAAACATTGCATGTGTGAAACAAATATAAAATACACACTTAGAAAGAAAAAATGGTTTGGAAGATTGTATTTAAACAATTTTTTTTTTAGTGAAAAATATCAATGAAAATTAATAAGAAATTATTGTTTAACAAATTTAAAAAATATTAATTTTTCTTTAGTTCAAATTGACTATTTTTTTAATGAATTTTAGTGCAAATTTCATCCCGATAACTCTTATGGTACAAAAGTTATAACAAAAAGTCACTGAATTTCTCGATTTGGACCACTGTGCGCCGATACGGCGCCCGCCAGATTTGAAGTGGCAACTCGAGCGGCGCCGATACGGCGCCCGGCTGATTTGAATCGGATTCAAAATCAAAGAACTTTCGATAAAAATGAGATAGAGTGATGAAATTTTTTTTAAATGAAAGCTGAAACTTTGTAGAATATGGCAAAAATAAGGAGATTATGCTACGAAGGTTTTTTAACCCTTTGCACTCGAGCCGCGACGATACGGCGCCCGGCCAATTTGAAGTGTCAACTCGAGCGGCGCTGCTGCGGCGCTATGGTCTTTTGTAACTCGATCTCCTTATTTAAGATGTGCGATAAGATATTTTTCTCGGAAGTACTTTCGTGGACTAGGCTCCGCTGACATTGTAGCCAAATCTTAGCTCAGTTTAGTCAGTCTCAGCGTAGCATTCGCTTGAAACAGTCTTGGCAGTAAATATAGTAACTAAAAAGAGTTTGAGCCCTAAAAATATGGAGGAAGATCAGATCAGGTCGAGTTCGGACGAATTCGATTTTGCCGCTTTGGATGATGAACTTACATCGATTTCCGAGGGATTACGCCGCGAAACGAACGAATCCAGTGGAGAAGACAGTGATGCAGTAAGAGGTGTGAGAGGGCGGAAAATTAGAATTATAGAGAGCGACAGTGAAGTTGAGAGTGATGTTGAAAGAGGAGTTGAAAGTGAAACTGTGGAAGGTGCAAGCAGTTCAACATGGGTACTTTGCGGAGACTACGACGAAGTGCCGCCAAACGTACAATTTATACCTGGCCAAAACCCCACAGCAACACGAATAGTTTCTAACATAAAACAACCAATAGATTTTTTTAAACTGTTTTTCACTAATGACCTCGTGAAAAAAATTATTTGTGAAACCAATATATATGCAAAAAGAAAATTGGAAGGGAAGACGCTATCTGCAAATTCGATTTGGCAAAGCTGGCGTGATGTGACCAACGAAGAGTTCTGGGCATTTCTTGGTGTCGTAATCAATATGGGGACGATGCCGCTGGCCAATTTGCAAGAATATTGGTCGAGGAATGCCGCCAGTTACATTCCTTTCTATTCGGATACATTAACAAGAGACAGATTTAACCAAATCTTCTGGATGCTTCATCTGGAAACTATTCCAACACGCAACACCAATCCACGAACGCGCCTACAACGCGTAAGCTGCTTTTTGGATTATGTCAACTCGAAGTTTTTGGATTATTTTATCCCGGGCGAGCACATACGTGTGGACGAGTCAACTATAAAATTCAAGGGTCGAATTTCGTTCATAACGTACAATCCGAAGAAACCGACAAAATGGGGTATCAGAGTTTATGCTCTAGCTGACTCGAAGACTGGCTACATTTGCTGCATTTTACCATATTATGGATCACTCACCGCAGAGCTCTTGGTCAGACCCGATTTACCAGTGTCATCAAGAATTCCGATACACTTATATCAAATGTTGTTGGAGAAAATTCCAGGTGCTCAGGGGCACCATATGTACACGGACCGCTACTATACTAGTTATTTCTTAGCTCAAGAATTAGCCAAATTGAAGTGTAATCTTACTGGAACAATTTTAACGAACAGGAAAGAATTGCCCAAGGAATTAAAAAAGCCAGATTTTTCGACAAAATCCACGGTCGCGTATCGACGGGGCAACACCTTAGTTTTAGGGTGGAAAGATAAGAGGGTTGTCACTTGTTTGACTACGAGGGGTGACACAGGAATGACGACGGCCAAAAGGATTGCACGAGATGGTGTGGATATAATGGTCAAGAAACCCAATATTGTGTTGAACTATATAAAATATATGGGTGGTGTTGATCGAGCGGACCAATATGCGTCAACCTATTGTTTTCTACGAAAATCGCTTAAATGGTGGCGTAAGCTTTTTTTTTTGGGGCATGGAAATTTCCCTGATCAATTCATACATTTTGTATAAACTAGAAAAGACCAAAAAAGGGGAAAAGCCACTGAGCCATCTGCGATTTCTGAAAACACTTGTCTCACAATTGAGAGGATCATATCGCCAGCAACAAGAGCAAACGTCTACGTCGCATTCCGATGAAATCCGACTAAACGGGAAGCTTCACGTAATACTAAAAGGGCCAAAAAGGGACTGCAAGGTTTGTTCTGACCGTAACACGCCTGGAGGTAGGTGGGAAATTTCGTATTACTGTGATACGTGTCCTGACAAACCAAGGATGCATCTTGGAACTTGTTTTACAAAATATCACACCAAAACTAATTACAGAGTGTAATATTTATCAAAGTTTGTTGTTTTCGACTTATAAATGAATAAACTGGTGAAATTTTATTATTTGTATACGTTTGTTTGTTTATAAATGTTTTTAAAGTACTTGTAAAGTGTTTGCCGAATTTGGCCGAAATCGTCTCGAGTTGCTGGTTCGCGCAAGCGAAAAAGGCCTCGAGTGCAAAGGGTTAAAAACGGGTCAATGTCTTTGATGTTTTGGACGAAGGAGCCCTAGTGGGCAGTGAATAGTCTACTGAAAGGGGGTCTGTAACATGCTGCTAAGACTATATTTTTTGAGTGTTCGTTATCTGAACACAACAGGTTTCTGTTTGAGGGTCGTTGTGTACAATGGAATTCAAAATGTCGTACTTAAAGTCTGTGGCAATGGGGATGGCAATGCCGCCTCCCTTGCCAACAAGGCGATCGTTCCTGACTATGTTAAATCCTGCGACAGTGAATTTTAGTTGTGGGCTGAGCCAAGTTTTTATACATACTATTATATCTGATCTAACGGCTAAGCCAGTGATCTCAACTTTCTTATTTAAGATGCTCTTACAATTCCAAAGTGTGATTCTAAGGGGGTTATCCACATTGAAATGTCTAGAAACCAAGATATATTAGTTTTTTTTTCAACGATATAGATGGCTTGTATTGTTTGAGTTCGTGGTAGATGGTGTGGATGTAGATGGAGAAAGGGAGGAGGATAAGGGAGAATTTGACAATTTTTTGTTGATTAGTGCAGAGGGGTTGGGGGGGGGGAGGGTTGGTTCGATTTGAATGAGTAATCCTTCATTGGAGAACATGGTCTGGATGCATTGAGTAGACTGGAGGGTAGACTAGGGGATTTGCTGGTGAATATTTTTGGGGAGTAGGAGGAAGTAGGACTTTGTTGCCCGCCTATTGACTTTAAGTTAATGATATCTGCTTGACTTTTAGTTTTGGGGGGGGGGGGGGTCTTTGATTGCTGCAAACTCGGATCTGGAGGAAGTCCCGGAGTTACCCAAAACTAGTTGGCGGGCTTCGAAGAAGCTAATGTTTAATAGAGACATTTTTGTGTTAATTTCTCTCTTCGATTTCAGAGCAGTGCAGTCTGGATGAAGAGTAGGGTGATTTTCCTTACAGTGTGCGCAGGATGGCGAATCCTTATTAGAACATTCCAATAGGTTATGACCCACTGACCCGCAGTTCCTGCATATTTTTGGGCTCCGGCAGAACTTGTTGGTATGACCAAATTTAACGCAACCATAGCAGACTTTCATGGGTTCAATGTAAAGCTCGGCCGGTGTGAGAATGAGGTTGTATAATTTGATATTGTCTGGTAGTACGGTACCCTCAAAGGTCAAAACGATAGACTCATTTGGAACCCATGACCAATTCCCGTTTTGAGAGTCTCTGATTCTCCTATTAAGCCTACGTGCACTCAGAATTGGAACTGGAGAGTCAGAGTGATTTATTATGTCTTCTATTTCGCAATCGGTGGAAAAGCCTTTGATGATACCTCTTCTGGTAGTTCTGAATTTGGATATAAAAGTGTTTACCCCTTCAAGATCTGGCTTGTTTGTTTTAATAAAATGGTTTGCTTCGATAGATGATTTAAATTTGATTGAGAACCTTCCAAACCCTTCCGGTCTGATTTCCTCTACCCCTTGGTTGACTTTATTCAGAGCTTTGGCCAGCATAAGGGCATTCTGAGAATTCCTTTCTTTCACCGTTTTTTTTTTTTGTCAAATATGGCGGAGACAAAAGCCGAGCGTTTATGTGAAGATGGGTAAAGATTGACTATGGGAGGCTCACGTCTTCCCTTCGCAGAGGAAGAGTCTGACGTTTTCTCCTGAATCTCACCTACTATTCCAGGGGATGGGGAAATCGTGTCTACTGATTTTCTCTTATTACTTGTGTTTGATTCAGCCGTGGTCTGTTTCCTGGGTGAAACTGTAGTCCATACCGTGCCTGTTCCGATGGGAGTAGTACTTTTGGAAGGGCTGCGAGCAACGCGAGAGGCCGGCGAGGGGGTTGCTACCCCCGGAATATGGTTTCAATTTGTTAGTTAGGTACGCGGACGCACCCAATGCGAAATCGGGGAGCCACCAGGTTGGAGAAATCTTTGTTGATTTGAATTTATGATTAGTAAGCCTCGTAACTTATATATAATTTAATTGATAGAATCCGAGCGGTAAGATTGTATCGCGTGGGAACGTCCAATTATTAGATTAGGATATTAGGCAATAATTAAGGGTTGTAGATTACGCGAGTTAACAAACAAGACAAATATATTCTGAAGTAAGATAATTACAAGTGTTGTTGTTTGTGTCGCGAGTAAATTTAGTGGGTGTACAATTGGAGAAATTGTTACCTATAATGTACGGTTTTGGAACAGTGTTTTTCACTGTCTGAGTTCGTGAACAATATTATACGTTTGTTTACACTAGTTTTCTCGCATACCAATAGAATATATTCAGTCAAACAGAAAAATTAGCAATCCTATCATTTTTTTCCCCAACATAAATTATTTTAACATATGTATGATTTAAGTAACATTTCCCATTGATGTATTAAACATTTTTTTTTTTTTTATAAAAGTGTAAGTGTAAATAGTATAATAGTACTTAGTATATATTAATTCTATTAAATACTAATATATTTATTATTTGTACTCATACACACAGAGGCACTTATCTATTATCATGTTTCAAAATTTTCTAAATCCCACTTACGTTTTTTTTTAATTTCCTATTGAAATTTTAACAAAAGGTGATTCAAGTTGATTTTATTGTCATAAAATCCGATGCATTCAGTAACAAAGTACTTTGTACTAACAAATTTCAATATTTTTATTATATTAAAAGACATATAAAATTTCATTTATAACATATATGTTTGGGACACATTTTTAAATACATCCTAAATATATTTTCAAATATGCTACATAATGTATTTACGGCCAATTATTCAAAAATAATTTACACATACTTCTCAGTTTAATGTAACAATAAAATTCCTTATAAAATATACAACTATTTATACTCAAGATTAGTTTCTTTACGTCGATGTATAGACTAATTTGGACAGTGCTGTTTGATGCAAGAAAAAGTAATTCAAATTGTGCTTTAAACATTAATTATTGGAAAATGTGAAAAGTAAATTGCCGTAAAATTACGTTTTCTTTCCCCCTTTTTTTTTTACTTGTATAATATCACAATTACTTTAAGTATTAAAGCGTTTTATATAGGCTGATTGGCAGTTGCTTCAATATGTGTTTTTGTGATAATATTGGAACTTTTTTTGAAGGACACATTTAGCACTTTGCTTTTTCATGTAACATATTTACTTGTACATGTCCTCTATCAGGTCCGCGTACATTTTGTGAATAACATTCCTCTTAAGCTTAAGGGTTGGTCCTAATTCACCAGTTGGTACTGAGAAATCGTGTGGCAAGATTTGGAATTTCTGAACTCTTTGCGCGTTGCTGATAACTTTTGTGTTTACTCTTTTAATTGCCTGATCAATTTCCTTATATACCTGAAAGAAATATTTCATTGATATACCGAATTGTTGAACAGTGTAATTAATTTGTAGTAACAATCCACTTACAAGAGGGTCACGAGTTTGTATGAGTTCTGTAACTGTTGTTGCCTTGCTTCCAATAGATTGCAACCATTTCAAGGTATCTGGGGTAAAATTATCTTTTGGCTCACCTGTTTCATTGTTCATCTCAGTCTGAAAATACATAATACATTTTCACAGGTAGTACTCACGTAATTGAGAACAGTATCACTGACAATTAGTAAATACCCTTCCCTTACCTTCAGAGAAACCAACATAGTAAGGTATTTCCGCTTGTCACCAATTAGTACAGCGTTGCTCAGTGCAGCTAATTCGGCTAATACTAATTGTTCTATGTGAACCGGGGGTATATTCTCGCCACCAGCAGTGATAATCAATTCTTTGATCCTTCCTAAAAATTAATAAAATAATAGGAATAGCATCTGGGTTAATTCCACGCTCTGACACTTTTCAGAATACTGTTTCGGATTTTGTTCAAATTTGGATATGTTGCAGTCTTTAGTGACATATGATTGCATCTCAAAGGATATTTCGAAATGGAAGTGGATTGTTCCGTCTCCCAATAATTAAAATAATGTACATCAAAGGCGCTTACCAGTCACATATAAAAATCCATCTGTGTCCTCCGTGCCCAAATCACCAGTATGCAGCCATCCATCTTCATCGAATACTTCTGCAGTTTTTTCAGGTTCATTTAAGTACCCCATAAACACGTGCCTGCCACTCATACAAATTTCTCCTTCGCCAGTACTACTGTCTGGGTTATCCAATTTCGTGCTGAACCCAGCCAGTGTTGTACCAACAGAACCAAGTCTAGGTACATAGAATGTATAATTAAGTATCACACTTTATAGGATATCAGCATTATGCCACGTGTATTCTTACCTGCAACGATCATTTGTACTTAAAGTATGCGCACCACCGCATTCCGACATTCCGTATGCTTCCAATATAACAATATCCAAACTCAGAAAGTACTGTTTAATTTCTGTACTCAAAGGTGCAGCCGCAGTGACGCATACGCTACATCTATCCAAACCGAGTGCTGCCTTTACTTTGTTAAACACTAACCATTTAGCAATCAAGTAGCCCCAGTGCTTAAAATCGGTGCCTTTCAGTTTATTTAGATTATAATAGAGGCCTTGCGCCTTTGCCCAAGCAGAGATCCAACTTTTAATCATGCCATTGTTTCGCGCGACCGACTGCATCTTTTCAAAAATTTTTTCCCACACTCTGGGCACACCTATGAAGACTGTAGGTCTTGCTACGACTAGGGTCTCGACTAAGGAACCCTTCAGTGCATTCTTGTCAGCAAAGTACAGTGTGCCCGCGATTGTCATGCAGCAGAATATATCAATGACCTGAAACCATTGAGAGTTATGTGCACCGGTAATTATGAAAATGACGTAAGTTGTCTAAATGTTTAACAGACACATTTTCGAACGAGGTATCCATAAAATTGTACTAAGAAATATAAATTTCACGTTAGTAGGTCACGTATTTGATGAAACATTTTGTTCCACAATGGAAAAGTGTTTTTGAATACATTCAAATTCGAAACAAAATATGTATGGCTTATGAATTTGAATGAATTCGTTCAAATATTAGATTGAATGCACGCTTACCTGCGCTGCAACGTGAGATAGTGGTAGATAACTGACTAAGACCTCCGAGGTATTTTCAAATTTGCAAGCGTCGACCAAATTCTGCGCATCATACACTAAGTTATCGTGATTCAGCATCACAGCCTTCGGATTTCCAACTGTACCTGACTACAAGCAAAATATCTGTACCTACCATTTTTTATACATGTTACCCGATTCGAATTTCAGTTTTCATACCGTGTAAACCAGTGTACAACATTCATTCACAGCGACAGTTTTCAGAACTCCGTTCAGTTTATCGTCAGACTCTGACTCTCCTATTTTGATCAAATCGTTCCACTACAATAGAAGAACTTTCATGAGGTCAAGTTCCGCAGCAGATTGTGTATTAGAAAATTAGCTACTAACGCTCAAAACATCCTTGTCTTTAGGTTCACCCTCGTACATGATGATTGCTTTCAAATGAGGGAGGTCATGCTTTATTTTCTGTATTTTCTCCAACTGCTTTATGTCTTCTACCACTATTATATTGGCTCGACTGTTGTCAGCGCAATATTGGCATGCTTCCGGAGAGTTCGTGGTATAGACTCCAACAGCGAATCCTCTGAAAAGAGGAAAGTATTAATTTACGGTTAAGTGTTCGGATAGATTGAGATAAAATTGTGTATTTACCCTGCATAAATTGCAGCGACATCCGAGATGATCCATTCTGGACTATTAAATCCTAAGATACAGACACCGTGATAACGTTCTAAACCCAGTTTCAGGAAAGCCTTGGCTACAGTTCTCACTAGTTTCTCGTACTCTCTGAAAATGGAGATCCAACAAATAAATACACGAAAGCGTCAATTGGGTCCTGTACCCTGATTCACGCTTAGGCTAAAGCAATGACAATACTTTTCTATAAAAAACAGTGTTTAAATTCTGTTACGCAAAAATATAGCTTTGCAATTTAAATTCGAATATCCTTCTACATTGGTCATGCTAATGTATGTTTTCTTCTTATCTTCTGAAATTATAGATTAGTATGATGCAATAGCATTTTTTACTTTATCTTCGTGTAACATTCTGTGTTGTGCATTGAATAATATCCTAGTGCTTATAGGTGTGCGACACACACAGGTAGAGAGTTATTTCTTTAACTGAGTCAACATTTTTCATTATTACCTAGAAATCTTTTGATGTTAATAACTTGGTAATGAACAACCAGCCGGACAAGTTGAAATCAATATAACAGAAAAAAAAACACAATGGATCAGGTGGAACACGTACCTGTAAGTGTAAGTTTTCCTTTTTCCATTAGCGTCGGCTCTAGTTACGAATGCAGTATGATCACCATATTTATTAGCTGTTTTACTTAACAATCCAGGAACCGATATCGGCGGTGCGGGATGAATGCCGCCCTCCTTTTTTAATTTAATTACCACGCGTCCATTTGGTTCCGTTGTGGTTCTCGAATCTGCCATCAAGACTTGATCCGGTCCTGAAGCAACAACAAAAGTGGAAAATTAGTGATGCACTTCGGATAGAAATTCGCTTGCACATTTTGCGAGTACGTACCATCCAGCCCGGTCATGCTGTGACTCGCAGAGTAGGTTCCCTTTTCCATCTTGTCCTGGTGGAATGTTAATCGAAAGATTAGTTAATGAAACGATTTCGCTTCTGTTTTATTTATTTCTCAGAGTTGTATTAAATTGATCTTACCTTTTCATTCAACGCGAACCCTTTTACCGCCCCATTCGATTGGATCGGCTGTACAGCGCTCATATTATCTGAAATGACAAATAATTACCGTATTCATTAATTAAGCGGTCATTAATAATTCACAAATTGGTGGTAATTCCGTTTAGAGAATAATAGAAGAAAAAGAATAAACTTGAAAGTCAATCAAGATTGCGCCCGACGAATCTTGATTATCTAGTCGTGCAGTTGATTAATAGTAAACTAATTAATTTTTAAATAAACATTAATTAGAGAATGCTCCAGCCAATTTCTCATTAATTATAATTACGAACATTTTCATTGACTCGATTATATTTGAGCGAAACACAAGTTTGATTATCGTGATATTCTTGTGGTTCCTCTTCGGGGAATGTTAAAGGTCATCGACGATGCCACTCTATCGCGCGAAGATTATCGCGAATACTATACTTTTTTGACGATGCCGATCATTAATTTCCGATTGTGCGACGAATTTCTACCGAAGCGTGAAAACAACAAATTCGGGTACAAAGATAACGAAGTAAAACAAAATCTGTTCATGATCAGCACGTTCAACTTCTGGAACTAGTATTCTTTCGTTCGACTGAACACAGAAAACGCGATTTGGACGACGCAGATAATTAATTTCCGATTGTGCGACCAACTTCTATCGAAGTGTGAAAGCAAAACAGAAACGTTCTTCATGATCAACACGTTCAACTTCTGAAACTAGTATTCTTTTTAGAGATAAAACGAGAAGTTTCGTCGAAAATCGGATAAGATTAAAGATCGAGTGGTAATTGTAAAAAAATTCTGATAGTTCCATCAAAACAGATCGCCGGTTAAAAGAAAGAGTCAGCCTTCTTTCGCAGCACGCTGATTTATATTTTCGAAATACATACCCGTGCGTCAAGTACAATAAATATTCATTTAAGCAAATCCTATGTCATTAAATTCAAAATGGCATAGGAAAGGTGGAAGCAAGTTGACTCCATATCGTTCCTCGAAACTTGCAAATCTTCAATGTTGATGACGTCTTTTGCTTTAACAGCAAAAACGAATAAGAATGCGCAGTATTGACGCTGTGTTATCAATATATACATTTATTTAAAGAATTACCGAAACGAACAGCGTACTTGAAATGAGGAGTTATTTTTGAATATTTGTAATTTGTTTCAAAGGATAAGAGTGCAAGGCGCAATTTACTTAGACGTGTCGCTAATGGAAATTATGAAATATGTTTCATTTCTCATACACGTGGCTTGCCAATCAATTTCGTTTCTGTATTAAAATGAAACGAGCCTGTAAATGGAACCACCACAGATTTAAAGATTGAAGCTTTCCCTTTACAACGAATCCTCAAAACTTGACCTTCGATCTTTTCTAGCCGACTTACTGAGCTTTGAACGAAAAGTGTACATACTGGTTACCTTGCAGTACGACTACACCTGTTCTTTGGTCCACAAAACAGCGGGGAAAAATCGTGGATCAAGTTTTGAGCATTCGTTGTACAGAGGAAGCATTAATCTTCAAGTCCACTCTGTTTTGTATAATTTATACAATTTTCTAGTGATCGAGTTGTTGTGTAACATTCTAGAGCATAGCAATGGACAAGTGTGGTTCATTATCGACGGTCTCTTGTATATTTCATGTATCGTTTCCCCACTTTTTCTGTGCCTTTTTCTTTTAACACTTATCCGTGTGTCAGGCGATGCACGGGCAAAGTGCAGCTCGCTAGATATCACCGTTTGCGGGTGTACACCAGCCTATTACATAAAGTATCGATAAATTATTCGTACGAGCCGCGCGCGGTCAAAAGTTTCGATAGAGGAGAGAAAGGGATAGGGATTATCGGACTATTCGTTCGGGACTGACCCTGACTGTGACTGGTCCAGGGTCGTTGATCGTGGATCTCGATCCGCGAAATCATCGGGCGCGGATAGATCGCTGCCCGTTGCTAGCTAGCCTTGCGTCGAACACGTCCAACTATTGATACAACAACACCGAGAGCGTTTATTGTTCCGAGTCGTTGACATCGTTGACACTTGCTGACGCGCGTTACCATCAACGTGGTATTGCCGATCCAATGAAACCGATCGATCTCGATCAGACTACCGATCCAGGCACAGTGGACTAGAGACCTCGAGAAAAAACAAAACAAAAAAAAATAGCGAAAATTCGCGATTTCGACGGATCTATCCGAAGCTTGGTATCCGAGAGCTTCCCAGGTCGCTGATAACGACACCAACACGGAACAATGAAGAAGTCTGTTGTTATTGCGTATTGGCCACCTCGTGTCTTTTTTGTACACTATTTGCTAGACTATGGATCGACTTTACGCAAAATAAAAATTCTCTACGTCCTTTACTAGAAAAAGGACTACTTCTATTACTTGTAGCGTGTCCAAGATAATGTAACGATAGTCTGAAATTTTTATTTTTACGCTTCTATATTTCATCATTTTTATGACATAAATTTATGACAAAATTGAGCAGATCGAATTGAAAATAGTGAAAATATTCCAAGAGTTATTATTGTTGGTTTCCTAAGACGATTAGGAAAAGAATTCAATGTATAGGGTAAGGTACACAATTACTACGGGAGTGCCAATTATTATGCCTATATTAATTATGACAAGAAAAAAAACCGTTAATACGACTACTAAAAAAAACTTCAATGAATGACTTGTTTAAATGTCACCTTCGAGATATCCTTAAAAGACCTTTGTCCATTTTAAAATGGAATTGAGTTTATTTCCACTGTTTTCTCCAAACTATATTTCACTTTTCGAGGTGTAACGCAAAATGAGGCTATATGCAAAATTTGAACTGTTTGTGAGAAAATCTTACAATATTCTAGTTGTGCTCATTTTTACGTAGTGTTTATTATGGAGATGTCTGAAAGTCTCTATTTAAAAATTGATGTTCTTATTTCGATATGGGAATGCTCAAAAGTTGTCACTTTACGAAAGAAGGATTTTTTGTTGAACACTAATGTTGAAAGATTGGATTTCGTTAACAATGTGCCGCTTTCTAGACCACTGTGCTACCACTGTGTCGCGAATCGGATATTATAATCGAAGATCTTTTTTATACTGAATACGGAGTCCCGGGTGTCTCCTTGAAATTACCGCCCCTCGAATACTCATACACATTTCTAGCATGGTCAGGCTTGCTATAATAGCTTGCTATAGCAACCTGCTTATTTATTTAATAGCTATCGCGCCTGTGTTGTATAATGAAACTCGATGAATAATTTCGTTGTGGGTGTTACGCCGTTATTGTGTTAATAGGTCACAGAGAACTTAACTAATCAAATCGGATTAGGTTTATTAGATTTTATAGTTATTCGATTTGTTGCTATCCTACGTTTGACATGAATAAACGAGGAATTTTATTCCAACAGTTTCAATGTCGTAGCAGCAATAAATTCATCGATCACGAATATGTTAAAAAACGCGGTAAAAACGGTGTATAAATTATGTTATAAATCAACGTCTAACGATTTGTTATTTTCAGTATTGCATAAAACCAGATACATAAGGGACTAAATTACTGTTTAAAAAAGAGATATTGCAGTGCCCCCACAGTAATTGGGTCCTTTGCTCTATGTCTAATAAACATTCGGACAAATAAATAACTTCGACTGATTGAAAAGTTACTCCGAATTTGTATATCGCAGACGATCTCGTTTCACTTCACGAATTAATTACGAAAAATTCTAATTAACACTTTAGCTACCCGGAAGTCTATTAATAGTGCCTATCATGCTGTATCTAAAAACAGCTTGACAATTTCATATTGAACGATAAGCACAACAAATCCACGAAGTCGCATTGCCAAAGGCGACTGTTGTTAAGCTGGTCATTTTTGCTGAACAATTTGTTTAAAAATCCTCGATTATTTACCTTGAAATTCTGAAACATCGTTAAGTAATCGCCGTCGAGGGAAGAGCGGTAATTTGTCGGTTAATGAAACAATGTACGACTGTTTGTGATAAACAATCGCGAGCCGAGCCGTGGTCCGACTCGTAGTTATTAAATTTTTAATGTTGCATTATACGATCGAATAGTGTTCTTGACAGGGCCAGCCCTTTAAAAGCGAATATCCGTGTCGGTGGCAGCGTGATTTCGAAAGATTTTTGACATTCCCGAAGGGAACGCTTAGCTCGAGGGCGTCGGACTGTTTGGTGTAATTTAATTAGGGGAATTACCTTTAAAAAGTAGAATAACCATCTCGGCGGCTTTCGAGGCAACGCGTTAAAGATTCCACGAGCGAAACTGACGGACTCGCCAAAATCAATAATAGAACATCACACCACCTTTCGGCGGCACATTCAAACACAAAACGGATATTTTCCGCGTTCGCACTTTGCTTTTTTGGAACAAAAACTGCCGCAACGCATTCGCCAAGCGCATAAAATCCATCGTATACCGTAAAGACTCCCGAACACATTAGTTTTTCGTCTTCGACGGTGCGGAAGCGACAATTATTCTGTAATTGTCAAAGCGCGACCGATCGCAACGGGCTAAACTCGCTCCGAAAAATTATCTAAAACAACTCGGAAGCTAATTAGTTGTTTAATATCGATGAACGTACGTTAGACGTACTTACGTTACAGTATCGAAATAATTGGCCGTTTCTTCGCATAATTGAAACGCCGCCATTTCGTATACGTAATGACGCGTTGCTTCAATGATTCACGTTCAACAACTCGTGCACTATCTAATCAATAGTGTCTGTGGTAATGGCAATGGCAATGGTAATGGTATAGTTTAAAAATTCTCTATGCAAAATATTTGCAAAAAGAGTACAATAAAAAAAAACGAAACCTATAACAATTTATAATGATTACGGATCTTCGTGTATAATAAAAATTGTTTGCGTCAATTGTGCGAAACTGGATTAGACATTTCTTTCTCACGAACTTCATTTGTTTCAATTTGTTTCCAATTACAGCTACTTATTTTTGGCATAAGCGCATAAAATTCGCCGTCTCATTATTACCGTAAGTGAATGCTAAAGTATTATCGTTGTACAACACTATCACCACAATTCAATTCAAATCAGTGTACAAAAATTACGTTATTGGCAGACAAGTTCCATTGTTTGGAAAACCGAGGGTTTACTTGACTCTACTTACTAGTAGTATTCTACTAGTATTTACTATTCCATTACTACTTACTGTTCCATTCCCCGGTGGTAAATGTATATAGACAGCATTTTGTGCACGATAAGAAGGCAATGAATCATACAAATCATGAAAAACCTGCGAACTGTACTCCATTAGATGACACGTGGGAAGCATGGTGACTTTGTCTCGTTTCATAATGAATTCAGAAAAGCTGTATGCTCCCTACGAATACCTGATTAGTTGACCAAGAAAAACCGATATTCATTTTTCATTGCAACGGACAAAAAAAAATGAACATTGAACGGTGACAGTAACGCGCAATCGCGTGTTTTGAAGGCTGCGGCGGAACACGTACGTCATTGGATGCAAAGATGCAATAATGCTGACATTCGGAATGACCTACGCCCGGAAGATTCAGGTGCGAATTATGCAATTCGAAAATACGGCCTCACGGCCGACTATGTGGAAACATTAACATCGTTTTGGTGTTGCGCAACACGATTTCCGGGCAAAATCATTGTTTTGCTTTGATGCTTCACTTGTCGAAAATTATTGTCGAACGATTGCTTGTAATCTAACCATTCAGTTTGGTACCGCTGCACATTGACATTTCTTGCGTGTGTTCCTTCGAAATTATTTATGTAACCTCTGTATCGAATATGGAAGATAATATTCATACATTACGATATAAGCATAGCTGTGAGTACTTAACAAATTGATAACGCTATCACTGTACAAATATATTCGTTGGTTATTCGAAATTGTTGGAAAATAAACAGAGCCACCGAGTAGCGGTAAACAAAAAATAAGGGATGTTATGAGAACTTCGCGATTAATTTAATTAATTAAAAGAATGGAACGATAGGCTTGATTTTACGGTATTTACGTGTCGTTGATGAGATTCGTGTTCGAAGAAGAGCGACCACTGAATAAAAATGCACTTATAAGATCAACGAGGCAACAGTAGAAACTTTAGAGGAATCGTACGATAACGATGTGTAATTCTAAACTTTTTAAAAATACTGAAGAGAATTTATATTTGTTTCCCGTATCTTGCAGTTTCTATTTTGCATAGAGATCCGCAGCTCGAGTTTCAGCTGACGATGTTGGCAGCAAACTTATCTTCTATTGTGACTTTCTTCCTCTCTGTTCTGTTGAAGATGGTACCGTTAAACGCCGGTGATTCGTTTGGACGCGGAAAGTGGGTCTATGCGCTCGAATAATTTGCTTTATGGAATTACCGAACCAAGTCCAGTTACCAGTATCGACGTGTTACCGATACTAAACAAAGAAGCACGGATAAACCGGTCGTACATCGAACAAACACGCCGAAAGTATTTTTAACACAGCCTATCAATCATCTCCAAAGAAAAAAACCGACAAAATCAAGTCATTTAATCATCGTTAATCAAAACTGCAGGGTCAACGCGTTGATCGCCCACTCGGCGACCACGAAAATAGGGGAAAAATCAAAGCAATTTGTTTGGCAAAATAAAAACTGAGACATCAAGATTTATGGTGTAATTTTTCAATCCTCTTACATATTACTGGCTGTGAGCAAAAGCACCGCCATTGAGCAATATTATCTGCTCGGCACAATAATGAAAGTATTATTGATATTAGACTGCGGATTTATATGCAAAATACAGCATATAACACTTGTTGCTACCCTATTTATAGATAGTATATTTTTCCACTCCGACAGAATTGACAGAAGCATTAATTTAAAATGAAATGTTTGTGACGCTTATTGTTGAAGGATTAAATTAAATATCGAAAACCCAAGTCATTCGAATGGACGTAACAATTTTACATCTACAATTACCCAGCATCCCTGAACCTGTTGCCATTAAAGCTTTGCTTTGTATAATTAGAGCTTGTACAGCTATTACGTCACAAACCATCGAAAGAGCACGGCAATTCGTGTTTGTTTGCTTCGAAAAATGCGTCGTTGCTGCTAAACATTATTTTACAATTTTTTACATCAGTAATTATACTATTCTGTTTAACTTACTCTAGCTTCTACTTGAAAAAAGGTACGATTTTTGACGAATTTGATTTAAACATTGGATTTTGCAAAATACAGTTCGTTTCTTGAATAATCATATTTTTGCGGGAAGAATCATGACATTTTCTAATTGCAATTCTGGTCTTTTTAATTGCAGAAATAAGAGTATAATTTGTTGTTATTTTACTTTTCTTAAAATTAAACCGTACTTGTTATCTCAAATATATCCGCCTTCATTTTCATATTCTTTTGTTTAAATTTTGATAAAATAACATTATCTTGCAAAGTATGCATTGATACGTTGATCTGTGAGTGAAAACATGATCAATCTTTGGTGAAAGATTTGCAGATTACGTGTACAGTTCAAATATCCAAATATTTTCAATGAAATATATAGTTTGTGAGCACGGCATTTCATATCGGCCAATTTATTCTACGAACAATGACTAACGTTATTGCAGTGCAATCGGAAATTCAAAGTTCATTATTGTTCGTTCAACATTATGAAGGAAAAAGATTATCTAACTAATTTAGATACTATTTCTGTGATGACTCGCATAGAATACAAATCGTTTTTGCGACATTGCATCGAATTATCAAGCAGTGAACTCGATTGCACTTATCGTATTTGCTGCAATTCCAACGATCAATTCTAAATAGAATTAATCCGTGGAATTAAATCAGTTACATACCTAAGCTAGCTAGTAATAAATCATACAAATTGACTTGGTCGTATAAATACTTTTACGAGCAACTCCTTATATATTGTATATGCCATTTAAATTAGTCGCGCAGTAATTCCAATGAAAATGTACATGAATTAAACTCGAACTATGGGTTTAAAAATTCTAATCGCAATACACAAATTTTTGGTACTTGAATTAATTTGGGTTAATTTGGGTTTTGTTTAACGGAATTATCACAGTTTAATATCGATCGGATATTTAGTGTTCGAACACTTCTCGGTTCCGCTGTATGTTGTCGACTAGAATCCGCAAAAAGCAAAATAATCGGTTTTGAAAATTCGTTTGGCTGGTTCGCCGTGTAGGAAGAAAGTCGTCGAAGCAGCACGCCCGACAAAAAGAAAGGTTAAAGAACGAGCACGTGTTGACCGTGAACACGTTCCGCGACCCGTCCATGGGCAGTGTTAGTGAGCTTCTCCCATTTTACTACGACCATACGCGATATCCAGAGTAAACGTTAATAGTATCTGTTGGCAGGTGGAATCATTGAGTTTTCCATTGACGTTGTGCGACGCGATTGGTCGGTTCCCGATGTCGGTTCGAACATCCGATTCCGGGCAACCGATCACGTTAGTCGTCACGCCAGACACGCTTTTCTTTCTAGAATAGCGAGCTGGTCATCCGCAATGTTGCCTCTACGCGAAATTTCTCAGACGACGGGTCCGATGAACGCGGTAATATCATTCCCGGATAGTTTATAACGCTTGAGATAACGCGATATCGCTGCGAATCCTCCGCAAAGTGGGGAACGAACTTACAACCCGTTACCGGCGATCACGCCACATCGGAATCCACTGTTTTGAAATCAGTGCCGTAACCACGGTTTGCAAATCCTCATCTAACAATGCTGTACTATCAATCGACGGAACACCGTGTAAAGCTATGTATACTTTGTATACTTGAGCATACATGGAAGATCGAAAAATGACGAGTCGATTTAGTCGACGTGTAAATGTTTTCAGGCTTATAGTGTCCCCCACTTTTTTCTTTTGGGATTAATCGACGGAACACCGTGAGGCATACAGAATCGTGCACTCCGGTACAGAGATGGTCCAAAAAATGACGAGTCGATTTAGTCGACGTGTAAATGTTTGCGATAGTGTCTTCTTCTTTTGTCATTTATCATTAATTGGCAAAACGCCTACAGTATAAAGAATAACTTGAGTACAGAAAAGCTGGAAAATTGACGAGTCGATTTAGTCGACATGTAAATGTTTGTACTTTTGTCATGAATTGGCAAAACACCGCAATAAAGAATAGCGTACCCTTGAGTATACAGAAAAGGTCGAAAAACGACGAGCCGATTTAGTCGAGGTATAAATGTTTGCAGGTGTCCTCCTCTTTTTTCTCTTCAAGTGTACGTCGATTTAGCAGACTTGTAATGTGTACGAACGATTTAGGATTCGCCTACTTCTTTCTTTCGAGAAAGTTGAATTTTGGATGGTGCGGACGGTCGAGGTGTTCGAGCGAAGTAGCAGGTAGAAGTGGCACGCGCTTACCTGGTATGACGTTCGTTGAATCGCAATTTTATGGTGACCACGGAACAAACGAACGCGAAAACGGTTTTCGCGTTGACTCTCTTGCGTGTGCCTCTCTGGCTCCTTCCGGCCGACAACCTCCACGCGACACGAACGTTCTTGCGATACTGACGGGAACACGCTGTGCCCGCCGTGATAATCCACGCTCGACTCGCAATCTACACGGATCCACACAGCACACTGCCGCTATTTCATAAGCATGTAGCGGGGATCGGCTGGCTGTACGATTGCCGGTCGACCAACACTGTTTTTTCCTCCGACAACCAACTGAAAAAATTTTCGGCGAGGAAGTACGCCTCTACATTCGGCAAATCGAGTTGTTAAACCGTTCGGCATTCAGTCTAGAATGGAATGAAAAATACTGAATGGTGCACAATGATATTTGCGGAAGTCTATCAAGGAATCTGTGTGTACACGCGAGTTCATCTTTCGTTAACCCACCCAACCTCGGTCGTTTATGTCCGAAGCAAAATTTCAAACTTGACTTTCTTTCTTATCAATATTTATTTTTCAACAACGATTTTATGTCGAAAAATGCGTACAGGGTGTATCCTCTAAGATTAGCTACTATTGGTAGGCAGTAGAGGATCAAATTATTAGAAAAGGAATAACATCTTTTTCAAAATCGAGAAGATCGAGTTAAAGATCCATCGGATTCGCGTGGTTTATATGCAGAAAGTAGAATCGGTAAAAAGCAGCGCGTATCTTAAAATTTTTAAGTAAATGGCATTATATAATTTAAAATAACTGTAAATTGGCGCCGAGGAAAGGCAGGGATGCATGCGCAGTCGACATTGCAAGCAAGTGAAACGATATTTGTTCTTGCGCGTAAGTTTGTTATTACTGATCGCATAGAATCTCCGGAATCTTCGAGAGATTAATCGGATTTTCGGACGTAACGTTTTCATCGATTGATCAAAATGCCAGGCACACCGATGAAAGAACAAAATGACACCTTGGAAAAGCTGGACACAACGGAACGCCCACCGAATGCGAATAGTGGGCCTGTTGTGCGGGAAATCACTCAAACCGACCGACTCAACAAAAAACTGTTGGTGTCGCTTTTGCAACGAATGAACAAGTCAAACGGTGAGTTCGACAAGTTCATGGAAAAAGACAGCTTCGATCGCAATTCCCAGGATGATAGCGAATTTTAAGTAGTATTGCAAACCCATTTGCCGTAAAACATAACCTAACGTACCGTTGGACTCCGAAATTACCGTTACATGTGCAATTATCGAGGCACGTTCGCGAGGGAAAAACGTGGTTTAAGAATTTCTCCTGTACAGGCTCACAGTCAAGAGTTTGCAAGCATTTCTTTTTTTTTTTTTACTGTTCATACGTTGACAACAGTACATCGAGGTTTTATTACTCTTTCTACATTGTAATAGTAACCATATCAGTGTAAAAATTAATTTCAAAATCATTCCGCAAAACAGCAATCAACGTATTAAGAAAGGAATTGACTTCTCGTTTATGTTGAGAATAGCTGGCTTATCACTTGTTGAAAATGCCAGCTTTATCGAACACCTCTGATTACGATGATCAGGATAATATAATAGCGGAATATGAAAGACGCGATACAGGGGCAGAACAGGACATTGAGAACAGAGATGTAGGATTCAAGAATGAAGAAGAGGAACAGGGTGAGAACACTGCAAGAAGAGTGGACCCTTCAACTTCTAAAAGAACTACAGCGTGGAGAACAGTGCCAAAACTAGACACAGAACGTTTGAAAGGTCCTAAGGGAATACAAACTATCGAAAAATATTTTGAAGGGTTTAAATTTCACGGTAAAGGACAAGAGAAATTAGATCTGGATAGAATTCTGAAAAGAATGGAGCACTGGGCGCATAGGTTGTTTCCAAAATTAGAATTTGATAGTTTCTTGGAGAGAGTAGAGAATCTGGCTTCCAAAAGAGATCTTCAGGTGTTTATAACAAAGTATAGAGAAGATATGATTAGCCCAGACGACAATGTGATGTGTCAGGATATAATAGATGATGATAACGAGAAGGAACAAGATGAGCCGATAGATGAGTTTGATTTATTAATTGCTGAACAAATAGAGAAGCAGAAACAAGTTAATCAACAGTCATCTGATACGTCCACAGCTGATGCTTTGTTTGATAAATTAATGTCGGAAACGAATAGTAAAGCCTCTCAGCAGTCTCAACCTGTGAAGGAAAATGCTGGTCCCTCCCAATTAAGTGACGAAGTGAAAGAACGCATAGAAAGGAACAGACAACAAGCTCTTAAAAGAAGGGAAGCAAGACTGAAAGCTATGGAAGAAGAAGCTAAGAGAAAGAAATTAGGAGAAAGTAATGATACAGAATCCAAAAACAGTTGCAGCAACGCACAAATATTGAGTGATATTCCAAGTCTGAAGATCAAAGATTCGCACAAAGTAGAAAATGAAAAAGAGGAAAATCACGAAATATAAAATAATGAAGTCACTTTTATGAACTAGAAGCTGTTGTGAAGAAATTTTGTTATACATAAAAGTATTGAGTGTAGCATTTAGATAAGAATAAGTATAATAAATGAAAAAGACTTTATTACCAAAAATAATATAGTTTCTCTTAAGAATTTGTATAGGTGGAATTAATAAAAACGTAATACAAATTGTACATTTCTTTTTACTTAGGTTCTACGTTTTTGTGTACTTATATATAATACATTATTACCACGAATGAAAGCATCGCCATACTTGTCTTTCAACTGACCATTTACATATTCTTCTGTTTGCTCAAGTGCGATATTCATGTAGCCATCGAGACAAGCTAAAACACCTGCAAAATGTGAATGATTAATAACGTAGCATAAAATATTAAAAACAAATGTTTCACCTCTGTAATCCACGCCACTATTTAATTTTACAACAACCGGGCGTCCGTGAATTTGTTGTATAAACTGAGATAATGCTTCTTTGCGGCTCATCTGTAAATTAATATTCCATACAGAATGTTATTTACAAATATATTTATATTTAAACAAGTATCTATAGGTGAGGTTAGAATATATTGCTGAAGAGTTTCGAGTCATACTTTGTAGTTATTAACTTAATGTATGCATGTATGTTGATGCATGTAACCTATGTATTTTATTTATAAAACTTAGAGCACTATCCTACTACTTAATGTTTACAAACAATAATCAATGGCTGACTAACAAACACAGTAAGTAAGCACTCTCTACCATCTACTTACTATGTAGAAATACGCTAGGGTACAGAAACATTTTCGTCTTCGCTCATTGGCTAACGAGTTTCTGTTCTTCGCTTTCATTGGCTAACAATTTGAAATTATGTCAAAGCTACAGGACATTCTTATGGCGATTTCATTTGATAACTTTTTAAATTTGAGTAGAAATAATTATGTTTCCATATTTTAAACAAATTAAGAATATTTATAAAATTCAATATTAAACGATATAAACGTAGAACCACACCGTTAACCGTTCAAATAGTTGAATCAATCAAATAGCGTACAATTTGCTCATAAACAATAGTCTAACGGAAGTTAAAAACTTTGTACATAAATAGTTTCAGATCCTATACCGGAAATGTTAAAAAAAAGGCGCAATCGAATTTTTAAAAATTGCACAATTATGATTAAGGGTTTACTTTGTATTTGTACAAGTTATCCATTTTTATATTACTTATAAATTATGTAAGAAATTAACGAGCAGTCTATATTTTAATTGTATATAAAATTTGACATTGTAGAATGAGAATAGCTTTGAAATACTTGTAATAAGGATTGTCTATTGCTTAGTAAATTTTCAGTATCTTTTCTTATCATTGCCGATGGCATCAAGTCCAGGTCAACGCAAAGTGAAATTGTTCGATATATATAAGGTATAGACGTATAGTTCTGGGCACTTCGGCCGTGAGTACGTTCCCTGTCAGCAGTCTGTGTACATATAAACACGATAAGAAATTTGAATCTCTTTAAACGTTCGTTTAAATGGGATTTTATATGTTTCAAAAATTTGTCATTACTTAATGTGTGTCGGTTGTGCGGTTTATAGTATTTTATTCTGTATATTTGATCTTTGCTTGTAGTCGAATTGTAATTACATAAATTGGTGTCTCTATTCTTCCATTCGAGGGATACTATTTTCCTTGTAAACACTATTAAATTACTGCTATTATGGTATATTGGCTGCCAAAAAAGCGTTTCAAAAAAAGGTACTACCATTTTATTCAATTATACTCTAATCTCGGTATTATAGAAATCATTTATTTGCTTGCGATTACTAATCTTTTGATTCTTTAACTTAACGAGCAATTTACAATAATGAAACTAATCCTCTAATACAAATATCAAGTGTAATTATTCCCACTAATTTTAAAATTGTGAAATCGCTATTACAACAAAACGATTTGCTAAAAAGTTATCGAGATTAATCGTTGTGTAATTACTACCGTAAATTCGAAATTTGAAAGTTCTACATAAATAATGGCTAAACATTTATTTGGTGTATGTGTTTCCATTTATGTGAGCCCATTTATTTGCCGGGCAATTATTAAAAACTTTGTATAAAAGGTTGTGTTGTTAAATATATACATAGATATTAAAGAATTTTTAAATATAAACGATGGAGCCAAATTTCACATTTAGGTAACTATCAATGTTACATAGTCATTATATATGTGTCAATTTTAATCGTTAACTACGTTTTTCTTTTGTCACAAACAACAGTCACTTTGATACACAAATATTTACATCCTTATCATACTTACTTATATAACCAAATGATTTCATAATGATATAGGAAACCTTTTCACTATTGGGAAAAAATATGCTGCAAAGTCCAATCTGTATATGAAGAAATAATTACACTTTCTTATGGTAGCAAATAATGTGAAATCTTTATTTATTTATATTTATTTTCTATGTATTATTATCCTATAGTAGTTCCTTCGAACAACTTTTACGTAAATAAGTTACCTTAAAAGGAGGAATTAGAAAAGGTGCCATAGATTTGGTAGCACTAACAAAAATGCAGGCTACTGATCTATTGTTAGCGGCAGTGGCACCATTCATCATTCTTGATATTGGGTATACGGGAATGTAAGTTGCTCTGTTGTACTCATGATTCAGTCACTTGTTCGTTTATTTAAAATTTATATCTATGACCTCACTTTTCATTTTCTGCTTTACACTTATGTTTATCATATGTCATTAATACTCTTGGCCATTTTAAATCACTCTTAGTTCACACTGTGTTAATTGGAAACTCCATTCAATAATTATACTACTTCCAACAAAGCAATTTCAAGTTAACTGAGCATACAAGTATTCCTTATTTGTAAATGAATGAGTAATAAACGTATTACAACACTTTATGACTCATCACCAGTGCAGAAGATTTTCTAATGCTAACGAACACTTTTACATTACATAACACAGCACTATCTAACTTCGACGAACAACAAGTAATATTTGTAAGTGTAGCCCATAAACAGTATATTAATTAAGTTGATTGAGCAAATTGACTAACAATTTCACAAATCTATTTTCTATAAATGTAAATTAGTAATAGGCATTCCATTGTAAAACCTTCTTTATTTCTGTATTTATTACTTTGTTAATTGTGCATTCTACTTTTTTGCAAGTTTGATAATATCGGCTATATCTCTTTTTATTACATCTTTCCTGTTGTAGCACTTAAACATAATGTGTAGTGGAATTGAAACACGTTTGGGTGGCATATGGTAAAAGGATAAAGACAAATTTTTGAAATATTTTATTAAGCATACAAAATATAACATATGAACTGTTTCATTTGCAAAAGTTTCGTTTCTGTGTTTCAAATCTGTATACGAATTGATTATTGATTTAATTATAATAAATATTTATGTACATCAAACTGCTATGAAATTCGGAAGGTATAATTTCAGAAATGTATTATGTCTTCGTTGCTATTTAGTTAATGGTTTGTTGCGAAAATTGTGGTGTTTTTGTTGTTATGTCTATTTGTAACTTTCTTGCATGTTTCAATGATAAACACAACTAAATTGTTCTCTAAAAATTAAAATAAAAAATTTATAACGTACACAAAGCATTGTTCTGTATCTACACGTATTAAATTTTTTAATTACTTCTATATAGTATTAACAAAATTTCATTATAAATTATTAACAATAAGATTAATTTACATTACAGATATTTATTTTGGGTGATGAAAGCATCAATAATTACATACCTTGTCATATTTGGGCTTTTGCCTCTTATATTTCATTATTCTTACACTATACAGAGAAAAATACTCTTTTTAAATTTTCGTAAGTATTTCGATTCAAATATACATCGTTAAATGAAGGAATTTTTTAATGAGATTGTTTTGCTTCAAATATGATTAACTTAATTTTTTACATTGTTCTATTCATGTTAGTACAATGGCCACTTAACGTAGACTTAACAAAGCCAGAGTCAGTTGGGATGAAAGGTACAAGAAACTTTTATTTAAATACCGATCAGGAAATACAGATAGGAGTATGGTAAGTAAACATGTATAAATTAATATTTTTATGCATTCACTTTATATATCCATTTATACATTATTTCCAGGCAAATACTACCTCAATCATTATTAAACGATTCCACTATTGTAACTGATAATGATTATGACAATGCGTTGAGTCATGCCAAGCTACCAATTTTTCTCTATATGCATGGTAATAGTGGCAATAGAGCAAGTGGTCACCGCTTAGAATTGTATAAACTTTTTCAATTGTTAGATTATCATGTAATATGTTTTGATTATAGAGGTATGTATAAGATACTTTGATTATTAACGCATTTATTTATTAACACTAGGTTTACGGAGCACTAAAAGTGACTATTTTACATTACCTTCTAAAAATAATTTCTCATAGATGCCTCTTTATACTTTGAATAATCGTAAATTAAAAATATTAGAACGCGTCCTGTAAACCTAGTGTTAAACATTTATTTAAACACTTCGAAATTTATCTTTCCTTTTTCATAAAATTAGGGTATGGAGATAGTGAGCCAGCTGATCTTTCTGAAGTAGGTGTGGTAGCAGATAGTAAGTTTGTACTAGAGTGGTTGTTGAAGAAAGTAAATGGTTCGTCTTCTGTATTTGTATGGGGCCATTCTCTAGGAACTGGGTAAATATACTGAATTTGTTTTAAAGAAATATTGCAAAAGAAAAAAGAAGACATAAACGTAAGTTTTTTTACTTCTTACAGTGTTTCTACTCATGTGTTGGCATTATTAGCACAAAAAAATATTCAACCAGCCGGTTTGTTCCTAGAATCACCATTTAATAATATTGCGGATGAATTAAGCGAACATCCGTTATCACAGGTATAATACACTATAATACAAAAATGACCCAGTTGTGTAAGACACTCCATATAATATTGAAATAAGTATACATTACATTTTCCTTTTTAAGATCTTTAAACATTTACCATGGTTCCATTGGGTCATTGTGGAACCTTTTTATGAAAACCATCTGCGTTTCGAATCGGACAAGCACATAAAAAATGTTCAGTGTCCAGTTATGATTCTGCATGCGGAAGATGATAATGTAATACCATTTTTCTTGGGTGAAAAGGTATAGAAACATTTCATATTCAAATTTTGTAATGATTAAGTAGCTATAAATGTATTTGCATTTTCAGTTGTATAAAGCAGGTATAAGTTATCATGGCAACGATACCAATCAAATTCAATTTACACGAATAGAAGCGTCGCTCGGTCTCGGACATAAATACATATGTCGATATAAAGAACTACCTAATATAGTTAGGTAAGTACTAATTATAATTCTATTACAATATTGATAATATGTTTCGATAACACAATTTTATTGATAATACAATTCTTTTTCAGATCATTTGTAGCCGAGGCATATAAGAATCAGACTGATTAAATAATGTATTGACGAGAATAACTATATCACAATACACGTATTTTTACAATAGACGTTAGCAGTTGACGCATATAAATAATATAATTTGAGGTTGCAATGAAAACAGTGATTTGACACTTAAAATATTTCTGTTTTTATCATTAATTGTCATATTCTTAATACTCTAAATACGTTGCACTTTTCTTTAAATGCACCAATTTGTAAAATTTATACAAAATTAAAATTTCGTTGGACAATTTCTATTGTTCAGTATTAATCACAGTTCAAGTGCACATAAAATATGTTAAAATTTTACTACATTCGTTTTAGTGATAACAAATGAAACTTTGTTCAAAAACGCTAACACGAACGATTTTTATGTTTCTTGTGGAATAGGACATTATGTGATAATGGAGTCTATGCTGTGATAGCTATTTTAAGGCCATCAACAGTATTTATTATTTTGTACCCGTCAATGAGCGTGACAGCTTTACAAATCCGTGAATACTCAGCAATTTTAGGTTTTATAAAATAAAGTGGATAAGTATTCACAATTATGTGCATATTATTTATAATGTATTTCAAAATATTATTTCTGTACCAGTATACTTCATGTTCTTTGTACAAATAAAACAACGAATGGTGGTGCTATTGTGCAATATTGTTTGTTGTTTTCATGAATAGGTATGTACTATACATTAGGAAACATAAATTATATGAATATTTAATTAGCCGTTAAAGTGATCCCATCATAACTCTTACAGTCAATAGCGCATGCTTTAAATCATTATAATCTGAATGACGAAAAAAATAGTAAAAATTGCTTTTCACAATTTTATTGTTTGGACTTGTAACGAAAATTAAAAAAAAATGTGTTTCGTAGATTCATATAAATTATATATTCATGTTGAAAATTACATCGAAATTGGTCAATTGGTTTACGAGTTAAACTATGTGGAGGCTTTCGAAAATGAGAAAGAGTGATTGGTTTCAAGGTTTCCCCTACAATCTGCAACATTGTGAATTGTCAGCCAACCAGAGCACAAGAATTCTTACTGTATATATAACACCAGAGCTGCTAACACTGTCATACTCACAACAACGCAACAGGTTTCACACTGACTACATATTGTATGTATGTATATTTCATTGAAAAGACTCCAATTTCTATTGTTGCTGTTGAGTAATTCTGCTATACATTAACTCTGCTATACATTTGAAGTTCAATTAGACTTTATAGGTTAATTTTCATGGAACAGGTTTGCTACGGCCGTTGGCGGGAGTTTTTCGACCGAGAAATCACAGGGAAATAAATGTAAATAGAATGGGGATTAATTGGGGCATTATTTATAATCGGAATTCATTAAAAAACCCTACATTTTACAAATGTTTTTTGATGTAACCTTTTTAAAAATAGTGTATTCTAGTATATGTTACAACATAAAGTGATTAAATAACCATGTTTACGTAAATAAAGCCAACAAGTTATTTATAGAAAAATTATTTAAACCTACAGGCTAGAAGAGATTAAAAAAGGAGATTTAATTTTATAGAAGAAGTCGTATAGATGGCAATTAGTAAGTTTTAAAATATTAATCAATGTTCTACAAGCTCACTCAGTGCATGACAATATTTACGTAATAGTAAAAGCTGTAACATGTGGGCAATGATTGTTAAATGTTTATTAAATTACACTTAAACTAAAGCGTTAATTAAAATAATAAATCACTTTTATGTTAGGTACAGAGTCTCTGGAGCAAGTCAAAGATGCTAAAACTATGGCAACCAAACAGAATAATGATTCAAGGAATTCTGAAGAAAAACTTGAAACCAATATTATCTTTGGAAAAAGGAAATGTTCCATTGCACAGACAGATAATTCTATATCAAAGAAATTGTGCAATAATTCGGATTTGACTATGACTCTATCTAATTTATCACATAATTCTTCTGTTACTAGTGAATATGGGAGTAATGTTTCTCATACTTTAATTAAATTCATGCATCAATTAGATTTGTCGATTCTTTGCTTACTTAGAAAGTATGTGTATAAGGAGAAATATCCTTTAATGTCACTATCATATGGAAACTATGACATAGATAAATTTAATAATATTTTTCTATGCTGCAACAATAAATCTGTTTATGTACAAGTAGAAAGTGTAGATAGATATTATACAAATAATGCTCTTAGTTATAGTAGACTATTTGGTAAGGACAAACGATCTGTTTCCTTAAATGATTATTTCGATAGTTATGTTAAACATGTCATTTCTAAGTCATGTAATTTATCGAATGATATAAAATATCTTGTCATTTATACTAATTCAGGCTTGGATCTTACAAAAGATAAAAAATTGAAAAAAGGACGATTTAAAAATTTTTATGATTTTAAACTCGATAGCATAGACATGAAAGAATGTGATATTTTAAAAGATTTTCTGTTTACAAATGATAATGCACAAGGGCGCGACTTTTATCAGTTTTCTCGAGATAAAACATCGATGGAAGAACTTTTGAATCGTTTGGAATTTTCACCTGTTATATATAAAGCAATGCAAGAAAGGAAACTTTCTCAGGAATTTGAAAAAGAAATAAAAAAGACATTTTTTGAGAAATTAGTATTTGCAGTAAATCAGCCTGACAGAAAAGAACTGAACAGTATCGTTAAAAGGGAGCTAGAAAAAAACAGTAAAATTCTAGACAATTACACAGATTTACAAAATAGAGTATTACAAGATTTAATGGTCCCATCAATGCATAAGAAACTTGATTTCCCTGTCTCTGTGATTACATACGAAGCCAATGTATTAATGTTCTTCTTACATGCCATGTATTTACATAAAAGCATGTTATCCATAAATTTTGAAGAAAAAAGCGATGATACATCTAATGATATCACTGTGGATTACAGAGGTAGAATCACTTATGTAAAGACTCATGCTACAAATAGTAGAATCGGTTATAGTCTGTTATTTCCTATCAAACGACTGGAGAAAAAAAGTGCTTTTTCTATTAACAGACATTTCTCTCTTTTCATCAAAGAATCGACAAAGAATATAAGATATTTTATTATCTATACTAACACAGACTTGGATCTCACAAACGACAAAGAACTGAAAAAAGGTCAATCCAAAGACTTTTATCCTTTAAAGTTCAATACTATAGATATTCAAAAGAAAAGGTACAAAATTTTAAGAGATTGTTCGTGTATAAATAAGAATGGGCTTTATCAATTTTCAAAAGACGAAAAAACACAGGAAAAGCTTTTAGATCTTCTACAACTGCCTCCTTCTTTGCAAAAAGAAAAAGACGAAGGGAGATTTTCTGATGAGAGTGAAAAAGAGGTGAAAAAAAAATTTTTAAAGACGTTAATATTTGCGGTTGACCAGACTAGTGAGAAAAGCTTGAATAGTATTATTAGAGATGAAATCGAAAGAAATGATAATGTTCCGTATAACTATGAAGAATTATGTGAACTAATGTTGCGTTGGATAGAGTCCCATGAATTTGACTGCATTACAAGGGAAATCATGGAAAGGCTTTTAGACGACATAAGAAATAATAGATCGAGTTTCCAGAAAATGGAAGATAAGGACACTTAAAAGATTTACTAAAAGCGTGGTCGGCAGAAAACGAAATAAATTTACCAAGTATGTCCAGCATCTTAAACAAAGCGGGAAGTAACGCTCTAAAAGCATTTGAAAGGCTGTATAATCTATGGTTTCACGAAGAAGGGGATGAAGTACAATACTTAAAAAATCTAGAGAGAGAGGGAGAAGGTTTATTTCACAGAGCGAGATTCCAAACATTTTCAGTTCTTCGTATAACAAAAAATGTGCAATCCATTAAGTACAAATTGAAAAAATTGATATAGTTGATCATTCAACACGATACTAGTAATTATAGTGACAATACTTTGCAAAGTTGAAAAGTTGGTGTGTCGGACAGCTTACAGAATATTTTGTACTTTTCCAATAAAATATGTTATTCAACTGACGACAAATAATTTTTGTAAAATAAAAAATGCGTATGAGTATGTATTTATTTTATAAATAAATTGTATTTACTTTTGTATTATAAACTCTTCGTTTCTAACATAGAATTTAGAGAAAAATGAGAACAACGTTGGTACTAATTTTGAAATGCCCGCCACAGGTATTTATAGTGACAATACGTTTCACTAGAGAATGCTCGAGTCGTATCAACAAAATAGTGTGTGTACAGTAGTAGGCAGTTTCCTTTATCCCAGCAGCAAATGTTGGTAAACTATTGTATTTTTTTATTATATATTTTGCAGAAAGTTATTTTAGCTCCCTGTGCTTCGCTATCCCCAAAATAAAGGAAAAGTGTGTATCACATGTTCACAGTTATTATATATCTGTATATTATATGTATATACACACATACACATGTTAAATATTCATTTTTCACAATCAAATCGTAACAATTTTTGCAAAACTATGCAGGGTGATCAAGGTACCCAAATTTATCCAAACATTCACTTTACTGATACTAAACTCGCTGCGCATGCGCGCAAAAAAATCCGTCCCATATCTCATCACTGTATTCGGGTTGAATCTGCATTGCGAATATACACTTATATATAACGATAACGTCGTGGAAATTAAGGTCAGCGTGTATACAATAGTAACCTGGCAATAATTATAAACATTTACTGAATTTGACGGTATTTGCGGGGTATCAATCGTTGTTTGTGTTCTGTTGAGCGACACCAATTTTTGCCGAATCTTGATCGGCAGTTTCGAGAGAACTTTCTGTGAGCGTGTAAAGTGCCCTTTGTTGGGCACAAGAAAGAATGACGTTTTTTCCTATGATTCCACAAGAAGACATGCCAGACAGCGGGGCTGTTTATCAACCCACAACAGTGGGTTACACGTATGGCAGTGGTGGTGACGGTGCTGGAGGAGGCGGCGGGTTCAGAAGTAGTTTCTGGAGGATCATATCCCGGCACAAACTCAGTTCCAGAAAATGGTTCGAATGGGTATTGCTTTCAGTTGCTTTATCATTTACCGCTGCTGGTTTGACTACCATGCTGATCTGTTTAGTATCAGATGACACGCCACAGGAAAATAAGACAGAGGTAACTTCAACATTGTTTATTAACCTTTCAATACAGATACGTCTTGCTTCTTGTGTACGTCAACATCTATCCTTATTATTCTTTGACAACTTCACATTTCATATTTTAAGTACACAGTACGTTCGAAAAGTTCCCAAATTAGTACAATAGAGAAATAAAATTGTTTGCGGAGTCTTCTTGCGAGTTATAGAATTTATTTACCTTTACATCTTTGTAACAGGTCTTTTTTATTAGCAATTTAATCCTAGGGAATGAATACCATTTTAGGGAATTACCATGTATATTTTTTTTAAATGTCTGATCATTGTTTATGCTTTTGCAAATGAAGCAAGCACGAAGAACAACTAAGGTAATAAACTAGAAAATAAAGATTGTTGATTTATTTTCTAGTTAAGATCTGTTGGAGTAATTTAGATAATAAACCTAAATGTATAGAACAATCATTTATGTACAACGTTCATTTGACCTGTTAAAACATTCTCCGAAACAGCTTCATTTTAATTAGTTGCTTTCGTCTGTAGTTTCTGTATTTCTGTATTCCTTGTTAATCATATGTAGGATATAAATTAAGATACAATTGTAGATGAAGGTGGATGACCATCCAACATCTAAAACAAACGTAGAAGAACACATCGAAGATGCTTCGACAAGTTCCATAGCATTAGGTGCTGGTATAATGCTGATAGGAGTGTTGTTCGGTCTTGCCTGGGCTTGGCTTCGTTTCTTCCGTCGTGAGCAGTCTCCAAGAAGTGAAATGGTCGGGAGCAGTGGTCAGGTAGGCATAACATTTTTCAAGTACATTTTATGTTTTGAGTTTTGTTTTATTTACCGGAAGCGATGCATGCTCTGGTTGGAACGTTCGTTTCTTTATCTTATATACGCGTTGCTATGAGGAAAGATGTTGGGCGGTTTGAATCCATCGACTGACTTGCTGGTGGGTTCCACTTCGCAGTACGGGCCAGTACTTACGGAGTTGCCGAGCCAACTAAAGCTGAAGCAGTCTTCACACGACACTCCAGCAATACCGCTTTCCGATCAGGAAGAAGAGACACGCACTCTAATGCAGGACTCTACGATTCCTCCAACTGTTTCTATCGGCCCTAATACTATTGCTAATCAGATTCCAGGTTGAGTACAAAGGTTAACTGCATCAATGTGTAGTAAGAACACATGACGTGGACACTGTTTACGAATCTTTAATTTTTATGTGAATCAATTGGAATCGCAGTCTTTACCAGTTTGCCATTTACTTGACTTTCTCGTGAACAAAACATTTACTCCTTTTCGACTTTTTTTGGTAGCTATTTTGACATTAGTTCTTTAAACTTATACAAACACTTTTCGTTTGCTTGTTCAATGAAAAAAAATGTAAAAAGTTTTGTTTTTATAGAGTATCAGCACAAGTACTAATGTAAGGTTTCTATGTCCATACTTCTGTTACTTAAAATTTTATCTATTTCCGTTTACCTATGCATTTCTCCACTCCGTCCATTATCATTGGTGATATGTTAGATAAGCATTGGATCCAGATGCTATAAACATTCAAACGAAATGGTTTCAAATGTATTTTCCAGAAAGTTCTTTTCGTTATTGTTTAAATGCATAGCATGATTAGTAATAATAGCAATACCAATCAGTTTGGTGTGGTAGTAAGTTATAGTTGTAAAGTACCAGTCTTTGAGAAAGACCATTTAAGAATGCATGTATAAATAAATAATATTTTATTCTGTCTAAATTGAATGTAATGGCAGCATTAAGTGTGACTGACAATATACATAACAAAATATTTGCTCATCTGTATGTATATGATAAAGAATGAGCGATATTTACAAAGTAAACGGATATGTATACATATAATAAGAGTAACTTACATAAATTACGGCATAAAGCAATCCTATCTTCTGAAATTAAGTCAAAAAAGAGTGCGATATGGGCTAGTGAAGGGAAAGCACTGCACAATTTTTGTTATATTGCTTTACTGGTTTTGTACTTGTGTTATTTGTAATTAACAAATCGAATTACATACAGTTTAATTAGCACGTATGTATATTATAATAACAAGTAAATTTTTTATAATACAATATTTTATCCTTTAATGGAGTTTTGGAGTTAATTTTACTGATTTTTCATATTAATATTGAGACTGGGTCATACTGTGTATATATAAGATAATCTACACACAATCTGGAAAGATTATCGAAGTATTTCTAAGTGCAAAATTTTTTATTTATATGTGATATAATTTTACTTTGTATTAAAATTACATTTACGACGAAAGACCAATTTTTCTCATATGTATAAAATATAATTATTCATAAGTATCGATATAATTTATCTTAATAATTTATAAGTTTAACTGTAACCAGTTTACCGAAGCCTTTTGCGACTCGAAGTCGAAGTGTTTTAATTGTTCATAAGAATTTATGAATCAGTATACTTTGGAGATGGTCAAACAAACTTCTGAAAACTTTATCTGGATTCAATGCTATCATAGAATGAATATGTATATGTTATTACTTTTCCAACAATTTATGTAAAATCCAATCTGTAGAAGTTATACATATAATTTATGCAATTATTTGTGTAAGTATTCTCCTTATATAAGAAAAATAAATAATTGAAAAGAATATTTTCAATCCGATGTATTCCTTTTATTGATTTTTATTCATTTAATGTAAATATCTTAGTTCTGTACTAATTTAGTGAGAAAGATCTTACGTAAGAATTAGGCATTAGACATTAATCATACAAAATTTGAATAATGCGCGTTGATTCGTCAATTTTAACATTAACCGTGCGCATGTGCGGTTTCTCACGATTCAAATTTGAAGTTTTTTGAAAACAGTGTAGAAGGTTAGGTTGTCTTGCAAGCATGACTGTACATAATTAATTTATAAATATTGTTATCAATATCTGTTGATTTAAATAGTAATTTCGTTTGTATGCTATTGCGTTGTACTCTTTCGAAAATGAGTAAAAAGTTGAAACTTAATACGCTTGCATCAACGAGATCTTTACGATCCGGAAATAAAGCCGGTAACGAAGATGCATCGAATACAACTTCGAAGTATTTTGATAATGAAGAAAACATTACATTGTCGCGAAAAACTGCGAAGAAAAAGCGTACACCGGTAATAATAAAATACGAAGAAACAGAGAGTGAAGATCAACTAAAAAATCAGGATGTGAAAACTGAAAATTTAAAAAATGAAATTGTGAAAGAGGAGATCACGGCGAATGAAAACAAATGGATGCCAGCAAACTGGGAAACTATTTTAGAGAACATTAAGGAAATGCGCAAATACGAAACAGCACCAGTGGACGAAATGGGTTGTCACAAATGTGCAGACCCGAAAGCTCCTGCGAAACTCTCTAGGTATCAATCATTAATCGCACTGATGCTCAGCAGCCAGACTAAAGATCAAGTTACTCACGCAGCTATGCAAAGATTGAACACCTATGGATGTTCACCAGAAGTATTAACAAATACTCCTGACGAGGTTCTTGGGAAACTTATATATCCTGTTGGATTTTATAAGGTATAATTTCTTGCAACTTAATAAATCTAAAAATTGTTCCTATACATACGTATATTAGGTCAATGCAGAAATTTATGCCTGATTTTGTATTAAAATATGGACAAGGAATCGTGCACTGACCTAATAGAATGAGTACTGTATAAAATGCTTATTTAATATATAACAATGTGTTTTAGAGAAAAGTGGAATATATTAAGAAGACATCCAAGATCTTGATAGATAAGTATGGAGGTGATATTCCTGGCACAGTGAAAGAATTATGCGATTTACCTGGTGTAGGACCAAAAATGGCTCATATTTGCATGCAAATTGCATGGGGACATGTATCTGGCATTGGTGTAGACACACACGTGCATCGTATTACCAACAGATTAAAGTGGGCAGAGAAACCAACAAAAACTCCAGAAGAAACCAGGATCGCATTGGAGAAATGGCTTCCAAAAGAGCTATGGAAGGAGGTAAATCATTTGCTTGTTGGTTTCGGACAGGAAATTTGTTTACCCAGATTTCCGAAATGCTCTGAATGCCTTAATAAAGATATATGTCCGTCTTCCACAAAACGTGAAAAGAAAAAGGAGACTTAATTTTTTGGAAATATTTATTACAAAGTATATTTATTTACAGTATTAAGAAATTGAAATAAAAAATCTTCAGCGATTCAACTTTTTCTTAAATTTTCCACTACGCTTCTGAGCTTTCTGTACTCTTTTCAATTTTCTCATACTTTCCTTTTTATTCTTGTTGCGTTCTAACTTCTGTTTTTGTTGAAATGCTTTACTCTTTTGTACGTGCTTCAATGCAGCTTTCTTAATCTCTCGTTTGATATCTTTCCTAGTACCAATTGTTTTATCTTTTGACTTAGGTTTCAAGTGTTTAACTTCTTTCTTTTTGTTTAATGTCATTCCTACGATTTCTTCGTTGTTTTCTGAATTTTGATTATTCTCCTCCTCTTCTTCTTCTTCGTCTTTTTCTTCATTAGGACCTTCATTTTCACCGATAAACGCATCTTTTTCTGCAAGATCCGCAACGTTTAGCTCTAGAATGCTAACAGTATGTCCTTCTGTTTCGTATTCTTGTTGAGACAATAATTGTTGAATTTCCGGAATGTCTCTGCTGGACACTAAATTTTTATAACGTTCTCGTGCCTACAAAAACGATGTATATTATTGTCATATTAAGGGGATGTGGCTGTACAAATACTTACTTCCTGTTTAATTTTTTTTCGTTCCTCTTTCAACTGTTGTTGCAATTCCTCTTGAGCTTTCTTCTGCCGTTGCACTTTTCTTTTATGGAATCCTGTCAAAAATTCTCTGTATTCGGAAGTGTTGAATGTTCACAGTGTTTGTAACCTATATTTATTATTTCATTAATTTAGCTTAGTATAATTACCGTCTTTTCTTTTCGTCAAATACAAGGGTAATTTTTCTACGTTTCTTTGGCTGACTAGGAATTCTATTTACGTTGAGTAATTTTGGTTGCATTTTTGCGTGTAACACCATGGTTGCAATTTAGGTTAGGTCTGCACGACAAAGTTTGGAGTCGCTAAATAGCTTCACGAGTTATGACACCAGAAATCACTGATATCATTTTTTAAAAAGGTCTCTCCTCTAGTCACAGAACATTTTGTGGTCCAGTCAAAATGGCTTCCATAAAATTCATTAGAGAATTTTTGAGAATAGTGGTAGGAAATAAAATATAATATCGATATCATTGATTATATTTTTTTATATTTGAATCTTGAGAATACATTTTTAAGGATGTGAATAATAAAATATTTGCTTAATTCATTCGGAACAATTACATAGAAGCAATCGATCAATAACGATTTCTGAAAATAAATAGAAATTTGAAAACCTCACCATAATTTAGTAGTAAAACATTGTAGCAGAGGGTGCTCGTGTAAAGTTCAAATAATCTATCGAGTGTCTCTACTTAGTTGTGAACATTGTTTGCAAAAGCATTCTTTAGTTTTCCTTTATAGTAAAATTTGTTATTTATATATGCGATGAAGTAAGACCATACAAAATAACTATTTTACGGTGTAGGTTGTAAATACTTTAGATTCTGCTAACCAAAAGAAGTTATCAGGTAATAATAAAAATAGTCGTACAAACTTCGCAACCTAATATTGAATATAAATAAAGAATAAGGAATAATACAGATAAGAAGCGGCAGTTTCAAGGATATATTATACATATTATGCCGCAAGTGTTCACCTGGTTCATTAAATTGATAATAATAAGAAAATTGTTCAAAACACAATTAGAGACATCATCATACTCTATAAATAACACGTGCTGCACTCTGTAATATTTAAAACTTCCAGACTCCGAAAAATGCCGGAATGCTGATGTACACATGATATATAAACGTTTATTCTTTACGTGGATAATTGTGGTTTAATTCTTCGGCTTCCTGAACGGCAGTAACCGACGAGAATTCACTTGTACTTTCAGCATTGTGGTTCGGGCGGTATCGTGATAGTTGATTTGACATAACTCGCGGTTCTCGTAATTTTAGGTACGAAAATATCTGCGGGAGATTTCACGAGTCCCTCGGCCTAGGTCTGGTGGGCCGCGACGCATGCGTGGGTAATCCGTTTCATGAAAAGAATCCCTCAAACTGGGCGAGAGATATACCCACCACACGACCCATGGGACATGTGCGTAAGGAATGGTCGTGCGTGGTGAGTGAAACCGTGTCCCGTCATTTCCAACACGAGAATGTATCGGGTATAAGTGATTGGTTCTTTTCACGACGAGGAACATCGGAGTCGGGAGGCGGGCAGAGTTGTAGGGCGGGGGCTCTATTGATTTAAATTTGGTTTGCCGGTGCGCGTGTCAATAGTCAACATACTGCCGCGAAGAGCGCGCGCTCGAGCACCTGCGCTTACAGTTTGCTCGTGTGTTGTGCAGATCGGAAGGTTAGGCCCTTCGCAGCGCAGTCGATAAGATATGTCGGCTATTATGAAAACGGGAACGGCCGAGGATGTGGAGAATTTAAATGGACCCACCAGTTTCGAGAGCGTCGTGCCGCAGAATAGGTCAGTGTTGTACCGGCGATTTCTGGTTTGCGTCGGTCCCCAAGTAGAATAGCACCGCGAGGGCTCAGCCTCGCGAATTACCGTGGATCTCCGGTGCGAAACATTTTCTTAAATTATTTGTCACCACGCCTTCGAGCACCAGCTGACTCATCGACAGATGTGGCTAATTCAAAGCACCCCTTGTCCCATTCGTGCACCGGACAGATACAAATCGATCGATAATAGTTTTTTCCCGTTTGCCGGCACACGTCCGTGATATTATTTCTGACATCGTTTATTCACACGATACATGGTCGAGTCATTCGGATATTTTCTTATTCCACCGAACGATCGTTCGCATTGTTCGTTATTTAACTACGAAAGTCGAATCGTTTCATCAGATTCTTGCTTGCTATCTGAGAGAGTTAACACTCTTTCCGCTGATTGGTCAGACGATCGGTCACGTGGTATATGAAATGCGCGCCGAGAACGTCGCAAATTTCAATTTTAAATACTTTCGTTTCCCTCTCGATGTTGGATCGGTTTTTTGAAACTATTTTTTCGGCGGCAATTCGCGTTGTTCATTGCAGTTATGATGGAATGATATAATGTATAATAATTCGGTTGTTTCTCTCAATGTTTCAAGGCAGGAGTTACTGAAGTGGAATGGCTGGGGATATAAGGACTCCGAATTTCGGGTTAATAGCAAAAGCATCCTCGAGTTTACCGGTAATAGGTGAGTGTTTATATGCATATACATGTCTATGTATTTATCTCAAATACCTTTCGAGGAATTATAGGAGTTTCCAATAAAAAAAAAAAGGAGGGGACTGCATTTTTTTATAATGTCTTAATCTATGGATGACTTGGTATATTACGTGGAGCCGTTTCTGTGTTCCTAGTATTAAACAATTGAAAGTAGTACTAATCACATGCATTGATGTGACTTGCAATATTTGTGTTATAGTTAAAGAGGTAAATGTTTTGGATAAAATGACTGTTCCAGAATTAGTAATGCAATTATGTCTGATTTATTCGAGAGATAAAAACAAAAATGCAACAGTAATTTTAAAGTACTGTGATATTAATTGAAAAATCACTGAGTCCCATTTATAATAAAGTAGCGTATTGTTGCTATAATTTGTTATATAATGTCTTATTTGCGACTTGTAAATTTAATTCGTTTTTTCGCAAAGCTAGCAGCTAACTGAAATTTCGTGAATTTTCGTGCACCTCCCAAGCAGGTCTATATTCTTATCTTGTGTAAATTCTGATAACACGTATAGCCTGCTTTTCTACTTGACTTTCTTACCCGTGCAAAGTTTGATGCAGTTCATTTTCTTCTTTTTGTTGGTCTCACAAAATAAAGAAAACAATAAAACAATACTGCACTTGAATTTCTTGTAAAATTGTCGAATAGAAACAAATTTTAGTGAAAATTGTTTCTTGATACTTTGTGGGACTGTCTGGGAGATAACGGCGTGTTGACTTTACTATGAAAAATGTTGAGTAGTTCGAGCTGTTCCGAGAATAAAAATTTTCTACGGCGTATTCGCCTGATAATGTAATGTAGTAATATATACTTAACCCTATGTGTGCTATGCCGGAGTCATTCGTGACCCGTAGCGGTGGGGATAAGCTCAAGCGACCGTAAATATTACAATTTTGTTCCAATATAAGATGACGCCTGTTATTTCCAAACAAGAAAATCGCTATCCCCTCTTCTTCTTCCTTATCCGAAATACGACGAAAGCCGATCCCGAGCCATCGTCTTATATCGAAGGAAAACTAGTAAAATATCGGTGTGGGCCAGAAATCACTCCGGCATGGGCCTCGAACTCGCTGAGGTCCGAAGGTTCAAGGGGCGGCGTGTGAGCCTAATCATTGGCTCGCCAGTGTTACGCGGTCGTAAGCTTGTTCCACCGAAGAAATGTACAGTCAATTGTAACAGAAATAATTGATGATATTTTAAAAATGTATTTCCTCTAGGCAGTGGGCAGTAGTAGGCGTACCGTTTGCCAATGCATTAGATTTACCAGTTATATTTACCAGGGATTTCTCAGAAAATTTATCGTTAGATTGTTTTGAGCACTTCGTATTCACTCTGACCGTCCTGTATCGTTTATTTGTCCGCCACGGTGAATATCGTATACATGCCACTGCAAATATTATTTTTCCAGTAGAATGTCCCACGTTGCGCAAGCCATGATCGTAGTACTTTACGAACCTCCGAGGTCAAACGACAATTTGTTACCTTAATTTCGTATTATATGCAGAAACACGACGAACCTGATGTTTCATTGTATTCAGATCGAGACATCATAAACAATGTTCGTTTTATAATTCGATGGAAAAACATTCAGATAATTAAAATTTGCGTAAATAAAATTATTAAGAAATACTGCGAGTCACTTTTGACAGAGGCCGATTTAATTTTTGTGAATTATTGCTTGGCCAATCGGTTTGTCGGGAATGGAGATTAGTGTTCTTATGTTATGCTAATTTATGCAACTGAGAGCATACTTGCACGGGAATTTTAGAAAGTCAAAACTGTTGGGTTTTGAAACTGTTTATACATTTTCGTAGTCTTTTTTTCCCCCGGAGATTGTTGGCTTGTTTAGAGTGGCGAATCTATAAAAAGAACATTTTTACTTTTCATCTTAAACTTATGAAAACTGATCCTGATCGAAAAAAAAGTTGTCCCTCAGCGGAGGATGTCGAGATGGTGTACAATGTTAGGGGAAAACAGCGAAGATTCTTAAGACAACATAGACGTGCCAAGTTGTCTTCGAGTAAACATGAAATGTTTAAAAAATTGTCAATTGCTCATTAGTACGGTCATTATAATTTATTCGAATCTATTAATGAGCGCAAAGGACATCGATGAGTGTACATAATATTAACGCATCTACGATAATTCGCGCGCACACGTAGAAAACGCATCATCCCTAAATTTGTATTTCGGACAACTTTTCACAAGATCAATCAAGAATACCAGATGGAATTAATTGGTTCAATTACATACAAAATAAAAATAATATTTCAAAGAAAATTATTGCAGACAGGAGTTATAATTTACAAGCTTCAATTAGCATGTTAACGTGTGAGTAATATAGTAAGATAGTTACAAGGTTACCACGTTACAGTTTCACATAGTTGTTCGCAAAATTGTTGGAAAGCAGAAAATGATATTTCCGATAAGAAATATCAGTATTGTTAGCATATACAGGTCTAGTGCTTAATAATAGTCTACCGACATTGCAGTCGCAGTTAGCAAGTTAACAGCAACATGAATTTTTCTGTTGGAACTGCAATAAATAAAAAAATGAGTAATTTTAAAATTAATAAAACTATTATTTAATTTTTAAATTATTAATTTCGTTCACACGTTATCTAGCAAACTAAAATCCTTCTAACAGTTTAAGAAAGAGCTCAAATCAGTTGAATTCTAAACACGTTATTCATTCTTAAATGGCGTGTGAATGATGATTTTTCCTAGTTCTGCAGGCTAAACATTTCGTAAATTTGGAAAAAACCGGTATCCACATAAATTTTGTACGATTTGGCATAAATACCTCGTAAAGCAAGTGGCGTCGTATATCTTTCCATCTGAGTTATGAGTATAGTGAAATCAGCCTGTCCCCTATTCAGCAAACGAATTCTAATGAATGCGAACGAACGATCCTACACGTGTTAATTGCCAGACAGATACACGCGTTCCTTTTATGGGTTTTTAATAAGGAACCTTCAACAGAGGCACATAAAGAACCGAGGAAAAGCCATATAAGGGTGACAAGTGCTATTGAACCCAGTTCCGCTCGCGACGAACCTGTTACGAACCTAAACCGAACCATTACACCGTTTGATCTACTTTGAAAAAAATTTCAATAAACCAAATTTTTCTTTCGTAAGAAGCTGTGTATTGTTTTAGCGGTTAACACGGAGTTGTAAATTTGACTGCAATTCTATTATGAGAAACATCTGTCTGTGAAGACTACTAATTTACGTCTACTAGATAATCTATTAAAATTAATTTTTTCTTTTTTCCTTTATTTGATAAAAATTAATTTTTCTTTTCCCACTCGAAATTAAATTCCGCGTGTTAACGCATAGGGTAAAATCCAGAGTAAAACATTGATTTCGCTCGTTCATGGACCCTGACGCGCGGTAATAATGGAGGCAGAGGCAGCCTAACTCGAGAGAAGCAATTTTACAGAATAGGAAGATCGTGGTGATCATAAATTGCAGACGCGTTAGGTTATTGCATCAATATCTGCAAACTTTGGACGTATATTTTATGCATACATAAACATTGGGCGTCTATTTATGTAAAACCGTGCAATGTTCAACAGTGGGTTTGATTCAGCGTTTAACTTCTCATAATTTCTATGTATTAGCTTTTCACAATCTTTCATTTTTTTCTATTTTTAATATTTAGAGAATCAATTATGCAGAAGAGTATTCAGAATAATCTGAGTACACGTTGGACAAATAGAATTTATTTATGAACTGTCGTTCCTTATCTGAATAATTCAGATTGGCTTTTGCCGGTCACTCAAATAGTTCGGAAGATTACTGTTTTGCAAGCACTTTTAATGGAGAATTTCTTAATCGGGAGATTGATTGTCAGAAAACTAAGAAAAGGTAAAGAAACAGGTGTTCCAACGACGAGAGCGTATTCGCGATACTGACAGGAAGGCTCGAGGTTTTCGCGAAAGTGATTGTTCCTCGTAATCCCGCTGATTACCTGAGCATAATTGCTAGATGATGTCTACGCTGACGTCACATGCGACCATATCCTCCAACGCTAACACATTAATGTAGGAATCGAATCAACGCAAATATTTTGTTGCTAGTCTGAGATAAGAAATTAATTCGAATCGTTTCTTTTAGAGTTAAAAGGTTACTAATTAGAATTAACGTTACTTGAGTTGTTCATGCCCAAGCGACTTTAATGGACATATTATACAGAAGAATGCTGATCACTACATATAATGTAACGACACATAGTAATCAAATGCGATCACATTCGTGTGCTATCAGATAAGATACACTTCTTAAGAATACACGCGTAACAGGAAAGTAATATAAAAAACTTAATCGTGCTGTGTTATTAGTGATATGTCTAATTATAAAGTATAAGCGATGGAAATCACTTAGACTTGTTAGCAAACGTAAGAACATAAATGCTCTTTTGCGTATGTTACAACAAAAAATGTATATACAGAGTGTCCCACGTAACAGTTTTCACGATTTTTTAAGTACTTGCGATAATGTGACAAAAAATATTTTCAACAAAAGTTGATCAGTTTTCGATTGGCTATATATTGCAATAAAAAAAGTTCGAAAAACCTTTTTTTTTTTTATAGTATTGTCAAGGTCACCTTAATTTTTTTAAATGGCACTTTGTATTTTTGATTTAACAGTATTATAGCCCTTGTCAGGACGAATTCAACGACCTAGCATACCATGACTTTGGGATGACCTTGAAGGCGAAGAAATTAAAATTTCAACAAAACATGAGAATCTGCTTGAATGGGCGATAATAACTTGTGTTTATTATTAAGACTCGAAATTACATTCAATTCAGAAACCTTGATTAAATGAACGCAAACGATACTGTCGTAGCGAAGTTCTCGCTGCTATCTACGAACTGTCTGAATATGATGGTTTAGTTATTAAGGTAGTTGGTGACTAGACCTTAAGACAGTTCTTCTGTTTATTCTCGACTTATCACGAGAGCAAATCGTAGTAATAACTTGTAGAAAATGTATTCGAGCAGTGAAAAGATTGATATGTTGCTAATATTTGGTGAATGTAAAAGAAATGCACGTGAAGCAGCAAATCTGTATGCTGCAAAATACCCTGAGAGGCACCACCCATCTGCACAAACATTCTACGAAATTGAAAATAATTACGAATTTATGGACAATTTGAAAAGACAAAGAGAAGCAAACCATCTACAATTACAACGGAAGGCAATGTCGATACTGTTTTGCTACATGTAGAAGAAAATCCGCATACTTCCATTCGTGCAATTGGTGCTGATACCGGTTTATCCAAGACTTCAGTTCATAGGATCATAAAAAAGAATAATTATCATGCATACAAAATAAGTAAAGCCCAACATTTACGCCAAACTGATTCACAACGTCGCCTTCATTTTATTTCTTGGCTAGTGGTTTCATACGAAGATAATCCTGAGATACTAAACTACATTCTATGGACGGATGAATGCAAATATTCTAATAATGGTGTAATTAACCGTCACAATCATCATTTCTGGTCTCAAGACAATCCTCACTGGTTCGGAGAACATAATTTTCAACAGAAATTTGCAGCGAACATTTGGTGTGTGTTAGTACACGGCCATCTACTGGGACCTTATTTTTATGAACATAACTTAACATTGCAAAGTTATTTAAATTTTCGTTCCACGCAATTTCAAACACTGATGCAAGGGCTTCCAACTGATGTTCAACAACGTATTTATTTCCAGCAAGACGGTTGTCCACCTCATAATACTCGAATCGTTCGTAATTACCTAAATTTAAAGTTTGGCGAACATTGGTTGGGCACTTATGGCCCTATTGCTTTGCCACCACGATCCCCCGATTTGTCGCCACTTGATTTTTTTATGGGGTCATTTACAGTCAACAGTTTATGCTGTTCCAATACAAAATAAGGAACATTTAAAGCAGCGAATCCGTACAGCATGCGAAGAACTTCGCTACGACAGTATCGTAAGAGCAACCAATGCAAATTTACTACGAAGAACGGAATTATGCCTACAACAAAACGGATTTCAATTCGAACATTTGATGTGACTTTTTTACGAAATCGTTTGCGTTCATTTAGTCAAGGTTTCTGAATTGAATGTAATTTCGAGTCTGAATAATAAACACAAGTTATTATCGCACGTTCAAGCAGATTGTCATGTTTTGTTGAAATTTTAATTTCTTCGCCTTCAAGGTCATCCCAAGGTCATGGTATACTAGGTCGTTGAATTCGTCTTGACACGGGCTATAATACTGTTAAGTCAAAAATACAAAGTGCCATTTAAAAAAATTAAGGTGACCTTGACAATACTATAAAAAAGAAATGTTTTTCGAACTTTTTTTATTGCAATATATAGCCAATCGAAAACTGATCAACTTTTGTTGAAAATATTTTTTGTCAGATTATCGCAAGTACTTAAAAAATCGTGAAAACTGTTACGTGGGACACCCTGTATACATATCTATAGTTCTTGATCAATTGCGACAAATAGAAACCAAATGGAGAGTTCTGTCTTTTTTTAATAATTTTCATGGATTGAAAATAGTCTAATGACATGCTTAAATTCTTTCAATTGTGTGTGTATCTTTTCCACTGAATCAACGAATGATTCCAGGTATCCAATCGGCAACAAAGAATTGCCGTACTTCACACAATGGGTGAAAGACGTACTAAACGTGGATATAGAGAAAAAAACTGTACCTCAGCCGATACCAACGAACCTGCCGGATGCGGTTCTGTCGCCGGAACTGTTAGAGGCGATTCAGGAAACGAACATTAAATATTCGACGAAAGGTATCGACCGGCTTATTAGAGCACACGGACATACGCTAAGGGAAATATTTAATCTGAGGTATGGATCGTTCCAGCGGATACCAGACATTGTCATCTGGCCGAGTAAGTATCACAGAAATAACAAAGGATACATCCGGGTATAACTTCAATATAAAATCGGCGATTTGAAGTTTCTGGAATTCTTTAAAAATCGGTTTTCCAGTGAAAAATTCCGAAAAAATTCACAGTCGTATGTGCTGCTAGGTAGAACGTTCATGAATTATCTCGTCACCTTTTGTTGAGCGGAACGGAGGAAATAGAGCTTAATTCATTAAAACCGTGCTCACCCCATAACTACCCTTGTGGTGGGGGGTTCGAGTAAATACTCTTTTATTCAGTTCTTTACCATAAATTATTCATAGGATTTATTATTAACATTAAACTATGATCTTACGGGACGTTCAACTATGGTGGGTGATCCTTTTAGAGAGCGATTAATTCCACAAGCCAAAACAAGATGATGATCATGAGAGATGACACTATGGGGCGGCTTTGTTTTAAAATTATTAGCAATTCAAAATCCACCAATAGCATGAATCAAGTTACGAGGAACGCTAACTGCGCGCTGTCCCGACTGAGATTATTAATTACGGACTACCTACTTTTCGTTGATTCTTTACAACGGTGTCTTCTCATTTGAGTTTGCTTGTCTCTACACTTTTATCGATTAGTATACCTGTGGAGGCAAAAGAGTTTCCAAGCCTTGACTTAGATACACAGTATAGTTCCTGAAACCATACATCTATAATGAGGTGCTAGACATTAACAGCATGTGAATACATTAAAAAACTAAGTAGCTACGTTGTAGTAACTACTTCTATAATTTTCACAATTTTATATACTCTTCCGAACTGCCGTAAAAAAAGATAGGAAATTCTATTTATAAAACAAAGTTGACCTTTAAATCTCCTAAACATCCGTAGAAATAAATTTTTTCTACGGCGCATAATTTGGAAGTTATTCGAGGTAATCAAGTTAGGTGCCTCATTCTGTATATTTGAATTACTTAAATAAAGATGTCTGAATCTTCTATTAATATGCATGCATTACATTCTCAGAGTGCCACGACGATGTCGTAAGAGTGATCAAACTGTGCACTCGTTATGGGGCTGCCTGTATACCATTTGGCGGTGGAACAAGCGTCAGTGGTGCGTCATCTTGTCCAGTGAATGAGCACCGAACAATCATCTTGCTAGACACTTCCCAGATGAATAGAATATTGTGGATAGATAGGGAAAATTTAATTGCCTGTTTCGAGTCTGGAATCATTGGCCAGGACCTTGAAAAACAGCTACGTCTTCAAGGACTAACTTCCGGCCACGAACCAGATTCTTACGAATTCTCTAGGTACGACAAATCAAAGTTTGAATGCTCCTAAAAATTGTACGCTTACGTATTTGGACGATCTTAACATCTACCGGAAATTATTCAGTCTAGGAGGATGGGTCGCGACAAGAGCGAGCGGTATGAAAAAGAATCGATATGGGAACATCGAGGATCTAGTGATACGAGTGAGAATGGTCACTGGCAGAACAGAGGATCCCGAGATAACGTTAGAGAGGGGTATCATGGTGCCCAGAGCTTCCTGTGGCCCTGACTTCGACCACATGATCCTTGGTAGTGAAGGAACCTTGGGTGTCGTCACGGAAGTAGTAATGAAAATTAGGCCGTTACCAAAAGTAGTAAAATATGGTAGTGTAGTTTTCCCAAATTTTGAGGCCGGCGTAGCGGCGATGCGGCAGGTAACTATATCTATCGCGCTGTTGCTACAATGCGGATATACCTTGACAGTGCTCTCTGTTCATATAATCCGAGCCCTGACACTGATCAATCTTTGTATTTACCGAATAGGTAGCCAAAGAACGGTGTCAGCCTGCCAGCATACGCTTGATGGACAACGAACAGTTTCAGTTCGGGCAGGTGTTGCGACCGGAGAGTGGTTGGGGTAGTTTAATTTTGCAAGGGTTGAAGCAGGCCTACATCACGAGGATAAAGGGTTTCAAGTGGGACCAGATATGCGTGGCCACTCTGCTGTTCGAGGGTAACACTGCGGCAGAAGTGGCGGCCAACGAGCAACAGATTTACAAGATCGCGAAGGAACACTGCGGTGTGCCGGCGGGTGAGACAAACGGTGAACGTGGCTATGTGTTGACCTTCGTGATAGCGTACATCCGAGACCTTGGCTTGGATTACTACGTCCTGGCGGAGTCGTTCGAGACGTCGGTCTCCTGGAACCGTACGTTGTCACTCTGTAGGAACGTGAAGTCGCGCGTGGCCAGAGAGTGTTACAAGAACAAAATCGAACATTATTTCATTTCTTGCCGCGTGACGCAGACGTACGACGCCGGCTGTTGTATATACTTTTACATGGCGTTCAATTACCGGAATCTCGCGGACCCCGTAGAGACGTACGAGACTATCGAGCACATTGCTCGCCAGGAGATACTCGCCAGCGGTGGTTCCTTGTCCCATCATCACGGCGTGGGTAAATTACGTGCCTGTTATTATGCGGACGCCGTGGGAGAAGCGGGAGTGTCGTTGTACAGAGCTGCGAAAGCACATCTGGACCCCCATAACATTTTCGCAGCTGGAAATCTGGATCCGAATAGCATATCGAAACTGTGAGCCAGTAAAGAGCCGATTTTACGATAAGCTCGGAACACTTACGACGCTGTGGGGATCATTTTTAACTCGGGATAATCATAGTTCTTCTAAGAGGAGTCCGGTAATTAATAAAAGACAATCGGTGACTTCACGGTTTACAGACACACGTTTCAATGGTATATATAAGTGGTGGTGAAGAAAGAGACTAGTATTACGATATATAAATAAATATGCACCTTGGTGTTATTTGGTACAAATACGGAATTGTAATTGTATCGACGTTTTTATAAGTTATTATAAATAAACAAGACTCGCTTACTTATAGTACATAATCAATCGACGGCTTATTTACTTCGCGAGTTTCTTCTACTCTCTCAACAAATCGTTCGAACGTAGTTTTTCTTTTACTCCTAATAAAAGAATATTTATTCCGTTTTCAGTCCATGAACGTCACGGGGTAGGGGGAGTAGTTGTGTGTGTTTTGTTATTGTTCTTGCTCGTTATTATACTCTGCGCTTAGATATACGGACAACTTGGCTGGATTATTATGTGTTCGGTGATACAGATTATCTTAAATGAAAAGCTCACTGTGCATCAGCCTTTAATGTGGAGAGAAATGAATCGAAATCGTATTCGTCGTCATACTGTTGCTGTTCCCATAATTCAGGGAGGATTTCCAAAATCGAACGATTAACACCTGGCATACCAGCGATTTTTGATGCGGATTCTCCTTGCTTGTCTGCCCTTTTTCCTTTGTTGTTTTCCAATGAAAACAAGTCCAGTAACTGTAACAACATTGTAAATAATAATTACAAGAGTGGCCCGTGTAAAGGATATTGTTGCTTCGATAAAATCAATATTGAGCGGTTACATAGATATTGCCCCTTAAACTCTGCGCAATGTACTACTGAGTCTTACCTGGTCGGTAGCCATAGTCTCCAAAGAAGCGTTCTCTGTCGAGATGACAGTGTTTGCTGTGAGAAGTTTGAACTTCTGAAGTCCCATAATCTTCTCCTCCACCGTGGACCTCGTGATAAGCCTATAAACATTGACTACTTTCTTTTGACCAATTCGATGCGCTCGATCCATTGCTTGAAGATCCTTCATGGGGTTCCAGTCGTGTTCCACGAATATAACAGTATCCGCACCGGTTAGATTCAATCCAAGCCCTCCGACTTGAGTTGTCAATAAAAGTACATCGATCGAGGGATCAGCATTAAAACGCGCCACCACAGAATGCCTCTGAGTCGCTGGTACACTACCATCGAGACGTAGATACGTAACAGTTGGCAGATGCGTGCGGAGGAGATCTTTCTCCACGATATCCAGCATCGCTTTCAGCTGACAAAAGATTAAAGCTCGGTGCTGACTGACTAATTGTTGGTGCTGTGGCGACTGATTCTCCGGTGGATTGCCGGTGGCTGCACAATTGCGATTTTGTTGCGGCTGTCCAATCCCGCAATCCAACAGCAACTGCTTCAGCGCTGGCAATTTAGCTCCGTGCTCTATTTCGGCTAGTGTGCTCTTCTGTAGCTTCAATGTGTTGAGTATCTGAAAATTTACAGTTTAATAGTTAGACCGTCGCGTAAATTTTCTATCTTGTAGCTTGACAATAGCACCTACCGTCTGATACAGTGGATGCCGTGGGTTCAGAACTAGTTTAGGATGGTTGCACACATTGCGTAGATATCTCAACGCCTCGAACACGTGGCCACTTTGAGGATCACTTGCAGACGAAGTGCCCGATGTGGCAGATAACAGAGTGGAGGAGTGTCTGCTGCGGAAGTCTTCGTACAAGGTCCGTTGCAGCGGTGATAAATCACAATAGTAATCTTGAGTAATCTTAGGCGGCAAGTCTTGCAGAACGTCTTCTTTGTTTCGCCGCAGTAGGAACGGCAGTACCTGTTCAGAACGAGTTACTTTATTAGCTACGAACGAAGATATCCAAGTGAAGGATTTGCAGAAATGTGGAAAAAAACTAGCAGAAAAATGACCTGTCTATGAAGTGCTTCCATGGCCAAAGCCCCCGCCTCTTGTTCTTTGGGCCCAGCTTTCGGTTCCCTACAAGCCAAGATAGGACGCGAATATTTTGCTGCAAACTGTTTCTCCGTACCCAGAAAACCTGGCATCAGAAAATCAAACAAGGACCATAATTCGAGCACGTCGTTCTGGATCGGAGTTCCTGACAATATAAGTCTATGATTGGCGTGTATTCGTTTCGTCGCCTTTGCACTCTTTGTCTTTCCGTTTTTAATAACATGGCCTTCGTCGAGCACACAGTAATTCCATTGCCGCCTCTCGAAGTAGTCAATGTCCTTGCGTACTATGTCATAGCTCGCGACTACCAGTCTATGGTACGTGACTATCGGTCTTAGTTTGTCGCGATCAGGCGGTGTACCAGCAAACTGTAAAACTGAAAGGTCCTTGGCTTCGAAGAATTTTTCTGCTTCGTACACCCAGTGACCTGTAAGAGTAGGCGGACACACTACCAGACTCGGCGGAGCATGGGGATTACGATGGTGATCTACCGCCAATATGCAAAGTGTTTGCAATGTCTTTCCAAGTCCCATGTCATCGCACAGGACACCGTGAAGTCGATAACGGTTCAAGAAGTTCAACCAGTTGAGGCCTTGTCGCTGATAAGACCGCAATTCCGCTGCTACTGGAATTGGTAGATCTGTGTCCGGAATGCTACGTGGATGTAACAGCTGTTCTAAGAACCGTCGCTCTTGAGTTTTTTTCTCTCTAAAATATATTTAAGCATTATAAGGTGGCTCCCAATACTATTATGATTATTAATATGTACATTTTTTCAAATTTTTCGGATTAGGCAAACATGGCTATACATGCCTTTACTGTTTTCAACTTACACTAAATCTGGTGGATCAGCTATTGCACCAGGATCGAGAGGTAGAAGCTGTACAAGTGTAGCAAAGGTTGCGCTGCAAGCTAGCCTCACAGCTTGATTTTGATCACTCATACGCCCAAGCAAGGGAACCATAAACAGCACGGCGTATGGTACAATATGAACACCTAAACTCTCGACAAGGCAAGTCAACGCTTCGGCTGCTCCTTGCCTTATCGAATCCACTTCGCGTGGAGTTGTTACAGTTGTTGAATACAATTTCTCACCACCGGTGGCTTCTAGAAGCGGTATTACTGTTTGCGTGACGTGTACTATTACCTGTACAGAGAAATACGATTATCTATGGATTGTTACAGGATAGGCAGAAGCAAAATCGGACGCTAGCACGAGACACTAAAATTTTACCTTTTTTGTGTCTAAGATAGCCAATACAGACAAACACCGTGACGCCATATGCCTAACTGCTTTGTACGGATGAGCTAACAATTTGCACAAACATGGGAGGCATTCTAGGACTGGCGGAAGTAGAGCTTTATTAAGACTCGGCGTCATAACTTCGAGTACTTGCAAACCAAAAATCAATTGATTCACTTCTTCTTGAGAATCCTCATGTCCAGTGACCTTTTGTTCCTCTCTTAATACGTTCGGAAGAATCAGCTCCCACAAATGTGGCAGTCGAGTAGGCAGTTGATCGCCAAAATGAGTCGCTGTGAAAATAAATTAGTATATTGGAAGGACAAAAAATAGATTAGTTTTAGGGAATAACAAATAGTGATTATATAATATCCAACCTATAGCTGTAAGAGCTAACGTCGCTCCACGACGTCGAGTCCTAGCAGCTTTAGCTTCCGGTTCTTCGCAAGCAAGCAATTCTTCCAAAGGGATTTCAGTATTAGGTGGCCGACCCGGCCCCCTTCCTCCACCGAGTCCACTGTTCGCTCCTCGATTATAAGCTATTCTCTCAGCGTGTTTTTGTCTGTTGCTTAAGGTAAGGATTCCATCAAAAAGATCCGTATCCGTTTCGCAATTTACACGAGGCGTGAATTCACTATCCGAGCATAGGAATGTACATAAATTGGTCGATATCTGTGACAGAAAGTTCTCGTGACATTATTCGAAGGGTACTGAACTTATTCCATCGACACCAACGTGTTTTAACACTACGTTTTCGCAGCACTAAAAATCCTCTGGGATGGATCGTTACAATTTCAAAAATCGTAAATTAAAAAGATTAGAACCTGTCGTTTTGACGAGTCCGGTAATTACGATAGATACCTTTGAATTAGGAGACGGTTTTCTATCTAGACAAAGTTCAACCAGGTACGACAAATGCTTCGCAGCCAGTCTCTGCAGCTCTTCGTTATCCTCGCGTTTAATAGCTTCCATCAGCGGTTTGACTAATGGATTAAGAGGCTGCGGAGATGGTGGCAGACAATGCAACATCGTCGCAGCACCAGCCAGTGCTGACATCGACATAACATTGTATGCAAGCTGTTGCGCCGCAGTGTCGTTAGCACCCAATTCCAAAGCTTTTCCCCTTTCTTTCAAGCTCTCTATCACCTTTGGCTTTAACTTAATCGTGCTAGGGCTTCCGCCGATGGTACCGCCCTGCCCTCCTGCGCTATTGCTCATGGCACAAAGATCTGTAATCGGTTTCGCAGCGAGGTTCGCAATTTGATCGAGCGTCATTACTCCTGATGCATCTGTTTCGACAGGAACAGGTAATTTATAATGTTTGAGAGTCGCGATGTAATCACGGCTGTCGTGTAATAGTCGAGTGAAAGAGGCGGCGATCTCATCATAGTACACACATTCGTTTAAACACCCCAAGAGCTTGTCCCTTTTAAGCAAATACATCATTACATAAACATTACGTTATACTTGATCAAGTCAGATTTAAGGCCGAGGTCACGCGAACGTTGAACTGACGAAAGTTACGATGTGCATCGCAACGTTACATTCTCTTATATAGGATCGGTAACAGGAGCAACATAAAAGTGACGCAGGACAAAACCAACGCTCGTGTGACTAGAGTTAATAACGTGCGACAAAATTAACTTCTGTCGTAACATCCGTCGCTTCAACTCTTGTGCAACGTCGGCCCAAATGGTTCATCTCTATACCTGAGTATATCTGGTATCGCAGGTGGTTTATTATTTACAGTCGCCCAATGGGACATTGTCAGGCCAGCAATGGTGCGTTGCAACGCTGAACGCGAGTTCAAGTGTGCCAATAATACTTTAGCGTAACAAAGTGCTGGACTAGGTATATCCGGTGTGTATATGACACCGGGAGCCGGTTGCACTACGTAATGTGACAGCAATCCTAACATACGTGCGGCTCTACAACGAGCCGGTATTACGTTTGATTTTCTTATACTCTGAGCTACGGTCTCGATCCCGCCGATGTAAACTTTCAACTCGGACGTCGACTTCGCGTTTCCAGACACGGCATTGTTGTTGCCCCCGTTCGAGTCCGTCGTTTGCCCGTCGCAGGTGCCAACAAGTTGATTAGTCTTGGGCCCTTTACTGGGCGTACTTATCGTCATCAATAAGTTCGGATTGAATGGCACATGTTCCGGCTGCATAGCAAGACAAAGCCATGTGCTGACAAGAGGACACGCTGCGTGCAGTAACAATTCGAGATCGCTTTGTACGACTAGATTCTCCCAAACACGTTCGGCTACGTCTTGTATGGCAGTTATGTGTTCGATCAGTACACGTTGAAACACATGACGGAGCGCGTCTTGCAACACCAGACCCCCACCTTCGCCCCATAACTCCTTTTTGTCCGTGGTCTGAGCTCCGTCGTTTCCCGTTAACGTCTCCAATGTTTGCAAAGTGGCTTTACGTACGCTTGAACTAGAATGACTGAGGAATGGCCACAGTCGCGGCAGAACCTGCAATCATTTTGTGCATTTTTTTCTTACATTGTACGTATTCATTCTTTATCCTACCTTGACCAAATTTATCCGGGTATATTTCATTCAAATTTAACCGAGCACGAGTATATAGGAAATGTTCCCTTCATTTTACCACTTCCGTTTTACCTGTGATAATGGCTGAGGCGTAAGACAACCGCGTGCGGTAGGTAGTGAAAGTATAGCAGCCAACAGACCCATGAAACTATTGCATGCCGCAGCTAAATCGTCTTGCTCCCGCAGAAGTTCCCATAAACGAGTTACAATTGCTTCTAATTCCGACGGTTCTAGTAATCGAGGGAGAGCAGACGCTACTGGTATAAGTGCGCTGGCTGCAGCAGCTCCTACATCATCTACTGGATCAGAAAGACCTTTCATGGTGGCTGGAAAGATCCTTGGCAGTATATCGTCCAAGAGATCATCTCGCACGGCAAGCAAATACTTCAATGCGAGCAGTGCACCATGCCTTGCTTCCCATTCATTATGTTCCAAGAGTTTTAGCATAACTGATATGATCCCTATGATATCCTTATTCTTATTTCCATTTTCCTTTTTATTTTGCACTAGCAACAAAAGAGAACCTAGTGCCTGGGCACACGTTTCGCGCACGGGCGCGACAACTTGGTCAGAAACGAAGTCCCCGAAGCGATCTAATCCTAAGACACACAATAGTCGTAGGGCTGCGTCGATGATCCACTGATAATGGCATTCTTCCATTTCTTCTACAGTCTGTAGTCTTGATTTACCTGCGCCTATGTTGTTGTTACAGACAATTTTTATTTTGCATTAAAATCCGCAGTCCAGTTACCAGTAAATGAATGTACATGTACCTTTTCCATGTAGTTTCACAAGTTCTCGTAGAGCAGTTGCTGCTCCGTGCCTCACTTCCCATTTTTGACTAAACAAGTCTTGGCGAAGACTATCAGCGAATGGCTCCAGAGGCCAGTCTATCGCAGAGTCTGGCCAACAACCAGTACTGTCTGGTACTCCGTTGTTTGATTCAGTCTGTGCATTACTGTTAGGTACGTTTGTTTCTGTTGAGATTACTTCTTCTAACTTTATCTTTTTACATATTGTTTCCCCTGTACTATTGGTCGGAGATTGAGCGTTCGAGTTGCTGTGATATTCTTCATTGCTGCGATGATCGTCCGGTTCTCGAGAACGTTGCTTCGAAACTGATTGTCGCGCCTAAATTCGGGAAGCATTAATAATATTCGGTACATAATAATTAGACTGCGGATTTTATTCATTTATGAGCAAACCTAGTTGATATTATTTTTATTTTGCATAAAAATCTGCAGTCTAATAGTAGTAGTATGTATCATCATTACCTTACGCCGAGCTCTGTTTATTTCTCGTCTACTGAGTCCACTACTAGGTTGTTTCAGAGTTTCACCTACAGACACCTTAGCTTGCGCACTGGAAGTAGGCGACAATACTACTGGTGTAAGATCCTCAGCAGTAAACAATTCTGATGTATCAACACCCATCAACTGAGGATGTAAACCTAATTTAGCAGCAATCAATTTCTCCTCTTGATTAGGAGTTGACACTTGTTCTCCATCGGCACTAACTAAATCGTATTCACTGCCTTCTGATCCAGTGAGATGTGAACTACGTGCCAAGACCTTTTCCATATCAAAGTCTTCCAATTTTAATCTATTATTTGGTATATGTTTTCTCGTTTCCCCATCTATAATTAACAGGACTCGTAAATCAATAGCTATGTACATATACTGAGACTTGTATTAACACATTTTATGTGGGATACATGTGTTCACAATTACCTTCTTGATCTTCTTTTTTTATGGGTTCTGGATCCCAAGCAGGAACTTGAGCTAATATAGCTTGTACAGCCTGTGCAGCAGAAACTCTTGTATCCCATTGTGGAGATTTTAAGAGAGTGGCAACTCTCGCTAGCAAATGATGTAAATCGTGAGGGTGCAATTTCTGTGCTTCTCCTAATTGTTGTGCCGCAGCCTTTTTCGTTACTGCATTTGTTCCTGTTTCCAATAATATGAACAATCGATCCAACCTATAAAAACAGGTTAAGTGCAGAAATTATCATTATTGTTACACAAAGTCTATCAGACAAATAAACAGATAACCAAAATGTATAAATTATTTAATATTGTACCTTGATGTCATGTTTGCAAGTGGTGCTAATTGAGGAACAATCACGAATACCTACAATAAAAAAAACCTTCACACTGTACTTTTTTACAAATATCATAAAATGCATAACTTATGAATAATGATAATTAATTCGTCGTAGTATTTATAAATAATTAATGATATCGATCTAACATGACTGTATTCCCAAAATAGCGATGTGTACCATTATGAAATATATTTCCTCCCATTCTAAAAGTCTCCTAGGGAGTGCATTAAAAGCTCCAGCTGTGCAAAATAAAATGGAGTGCAAAAAATGTTTGGATCGTTCGCAATATCATTTATCGTTCGTTTCGGGGATGTTTACGATAATTCGTGCGACAAGATTGAATTGTCAAAACCGTGACTGAAAGCCTCCTGCTGTTAAGTTGCTGAGCTGGAGATAATAGATGACATCTGTAAAAACGCGTTCCTCAAACGCTCTAAGGATTCGCATGAACGGCTGTCGCGAACTTATAATACGATATGAAGAATGTGAATGAAGAAAATATAAACAATATGCGCCGTTCGGCTAAACGACGCGGTAAAACGGAGTACGAATGCATATAAATACATAAATAGTGATCTAGAAGCGCGGCTAAACATACCTGACTTTAAAATATAATCTGTCTACCCGTTATATTTCAGCTAACCCGCATAGCAGTTTCCCACTGTATTGATTCCTCAAAAATCACATTACGCTGTCTATTTTGAAAAAGTCGACAGATATACGGACTATTTGTCAAATATTTCGGAGAGAAACGCATGTTACAAGCATCAAATTTATACTGACAGCCATATTGCAGGGGAACCTGACTTTTGTCCCCCAATTTTACTCCCATTGGCCGATCAAACGCGTTTTACCGATCGATCGACCAATCAACAGTTTCTTCGTGCACTGATCGTTTCGAATTGCTCATGCAGCCCCTTTCTCATAACGTTGCGCGGTCCTGGAGTCGCTACGAAGCATTTCAGAATAGAAGAAGATCTTCTATCTTTGTTCTGATTGGCCGGCAACTTTGTGATTGATCGTCCACCCTGATTGTAGAATATAGTCACGACGTTATAGAGATCATGAAAATGCGACACTACGAAGAAATTACCGTACTTCGCGTGTGTTCGTGCGTGGAACGAATTTGTACAGAGTGTTTTTGACAAAGTGTAAGAAAGAGAAAGGGGTCATTCCTGAGATGATTCTAAACACCTTTTTTCTGTGTTAATTAACGCCGACATGCTTCATTTTCGAGTTATTAACGAAAGACACTGACCAATCGAAGCGCGGCTACTGAGAGTGGCGTTGCCATTGGCCGAGTCGGAATCCGCCTGCTGTAGACGCGTTCTAATTGGTTCGTGTTTTTCGTTAATAACTTGAAAACAAAACGTGTCGGCACAATTGACAAAGGAAAACGGTGTTTATAATCACCCCGGGAATTAGCCGTTTCTATTTCTTGCACTTTTTCGAGGACACTTTTCCGATGGTTCTCCTACAATTCTTCTATTCAGGCACATTCGAAATCCCCCTAGTACATTCCACTGTTCTAGGGATTTTCGTTACAAGAAGTTACCCGCAGTGTCCGCGAGGCCACAATAACCTAAGATTGGCAGTCAGTTCGTTGATACGTTCTGACGGACGTTCAACTAACTGTTAACATTCTTGTTCTCTCTCTCTGACTGCGAGTCTCGTGTAGCAAATATGAATTTCGGATTGTATCCGGAGGGCTATAATAGAAGCGTACACGGCCCGTACGATCCTGCTCGGTATTATGGAACACGTAAGTTTTATCGTGTCACTAATGGACTCTCTTGATTGAATGTTAATTTACAAGAATCTATTTGTGAATATATACGTTTACAGCCGATACACCGTTGGGCGAAGTGAAACTTGGCGAGTTACCTAAATGGGTTGCACGACGTAACCTAGGAATTCGTCCTTTTGCGGGTTTATGTTCACGAGGTACTTATTTTCTGTGTCAAAATGGCTATATTATACTTTAATAATTGCGTAACGATTCCGCTCTCCCTCTCGCGCTCCTCCTCTATTTCCTTTACATCATACTCCTCGTTTTAATTCGATCCATTTGTTCGATTCGATCAATCGTATTTTATTCATAATTTTATATTTCGAAGTGTCAAATAAAAATGAGAAAAAGTCACAGTAGGATTTTTTGTTCAAGTGTAAAATGAAAATGGAAAAATATCATAAAACGATTTTTTGTGCAAGTTTTTTTGATAAGTACATAAGGGTTAAGAAGAAGAAAAAATTACTGTATCGACGTTGTATAGAGTTAGAAATCTAGTATAATATATGGTATAAGTTAGCTTTAAAGTTATCATTACATTGTAGCTTTCTGGCGCTGGCAACATAAGTATGTGCAGCCTTTGAAAACAGGTGTAGCACCACTCTTACAAGTTGCTATCTCAGGATCAATCATTTTCTATATACTGAATTATCAGCGTTTGAGTAAGTGTATTATTTCAAAAGTACTTCTTGATCGAACTATTACGAAAAGCTCTACAATAACAAAGCATTATTCAATTTATAGGGGCACACAAGAAATACAAGTACCACTAAAATATTACATCATTGATGAAGATCATTTCAGTCAAAATAGAATACAACGTTACATTAGGTAATAAGATGAATGTTAACGACTTGGAACACTTATAACATACTAAATAAATATTTCTCAAATATGTAATTGTATATACTGTGGCGTTATTTGAATGAAAAGGTCTAAACCAGATTTGTGATAAGGACATAATTTTTGTGTTATAATTCATTTTTTCTTCTAACGTAGAGCAGAAAAAATGTTTTGAAACTACAGGAATGTTCACCAGAATCTTCTGCATCTGTATTATGTAAAAGATGGATCATAACCTCGCGATGAAAAAATATTCAATAGAAATTTAGTAATTTATGAAAATTTAGAAGAAATTTGATTAAATTATTATAAAAAAATTTGAATGGAGGAAAATTTAATAATGATAGAAATTATTTTCATAAATAAACTTTTATTTGTCTTCTATGAATCTAGCAATAAAGTGAACTGTAGCGCCATTTTGCGGCGAAAACTTGTGGCTAAAAATTGAGGTTTTAAAAGAACGGGTGATTTTTCAGTATAATATAAATTTAAAATAAAAAATAAAAATATGCGATTGCAGCTTCGTTTTCAAGTTATTAACGATTAAACATTTCCTTATTGTGCAAACAGTAGAAATGTGAACGTACCATACACATCTACAAAACGTTTACACGCTGCTATTGGTCGACTAAAATTATCAATAACATGAGAACAAAGCTGAAATTCCATTTTTCACTTTTAATTCCGGTTTCACATTGTCTACGAAGAATTTCTGGAATTATCTGCAATACTAAATTGATAAGTAATCGGTCTTCGGTGTAGCAACTTTGGATACCGTTATGATCGCACATCTGCTGACGACATGTGAAACGGGCTTTACACTTTGGGAATCCTCGAACGTGTCGCACGGTCCACCAGAAAAAGTTTAATGGCCACCCGTGTAATTGCAAATGGCTGACATCACGATAGAGGATGGGCCTTGATTTCGCATGCCCAAAACTAACGGTTCGAAAAATGTCGTGTAGTGCCGACCCGCGGTATTTTTAACAGTGATTTTCATTGAAATTACCGTTACCGTTTCACGCGTCGAAACGACAGTTGGGTAAGTGTGAGAAAGTACGCGGGAAAAAATGACTCGTGGCCGGAGACACGCGCCCTCAGTTAAACCGATCCGGTAACCGTTTTGGAGCACGTAAGCGTGTGGAATTTCGAATAAATCGATAGCATTGTGATTCTACGTGTCCGCGATCCGAGAATTTCGTCTATTATGTGAAATGCACCGTGGTAACGTCGATAAATTTACTGAGTACAGGCTGTAACGTGTATAATCACGAGGAGAAGGTAAACAATGAATCCGTTCGCGCGGTATCTATTACATGCCGCGTGCTTTTCCTGCATTTCGTTACAAGTTTTCGATCGAATATTGTGTAATTACCGATCGTGCTTAAAGCGATTCGTTTTTCACGTTTTTCTATCGGACGGTTTCTACAAGTGGAATATCGATTCGTTATTAACAGTGCCTTTCTACATGAATTAGTTGTGGAATTAACCCTTTTACTTCAACATCTGCGGCATCCTACATCTGTAACATGCTCGCACGCACGCATGTATCTTGAATACGAAGAGGAAAAATGTACGATTATTGTGCTATTAAACCGTTTTGTTTAGCTCGACGCGGCTGGCGAAGTGACGTACGGTGTAATTGGGTTATTTTATCGTTTGCTAAAGCAAAATTATGTGGTTTTCTACATTTCTTTCTGAACCAATATCGTATCATTTATTTACTTGCCATATTTAGTCTCACGTGTTCGATTTTAAATAGAGAACAAATTCTCCGATAATACGGAAATATGGAATTAATAATCAACGCGAAAATTCAATTCCCATTTCTTTTACATCGATTTGAAAGTTATTATAGAAATAACTAAAAAGCCAAAAATATTTTATGTATTGTAAGCATCACTGCTCGATTGTATTGTTTACAAAACACTTGTCTATGAAATATTGCTGAAATATTGATTTTTTTTTAATTGCTTATAGGAGTAACAGATAAGAAACATTTGATACAAAAGGAAACATAACAACAATGCCTGCCGTGAGCATTTGTGACCCAGTAGCGGCCACGCTCCGCCGTACTCTGGAGACAAGTCAATCGAAAACATCAGATGACCTTTCAACGAATTTAGTTGGTAGCGCATCCAGGATCCTACAATCGGAAATTCAGTACACAGAAGTGGACGATTATCAAACAACAATTTTGGATCAACTCAAAGCCAAATACATTGTGCTAAGCTTACCAAACTCAGAGCATTCTGAGGAGAAGGTGAAAGACAGTGGGAATTATGGGAAGAAAAATGAAAAAGCATCTAAGGGGCCCAGTTTACCAGAACCAACTGTTACACTTTATTCTTCGAAGAAAATCACCTTAGGATGGAAAGGCACATTTCCTGTCGGAGCTGGCATGTACAATGTTGGAAATACTTGTTATTTGAACAGCACGCTTCAAGCATTGTTCCATGTACCGGCACTTGTTAACTGGTTATTGTCGGATTCACACCACACGTCAAGATGTGAACAAAATGGTGAGTTACAATAGATTGTATCTTCTCGATAATGTAGACCTTGTCAAATGAAAGCTGAAATTATAATATCATGTTTTTGTATTCTATCTTGATAGTATGTTAGTTTTAGATGCAAGTGGAGAGTGCCTTACCTGTGCGGTTGCAAAGACTTTACAATTTAGTCATCAAAAGTCTGGATGTGCTATTAAGCCATTTTATATATACAATAAATTGAAGCGTGAGTATATGTGAATTGTAGGATATTTGTCAGTGTTTCAGTTATCCTTATAAATTATTTTTTCGATTTGTTTGCCAGTCATTTGCCGAACCATGGTGCCAGGACAACAAGAAGATGCTCACGAATTTTTACGTTATTTATTAGAAGGCATGGAGAAAGCTTATTTAGCCAGACACAAAGCTAGCAAATTAGACAGTTACTCTAAAGAGACAACTCCTATTAATCAAATCTTTGGTGGCTATATTCGTACTGAAGTAAAGTGCCTACAGTGTCGGCATGTTTCTACTACATTTCAGCACTTTCAGGTACGTGTAAATTCAGAATTGAACAACATTGAATTCAATTCACAAATACAGTTAAATACACAGAGTAAAGCTAGGTGGTACAGTTAAGTGACTCACCCGGTATAATTAAAATATTTGATTATTAATTTCCGAGTCTTTTTTTTCGCAGGACTTATTGGTAGATATACGGAAAGCAAGTACTCTGGACGAGGCGTTGAGTAGTTACTTTAGTCGCGAACAGCTAGATAACAATGATTACAAATGCGAAGCTTGTAAACGAAGAGTTCCTGCCACGAAACAGTTCAGCCTAGAACGACCTCCGAAAGTGCTTTGCGTGCAGTTGAAGAGGTTTAGCGTTCTAGGCGGGAAGATATCCAAGCACATAGGTTTTAAACAAACAATTGATATGGGTCCTTATCTCTGGAGGGAGCCAGGGGAGCCTGCACAACCGCTTACATACAAACTGACGTCAATAGTCACGCATATGGGTCCATCGGTGAATTGTGGGCATTATACTGCAGTTGCCAAGGTTTCAACAGGCAATTATTATTCCTTTGACGATAATTGTGTTCGTCCGATTAGTTTGAGTAATGTACTGAGTACAAACGCATATATCATGATTTTCGAGATGGAGCAATCGACGCAATCTCAGGTTCAGAATCAACAGACTGTTAAATTAAATGGCACATTGACCATGAACAATACATTGTCCTCGCCTGGAAGTCCTATGAATAGAACCATAAGCCCTAAAGCGTCAACGTCTGGACTGATTACGTTGAACGGATCGATGAACGGCTCGACGACTGTTAAAGAGAGTAGCGAAGATTCGGAAACGAGTTCACAAGCGTCGGTGAACAAAATCCCAGATGCACAGTTCTCTACGCAGAAAGTAACGAATTTTATTGGGCCAGAGTTACCGCAGAAGATGCAAGACAAAACGCAACCGAGGTTAATCATGCACATTAAAAATGGCAAGATCTTGAACGAAAATAGTTTGGTCCCTTACGACGGATCTAGCGAAGAAGAAGATGTGATTTTCGTTGGGTCGGTGAAGACTAAAATGAATCCAAATACCGCGTCGAAGCCGAGCGTTCCCCCTAGTGGTACTAACGGCGTCCAAAAAGGGTGTCCGATAAAGACTGTTACGCCTAAAACGGTTCTCGCTACGAAAGACGTGCAGAAGTCAGCATCGAAAACGAATGGCAGTAATATTTCGCAAAGCCAAAGCAATGCAGTACAGTGTACAAAAACACAAAACGGTTCCAGCTGCAGCACCGTTACAAGTCTGAAGAAGTATCTGAACGGTCAGTCGGAAGCAAATGGTAAAGTGGAAAGCAGCAGTAGCAAGAGCAAGTGGCATCCATCTGTTAGAATAAAGACTGGACAGGATGAGAAAGTGGTTACAAAAGCGGCAACTAGTAGTATGAAAGGGTGGCAGGTTTCCAAGGACACATTTTCTCCTGCGTCGACCGCGGCGCCTAATGGGTGGTCTGTCACCGACAAGTAAGGGACTTTCGTGAAATTATAATTATTAGACTGTGGATTAAATTCTTCGAATATCTTCACAGTTTTGTCAGAAATGCATAAACTCTGCAGCCTAATAATTCCTTAGTATGGTGAACGGTTGATGTGACATGTAATTATTGTTTATACAGGGAGGATATTAATAAAAGCCACAATAACACTACACCGAGTGCAGCAGCCTTAAGGGACTTCAACGGAACGAACCATTCAGAGACAGTTTCCCGTTTATTAAAGATGTCCCATCGCGGTTATGGCAGTTCTACGGGTCAGTACAGCAAACGAATATTATTGCCGAATCTTCCACTGAAACCAGCACCCGTTCCTTCGAAATCCTCATCAATTTCTTGCGCTTCCATGTGTCGTCAATCGAACATTCCTTCGCAAAGTAATAGGATAAATGTACAAGGCTCGAAAATTTATAACAATTCAAATGCTGCAAAAGCCCGTCGTACGGTGATTCAGCAACGTTTATAGGAAAGCGTAATTTATCAAATCATAGTCGATCAACTTGTATTCAAAATGATATTTAAATTCGTAATGAAGGTACAATCTGTCAAGCACCAATATATTACAGAAAATTATATTAAATATTATTACTTCATCACTATCGAATGTTAATGTAAAATTCACTTTATTCTTACTTTAATAATTGTAACTGGCTGAAAATAATAGATTTCATTTTTGCCATAAATGGATAAAATCCGCAGTCTAGTTGTCAATGTTTGTTGCGAATAGTTTTATACAGGGTGGGCCAAAATCGTCAGCAGCTTTGAAGATATTCGAGTGGATCGATTCGAATGGGTCACCCTGTATGCGTTGTGTTTTTACGGATGTTAACAGTGTAATATATGCTTATATGTTTACAGTTTTAAATTGGAACGGGAACAGAACGCATTTAGACCGAGAGGTAGACAATGACAGACGGGAAGAGCGTAAGCGTCATTTGTACACAAACGACGACGATATAGACCGCGGCCGAGTAAAGAAGATGAAGGATCACCGAACATACGAAGACAGAAGTAACACAGGTTACAATCCTTTCCAAGAGTATCAGAACGGCAAAACGTGGGACCGGTCTCTCGATGGTTATTATCGGAGACAGTATTACAGCACTTTCAACCACAGTCGGCAACGACATGGTAGACCATACAGACCTGCACATTACCGATACCATAGTCATTCGCGAGCACACTGGCAACGGGGATAAAATAAACGGGGAATCATTATTGTGGGACAAGAAACTTGAAAAGCAATCTGATATCAAAAGACTTTGTTAGTTCTTCTATTGCTAAAGCAAATTGTAATTTTTTTCAACATGTTGAAACACGGAAACGCGATAGCGACCAATGCTAATTTAGACAATTAACGTTGGAATTAACTGTTCAACATTTATTGTAAAAGAAAAGTCGTGAAACTGCATGATAAACAGTCTTGCAGGTTCCTGAGAAAGACTTTTAAAAGTACTCTATCGTCCTTTTTGTAGTTCACACTGTGTCCGCGGACATTGGTACTACACAGGACAAATGGGGGAAGGGGGGATGAGTATCAGTAACTCTGCCAATCTTGTGTTCAAAACGAATGGAATTAAATTTTGAACGTTATTGATTTAGTCTTGTAACGCGTAATATCCGAGGAATGAATGGGCGATTGCGCCGATGTTTAAACATTACATTAATGACTTTTAAATACTATATCGATAAGAGTTTTACAACGTTCTCATTTCGTTACGAAGGTGCAATTATGTTCATGTTATTTCATTCGAATTACGTGATTTGAATTTTATTTATAAAAATTCTTTAACTCTCTCGTGACACAATAATTACAAGAATTTGAAGGAATTATTTTATACTAATCTTATAATATTTATAATATCGAGTATAACATCGGAACTAAAATTACAAGCATGGTATGCACATGTTACGTTTCACTTTGTAAACATCTCATTCTCGACTGATTGTTTGTCTCTTGTAAGATTGCTTCTCAATTCGACTTCGTTTCGGAGAACATCCTGTGTTCTTCGAAAAAAAAATCCGTCCTTTGTTTTTTTTTTCTTTTGATCGACAGAGATACTCCTCCCTCTTCAACCGATAGCCAAAATAGCATAATTGTGCAGCAATTCTTGGTCGAACGTTGCACTAAGGGAAATGATATTCTTCAGCGTATCGAGTATCAAAGAAAAATTGAGTTCATTATTGTAACCGTTGAGCGAAATATTTCTCATTAAAAATATAATGAATGTGCATACCTGTGAATATACGTGGACTCTGAATTTTTTTTATATAGTACTATACATACAATTCCAGAGTGACTGAGTAAATTGTGTATAATCGGAAGGAGAAGGTTTAATTATAAAGATGAGTAATGATACCGAGTTATTGAATTACTACTTAAAAACGAGAACATTGTAAATTACATAGTTAAGTGTAGAGTTTTAATAATATGGACTTCTTATAGTGCATTAAACATTGCAAAAAGCCATAGATAAATTGTTAAGCGAAGTGTAAAGAGGCCGGCGGATTTTGTCAGCTCGTTACATTGTAATACCTCGTTATATCATTCTACAAAACTAAATAGGAGCCAAAAGAAGATAAACATATATTGAGATCTGGCAATTATTAACGGATCTTGTCGATTCCCACTGATTATTTCGTTTCGGATGGTACATGCATTTGTCGTGTGCTCGTCGGACCTATATCTTAAGTATTAGACGCAATTTAATAATCATATTAGCTTGATAACGCGATAAACATAATAATATAATTATCATGATGTAACCTTGTAGTAAGAGGGCACGATGTTACTGCATCTGCGCTGAAGTAGGATAATGGTCATTTGCAAGGGACATGCAAATTCATGTATCATTTGCGTGAACGGATTCCGAGAATTTGTAAAGATCATTATGTTTAGTATTGTGAGCGTATGTGATGCCGACTATACAGCGGTGAATGCCAGATTTAATTTATGTATCAAGTATCGTAAAAAAAAAAAGAAATAATAATAATTAAAAAAAAAAAGAAATGTCGTCTGTACGATGTTTGGAATATCAATATATCGAGACGCGCGAGAATAGAGGACGGTAAAAATCCATAGAAACCGACATTCATTTACGCTGTAGGAGGAAAAATAAGACTATCGTGTTTTCGAGCGAGGATGAAACGTTCGTAGACACACGTAGTAATCTATTTTAGCATTTTATTAATGTTGCGTCTCGTCGATATTATATATCTCTATTATTTGTAACACCATCCGACACGTGTTTCTGGATATTCAGAAAAAGTGGAGTTTCTGTTGAAAAAGGAGGAAATGTCCCAAAGCGAGCTCATAAACACACTCGAGAGGAATGTGAGTATTTCTACGATTTAAAACTTTCATATACTCTCGGAACGAGTCAAACCCACCAATTACTATGATTTCGATTTACCTATAATTTATTTCGTGATCCAACCGGAGCTTTATCGTTTGTCACGAGAATGTCGAAAAACGGAATTGTATTGCATATACTACTATTAAAAACACGTATTCTCGAGCTATTTAGCGTAATACGGAGTTAAAGTAAGCGGTACAAAAAAAAAAGAGTTTGACGACTATGATTCGTGGATATAAAAAAAAATGGAAAAGTGCATTAACTTCTATCTGAAAAGAAACGACATAAAAGTATATTATAAATAAAGACCAGTAAGAAAACATAAGACTATTGGTGTTTATTTAGGTAGCGATACTGAAAACAGAGAATCGTTACAATTTAAGAATCGATCATGAATTAGAATCTAAGCTCATGGTATTCAATAACGTTTCACGGGGTCTCGAGAGTAAACTCGACTCTTTATGGAATTTAGCTGATGCACGTTATCCAGAAGGAAACGAAGTCAAACAGTTTATAGATAAGATTTCGAATTCGTGGACTTCCATTAATCGGCAGGTAATAGTACCGAGGCATTTTTTAATTACCAATTTCTGTTCATATACAAAGTGTTCAGGCAATTACTAATTAATAAAAAAAAAACCAACAAAAATGTTAGTAGCACCTTTCTCTCATATTTAACATTTAGGAGAAAAACATTAGTAATTGTGTGAACACTCTGCATCATCAAATAATAATGTAAAAAATGATTAAATTATATATAAGCGCAGATTTGTGATAAGAATTCTAAGATTCGCATGGCAAGTCGAACATTAAAAGGAGTCCCATTATCATTGCTACTGGATAAAGTAAAAAAAGAAGTCATTTTGCTGAAAGTGTGTCTGCAAGCTAATGACATTTCTTACAACCATGAGCATGCATTGGAGGGATGCAAGTTAATCATGGAAGTTGAGAGACTTTTGAATAGCTTAGAAAAATGTGATTATAAGGTAAGGAAGTTGACTGATCTTGAGTTGAGATAAATAATAGTTCAATGTTACTTTTCCTTTTCGAATTACAGTTACAACAGTATTTATCGATATCAAATATCATTCCGCATATTACAAAACTAGAGTCAATGGTAGACAAGTATGTTTCAAACATTGAGTTACTGCCCGTGCAAAAATCATTTTTAAATGATTTGAGCACATTTTCAATTGTCGCAAAGTTACTGACTGGCGAATTGCTAGGATACGAGCAATTAGATCCTAATCACATTCTTACAGAGAATATACCGAAGAAACCAGTTTTGATTATCAAGAATGTTAAACGTAAAATTATTTGTCCTTGCTAGCCAACATGAGGAGGATCGATTTCTATGTATATTTATTCATTTCAATTCCAACAAATTCTTTATTGTATACGTTTTCATAAGCAATTTCTATCCATATGGGAAGCAATACAATAATATATAGTTACTGACAAGAAATGAGAATGATTCTATCATTTGAATTAATATGTCTTTATTCACTTAATGACTGATATTTGGCAACGTGCTGCAAATTTAAAGAATAGAATTTACAGCGATAACTTTTTTATCTATACTATACATAATACATTACTTTACAATATACAAACGTACAATATATTTGAAGCTAGTCAGACAAACAATTATCTGGATCTCAATATTTAAGTCATTTAACACTGGGTTTACGGAGCACTCAAACTGACTATTCTACGTTTCTTTATAAAAATAACGAGAACGTGTTTATCTAAATTTTTAGCCATTTTTTTTATAGTATATATTCAAAGAAATAAATTTGTTGAATAATTCCTCATGTCATTTTGACGTAAACCTAGTGTTAAGGGAAATATTATAATAACAACACGGTATACTCGAGCAATTATTATAAAAAGGGAGCTTATTAAAACTGATAAGAATTGAATTTATTATATGGAGTATGGAAATAGAACCGCGTGTAGTGTTCATGGAATGAAAATGGGAGATCTGGTATAATATACATACATAAAACTCCAGAGTCATTTTTTTATCGTTAAAATGCTACAGTTCACTGGTAAGTGTGATATTGAATTTTGATATTTGAAGACTAGATTAGAAAATACCTTCAAGATCTGGTAAAGTGGGGGGTGCAAGTCTTAGAGTAAGGTTGTTACGCATAAATTCCGGTGGTAGAATTTGCTTATGTTCCTGTAAAACGACACCAATTAACATCATACTATTAACGTACGGTATAAGTATGTCGGAAAATCAATAACAAGAATAATTGTAATGTCACTTGCATGGAATGATCTAGTAGGATGCGTGATATTAGTAACAATGGGAGCCCATCCATTTGAGTTTAAGCATTTGTAACAAGACCTCGGTTCACCCAAACATTCCGAATGAAAACCATGACCGCAACTGAAAATTACTGCATAATCCGTGCACTGCGACAACAAGTGACGGCATATTGGGCAAATCAGCGATATGCTCGCACACGCCTTTCCTGCGTCGCTAAACATAAAAATACGAATATTTAAACAACTGTCAAAGTCGATCTAATGTTTAAGATTTGATACTGTTACGTCTGATACCTTAACGATTTTTTCAGTGCCTTGTGAAGCTCTAAACTGACCAAACGCGCAGTAGTTTCCACTAAAGTTTGCTCGTATCGAGAATGTGTAAGTACACCAGATAGTAATTGTCTTATGTCGCCTATTGTGCCACTCGTTGCCAGTGGATGTTTCAAAATTTGTTCTAAGACTATAGACAGTGCTGTTGTACCGCTCAAAAATTCTAAGACGACCCTCAACAGTTTCCCACTTAATTTTTCCACTGCAATTCGATACAGTTAATATTTATTTCAATTTATTTATAAAAATGTACGCACTGGACTGTTGGCTAAAGTGTACCTCTTTCATTGTTACTACTCGAATGCGTTTTAAGTATTGTTTCAACAAGCGGCATCCAGTCTAAATTTCCAGCAGACCTCCTGCACAATCCAGCCAGTTGTACAGCAGTATGAATCGATTCATTTTCTGAAATCTCGCTCTGGCAATACTAGAAAGAAATTCTCGTGAAATGTTTATTGATCTATTACACTAGTGTTTATTTCTATAAAATATATTTACCAGCTCGAGATTATTCTGAAATTCTTTCAAAAGAATGTCGAATGCATCCTGATAATTGCCCAGTTTTTCCAGCATTACAGCTTCTGCATCTTTATGATTTGCTTTTTGAACTATACTAAGTGCTTCGTTCAGTCTACAACCATGAACACCTTGAATATGATCAACGACCTGCATTAAAATAATAATTAATCTCCAATATTATATATTTTCAAATATGAATCGATTCAAAATTTTACTTACACATTCCGGTTGCATTTCGCACATTAATTCCAAATACTTTTCGAACAATTCAATCGAGAGCTCTAACGTGATGTCTTCTTCTTTGTATTGAACTATTTGATACAAAGCTTCCAGTAGGCTGTACTGCAAGTTTGGTGTGTTTGCTAGCTTCTCTATGATTTCCTGAACGTCATTTTGCATATGTGTCGCTAGAAGCATCGCGAATTGACTTGCATTGATACCCACTAGAGCTTTGACGTTGATCATTACAACTTCCCGTAACGAACTCGGAGAAAGTTGCTCCAACCAGGGCCAGATATCGTGGTGTCTGAATGGATGCAGTATCATGCACTTGCAAACTGAAATCCAGTCCTCCCTGGCGCTGTACAGTAACTCCGCAACTTGCATACTGTAACATTATGTACTGCGATACAAGTTACTATGTATGATGCTACCAGTATTAATAAAATTATGAAATTTCAGACTACCTGAAGGTAGACCACCCTGTATATATTTATGTAAACATTAACTCTTTACCATATAATTTTCTTAAGCTACGATATCGAGTTCGACTCGATATTATATGGCAAAAGGTTAATAAAATTGAAACATAACTTTCAATATATACTTACAAATTAGCTCGCTCAGCCAGATTAAGTAAAGTGTTATCTGATATATTACGCAATTTCTTCGAACGTAACAAGCCCAATATTGCGTTCTCTTTGTCAGTCTTAAGCTCTTTTGATGATCCCATGCTTGAATCGGTACATAATATTTCAATCATCTTATTTAACATACTAGGTTCCAAACTAACTGTGTTCTCCGCGACTTCGTTAGCTACGAATATAAGAACTAGATTTCTTTGGTCGTCGGCGATACAGTCGGGACTCCTTGGACTAAGCGGTGTACTAGGCAAGACAATATTCAGCAGTACGTCTATGAGCCTCTGTCGTTGCCTGAGACCCATTTCAGACGTAAATTCTGGTTCTTGAAATGCGATCGCTATTACATCGAGGAATCCTTTCGCATCGAACTGAAGCAACGTTCTCAGATACGGATATTGCCTTTCTGAATCATTAGCCAAACTCGAATGCTGTGAAAGTAAAGCCCTTAGTACATCCGTTTTTGCTCTTTGAGATTTACCCTCGGGAAGCTCGTCCCTAGGGAACCCACGACCAGCGAGGCAACAACTGGCATAAACCAGAATCGCGTTACCAAGTTGTATGACGTCTCGCGTTAAAGGATTTATCGAATTCGTTAACGAACTTTGTAAAATGGGTACTAGTTGATGAATCGGAGCAGTGAAGTCACCTAACGCTGTCGTTTGAAGATGAATCAATGCTTCCCAAATTCCTCGCTGTCGACAAATCGTTGTCACCTGCAAATTCGAATTAATTTAAATCGAATCGTATAGGATTTAATCTACGAACAAGTAATTGTAATAGACTGCGAATTTTTATGCAATAATTGTTTTTACTCACTTGATGAATGTCTAAACAATCAACGTCCAGTAGCACTATAATCGCTTGCAAGGAATCTACTTTATTCTTTTGATCGTAAACCATAACTAATTGTTGAGCAATTAACGGCGGTAGTCGCGGTCGCAAACTCCCATCTAACAGAGGATTTTCAAGAGCGTGCAAATAGCATGCTTTAAGCCCCTCCGACTCGGAAACTAAATCCCACAGTTTCCCGAATAATAGTTCTGTATTCTCTAATTGTATACAATAATCTACACATGTTGTGACTATCTCGGACTCTGCGTTTTCGTCTGTATTGCAACGATTCAATTCTTCCATGTACTGAATTAAAACCTGGCACACTTTGTCGCGTGCTATCTGTTTACGGCGTTGCTTCGAACCACGGAGACCGACGACTGCTTTCCCTTTATCTTGGTAGAAGGAGAGACCTAGAGCTAATGCTTCTGGAAATCTTTTCTGAAATGATAAAACATAACGTTGTGTTTTGGATTCCCGAGAATTCTCGAATCATCGAGACGAGAAACTCGTCTCGACCCGACCCAACATTTTCGGTTTTTCTAATTTGCAACAAACCTGCATCGTTAGATGTCTCAATCGTTCAGTCCATGTTCGTATGCACACTACATGTAAGCTTTTCGTGCCCAAAAGCAGAAGTTGCGTACCAAATGTGACCACGGTATTATAGCACGCTCGTTCACCAGCTAACGCCATTGCCTAACATCGAGGATAAAAACATTTATTATTCCCACCTCGGATAAAATTATTTAAGTGTCTAATGAATCTCTACCTTTGAGACATTTCCACCAGTGGACAGACCTTTAAAATGGCTAGAAGCATATGAAATACCAACACGACTCATATCTAAGGTTTCCAAATTATCCTGTGCTCTCACATCCAACAGATGTAATCTTTCTTGGGTATCTAGTACTGCTAAAGACCGTGGATTTAACCATCGTAAGTTACTTATTGTATAAGGAAGAGTCATCCTCCGTAGAGGAAACAGTTTCACTCTTGAAGAAGCTTCGGTGCACACCTGATTGAGAAATTTAAAAGATAGAAACTCTTGGCAATGCAATTATTTACTAAATCACGTAAAATTCCTACTTGATAAAAATGAACCACGTCGTCTCTTGCGAGTGCAAGAACTGGGTCGATTACACGAGAAGCATCTGCGGCTTGTATAACGACAAGTTGCCAGGACAATTGTGGCGGTGCTATTGGAGCACCGGACAGAGCATGTGTCAATACAACACGCACTCGAGGTCTTATGCAAACTACTAATACCTGAAAACATGTATATACACATTTAATGCGTTTTTAAAACGAATAAAGAAAAAGATATTTATACAAACCGTTGATAACGTTGCCATTGCGACCAGTGTATAGTTTTTAAGGGGGTGTGATGGCAGATGGTTCAATAGCAAAGGTTCTAATGTACACACTTCACCCTTAGACCCACTAAATAAACATCTACTATCACAACCTCGTACTCCCATGACTCTTGTAAAATTTAATTCGAAAACTGATCCTCCACTGTCACTGCATAATGCAACTTTTGGTGAATCTGTAAACTGTAAAAGAGCAGTGGTTTTACCACAGGAAACAGTGAAAGTATAAATTAAGTATACAAATTATATATTAGGTGAGTGTAAATCTTACTTTAACGTGTAGCACAGCTGTGTCAAGAGGATGAACATCGGTGAGTGTCCTCAATACTTTTCCATTGGAGCTATCTATCATTAATATATGTCCCCTAGCGAAACCTGCCAATACTCTGCTTCCATCGTAGTTAAAGCACAAAGCAGATACCGAACCCTGATGCCGTGCTTCTTGGTCACACCACCTTAATGTTTGGGAAGAATCAAAACCTAGAACCAGACCATGACTGGTACCAACCACTAGCATGTTTCCTCTAGCAGCAACTGCACTTGCCAAACCAGCATTCACTTTTTCCTAAACAAACATATTTATACAATTGTTAGATTTAATTCAATTTATACTCATTTTTGTTATTGCTTTTGAAAACTCACGCTAGCTGACACAATTTGTGCAGATATTCCTTTCAGTATAACATGCCTCAAAATAGCACCCGAACATGTTGATTGCGAAGTTTTATTTGGTTTATTTAAAGAATTCAATGACAAATGACTTCCTACGCTTGTTGTTTCACTGCTCCCCAATTTTTCTCCTGTTGTTAAACCGAAATCATCATCTGTTCCGGACAAGGAAGCGCAGTCTGGCTCTGTTAGTATACTTTCTAAGGAGGGTAATTCCTCCACAGCAGGTATAGCATATTCAGTGTTGTCCAACTATAGCAAATAGATCGTATTATACTTTATTTGTTAATCTAATTAGAAACGACGTCTATATGTACATTTAAACGAAACTTGAGAAAAAAAATTCATTCGATAAAGTAAGAAGTATGGAATGTTAAAAACTGAATAAAAAATGGAATTGTTGCAACTTTATAAAATGTAGTATGGTAATTATACTGTTAAAAAGACATGGTATAATAAACACAACAATAGAATTGGTATAGTTCTGAGAACATAACCTGCAAATTAGACGTGTCAAGGAATTTATATATTTATTACAGAAATATCGAAGGATATTTAATTACCTCTTCAATGTCTAAATTAATAACCTCTGTTGCCAGATATTCTTGGGACTCAACATCCGATCCCAACCCATTTTCAGCCATTTTTTATTCCACCTGTCATTCCACAGCTGATTTTCATGCGTGAGTATAGCAGGTTCTCACCGAACTATAGAAGGAACGCTCTGCAATAGATCTTCTACCATGTTTAGTATTAGCGCCCTAGAGGGCTCTTAACAACTAATTCGTATTTATGTAATTACAGATCTGTGACTCTTCCACAGACGAAACTTTATTTTTTTAAATAAACTTTATTTCTTAAACTTCATTTTTTAAAATAAAGAAACTTAATTTTATTTTACGAAACAGCGCCATTTCCCCGTAGCGGCAAAACGCTGAAACTTGTAGCCAATTAGTTTCTAAGTCTCTCCGGTGGATGGCGCCACCCGTCACTGCCGTAAAAAGAGTTTCAGTGGTTTGTCACTACATGGAATGGCGTTGTACGGACCCATTAGCTTGGCGGGAGATTTGAATTGTTTTCTGTCGCCCAAATATAAGAGTAGATCTCATCTTTAATGTATTTTCATGTCCTGATTTTGTTTTGTTCAATTGCGAAACAAATCGAAATTTAATCCACTTGTGGGAAATGAAGACCGCAGGAGTATAATTCACGCATTCATGTTTTATTTCTATACATATCTAATGCTCGTCGTCCTAACTTTACAATTAATTTTCGTCAAAGCAATGTCGTGGGTACGGGAGATCCTCTGTTTTTATTTAGGATACGTAACGCGAGATCGAGTCGCTCAAAGTGGCACACGCAAATCCACAGTCAAAAATATATTTCACAGTTGGATTCGAACGTGGCTGTTCTACTCTCTGTTCTACTCTATGTACAGTTTAGGAGAGCACGAGAGTTTCGTTCCAACCGCGGCGTTTGCCGAACGCATTTCGAAGTCTTATGATGTCTACCGATGTTTCAGTTCTTGTTAGAAAGAGATCGCGTTTTCTTTGGTCGAAACGGAAGTTTGAAGAGGTACCGCTACGTCGATTTCCATCGTTGGTGCCTCTCTTTCGGAATGGCGAGGCACGTTTGCGCACATAACCTGATCGAAACCAGTTTTGCGCCACGGTAGGCTCCTCCCAAATCGTTTAGGGACGCGCTTGCTTCTTTATTGGCGACCGGAAACGCGGAGCAATGGCTCTAGCGACCATTATAGCCGTGAACCTTTAGTCGAGTCCGTCGACTTTGGACATGGCAGCAGTTTGATTCGAAATATTAGGTCAGTGCAACGAAATGAAAGAAATCCAATCTGCCGCGTGTCTACGGAGGGTTAAACGCAACAAGGAATCAGGCACGAACTTTTGCATTGACCTAATAGAACAGAGCCATTCTAGATACAGCGATGTCTTTATCTAACCGCAAATCTTGATTCACGTCCTTTGTCTTCAGTGTACCGATTGCTACAAAATCGGACAACTTGAACAGTCCGTATTTGTACATAACTCGCCAGAGTATATGTAAAATGTCCTTTGGCAATGGTGCTACCGGCCATTATTAACTTCACTCGTGGTAGCGATGGGTTCGAAACAGAACAACCTGAAAAACAGTCTGTACTTGCTCGCAAGTCACTAGAATATACGCAAGATGTTCTCCAGCAATGGTTCTGCCTAACATCGTTAACTTCAGTCGTGGTTGCGATGGGTTCGAAACAGAAAAACCCGAACAACAGTCTGTACTTGCTCGCAAGTCGCTAGAATATACGTAAGATGTTCTCCAGCAATGGTTCTGTCGACCATCGTTAACTTCAGTCGTGGTAGCGATGGGTTCGAAACGGAAAAACCCGAACAACAGTCTGTACTTGCTCGCAAGTCGCTAGAATATACGCAAGATGTTCTCCAGCAATGGTTCTGGCGACCATCGTTAACTTCAGTCGTGGTAGCGATGGGTTCGAAACGGAACAACCCGAACAACAGTCCGTATTTGCACGTAATTCGCCAGAATATACGTAAAATGTTCTTTGGCAATGGTTCTGCCGATCATTGTTAACTTCACTTGTGGTAGCGACGGATTCGAAACGGAACAATCCGAACAACCGTTTGTATTTGCACGTAGCTCGTTAGGATTCCGAGGAATTTACTCAAGACGTTTTGTTGGCAAAGGCTCTACCGGTCACCGAGCCGCGAACCTTCGTTAGCGTCCTTTAATTTCAGACATGCAGGGGTCGTTATTGTCACTAGCGCTACGGTTGACGGAGGGGAACTTGAACTGTTTTTGCACGTAACTCGAATTCCAGGGAATTGTTTCTATCGCCTGAGAGCATCTTCCTAAGCCGCGGGGAACATTATCTTTCGATGATTGATGTCGTCGAGTCAGGCGTACGCGTGCACGCGTCCAAAATCGTCGCTCTGACGATTCACCGACGAGTCGTCATGGTGGTTTCGATCGGAATCATAGTCCGTCAGTCACATCGAGTGTTGGGGAGGCGACAGCATCAGCTCGTAGCCGGTCGGCATGCTCTGCTGATGGTGGTGATGGTGAGAAGTGGACATCATCTGATGATGCGACTGCTGGTAGTACTGGTGGTGCATGCTCGAGTGACTCGAGTAGTAGACGGTACCCTGCTCGACGTCTTTGCCTGCAACAACGTAACTAGTTAAGGATCTGAAAGGTAACAGGGACCCGAAGTATTTTAAGGACCCGGTCTTCGTAGATTAGCGATAAGGTAAAGAGACTACATTACCGTCAAAAAATGGTTTTACGTGCCTCAAGTTTTCGTCCTTATATCAGAATATTTTGTCGCTGGTAAAGGGCTAATTCGAAAGAGGAAGGTTCAATCTAGTAGTGCGCGCTGGTCAGAGGCTGCCGAGATTATGCAGATATTTGGTAACATAAGCGTTAGAAGTAGGCCAAAAATTGACGATGTGCATGCCGTGGAATCCAAGCATTTTTATGCCGTTGGATGAGTTTTCTGGATGAAATTGACAACAGCGCGCACTAGAAAATATCTCCAGCTACAAATTCAGCTATATTTTGTCGCGATTCTCTGCGAAATGAAGCGAAAAACTTGAAGCACGTTTCTGGCGTCAGAATTCATAATATCGATAATACAGAGCAAAAAATGCGACTAGTTTAGTCACAGACTTAAGACCCGTCGGATCAAGACCAAGACGGATCTTAAGTCTGTGACTGGAAATTATTAATTAAAACGTCACATAACTATCCCGGGCCCTTAACACGTTGACTGCCATGTCACCCAAATGTGGGTGACGGAATGATTTGTCCAGGTTTTAAAATGAATTTTTACGTTAATATATTCATTCTACCAAATTTGGTTAGGATCTGCAAAATGCAAGAAGGTTGGATGACTACTCAATATCATACATTTAATTTTTTCAATTTTTATTTCATTAAATAACATACTTCGATTTGATGGAATCTTTGAGGTTTCTAGTTTGGCAGTCAAAGCGTTAATATATAATCGTTGGAACGTGTGAAATTTGAAACATAAACGAGAAAAAATAAATATCGGAAATTGAAGAGTGTGGACTCACCGGTCTCGTAGACTCCTCGACCATAGCAGAGCGTCTTGACGTCATTCATGGGGCTGAGGCCGCCGTTATGGGGGTGCGTCGTGTGCACGGAGGACGGGGTGACGGGCGTCGCGTATCCGTGATGATGGTGTCCCATAGGGCTCATACCCATCGGGCTACACGAATTCATGCCGACCGGCGACATGCCCATCGTCGACAACGGTGACATCGTCAGATTCGGACTGCCCGGATCGATGCTTTGCAACGACTGTATGCTTCCTCCGTTGCTCGCGGTGCTACCGATCGCGTTGTTCCCGTTGCCTTGGCAGTTCAGCGGCAGCATGTCCCTGCAACGATCGTTAACGATCAATCGTTATTTCGGGGTTCGAGAAGATTCCAAATTCTTTCGAATTCGCGGCAATCGTCGATGGTTCTTCAAAACATATTCTACAAAAATATACAGGGTGGCCCACATAACTCTGAACAGCTCAATATCTCGAAAACTATGCCATCGATTTTAAAGTTCTTAGTCTTAAATTGCATGGAACTGAAGGGCCTTTCTGACTACATAAACGTGAAGTGGCCTCCCTTCCCCTTTAACGGGGGAGGAGAGGTACCTTTGTAATTTTAAATGGAACCCCCTATAAAATGTTACATATTTAGATTCTACCGGAAAAAAACAAGTCAATTTTGTCTGAAACATTTTTTTGTCAGATACTTCCATGATGAGATATAACAGTTTGAAGTTTCGAGTTGTAGGTACTTGAAGCGCTCGGAAATAGCGTTATGGAATTATGCGCGCTTGAGTCCTTTGCTTATTCATGAAGAAACACAAACAATAATATTTACAATTCTTGAGTTTGACTCACTTATCTATGAAAACGTTTTCGGTTTAGAGCTGTTATTCAAGCAGTAACATTGTGATTATGGCTACTTTTGACACAGAAGTGAATATGTGATTAACGTTAGGTGTTTTTTGAACGTTATGGGATCAAAAAATGTCATGCAACATTTCATAATTTAGAACAGCGGCTTCGCAAGCACGGTGAATTGTGTAAAAAAACTCGCAATAAACCTAAAGCTGTCACTAATGAAAAAAATAGTACCAGTATTCTTGCTGCAATTACATTAAATCCTCATATTAGTCAACGTACACTTGCACAAACATCACATATTAGTCGTTCATCAATTCAACGAATTTTGAAACGGCAAAAGTATCATCCATATCACATGGTTTTATCACAAGAACTTTCGATAGCAGATTACGATCACCGCGTAAGATTTTGTGAGTGGCTGCAGGGTGTTGTGGAAAACGACTTTTTGTGCAAAATACTTTTTTCCGATGAGGCCACTTTTATGAATTCAGGGCATGTAAATAGACATAATCTGTATTATTGGGCCGTGGAAAACCCAAATTGGATGCGATGTGTTCCCTTTCAACATCGATGGTCTTTAAATGTTTGGTGTGGCCTAATAGGAGATTTTGTGATTGGACCTTATTTTTTTCAAGAAACTGTAACATCTGCAAGTTATTGTGATTTTTTAAAAAATCATTTGCCTGCGCTTTTGGAAGATGTGCCACTGCACGTTAGAAGAGAAATGTGGTTCCAACAAGACGGCGCTCCTCCACATTTTGCAATCATCACCAGGCAATTTTTGAACGAAAAATTTGGGAACAAATGGATAGGTCGTGGGGGACCTCGTCAATGGCCTCCTCGATCCCCCGATCTAACACCATTAGATTTTTTCTTATGGGGATATGTAAAGGACAAAGTTATGTTTGAACCACCGACGACAAAAGAGGATATGAAACAAAGAATACGTGACGCTTGCGCTTCAGTGACTCCCGAAATGTTAAAAAATGTTAGAACAACTTTGATGTTTCGAGTAAATAAATGTTTACAAGCCCGTGGTGGACATTTTGAACATTTAATTTAAAGTACATTTTATTTCTTCACGAATAAGCAAAGGACTCAAGCGCGTATAATTCCATAACGCTATTTCCGAGCGCTTCAAGTACCTACAACTCGAAACTTCAAACTGTTATATCTCATCATGGAAGTATCTGACAAAAAAATGTTTCCAACAAAATTGACTTGTTTTTTCCTGTAGAATCTAAATATGTAACATTTTATGGGGGGTTCCATTTAAAATTATAAAGGTACCTCCCCTCCCCCGTTAAAAGGGAAGGGAGGCCACTTCACGTTTATGTAGTCAGAAAGGCCCTTCAGTTCCATGCAATTTAAGACTAAGAACTTTAAAATCGATGGCATAGTTTTCGAGATATTGAGCTGTTCAGAGTTATGTGGGCCACCCTGTATATAGCTGGTGTAATTCTGACTATTTGTACGTTAAAAATATCACACGTCTACTTCAGATGCCAATAAACATGCGTGCGAAATACCACTGTAAAAGGTTCGGTAGGTATCCTGAAAAGAAAGGTTAAAAACTCGTGCAAGAATGGCCTCGAAAGCGAGGGTTCTTCGTAGGCAATCCTATCGATACGGCGTCCCATGAAATCAACTCTGGCAAGGTATCCTTTGTACAGAGGTGCAACGAAGATGCACCGGTGGATGGATAACAGGAATCCGAGCGTTGTGTTTCACAAGGCCAATCGTCGAAACTGTACGAACCAGCGGCATCCGAATGGCACTCGAAAACGGTTGCTAGGGACATGAGGATCGACATACGATAATTCGAACGACCGTGTCGCGCACGAGGGTGCAAACGCGCGTAACCTTGAGGCCCGAGAAGCGAACGCGTCTCTACGAGAAAAATTGACCCAAGACCGCTCGTAAATCTCCATCCTATTTGACCCCTCCTGGAAAAGTCGGGAAAAAGGCCCCTGGCGGGAAACATGTGTGAGAGGTCCACCATTGTTTTACCGGTATCCGAGAAAAAAAATCCTGTGACCCTTGGCCTAACAGCGACCGAGCTATTAGGGGTTCGCGGGGGCACGTGGTCGCCCCGTCGTCTTTCTTCCAGGAATTTTCTTCTGTCGCCGAGAAACGAAAAATGTCCCAACGAAAGAGTGAGGGAGAGAGGGGCCAACCATATTCACACATTGTTCCGACCCCGAGGGAAACAAACGCCTCGGTCGTTTGCACGCGCGCCTATTTCTCTCTTTCCTTCTCTTTTTTCTTTTTATTTTCTCCTCTCGGTCCCCTCGGCTACGACTGTATCTTTACACGCGTCCAGGAGTGCGTGAACACACGCACACACGACGCGGTCCATGTGCAATCAGCTCCGCCCATGACCGTGGCTCGTTCATGCTACTTCTTCCCCCGAACCTTCCCTCCGACCTTCTTTCGTAAGCACGGGACGCTCGGTTTTATGGTCGCGTCTCAAGGTCTGGATTCCGGCGAACCCCGGTGGCACGCGGTTTCGCGTTCTTGTCGCGAAATAAATCGCGCACAAGTTTTTCATCTGCTAGGCGGCGTAATTGCTCCGCTAGTCAGCCATTTAACCTGTTAACTGTTCCGCTTCATTTCAAGAACGCGCACTTAATTACCTTTAAGCTAGCATTATGTTTCTGCTTTCAGATGGTAGGTTTCATGCGTCCATTTTTGATCTTCCATTCGATCTGCTTTGGAACACGGTGGAAGAACTCGTAGAGGGAAGCAGTTCTTTGGAACAATCAATTCCACGAGTCTTTCGGTCCAGAGGTTCGGAGATTGTCTTCGTCCATCGGTTCGGAATATTCGAAGGTTCGCGAACCGATTGGAAAGCGACGGGCAATTGCAGCCGCCGAGGGGAGGAAAAATTGCGAAGACAGGGAGCGAAAGAAAAGGAGAAAGGCGGGGAGAGGAACGGAGAGAAGGAGAGGAGGACCTCGAGATAAATCGCGAGTACGTCGGAGGGCCGGTCGTGGCCTTTATGTAGTAAACTATTGGTAGTGCGAACAGCTCAATGGTGAAACGGGAGACGTAACCGAAGCTGCGTCATAAAACGGTAATGGGGCGTCGCGTTTCCTTTTCCTAGAGCCTTTGCAGAGGGTGGACGTTAAGGGCGGGCGGGAGGGGCCAGGGAGAAAGTTAGGATGTAGGTACGTGCGAGCGTGTTCGGTTCGTTCGCCTCCGAAAAGGAACATTCTCGTAGCCATTCTTTACACCAGCGAATATCCGCCGGAGATTTCTGGGGCGGCGGTTCTCCTGGAAAACCACCCTCCGCTGGCAAATCGTTCCCGATCGAGACGACTGCGGTAGCGTCGCGTTAGTTGATCCGTTTATGGTCGCCGTATCTGACCAGTTATCGAAATAGCCGCCGCCGCACAGTGCGGACACGTCGGCACATCTCACTACATTTTTATTTGACGATGCACGAAAATTTCCTTTGGCAGAACTCTTTATCAGCAGGAAATGCATATTATTATTCATTTAAAAATCATTTGACAATTTTTTTTATGCATAAAAATAATTTTTTTCCCAACTTATTAATTTTATTGTTAAATTTAATTTTTTATGACTAATTACCATTGCATATGCATTAGTAACCAAATTTAGATTTTTGTAAAAAAATTTGGCCATGGAGGCACTCTCTAAAGTGCCAAAAATCGAAAAATGTTATATTAACTGTAAATGAGTGTGCAATAATAATTCTGTATAATGGAAAGTTCTTACCAAGGAATATGCATTCTTTATACATTTAATAAAGTAGATTTATTTTTTGTACAAATTTCCAACGGTGGCTTTATTTTTTAATTGCATATAAAACTTCAAATTAACATAAAACAAAAACGGCAAAATATATCCTGAGATTCATGCATATTCGGATACATTACTTATTATAGTTTAAGAATTTCATAGTTTTGTCTGCGACTCTGAATTTTATAAACTTTTTAAGAAGTGTCCATACCTTTCCTTTAGGATCTATCGTGGAAAATTTGTTATTTTCTTTTTAAATGTATTAGTTATATTGTTAAATTTAATTTTCTGTGAATAATTAACAATAAGTATACATTTGTAAACAAATTTGGTTGTAAAAAATTTTTCCATTTGTTCGCCACAGCTACAGTGGGGAATTTACTGGGAAATTTAAATATTCGTGTATATCACGATATGAAATACATTTCTTTTGCAAAACATGCGTATTAGGATGGAAATTGTTAATAATAACCATATAATAACCATTTTTATGCATAATACAATTTTGCAATAATTATATATCAATCATTTTTATGTATTTTTAATTTGTTTTTAATATATGTTTTATAACTATTGAAAAAGTAATAAGAATGTAAGGATAGATCGAAATGTGCAAGATCACGAGAGTCAATGATTTTGAGTCGCAATCAAAGTACTGAGAATGACTCGGATAGCGAAGCAGCAGCAGCATGCTCGGATAGCATTTTGTTCAGTTTATTCATTTTATTCATTAGTATTATAATTTGTTTAAGTTTATTATTGTTAATTTTACATATGGTTCATTTATTATTAATTTTGTTCTAAACTTGTTAGTTTTTAAAAATAAATTTGTTAATTTTTAATAATAAATTTTTTTTTCTAAAAATTTTTTTTTTGTTAAAATTATAAACTATATTGGTAAATATAATTGTCTGTAAAAAATTTCCTCTATATATGCATTAATAACCGAACTACGAGAAGTGCCGAAAACAGGCGATTTGTCCGCATTGTGCGCAGCCGCACAGTGGGCAATTTGGACGAAATCGGATTCAAAATCAAAGAACTTTCGATAGAAATGAGGTAGAGCGATGAAATTTTTTTAAAATTAAAGCTGAAACTTTGTAAAATATAGGAAAAATAGGGAGATTATGGTACGAACGCTTTTTAACCTTGAGAAAATTCGTTAAACTTGCACAATTTCAAGAACATTGTGGTTTTTCCAATACCACGCGCGGAAAAATTTTTTTTTAACATGCTATACATCATTTCCCATAGATTTTTTCAGGCTGATTTCAAATCTGGTCTCAAAATTTGTCTACAACCTCAGGATTTTGCAAAAAATAGATTTTTGTGAGAAAAACTAATGAAACCATTTTTTCGTTGAAATTATTTAATAACACACTAGTTTGAAGGTATATCGTATTCTCATATGTAAAACACAATAAAAATAATAATAATAAAGTATTTGAACGTTTTGAGTTACTTACGAACGCGTGGCTGTAATGTAGTATAAATTAGATATCTATTGTCCACAATTATATTTGCATTTACAGAGGAAGTGAGGTAAGTATTCAACTTTTTTAACTCACGTATTTTCATCAACGAAGTTTCCAACTTTCTTTCTTTGGCACAACTTTAATCGATATTTTACTAATACTCTTCTTTCTTAAATCCGATATTCTAAAATGCTTGTTCCTATGTGGAAATTACTGATGAATAAGAAACTTGGTCGAACACGTACTTGAGATACGAGACAGTTAATTGGAAAAGAGCGAAGCATTATGCGGTTCTCAGTTAGAAGCTCAGTTAGAGTCTAAAAATATGATACTTAAACTCACGACAAAATAGCCGAAAGAATAGAATCCTAGACGTTTTTAATCGAGCCGTGTACTTAACCGACCCGAAAATTTCACTCATGTTAGTAAAAGATCGATTAAAGTTGTACCAAAGTTAGAAAGTTAGAAACTTCGTTGATGAAAATACGTGAGTTAAAAAAGTTAAATACTTACCTCACTTCCTCTGTAAATGAAAATATAATTGTGGACCATAGATATCTAATTTATACTACATTACAGCCACACACAGTCTGCAGAAAGTGCCAGTAGCAATTACAGCGATACGTCAAATGATGACGAGATGCGAAGTGCTTCATGTTTCGTAAGTAACTCAAAACGTTCAAATACGTTATTATTATTATTTTTATTGTGTTTTACATATGAGAATACGATATACCTTCAAACTAGTGTGTTATCAAATCATTTCAACGAAAAAATGGTTTCATTAGTTTTTCTCACAAAAATCTATTTTTTACAAAATCCTGAGGTCGTAGACAAATTTTTATACCAGATTTGAAATCAGCCTGAAAAAATCTATGGGAAATGATGTACAGCATGTTAAAAAAAATGTTTTCCGCGCGTGGTATTGGAAGAACCACAATGTTCTTGAAATTGTGCAAGTTTAACGAATTTTCTCAAGGTTAAAAAACGTTCGTACCATAATCTCCCTATTTTCTCATATTCTACAAAGTTTCAGCTTTAATTTAAAAAAATGTCATCGCTTTACCTCATTTCTATCGAATGTTCTTTGATTTTGAATCCGATTTCGACCAAATTGCCCACTGTGCGCCGCCGCCTGGCTGGTTGTTTCTATTTTATTTGGCGCGAGATACGGGTATCGGTTACGTTCGTTCATTTTCAACACTCGATGCGCCCCGGTAATCAGCTAACGCAGCATTACTGTACATTTCGAGTTGTTGCGACAGCCGCAACGTTCACGATCGTTACCTGTGGGATCGCTGCGAAGGGTTCATGGTACGTGTCCATTCGAGAGTGGAACTATCGTGAGCTGCTCTCGCGAGCATTTCTTGTAAACGGACAATACTTTTCAGAGTGTTTAGCTGTACGTGAGTGTCGTTCAAAAATTCTCGAAGTTGGACACACAATGTAAAATCAGATGGACACTTACCCTTTTGGTACAAAACATTATTAACCCTTAGCGCTCGAACGGCGACCGTAAGGCGCCACTAAAAATTGCTGTATCATTATTCAAAATATTTTTTACATTATTAAATTTGTTTGTATTTAATAAATGACTAAACGTTTCAGTATTTTATGAGTAAATTGCACCATTTTCGTATGTATAACACGACAAAATAATGTATAGAACGGAAGTATTCTAGGTCGGAAGAAATGTTTCGTTTTCTAGTTAAAATAGCTTCGAGTGCAAAGGTTAATAGGCTTCCGGTAAGTAAAATATTAAGATCAGGTCGGAGTTGGCAACCTTCCTCTTCCAAAATGAAGCTTTCGGCGACTCTTAAGGGGGCCGGCAGGGTTTGAAATCCGTATACGTATGCATGGGTCAAAACCTTTTCAAACTATCGCTTCAATATTGCAATGAGCAGTTTAGAAGTGGTCAATTGTGTTTCCTAAAAGTCCAATTTATGTCTGTATAGAGCCCAAATTGCGAATTTCTACCTCATCGTGGAGTAATTTGTAATATTCGGCAGAAAATTCGAATTCTGAAGCAAGTATGACGTCACAAGATGGCTGCCGCTGAGAGATTCTCTTAATTTCGCGAGATTTAGTGTTCGTATCGAAAAAAGGCTTCTATACAGACATAGCAAAGACATTTACAAACACGGTGGTATGCATTTTTAATTGATTACTTACTTATTTAAGACGTAAAATGTCTAGAAAAAAAGGCATAGCATAACATAGCGTGACAGTCAAGGCCAAATGCCTGCCGGCCCCCTTAAGCGCGGTATTAAAAATTGCTGTACCGCAATTAGAAAGAATCTTCACATCACCAAATCTGATTACACGCAGTGAATTGGGGCACAGGAAAATTCGAGTACATCAGTTAGGGGTTAAACGCTCGGCGAGTAGCGTCGGCGGACGAGGTCCATGGTGGTCCGTGACCGAGGCTCGTCGTAGCCATAACAACGCTTCGTTCTTTCCTCTTTCTCTTCCCCGGTCTTTCTTTCCGAACGAACTCGCTTCACCTACACGCCCACGTACACGAAGAAGATTTGCGAATTCGCGTGCACCTGCGTCCCAAAAAACCGCCCCAAAAATTGCAATTTGAAAGAAAAATCAACAGCGACGGAGTAAGCTGTCGAGTAATTCTGGAAAAGTTACTTTTTCGAAGCCCCGTTAACACGAGAACTACCGAACCAGTAAAAATGACTGGTGGATGATTTTTTCTTTTACGATTAGTGAAACTATAAAAACGTTTTCACGAGAAATTTTAATATATCTCTTCTTTGGAGTACATGTTACCATAAAAATTGTATGAAAACTGAGCAAATTCAATCTTGCTGTTATTATAAAGTGATAAGTAGACGGCTGATGTTTATGCAAATGCATATTTATATAGAAAATTGATAAAGCAATAGGACATAAACAGAAATATGTTTTGCGATTAGAGGATTCTAAAAATATGTTTTTATTTTGCACTTTTTGCATGATGCATATGTTTTGCATATTTCTCTTGGAAAACATATTATTTTCCGTGTATATGCATATCTCATGCTCACATGCATCATTTATCTTGTTAAATTTATGTAATCTATTAATAAGTACTCGTATTATAACCGAATAGCGTCGATAATAGTGATACGCCGATATAATACTGAAGAAGCCTCAACAAGTTATGATGTTCCGACCTTATATTGCTTACTGAATCAGCTCTAAGAACACACGTAGCTGTTGGTATTTAGAATTCGAACAGTTCAGTTTGATACTCGAAGTGGTAAGGCGAATTTTGTGAGAGTGCGTGCGATCATTATTAAAATGCTGATAGTTCGGAACAGTAGGGTTTTACTGATGAAAAGCTGGATCTCGAAGGCGATCCCAAATTCATTACTGACGAAAATAATGAAAATAATATTTACTGTGAAATGTGGAATAAAAGTATAAAATGCGATAGAAAATCGTAATTAATTCAACGTATTAATACTTCCATACACACAAAAAATAGTGGTCAAGCAACATGGGCAGTATTGTACGAATTTTATGCGGAGAATTTGTACAAGATCCAATATGTGCGCCACAACACAGCATAAGTAACTTTAAATATGCACCGATAACGTCGTGTGATGTGGAGCGGTCATTTTCGGCATATAAATTAATTTTGACCGACAAACGAATCAAATTTAGAAAAAATGATTGTAATTTATTGTAATTCGAATTACGATACTCCAATATAACTGTGAAATGTCTGTTAATACTCAATATTGTACCTAACACTTAATGTAATATATAATTAATATCGGAAAATTTGCATATGTTTCGAGCATATTTGCATATTTTTCGTGCATATTTGCATGTTTTTCGTGCATAAATGTCATATGCATTTTGCATATTTATCGTGCATAAACTTCCGCAGTCTAGCGATAAGTCTAAGTCACGTTTAGGGCTAGGTAGTTCTAGTGTTAAAGTCTGCGAGGAAGCTAGAGGAATTAAACAAAAATTTTCTTTTTCAGATATCTTATGGCCCCTGAGAAGAGGAATACTGAATGTCTCTTTGCGCACTAGCCACGATTGAGCAACAAAATGTCGGACGATGTTGTGATGACGTAAACTATTCAATTGCGGGACTTGATCGACTCGATCGCCGAGCCAAAAGTTGCCTAACGTAAACGCGGCTTCGGCGACGCGTAAAGAGCGATTAAACAACAGGTACGGTGTCAAACGGTTTACAAATATCGACGGACTAATGGCCAGAACGCGCGACGAGTTCTAGTCTTACGCACACCTTGCGCGATTATCGCGTGGGGGTTGGGGCGTTAGGAATTCGATAAGCTGATGGTTGCTTCAGTGAGTCGATTCGGTAATCGTTCCGGGTAAAGAGCCGTCCGAGAGAGAGAGAGAGAGAGAGAGAGAGAGAGAGAGAGAGAGAGAGAGAGAGAGAGAGAGAGAGAGAAACATCGTTGCTGGAAAACCCGATCGTCGTTCTCGGTGCCCTGCACGGGCGAAATTTGATTCGTTCGAGGCGGTCTCCTGGAGGGTCGACGATTTTCGTGGCCCGTTTGCTACCCCGCAAGGACGATCGTCTACACGCTCTCGTCGAGAATGATTTACTGCCCCTGAAGTGCACCCGCTGTACCCGCTGTGCCCGCCGAGAAAGGAGGCACGGGTCCGCTACACATGTCGAAACACTTGTTGCTCGGTAGAAAAGTCGAGACGACGACCCCCCGTCGGCGCACGTACCCTCCATGCACCGGGTCCGCCATAAAGGACGCCCCGTGTCCCCATAAACTACTGGGAAATCCCGAAAATTATGGCAAATTCGCTCTTTCCACCCGCGCCCCACGGAGAACCTTCCGAAAATTCTCGCTCTGTAGCCTAAACCTGAAGGTTTCTGGAACTTTTTAAGTGTTCTACGTGTTGGCCGCGCGAGAAGCCTCTTGAAATCTCTCCGAGCATTCGACGAGCGAAAGAAAAAAATCGGGAAAATCGACTCACGTTCTCGTTTGCGGGGTCCGGTCCCTCTGTCGCCGATTCTTGAACCAATTCGACACCTGCGTCATCGTCAGGCCGATCTTGTCCGCGAGATTCTTCTTCTCGTTCTTGTTCGGGTACCTGTTGCTCTTGTAGAACAGCTTCAGCGCGTTCCTTGATCGTTCCTTGAAGCAGTAGACGGTCTCCTCGCCGTCCCAGATCGTCTTCGGCAACGGGTACTTCTTCCGCAATCGGTACTTGTCCACGGCGCCGAGCGGACGTCCGCGGATTTTCTCGGCCTCGCGGTAATGCGACTTGAACCACATCTCCTGGAGCTCTTGGTGTCGACGGGGAGAAAAAGGATGGCTCTCCAGAATCGAGTACAGCTCGTGGCAGGCGCCCCGATGGAAGGCCACCGCCGCCCTCGCTACCAGCACGCTCTCGCCACCCCGTAACAGCTCGCCCGGTGGCAGCGACCAGAGAAACCTAATCGAAATCATCCACTTGAATCGACAGCGGTCGCAGCTTCTCCGGTTTTGATACGCTATTTATACCGAGTGGTTCTTAACTGGTGGTACTTTTCGTTTTCAAAAAAAATCAACTTGATAGTTTTAGGTAGCATAAGATTTTCGGCTGGCACAATGGTTGTTCAGTTGTAATGCTTTTCATTAACCCCTCGGCATACAAATTAAATGGAGAGATCCTGCAGCCTTTACGTAAGCTTATTGGCAATATTTATTGTTAACCCCTTGCCGTACCTTCTAGCTCGGAAGAATTCGGGCCCAAGCGCCAATTCATGTTCGGTTCGAACTTTTCAATACGAGTCGGACTCGTGATATTTATGTTTGACGCGATATTACGACTACGAACCTGACTCGCAATGTTAATGTTTACGTTTGGTCCGAAATTCTCATGACGAGCCAGACTCGTCAAAGTACGGCAAGGGCTTAAATACTTACGAATACTATTGTCATGTCCCGTGAGTTGGATTTTCAATAAATGAAAATGTAACCACTATCTCAAGGAAATAATATAATTATACGTTAATGGCGTCGAATTTAAGAATTTGGTTTCCGTAATTCATTGAGAAGCCTTGAAATTGAATATTGAGAAGGTTAAACATGTCACGTCCCCTAGGTTGGTTATTAATGAAAATTAATGACCAACCCACGGGACGTGACACTATGCAACCTGTTTTGGTGGTTGCATCAAGCACTGTGTCGTATCGAATGCGAACATATTTTTTTCCAATTAGTCGGTGATTGCGGCTTCGTATGCAATTTCCTAATTTTCATTTTCTAATAATAATTCTATCAAGAAAATTCGGAGATCATGCTGGTGAATATGCGACAGCGTTCACTGTACAGTTGATTTTCTCGAAAAAGAAGCGTACCACCATTTTGCGGACAGAAATGCTATTCTGTTGGTCTACAATATCCGAGGCTTCCGGTCGCAGAACTCTAAACAGTATTGCAAGCTTCCCGACGATCGAGACTCGTACATCTAATTCAAATCAACAGCTGTGTAGTTTGGAAAAATGAATGGCACAGGTCTCCGAGAAAAAAAAAACATTTAGGTCGCTATAATAATGCGCAAGGAAATCGTATTCTCCTAATCCGTATCACGGTCAGTGTTTATTTACGCTGGATACAGGGTAGAGATCGAAAATGTTTGTTTAACTTGAACGATGAAAAACAATCTAGACGCCTTCGATAGACAAAACACGAATGCGTGCTCGAACTTTGGTACACGTCATCGCATTTGAGAGAAAAACAACACTTTCGAACAACGAATGGTTGTTCGAACCCTTAATGCGATCCGAGAGAAAAGCAACGATATTCGAATAATAATCTCTACGCTGCTAAGAGCCCGGAAAAGTTTATCTTTGAAATTGAATCCCGAGGTTTCGGATATATCCTATAATAATTTCGCAAATCGGAGCAAAAAGCCTGACGGGGGAAAATTGTTGACACATTTGCACCCGAGGGTGTTCCAGAACGTCGGGAAAGGTAACCGAGAACATTTCGAAGACTTTCTGCGTTTGGTCGCTTAACGTTCGGTCTCTCGGTGGCCAATAGGTCGAGGACTATTCGGCAGTGCGTAAGCGCCCTTAGGGGAAGCAGAAGATCGTGTATCTTACCTGGTGAGCTTCTCGATGTCGCGTCTCTGGGACAGTGATTCGCACATGCAGGAGATCTGATCGGGCGTGAAGTTGGTGGTCGAGGTGCCCAGAGCGAGTCCCGGAATGTTCCCGGCGTTCCCGTTGCCGTTGTTGCAACTGGCCAACTCCTGTGGGTACTGGGGACTCCCGTTGGACGCGGAGGTCAGATTCTGCGGATGGGAATGATGCGCCAGGGATATTCCCTGCATCGACGTGGTGCTGTTGTACTGTCCGGCGGACGGGTTCCGGTGCACAGCGCCCATCTGGCTGTTGCAGTCGCTGTTCGGCGGTGACAGTTGATCCGAACTGTCGGACATTCTCGATGTTCTCAATATTCCCCGTCGGTCCTCAGTCCAGACGCATAACGAGTCCTCCCGGAAGCACAATCGAAAAGTCCCGACCCGCGATATCCTTCTGCGTCGACCGATCGGCTAAACGATTCGATATCGATTCGATCGCGACGTACCACGCGTTCTCTCGCGAACTATAGTATAATCGTCTACGACTCCGGATGACCGGCCCGCGACCAAAGTAAGCGTCCGCTGGTCGAACGATCGGCGTCACCCGACGGTTGTTTGATCGGCCGCGTCTCATTCATGACTTTCCATTCATGAATCCTTATCGCGCCGCGCGAGAACCGGCCGTTCACCAGCTCCGCAGCTGTGTCCTCAGCCTCCTCTTCGGGGACCCTGCCGCGAAAACACAGTCCCGCACTGAAGAAACACACACCGACACACCGGCGTACACTGCACGGTATCCGATGTATCCGATAGGTTTGTCCCAGGGTCACCGACTGTTCCACCGACGATTCAAGCGGATTTCTTCAAACAAAGATCGCCGAGAAACGCCATAGATCCCGAAGGCAACGCGACGTCTCTCTTGCCACCGATGATCCAGATCTTTCCAGATCTTTGGCAACGCCAAAGACCCCGAAGGAAACGCGTCCGTAGCACTGCGACGTCCCGGTCGCTGTCGATCGCTTTTCGTATTAATGCACCGACGATCCAGGCAGATTTTATTGAGACGAAGATCGTTGAGAAACGGCAGAGATCCCGAAGAGCAACCCGCTCTCTGCACTGTGATGTCTCCGTTGCCGACCGCTTTTCACACGGACGCACCGATGAACCACAGATCGTTTTAAATGAAGAACGTCGAGGAAGGTCGCAGATCCCGAAGGCAACGCAGCACCGAGTCTCCGTCGCTGCCGATCGCTTTGTGCACCGATTATTCCGCCGATCAGTCAAACAGATTTTTCGAGAAGATCGCCGACGATCCAAGCAGATTTTCCGAGACGAAGATCGCCGAGAAACTGCGAGGATGCCGAAGGCAACGCGCTCGTGTTAGCACTGGACGTCACTCTCCCGCTGCCGATCGCTTCAGCACCGATATGCCGATGCAGACGCGAGAGTCGCTCCTGCCGTTTCGTTGGTAGCGGCTAGGTCGCCGATGGTGGTGACGTTCTGCCGTGTGTGTTCTCTCTTCCTCTTCCTCTTCCTCTTCCTCTTCCCTTCGGCCCGGTTTTTTTTTCTCTCGCGGCCGAGGAGAGGAGCAGAGAGCGGAGCGGAGCGGCGCGATCCTCCCTCCCATTGGACGAGCGGATGCGCGCCAGCACGTCCCATTGGTCGGCTCCGGGGGCGGCGCAAACTGCTACCCCCATTATCCCCAACAAAAGCCACCCTATTCGGCGACCACCGTCGAGTGGAACACCGTGGATCCTCACCTGCCGACGCGACGTCCTCGACGAGTTCGATAGACGATTGCGTACCCCCTACTATAACGCGATCTGCTATCTCTGGATTATCATCCGGGAATATCACCGACGATATCCTCGCGTAACTTTTTTTTTTCCTGCGGTCTTTCGAGGATTTTAACACGAATCTCTCTCTCTCTCTCTCTTCAGCTTACTCCGACGAACCTCTTCTTTCACTGTGTCCTCTTTTGCTGGAAACTCTGGTTTTCTCGAATCTTTGGATTCGTTGCATTTTTCGTGACGATCCTAGTGTAGTCCTCGTTGCCGAAGAACCGATATTCTTTTGTGGCTGAATTCTGTCGTTTCGCTGTGTCTCGGGAAGACGAGTATTCCAGTAACCTAGTTGAATTCTCTTTACCGAAGGGCCGATATTTTCCTACGGTGTGGAGTCTCTGAATCTGGAATTCTGTTGGTTTTCCTCGTCGATCAATCTTTGGCGTATATATTTTTTTAACTGAGTATTATCGTGCAGATGCGTGTGGTCTCGCGAATTCAGGATTCTAGTTGTCGCCGTCGCCGGAGAATATACAGGAGTCGGCGAACACGTACACCGGAAACGAAACGCGTCAACGTTACCGTACACCGTGTTGTGATTCTAAGCTGTGCTATCACGCCTCGCGTTCGACTAATTTCATAACAACCGGCAACAATTCCCCGCTTTGTTCAGCGTTCCTTATCTCGAGGCTCGTTCGCGCTGGTTCTTTCTCCTTTCGTCAGGAACCGAAACCTTTCCCTTCGGACTCGTTCTTCGAATCGAAACTTTGGTAACTCACGAAACTTTAACGTACTTTAATCTGCTATTCCTGCGAGAAGACCGTTATCAACCCTTTGCACTCGAAGCTATTTTGGCTCCAAAACGAAACATTTCTTCTGACCTAGAATATTTCCCTTTTATATATACATTTTTTTCATGTTATATATGCGAAAATGGTGCAATATACTCGCACGATACCGAAGTGTTTAGTAATTTATTAAATACAAACACATTCAACAATGTAAAAAATATTTTGAATAATGATACAGCAATTTCTAGTGGCGCCTTACAGTCGCCATTCGAGTGCCATAGGGTTAACACGTTCGCGGACGTGAATGGTATAGCATTCGTTTTCACAGTGATGCAAAATTACATGAATGCTATGGCATTCAAATTTTGAAGCCAATTTTTATTCATTTAATTTTATACAATCTTAAGTTTTTGCAATTAATATACATTTCAATGTAATGACCAACTGTCAATACTAATGACAGTTAACTTATTATTATTGTTTATGCCTAATCAGATTTTGGATAGTACAACTAGTTTCAAGAGAAATTGCCTGTCTATGTTTGCAGCTCACCGAAATTTTTACTGTCCGTGAACGTGTTAAGATCTTGCGTTTTCCCAGAACGCAACTCTGACTCGGTGATTTAGATCAGCTAAAGCTAACGCGTTGATATTTTTAAATTCTCTTAATCTGCCCACTGCCTTAGTATGCAGTTACTCGTTTTTGTCATAAGTGGAAAATTCGCAGCACGATTATAAGAATTGCTAGGACGGTTCAATCCGTCGCGTCGGCAGGAAGTCGAAGAAGCTGGCCGACGAATGAAAATAGCGCGGACCACCCCGGCGTAGATCAATCGAAGCCGATGTCCTGGCAGACGAACGAAGTTGTCTTTCGGCTGCCACGGAAATCTTCGCGCTTGCCACGCCTTGCCAATCCTTTACCGCAGCTCCGCCTTTTCCGACTAATTGCCTCGCGTATGTCGCTCGGTGCTTGTCCCACCGTGACGAGACACGTCACGAGTCTTCCCGATACTCGACACCGACGAATTTCCTTCAGGAATGCGACCGAACTGGATTGCCTCGAAGGAAATCAGAATTTTCCGGCCGGGACAACCGTGACGCTCAGCGTTCGTCAAAAAATCGCGTTTACATTATTATGTCATTGAAAACCAGGACGATCAGTTCCTAACAAGATCCGATTAAAATCCACGGTCTAATAATTATCCAAATGTCAAAAAAAAAAAAGAATGACGCTTCTTGTATAAACAGCACTCGGGAAATTAAACAATAATTTTCGAATGCTAATTTCAACACATTCGCAGCTCGAGTGTTCATTCGCTGAAACACGGCCACCCTGTTTTGTTCGGACTCGAATAAAATTGAGTTACGGAGGGCGAAATAAATTCGCGAATAAATCGACGGTAAAGTTTGGCAGCTGTGATTGTTAATTAAGTCTTGGACTAGCAAATTGGCTAGCTTTTCAGCCATTTATCCGACGGAGGTAAGCTTGCGATCGTTTCGACGGGTCACCCTATTCTGTTCACACTAAAATTAAGAGGGTAAATTCGTAAGAAAAATCGACGACAACCGAAATCGTAGAAGAGACAGCTTTTCGGCGATTTGTCTGACGGAGCAGAGATCGCGACAGCCGGACGTCCGGATCGAAAGCGCTCGGCGTACTTCCGGTAAAAGAGTCCTCCGGCTCGCGAGATAAATTGGAAATCGGTTGAAATTCGCGGGGCTTTCCTATGGTTCTAGGCATCGGCACTATGACACCGCCGGCAGAGGCAAGAGCCGATGATAGAGGGGCGGCGCCACGCTTTGCGATGGCGTCTCCTTCGATTTGGTGTCGGATTTCCTCCGAGCCGCCATTTTCCTCGCTTCCTCTCTGTCTCTCCCCCTGTTCCCCCTCGCGCTCCCACCCCTTTCCCCTCCTCTTCCTCCTTTCTACTACACCCCCGCACCCCCTTCCCGTTTCCACCCTCGCGAAAGACAGGAATGCGCTTTCTTATCAAAACGATCCTCGGACTGCCGAGTCCACCACTTTTCTCTTCTTCTTCCTCTTCTTCTTCTTCTCGAGCTGTGCTCCCCCACACCCCCACGTCCTCCCACGCTCTCATCACGTCCTCAGGGGATTACCGGCGAGATTAATGCTCGTTAAAATCGCTCACCCTCGTCTCGCGCGAACTCCGCTCGCTGCGACTTTTTTCCTCTGAATCCTTGCGAATCGTTTAAATTATTCGGCTTAAAATTTCGTTTTAAAATTCTTCTAGGTCGCGTGACGTCTCTGCACTCGTTAATGTTCTTAAATCGTTTAACCCCTCAGGGACGGTTGAATAATTAAAAATAATGATTCCAGATCACTGCCGCAACATCCACGGGAAGGGGTTGATCGCGACGTTCGACGAACGAACGCGGAACGTTTCCAAGAATGCGATGTTAATTTCAATTAAACGAGCAGCGTCCCGTCCAGCGATTGACTTTATCTTTCTGAACCGACGGGGGTTGAGCGCAGAGCCGCGACATGGAATGTTTCGAATGATGCCGTGTTAATTTTAATTAAACGAGCACCGGGCCGGTACGACGTAGACGCGTTACAAAGAGAAGTAACGCAGACCACGGTTGCGTGGCAAGTCGGTCTCCGGTGTCCTATCCGGCAATTGGCTTTTCGTTTTTAAACCCCGTTTGAGGGGGTGGTCGGGCGGGCCTCGTGAGGTGTGTAAAGCTTTGCGCGGCGTTTGTCGGTGTGGCAAACGCGCCATTATAAACTCTGTGTGCTCCCGTCTCTGTGCTCTTTGTCCTGGTAGGTTTAGGGGAAACACGGAGCAGATACTTGAAACGTTGGACGACAGGACTGCTATACGAAAGCGAATGCGAGAGGGAACGTAGCCGGGGTTTGAAATCTAACGGGAGCTCGAGGAAGAGGGAGAGGGAAAGAGAGAGAGAGAGAGAGAGAGAGAGAGAGAGAGAGAGAGAGAGAGAGAGAGAGAGAGAGAGAGAAGCCGAGTCCGGTTTAATTTATCTGAATTTACGCCGGTGAAGATGCCAGACCGTTTGTCGGTGAACTTCAAGAGGCTGAACGAGGACGAACGGGAGAGTATATCGCCGGGTCGATTTTGCACAGAGCCATTTTGGAATGCAATTAAACGCAGTACAGCGAAATACGACGCCGATGCTGGTGCCGGTGCCGATGTCGATGTCGATGTCGAAGCTGGTGCTCTGCGCTCCGCTCCGCTCCGTTCCGTTCTGTCACGCTCCATTCCGCTTTGCTCCGTTCCCTCGTTTCCCCACCTCGCGAGAATTCGCACCCTTGCCCGCTCTCGTCCTCATCCCCCCCCCCCGCCCCTCGCACATAATGCGTCACCGAACGGGAACACACCTTTGCTCAGGTATACGGACCAGTCGATTCCGAGCGGAAAATGTTTTCGCGCCTCTTTGTTCGCATACCGTTCTCTCTTTCCCGATGATTATCGCGACGCGATGCTACGAGTCACCGGGTGGGTCGCGAACCCTCGCGCGCTTATAAAATGCTTAGAATATTGACCTCTAGCGCTCCATACGTCTTGCGTCAACAACCGGGTACCGGGACACCTACTTTGAGACCTTTTTAACACTTTTCATGATAAACAGCAAAATTATTGTCGACTTGCGCAGACAATTCTAAATTTGCACGAAAATCCGCAGTCCGTTAACACACTATCGGCGGGTAACACCATGAGCTTGACTCACACGTCGTTGCTTAACAACCTAAAGGTTGCTTACAAAGAGTTGTGCAAAACAAAATATTCATTACATGAAAATAAAAAAAAACAAGCATTGGTAAGTGCTTTACTAACACTTGGCGTACGTTCTGCATAAAAGGTATTAATACCCGACCCGCCGATTGGCGCCAGTCTGTGGAAAAGGTATTAATACCCTTCCCGCCGATAGTGTGTTAATACAAGATTAACAAGAACTGCGTATAAACTAGAGAACACGTTTCACCGGACAATCCTGCATCTGCATACAGTTTCACAGGGCAGCTCTCTCTCTCTCTCTCTCTCTCCCTCTCTCTCTCCCTCTCTCTTTGGCCAGAGTCGAGCATCGAGCAAGAGCGAACCGAGCCGCACTCGAGGCAGATTTGCCCCAGAAAATCGATGGCTATCGCGTTACCGCGGATATAAAGCGATTTTTCCTCCCACCGTTTCTGCCTCCTCGTCGCGAACAATTTTATTTTCGATTCGGAGGATGCGGCGGTTCCGCTCGGAACCGATACATACGTCGACCGGGTATCGTCGCCGATCGCGCGCAGGTGGTTCTCGTATTTCGGTGTAAACGGTGTCGATACGGCTTGTCCGTCTGCGTGTGTACGGCGCTTACGTACATATATCTATAAAATTCATACCGGCGAACAATAAAAGCGACCGGGTTCGTCTCGCGGGGGTCGAAACGATTGCCGGTCGTGTTGGTGGCCGTCATCGGACACCGGCCCGCCGAGATAGCCGCTATCTTTGTGCCCGCGTAACGCATACAAACGACAACTAGACTCCGTTGACAATCGGTTCGGTTTATTTTTAGAAGGCTGACATTCTTGCCGAATGCAGGTGACCGGGATCCCTACCGCAATTTTTCCGTTCCCTCCGTTTCGTCGCGCTGCAATTGAACATCGACGCGACTGAGCTTCTAGACGATTCAGGGCCACCGTGCGCATCATCGAGAAGACGTTTATGCGGTAATAGATCGCCAAAACAATAGGTCTTTCTCCATTTTCCTCCGTTTGGACGTGCGCGAGGTGAAGCGACGCAAGGGCGCAGCATAGTTTTCCAAGTTTGGAACACGGTGCGCGTCACTGCTGATCGTCATTCGATAATGGGCCATAGTGGAACAAGGTCGTGGACACAAGAGTGGATCCAGGAGGACAAAACGCAAGATTCGCTCTATCCGAAACGCGACAATGAGATCGCGTTGGCGGGAGGATTAGGCGACGTAATCCGTCGGTTATTTCCCCATTAAGGGGGCCGCTGGAAAGATCGGTGAGAGAGATTCTCGAGAGGAAAACGCGAACAGGCGTGAACACAGGTAGCCGCCCTTTCACCGGGGGATCTTCCTAATGCTCGAAAATATGCTCTTTATGTGTCACTGGCCACTTTATGCCAACGATTCGGTGTCGCTCGACCGTCGTCGTGGCTCGCCTCGGGACAATTTTGCTTCCAAGCGTAGCCTAACACCGGGGACGCGATCGAGCGGAACTGTCCTTGGAAAAGGTCATCGATCAACCAATATTTTTGTTCTCCTTTCGTTACACGAAATGGCGGCTGGTGGAATGAGATTCTTACCAGGTTTGCGCAATTACGGGTCCTCTCGAAGATTAGCTGTCAGAGGATCGGTCCCGGGGCCGCGATCGTGCTCGCAGAGCGTGGCTCGTTTTAGAAAAATTCTGATTTCAGGGCGCGATCGCCGGGAGACGAAAAGCTGCGCTAATTATTGTTATTATTGCGGGACAACAATAGCCGGGGCCGCCTGTAGTTTAGGAGGGAAAGTGCAGCGCGTAGGACATTACGCTCGTAATAGGTTGGAATGGTCGATTACACGGTTAGTTAGGCGCGCTCGGTGATTTGAGGGTAGTCGGAACGCGGACTGTCATCATCCCCCGGTGCAACGCGCGTTGCACACGTTGCAGATCACGCTGCAACCAGTCCCCAAGTGTCCCCAAGTGTCCCCGAGCGTTCCGAGGTGTATCGGGAAGGGTTCCGAGAAGTTTCCCCGGCGGTCGTCACGCTCCGACTTCTTGTTTGCCGGGACAAATCCCGCAGTAAAACATCCGGAACGAAACAAGGCCCGCGACAGTGATTTACCGCGACGGCTAATTATCCGCGAACCGATGCGCACCGTAGACAACGGTGCTCGGCCGGCGAACATGTTCGAAACCACTTCGGTTTCGACGCGGACGGGAACGGTAGGCTCGATCGAACGCAATCCGAGAACCGCCTCGAGAGCTCGACGGAAATAGTTGACACGCATTTTTCAGAGGACTCGGTTTTTCTATTTGTTTGCGCGGCGAAAACATCGAAACTGGTGCTTCCGGTCCTTGCTCTTCCGAACCCGGTGACTTTGACAGCTCAGTACAACCTGTGCCGATGAAAGTTCGTTCGATGCTATTCGAGAATAAAAGATCTGGATTAATTGCCTTGCAATCGAAACAAAATTTGGCTGTTCGAAAACTTTTTCGTTCGTTTTGGGTTGCGACTGGTCCCGCTCGATATTCTAATTACCCGCGGTGTTTACATCGAATTGTTGCATAACAAAGGCGACATAACAGTAATAATAGTATTGATTCCGTGATAGCCGGTGTCGCCTGACCGGGAGAATCCGTTCGCGTTTATAATATAGTGCCACTTGGCACATTCGGCGTCCCGTTATCTGCGCGGCACCGTGTCAGGTGAGTTTTGTGGGAAAAAAGGCGGACGCGGGTCTCTGGACAGAATCGTCTTTCGCTGACCCCGCATCATTTATCTGCAGGTAAAGTACGACTCCTGCTTGCTCGCATAAACGTCGCAGGCCCTACAAACCCGTTCTCACACTCGTTTTCGCGTTTGAATCGCGTTGCTCGAATGCGAACTGCCCGAGATATATTCGCGATCTCGCGGCAAGTGGCACGCAACAACGCCACGCCTCTTTTTTCACAGGTTTTCAATTACAAATTCACCCTTAACCCTTGACCAGCCGAACGTTCTTGCAATCGGTAACGTTTAGGACCGCTAGCTGCTCGATTACCTACCTTTTAAAACATATTTTCTGTGTCTCCGAATGTCGGACAGTTACCGTTTGGCCCGTGAGATTCTCAAAAATTTCCCTTTCCGTTTCCCGTCGCGGGAAACGCGTCCGCGCATCCGGGCCCGAAGAATAAAGGCTTGACGCCATAGAGGCATCGCCACTGTTATGTCGACAATATGTTCCGGATCCTTAATAACGACGACAGCGAACGGTATTAAGAGGTATTACAAAGCGAGGACACTTGAATGCGTGTCGAGGAGGGTTCTCACTCTTGAAAAGAGCATCTGAGCATAGAGATCCCTGTTGCCCCCTCGACGTTATTATGAACTCCCCCCCCCCCCCCATTCATTCACGACACGCTCCTGTCTCTCTTCGCCCCGGCTCCCTTTCTGTCGCACATTTTGCTACCCGCTTCGTTTTCCTCCGAGTTGGCTGCGATTTCCAGAAAAATACTTCAAATTCTCCATTTGCCACGCCAGAGACACATGCTTAACTCACATTAAACATATTTATTTTATTTGGATTTTGTGCAATTTTTACTATACTGTACTATACCTTACTATGCTATACTTTACTATACTATACACTGTACCTTACTATACTATACTATACTATGCCTTACTATGTGCGGTGTATTCCTTAAAATACACATAACAACAGGCCTCAGTGCCGAAACTCTTACAGCTGCAAAACTTTTAGATAACAGTTCTTTTAATCTTCTATCTCCCGACGAACCTTTCTGATCTGCCCTTTCTGTTCCTATTTCATTGATCCTTTTTACGAGTTTTTTTCTTAATTCTTCAAGAACCGATGCATGAAAATCCAATCTTCTCACACCATGAAGATCAAGTAAAGGTAATACTATGCCTTACTATATTATACTATATGTTACTAAACTATAATTTACTATACTATACCTTACTATACTATACTTTACTACATTATACTATATGTTAATAAACTATAATTAATATACTATACCTTACTATACCTTACTATAATATACTGTACTATACTATATGTTACTAAACTATAATTTACTATACTATACCTTACTGTACTATACTTTACTATATTATACTATATGTTAATAAACTATAATTAATATACTATACCTTACTATACCTTACTATAATATACTATACTATACTATATGTTACTAAACTATAGTATGCTATACTTTACTATACTATACACTATACCTTACTATACTATACTTTACTATACTATACTATACCTTACTATATTATACTATATGTTACTAAACTATACTTTACTATACTATACTATACCTTACTATATTATACTATATGTTACTAAACTATACTTTACTATACTATACTATACCTTACTATACTATACTTTACTATATTATAGTATATGTTAATAAACTATAATTTGCTATACTATACCTTACTATACCTTACTATAATATACTATACTATACTATATGTTACTAAACTATACTTTACTATACTATACTATTTTTACTATAATGCATGGTTAAGTCAAGAAACGTGTACAATTATTTCCAATGGAATCACTTTTACAAATTTAATAATTGCAATGTAAAAATTGTGGAATAGGTCATTTGACCGGTACCTAACACATAAACTGACAAAAGTTGCAGACCTAACTCACACTCTACGGGTCTTCCCGTGTAATTCGAACGGTTTAAAAAGGAGCGTAGACCTCTCGGAAAAATCGATTAATTTTCACCGGGTAATCGACGGGAACATCTTCGTTCGTGTCGCTCGAAAAATCCTCTCGAGTTTCGCTGGATGCTGCGAGGGTGGCGGATTCCGCAGTAATTCGATGATAATTCTTGTATCGACGCGGTGGCACGGGGTAAAAAATGCGAAGCGATGGGGGAAGTTTCGCAGGTGTTGAATTACATCATTGTGTCCGCCGGAGCCAGGAGCACCCCAATAGCAGCCTGGATACGGGAACGTTTCCAGTAGGCGTCGCGACGCCCCGGCTCGTCGCGTAATCAACCCTCGAAAATAACCTCTCCCTCTGCGACTATCGTCCGTCCCCGTAGAATCACACTTTCCGAACGATATAATTTGTCCGCACCGCAACCGAGATTTATTTAATCAGACGCGCCCAGCATTCGTCGCGCCGCAGGCTTACTTTCGCGTGTCCTCCCAAATGAAGTCCGCGCGATCAACGATACTGTTGGCAGCGGCAATACAGAAATATTTCCATATTGCTCAATATTTAATTTCGTCGCAGTTACAGTAACGAGCAAAACTGAGTCTACACTATTTGAAGCAACATAACTTTTTAAAAATTAGATCAAATGACTTGAATGTTATTGAGAAGTTAGAAGGATTAGTTTATTAGACGAGGTGTAAAAAAAAAAGTGCGATTTTAAGTCGAAAATCGTGAAAAATGGCAATTTTTCCACTTTTAAGCGTTTATAACTCGTAAACGAATTAACCAATATCGGTGAAATTTTCAGCATGGATATAATTTATTCGAGCGAATCAAACACATTTTTTAAATTTTCAATACAGGCTCAGATAAAAAAGCTAAAAAACCAACTTTTACTATTTCTTTTGCGATTCCGACCAATTCAAACTTTTTTCAAAAATTTTTTACACCTCGTCTAATAAACCAATCCTTCTAACTTCTCAATAACATTCAAGTCATTTGATCTAATTTTTAAAAAGTTATGTTGCTTCAAATAGTGTAGACTCAGTTTTGCTCGTTACTGTAACTGCATCTCCATCGTTTGGTTATTGTTCAATTTTGAAGGATGCGAATAGTGTGTGAAAGAGAGAGAGAGAGAAAAAGTGATGAAAAGGGACACTTTTCTGGACATTATGATCTAGGAGAAAATTGATCGCGGCGACTTTTGGCTCTGGACGATCGGCAGACGGAATAGGAGGAATGACGTATCCGGGACGCGAGCGGAACGCTGTTATGCGAGGATACGTTCTCGCTGACCATGCAGAGACGACCCAAGGCCGTGTCGCACCTTTCTCGGCTTATCACGACCAACTAGCCAGACTACTTACGCTGTGGGAATCGAGCATTTATCGCGTTACACCTCCTGGAATTGTATTTATAACGGCTCCAGGAAGCGGCTGCGCGACGGATCCACGTGCAGGGCAGATTAGAACGCGGGACGTGCTCGAACAAGTTGTTTGCAATAGATCAACCTCTTGCCAGCCTCCTCTTATGTGTCCCGATGGAAAACCGTGTTCACCAACTGTCCAACTATACAAATCGAACAAACTCAATTAACGAACCCGAAACTGTAAAGTTCATTCGGCCTTTCCCAGCAAATTCGCTCGAGTCGGAAGACCGTCGAGCGCGTGGGCGAAATGCCGGCGCTTTCGTCTCTAATAAAACTCATAAAAGCTTCAAAGGAAACGGCGGAGATCGGCAATAACGTTACATCGACCTGTTCTACAACCGTCCCGCAAATAGAACTGTTGTTCTTTCTCGGGGCGCGTTTACGCAAAACTCCCACGCGCCGTGGCAACAGCTCGACCGCAGGCGCTCCCGGGAATCAAGAGGTTGTCAAAATAAAAGCTGCGGTTCGTCACCCACGAGCCCGGAGGATGAAGGTGCAAAATCCAGGTAGGTAGCCGCCGGGCTATCTTTTGTCGGGACTAAATGGATTCCCGGAGAGAGAGAGAGAGAGAGAGAGAGAGAGAGAGAGAGAGAACCATGTTGTGCGCGCCTCACCGGTCTACAAGGTGCGAAGCACGCTTTAAAGAGGAAACACGAAGCCTATTCGACCATTAAAACCGCATTTCGCGCCGAGACACGGACGTCTTTTCACCGGTAGTTTCCCGATCGATTGAACTTGCTCCTGCAAATCTGCGTTGCATCTCCCGGAAAGTCGACAGAATGCAATTAGTGTACACGCGGGATTAGAGAAGCCTGCTGATCGGAAGACCATGCATAGTTATTTAAAACAAAGTATACATTACTTCCTAGCATCCAAGAAATTTCGATTTTAAGCGTTGCAAGTAGGAACAATGAGCGCAAAGTTCACAGGCTCCCGGATCATCGAAGCACGCGAGGGTTGAAGAGGAACGGAGCGTATCAGAAGCGTATTTCCAAGGTGAGACGCGGTTTCACCGGCAGCCGCCCGATCGATTAATCTCGCTTCTTGTTCGGAACGACCGCAAATCGATGTTGTACCTTGGAGGAGTCCCGGGTTCCACGGAATCGTTACGCGAGATTAGAGGCCGCGATTTATTAGTGAGTCGGCCCCGGCAGCGATGTCACGCGCTCCATAACTTATCGTTGGCCGGCGCGGCGCGGACGATGCAAGCGATACAGAGAATAGTCGTATATAACGAAGGTTATGGTGTTACCGGTGGATGGTGGAGTGGCACGGTGTCCAGTGACTCCCATGTCGGCTTGTTATCCGGACCGCCCCATCGTTATCTGCAATTACCCGAAAACAGCCCCTAGTTTATAAATTATAGACCACCCCGTCCCCATCCCCCGGCCTCGTTCCCCATCCACAAACCCTGGCTACCCTCCTCCCTTATAACCCCCTCCCCCCCCAATGCACCACCCTTCCTGTTTCTGCCCTGTCCCTTCCTCGAGGCTCTCCAGCTTCCGCCAGGATTACATCTGTCATCAAACGCAACCAATTACGCTCAATTATCCTCCCGGCTAACCACCCCTTCCACGGTGATGACCCGTATCTCCAGATCGTCATCGTTCGACGTCGTTTGCGTGGTCGTTATTACGGCCGGTCGAACGTATGGCACCGAGGACTGCGATCCACAGAAAATCCGCGGGAGATCGACACGCGATACGAAGGTACGCGATTTTTCGCGGATTCTTCGGGTATAATGATCGACGCTAAACCGAGCAGAAAACGTAACGAGTTGGTTCATAAGTGGTACGATGAAAGAACAGAGAGCATGATTGACATTTGGTATGTTTAAGCTTACGCGCGGATGAGCGCGGTTTTTCGGGGGGTATTTAATTAATTCGCATCATTAGCGTATACAAACGCGCTATTTCACTCTTTCGATTCGGTCGAACGTTAATGGTCGCGGATCCGGCAATCAGCTCGTTAATATTTACAACGGCAGATGTCTGTTCCGCGACGTAGGAGAAGGGTGGTCACGCGACATAATAATTCCATGGCGTCCCAGCGCAGTGTCGGTGGAAAAGGGCGTGAAAAGTACAGTCAAGCAGGCTTATACCCGTCGAAGGGAACCTAACTAAAAGGGAACCACCGTCGCCCTTTACGCAACGCCTAGCACAGTTGTCAACAGTTCATTGTCGCAATGCCTATTGAAACGTCTCGGCGACAATAGTTCGAACAGGCCGATCGCATTGTCCCCGAGACACGCTCGACCCTCTAACTGTGGGTAGCACGACTAGTCGAGAAAATCGGTTCGAACCGAGGATTACGTCTCGTAATCTCGGATCTTACGCGGCCAGCCTCCGCGTCCATAATCGTCGAATGATCACGCACCCTGCTCGCATAAACGTGAAGCACCAATATTTCCTACACGCGTCCTACACGACGCGTCATCCGAGTCGATTTTTAGGAAATGAGATGGCTCCTAGAAAGAAAGGATCCACGTTGATAACAATCCTAATCGTCGCGCATTTATAAACTAGGGGTGTGAGGGTACCCAAAGCTTCGGGTCGGGTCAGGTCGAGCCGAAAAAAATTCGCGACCCGTATTTTCGGGTTCCCGCGCACCCCTAGTGTTAATAGATTACTTACCGGCGATTGTTTCATCATTTTCCAAAGCTCGTGAGTCATCTGGTCTTCGCGGAAATGGTTCCGAGGGTTTTCGTGCCCGGTGCAAGTGCTCGGGGAGATAGGCGTTTGCGGTCAAAGAGGAAACTTGTATAACAGCCTTTATTTTATCGATATGCTACAATCTTAATAGACGCGCGTTACGCACCACCCCGTGGCCGTGTCCCTTAAATACGCGATCGTTCCGTGCTGTTTCTCGCGCCACGCGACGCGTTACAATAACACTATTACGAGACTTAACGTTGCAGAAATAGGACAAGCGATATGATTCATAATCCGTCGCGTTCTCTCTTTCGCTCTCTATCTCTCAATACACACATACACTCTCTCTCTCTCTTCCTGGTGACTGGACACACGATTGGTGGTCGTTCCGAAAACCGAAATTACCGAGTGCGCGTCTCTCGCTTTACCAGGCCATCGTCAACGTCGTCTTTCTCGATTTCGTTTCACATCCCCTAACCGTTGATAATATTTATGTATAATAAGATTGGCTTTAGCACAAAAATACATCTTCGTAATTACATGTAGACCATCTCCGTGGTAAGATCGGAGCACCTGTGAGTAACGATCTCGTAGCATAAAAAGTTCAAACGTCCGAAACGTCTCGCGACCGATCGCGGAGACCCTAATCCGTGGCGCACGTTCTAGCTCTCTTTCTCTCTCTCTATCTATCAACCTCTCTCTCTCTCTCTCGCTCTCTCTCTCACGCACTCTCTCTTTCTCTCTCTCTCTCTCTCTCGAAATTCTTCGAATCGCGGCGAAAAGGAAAAGACATTCCTCCGTTCTGCCGACGCAGACGTGTCGAGCAGCACCGACGATCCTAACAAACGTTGACTTCGTCACACAGAAACACGATACGCGATGCTCGTTTAATTGTACATGCAATACGTATATGTATGCGTGTACTGTATGCACGTACTGTTTTAACGTTATGTATTGTTATGCATGTATTTATATATTTACACACGAAGTTTCAACTCTTTTTTTTTTTTTTAATATGCGCTTGGAAGACAGAGGTTCATATGTTTACGTACATATCGATACAATTGTAATAAATTGATATGCGTACGTTACGTATGCGAACGGTCGGCGCGCCGGCCGGCATACACGCGAAACACATACAGGTTACTCTTAAGTATGCAATTCACTCGGTTAAAACTATAGCTACGTTTCTTTTTTCTTTTTTCTTTTTCTTTTCATTTTCTTCCAACGGGATCGGAGAGAATCGTTCGACTTCATTGACACCGTCGTCGTCATCGTTGTCGTCGTCTATTCGTTCTAATTTTTCCGTTGCCTCGCTATTTCCCGCGAGGGGGAAGGGGAACGGGGGGCTACGAGAAAAAAAAAAATGATCGAACTCGAACGTACGAGGGGTGTAAAGATCGATTATTCAGCAACGATTTCCGGAACCCGTCAACACGGTCGTCCCGGGAACCGAGTCTCGTTCGTTAACGCGTGTAGTTTTAGCATCGTTGATATGGTCTATTCATCGACTAACAATGATTGCACGTTCGTGTGATATGTTCGCGTCAAAAGGATCTACCCGAACAGAAAACGCTCGCGGTCGCCGAAGTTCGCGACGGTGTCGAGAGAAGAAATACGGCGTCGGGACGAGACGGAGGCCCGATCGACCGCGAGATCTCGCGCGATCGAGTCGGATCGTCTTGGCGTTCGTCGCGAACGAGGAAGCCGGATCGCGAGCTTCGCCGATCGCTGCAACATATTTACACGATATATTATATCGACGATCAGAAAACGTTCGAAATTAGATGATCTACAGCGATCGCGATACACGTAGCAGTTCGACGTGGGATCACGAAGAGCAAATCATTCGCGGGAGTACCTCGGTCCCGACGAAGCGAGGCGATCGAAACCGACTGAGACCGGGTCGGGGCGAGAATCACGGACATTCGGATGTGCGTTTAGGCGAAAAAGAGGACAGACGTGTGGACACAAGTGGAAAAAACGCGCGGAGGCAAAACGTGACGACAGCGTTCTTCGTCTCGTTTCCGCTTGTACTATAACACCGAGTCAGACTCGTCATGAAGTTTTCGAACAGGATCCGCTAAATACGCGTGTTATTAATTTCTCTTAAATCGAAATAAAATTCTCTGTCGTTGATGTCAATATGTAACCATCAACAAACTGCTTTCCTCTTCTTATCATCAACGACAAAGAAGTTCCAATCATCGCAATCGTAAAATAAATCGTAGTACAAGGGATTAACACGTTCGCCCACCGTTCCGTTGCTAACTTTCATCGATGTTTTATTGCATGCAACTTCGTGAAATATTTAAACGGTTTAGAAGAAGAAGTACACCGTATACAATTGACTCGACTATCTTTAACCCCTTGTACTATAACATCGAGTTAGACTCGTGACGAAGACTTCTGACGCAATCTATTAAATATTATTGATTCGCTTGAAACAGAAGTAAAATTCTATTTTATTGTGGTCGATATGTATTTACCTATGTATAAACATAGATATGTATAACCATAGTCGCAAGATAAATATCAATTTTCTTTTTCTCCCAACGAATTATAAACCAGAAAAGGGTTTCAATCATTGCTGTCGTAAAGTACATCGTAGAGCAAGGGGTCAAGTGAACTGAAAGATAGTGGACGTCACGTATCCGCGACAGTGGTGGCGAACGTGTCAAGCAACGTCCACACTGAAGCAATATCGAGCAACTTGTTCTGTCGCCCCTTGTTGCCTTCTTGTGCTTCTCCCATTCTGTAAAGAAGGAAGAAGGCAACAGGGGCCGACGGGAAATGTTGCCTGAGCGACGTTTCCTTCAGCGAGGAAACGGTTCTTCGAAACGGAGAGACTTGTCTCGCAACGACGGAAGCAGACCGACAGAAATTGCTACGTGTAAATCAAGTCGGACAAGAATAGTGTAGCCTGCGGACTTTCGGAAACGTCAACCATGCTTGACGGTACACATCTATCAAACTAGATCGAAGGAAATTTCAACCACGAGGGATCTTCCGGTCGACGAAAGACACTTTTCGCGCGAACATCCGCAGGCTAACCGTATAATAATAATGATAATAACAAGAACAATATAGTATTATGTATACGTTGAAACTGGAGAAACAGGATATGTGACAAGGATCGATCGACGAACGACCTAGTTCCTCGAGAAAGTGTTCAGCTGCCTGAGGGCTTCGTTCTCGGATCGGCGTCGCGGCGGCGACACCGACGCCATATTGTTCGCGAAATCGCTAAAACCGGCGAATCCGTGGAGTCCGGCTCTGTGGATTCGCGAGGTCGAGAGGATACGCCGTTTCGAGGCTGATCGATGCGTTCTTCCTCGTCGGCGCGACGTCGTGTGGATCGTTGACGAGATCTAGTCGATGCGAACGATCGACGGAGATCGCAATCAGCCGGACGACGGAGGTGTCGGGGGTCTTCTCGTTGCTCGGCGTCCGGAGACCTCCCTGGGATGCTTCTTCCCTTACTCCATGGTGTCGTACTTGACCTTTTTCACCTTGAAGTAGCGGTAGCCCGCGTAGCCGGTGATAGTGAGTAGAACAGCGGCCGCCAATGTCGAGCCGACAGCGACCGGCGCGGTTTCGTCGCGGGTTCCGCGCGCGCTCAGCGCCGTGCAGGAAAACTCGGCCGCGAACTCGTTGTTCTTGAACTTGAACGGCTGCAGCTTCATGTCTCTGGAATTTCGAAATGCCCGTCGTTATTCAGCTCCTCGCATCGATCGGTACACATCCATAACTAGATTTCGAGAAGTTTCACCTGAGAAGCACGCTGGCGTGGTGCTTGCCATCGGTTAGGCGAACGGTCGTCTCCCCGGGGCAGGAATACGACTTGCCAACCGGTGTCGGGAACAACATGGCGCTGTGCTTCTGGCCGGTGTTCACTCGAATCGTCTTGTCTAGAGGAGGAAAGAAAATTGGAGTCGATCGATCGTTGAATGGGAACGACGCTTTGTTTCAAGAGGCTACGGTCACTTACTCGGCTGATCGACGTGCTCGAAGTGTCGGTCGCTGGAGTTGTAGGTCAGCTCGATCTTCTCGACGTACCACCGCTCTCCGCCGGGAGTCTGAAATATTCAGAGTTCAGGTACCATTCGACACGATGAACGCGATAGCTGCTGGCCTAGAGATCCCCTAACAAGTCCGAACATCACTTGTGACGCTTCCTCTTTTCCTTGAAATTGCTTCTACACTCTACTCGGACCAGTGTCCTTCAAATTCTGTTCCACGCAAGCCCTTCGGAGGCGAAATCCGAAAATACAAGAATATTGTCTCTACTGGTCTCTGGTTAGCCTGGGCAAGGGGTTTCCAAACTATAGAGTAAACAGACTCCTATTATCCGATCGATCCAGTTCGGATAAACGGAGTGCCGCCGTACTAAAATCGATTACCTTGGCAAAGCTCCACAACAGAACGAACGCCTTCCACTTTAAGGACATCGTGACCGTGTTCTCGTCGTTACAGTTGCCGGTCACTGTGGCATCGTTCGGAACGTAAATGTTCGCCTCCTGCGAAAAAATATCGATCACGTTAACTCACAAAGTCGCCAGTCCTACGAATCTCACGAGAGATCGACGCTTACCTGATCTTCCCCAAGGTTCGTGCGATACTTGACGGTGATCAGAGCATCAACCTGCAAGAGGATGCAAGCCTGACCGTTGCTACGGTCCAAACGGTACAGTGGTTGTTCCGTCGAGAATGGTTTATGCGTGGTGGTTGTCGTCTCCAGAAGCATCGTGGTCGTGCTTCTCAGCTCAAAGTTCAAAATATCGCTGTCGTTAAAAACTGGGCTCTTAAAAAACGAAACTTGCCGTTTACTTCGTTCGTCAGAATACGCAAGAGGATTTCTACGAAAGCGTCCGATGCGTTGCAGCGTGCTCTAGCTTGACGAGAAGCAACAGGCAAGCTTTACCTTTTTGAAATATTCTACAACGATCTTGAACAAAGGTGATTCAACAATTACCAAGTTTGTTCTAATAACGGTGGAGTAATTACAATAACATAGTAGCTAAGAAGCTACTAGAAATGAATTGAGAAATTCAAATAGGTCTTTCGATTTACTGTATATCGTAGCACTCGTACCGGTATAAAAACAATGAAATCGTCATTACTCCATCGTTGCCGCGGAAAACCGTACCGCGAGCAATCATCGAATCACCCCCATGCTCTTCGCGGGTTTTGCCAATCGAGTGCCAGCAACTATTTCGCGATTGTTACATTTTCCGACTCGTTTATCGATCGGGGAAAAAGTATTGCAGCCGACTAGTTCGACGCAGACTTCCCCCGATTAGGCCGAAACGTTCCTAGAGGGTGTCACAGTTTTTTTCCGGCCAAACTTTGCCAGCGTGTTCTACATGCAAAAGTAAGAAATAAATGTTGTATGAACATTGCTCTTAAATGTTTTATTAAGGGGTTATAACTAATAATACAAAATGATAATTAACTGGCATTTCGTCGGCACAGCGTACGAACGTATAATGAATATCTCCATTTGTTTTTACACAAACTCTTATGTTTACTTGCTGAAGTAGTTGATATCGACATGGATTTCTACTGAGCTAATAATGTTTAGTACGCTATACGACTTGATATCGAGATGCCACGAGAATTTTCCAAATGTGAATACGCTGATATGCATTTTTATGATATGCACTTCATGGCCTCAAAGATCGCCAGATCTCACGTCAATGGATTTTTACGTGTGGAGAGTTGTGAAAGCAAAAGTTTACGAACCACAAATTAACACTCGTGAGCAATTAGCACAGAGGATTTCAGACGCATTTGCTGCGATTAGAGAAAATGGAGAAGAAATTAGTAATACTGTAGGATAAAGGTCCGAGAAGGATATGTAGGCGGTTGAAGCGAACAGAGGTGTAATTCGGTAGAGTTTATTGAGGAACAAAAGGGAAAATTATATAATCGTGTTCTCGAGCGCGGAGACGTTGCCTCGACCGTGGCGCACTCCGTCATCTCGGCATATGATAGAACTGTCGGTATTGTTCTACATTCACGTGATAGACTATCGGTATTGTTCTACAATACAATAGGGTCAATTTTTGTTAGATGCCAATCCTGTATTCGTAATGACGGACGTCATTTTGAAATGTTAACTCGTTAATAAAAAATTTCGATATCAACTACTTCAGCAAGTAAACATAAGAGTTTATGTAAACATAAGAGTTTATGTAAACACAAATAGAGATACTCATAATACGTTTGTACGCCGTATCGAGGAAATGCCAGTTCATTATCATTTTGTATTATTAGTTATAACCCCTTAATAAAACATTTAAGAGCATATGTTCATACAACATTTATTTCTTACTTTTGCATGTAGAACACGCTGGCAAAGTTTGGCCGGAAAAAACTGGGACACCCTGTATGTTTGAGCGACAGGTCGCAGAGCGTTCTGTAGCTCGGTCGTGCAGAAAGGCCGCTGAGTGTTGTTTACGTTCCGAGAACGGTAATCTTACCGAAGCCTGCCTGGACTTCGAGACGGGCAGGTCGATCTTCAGCTTCGGTGTCCTGCGTGTCGTGTACAGTTGGTCGTCCAAGTTTTGTGGCAGCGGCGATGGGCTTGGTATGCTGATCGCCGAAGTCGAGACACACCCTGCGGAAAGGTCATTCGTTAGGCGATAGGGCCAGCCCGTTTCCGCTGCACGCGACGCTTTTTCCGGCACGAAGCCCGTCTCTTTAACAATGAGTTTTTCGCGAGCTCGTTACGCCCGTTCTTTGAACCGGAAGCCGTTCGGCGAGGTGGTTCACTCTTTCTCAAAAGGGTCTGAAGTCTCGACTCCGAGCCGAAGGCAGACGAAAGAAACGGCGTTATCGTCAGCGAAGAGGCGGGCATCACGCGACCAACCCGCTCACGCAACTGTATTTTCTCTAATTACCGGGGCTAATCGGCCGAGTGCAATCGTATCTCGAGATTAGAAAAACCGAAACCCGTAAGGTTGCTCGATAGGGGTCGCATTTGGTGGAAACGAAGAACAATCGGAAATGTGTCAACGTCGAAAACGACGTCTCTCGAAAGGGGGTAGTTTGACAAGGGCTTCGTTCGACAGGTTTAACGCACAGGAAGATTGCGACGCGAGTACGCGAGAAGCCACAGGAGTTCCGTCGCGCAGATCCGAGGGAAATCGCGTAGCTCTAACTCGAAGGACTCACATAGTACGAAGATGGCCTTGGTGTAATCCACGCGACGCGCCATCGTGTTCTCTCGCTGACTGGTTTCGCAATTCCGGAGACCGCGGGACAGCAAAGAGAGGATGTTTTTTCCTTTTTTTTTTAAAAAACGGTACGTCTGGCCGCGAGCAGTTGCACGCAACACCGTTCTGTCGAGACGAACGTCCGCGGAACTTGTGAGGCGAGCGAGGAAACTCGGGCGCAGGTGGATCGATAGTGGGAGCTTTCAGCATGCGCTGCCGATGCTCTCCTATGTCTACGTTGTAGGACGTGTATACTGTGCGGAGATCAGAGGGCGGACAGGGGCAGGGGAGGTATCATTCTCTCCCTTCCTGACACGAACGCTTCGGCCGACGACAAATCGAAATCGACCCAGGAAGCGATCGGACTCGCATTTCCGGTCATCTTCTTGCGTCAAGGTGCGAACAGACTTGAGAGCACCTTGCATTGTACAATTATTTGGAAATATTATAAGTTGCTCTCGGTGGCATTTACACGTGTCACGAGAATTGTTCTCGCAAAAAATTTGCTATTCGCGGTTTTAGTTTGTCTAGCCTTGTTATTCAATTTCAACGGGAAGCATATCCGGTAGCCTCTTTCCATGTAAAAGGCAATAGCCGGGTTTGGGAGTCAAATCTGCCCTGGAAAGTATTTTATTCTAATTTGCGCCATTCGATAGCCTACCAAGAAAGATACCTTTCAGCCAAGTTTTAGCCCGATAGCTCATCTGTAAGGGTAGTTATAGAGGAAAATCGAAAATCCAGTTTTTGGCCCATTTTCCCCATTTAATGACAATTTAAAATTCTGAATTAACTTAGCAACGAGATATTCTCCTAAGTATTAGACTTCATTTTTTTCAAATTCCTGCGTTTGGTGCGTCATAGTAGGAAAAAATAAAAACCACTTTTTTCGGCGTTTTTTCCGTGAAAAACTAAGTTATAATTATCGTAAAATTATATTATGTAATATTAAACATTCCTAAGTTCAGAGAAACATCGTCCAGACTTTAAAAATTGCGTAGTACAAAAAACGACAATTATACTTTGAAGGGTATATCCGAATATTGGTTTTCGACTGCGGAACCGCTGAAGACTTTTTGTTTCGTATTTGGCCGAAATAATGGATGAATACGATAATAGAATTAATGTCCGTTATTTAATATGATAGAAAATAATAATATTGTAAAATTCGAAGTAAAATCGCGACATGTCAACCGCAAAACGTACAAATGCTGCATAGAATATATACCAAACTCAACTGGTCATTCCGGTATAAAACGGTATTGTTGTGAATCTGCCAATAGTAATCGCACTGTTGGATGTTGCTCACATGTAGCTGCTATCATTTATTATTTATCTTATGCTCGATACGACACAGACATAGTTCGGTCACTAGAATTTTCAATAACGACTAAATAACAACGACAATTGACGAAGATAGCGACGAAGACTGAAAACGCCATACATGATTCCACCGCCCACCAGTCCACCTACAATTATTACAGATAAGTATTCCTAACAATACTTCATGTATATATTTTCTGTCACAAAAATAATCAATCCCTTATTCCATGTAAAAAAATGTTAAGTAGATAAGTAATACAGCCCGTAAATGACTAAAGGCCGAAAGTACTCCAGAAATATTTTTCCGGAAAATTATTAAAAAATAGTTTAAACATAGTTAAAAAGTGTTTTTACAATAGCGTAACAATAATCATACGGGTAGAAATCGAAAAAACATCTGATTAACGAAAAAAAAAATTGGCCCGGGGCGGGATTCGAACCTGGTCCAGATATACCCTTCATAGTATAATTGTCGTTTTTTGTACTACGCAATTTTTAAAGTCTGGCCGATGTTTCTCTGAACTTAGGAATGTTTAATATTACATAATATATTTTTACGATGATTATAACTTAGTTTTTCACGGAAAAAACGCCGAAAAAAGTGGTTTTTATTTTTTCCTACTATGACGCACCAAACGCAGGAATTTGAAAAAAATTCAGTATAATACTTAGGACAATATCTCATTGCTAAATTAATTCTGTTCTAGTGTCTCTTCGGTTTCCATATGAAATCTGCATTTTTTCGATTTTTTTCATGTTTTTCGATTTTTACAACCAGAGTTTGCAACGGAAAAATCTGAAAACGATTCAAAGTATGTGGTTTGCTATCCGAAATGTGTCAGATTTTTTCAGAATTTTAAATTGTCATTAAATGGGGAAAATGAGCCAAAAACTGGATTTTCGATTTTCCTCTAGAACTACCCTTACAGATGAGCTATCGCGCTAAAACATGGGTGAAAGGTATCTTTTTTGGTAGGCTATCAAATAGCGCAAATTAGAATAAAATTCCTTCCAGGGCAGATTTGACCCCCAAAACCCGGCTATAGCCTTTGTCGGTGACGTCGGGCGTCGGGCGTCGGGCGTCGGGCGTCGGGCGTCGGGCGTCGGCATCAGCGTCGTCGCAAGAGGGTTCGGCGTGTTGCGTCGGTGTTGGTTGTTCTTTCCATTCATGTCGCACGGCATGGCTCTCTGTGCCACAAGTAACTCCGACGACGACACAGACAAATTCGAATTCAGACACATCGAGTGAATGGGTGGTATTGACGTGTTCGAGGAATTAATTTTCCAATTTGTCCCTTTTTTTATCGCATAGTTCTTTGTAGGGCTGACAGAGCAGTTTTTCTCGGAACACGATAACTGTGGTTTTTCCTTCGGTCTGAGGTAACGGGGGCATGATGCTGCGGTGTCGTTCCGGTAAGGTTTGAAGGGCACCGGAAATAGTATCCGAGGACAGGTTTGGCGCATCGTAACGACGCGTGGGCGATTCATGACACGGGTAAAGTTCAAACAGCCATTTCCAGACAGAGCCGCTTCGTCAAACTTGCAGAAAGTGAATGTTGAAGCGAGGGCGTGACGCAATGAAGCGTTTGACAAAATTTATTATTGTAGCAACATTGTCTTTATGAACGTCCCACGCAGTTGCGCAAGCACTTCACTTTCTAAATTTCATTTTCTTTGTTGTGTCCGTGCTGCGGAATCGTTTCAGCGGATAGCGATGAACGTGGAGAACGTTGAATTAAAAATAATATTGGGTAATTAAATTAAGATATGCACATATTCCGAGACGGATGCCTTGATCGAAGTGTACCATGAACGGAACGATGAGTGACTCGATTGAAAGAGAGAGCGTGTGTTTATGCGTTTTGAATGGTCATCCTTTGCAGTTATGGGTTTTATTTGTGGTAAATACTGCTCAATTTCGTTTTGATTTGTTTGACCTCGTGTGCGTACACGTGGGCCACTTTGGGGTATGAACGTCAGTCGTAGGTTTATGGTTCCGTGTGATAATACGGAACAAAGTAAACAAAATAATGGAATCAACAATGTCACATGTCCCAAGTCCCGAGAAAGTAGGCAGGGCCTTTCACAGGTCCCAATGGGTCCTCTGATCAATAATTAAAATCATACAGTGAACGTAACAAATTAAAGCATTCGAAATCTGTGCGCCTTCATTCGGTCGGTAAAGTTACTCTCCACATTATCGGCATCGTTCTTACGCTTCGCTCTGCTGCCAATAGATGGGGCGTTTAGGCCTGTCGAGATTGTAACACAAGCAAAACAAAGCAACACATTTTTCGTTACGTCCCGTCCCGCGAATCCATCGCAGAATCAAGAAAGCTTGCTCAAGTTCAATTGTCTATTCGCGAAACGGATTCGCTAAGATTGTTTTCCCTGTGGAAGATTATGTTGGCTCTTAGAGTAAGGGTTTACAGGATAACTAAATAGTGCCGGATAAAACACGCAGTGTGGCGACAGTTTTCAATAGCATTCGAAACTAATGTATTACAAATAATCACATTCTAATAAATTACCATTATTTAGTAGCTACTATAAATTGCCAGTATACGATCGAATATTTGCGATCCTGATATGTTCGTCATACACGTGAACCACTAAACACACTCGTAAACGTATCGAATAACTTTTAATTCTCTATTTCCTAAAATGTATCATATTCCTGACGAAATTAATATATTTACAGTGTGTTTAATTTCTCTGATCGTACAAGAGAGGATATAGATTGCCATGTTGAAATTAATGTGCCATCTGGTACAGAATCTGCGAATTGAAATTGCTTGCAGAGACCTCTCGAGAAATTTATTATGACTAAAATCATATCGGCTTTATTTGATCGAGTCAGATATTATTTTTAATTTTTAGACAACAATATTCGATCGATTTTCAATTGCTACTGTAGCAGGACTGGTTGTTCAAAGTTCATTACTAGGAAGAAACCTTGCCACAACCTCTGGCACCGAGGGAAAGATGTCGTTCGAAGCTGAAAAGCGTAAGAAACAGATTATTTTGTTTATACTGTGGTTATGTATACGACCGATGTTTTGTTTTATGTACCAACGCATAGTACATCGAAACCGGCTCTAGCGAAACAAATGTCAAATTGTCATTATTGTTCTTTGTCGAATAGAGAAATTCTTGACGATGCCGTCCCAAGAAAAAAGAAAATATTACAAAGGTACCGTCATCGCATTGAATCAGATTCCTACGTTAAAGGACTACTTCGACGAAAACAAAGAGAGGCTCATTGACAAAGGCAACAAGGTCAGAAAGGTCGAAGGAATAGCGGAAAAAGTGTCCATATGGAGCGGTGACATCACTTCCTTAGAGATCGATGCCATTGTGAATGCAGCGAATTCGAGTCTCCTCGGCGGTGAAGGGGGTATGCAGACATATTTGTTATAAAATATCCGGGTAAACAAGACAATTTTACTATACCCAGTATTCTCCAGTTGATGGAGCTATTCACAGAGCCGCAGGACCAAATTTGAAGCGCGAGTGCGCCACATTGAAAGGATGTAAAGTAGGAGAAGCTAAAATAACCGGGGGTTATATGTTGCCAGCTAAATGTTAGTACATGGAACAGCTTTTAAGAAGCAGCAATTTCATAGACGTAATCTTTTAGACGTCATTCACACGGTTGGTCCACAAGGATCCGGTAAAGACAAGTTGACCGCGTGTTATCAAAATAGCCTGGCCCTAGCAAACGAGAACGGATTGCGCTCGATAGCTTTCCCTTGCATATCGACAGGAATATATGGGTTTCCTCGAGGACCAGCTGCGGAGATAGCTATGACCACTGTCAAGGAGTTTTTGAAAAAGGAAAGCGATGCGGTAAGATTCGAAGAAACGAAAAGCTTGTTAGAATATAGATTTTTCACGTACAAAATTGTGTGAATTGTATTTGCAGTTCGACAGAGTGATCTTCTGCGTGTTCTTGAAGAGCGACGGGGACCTTTATGAGGACTTGGCAACGATGTATTTGTCGGACGAATAGATGCGCGTATTTTTAATTTTCCAAACCGAATAAAGTGCCACCATTGTAAAACCGTATGAGAGTGTGCGTGAAATAATATACTTGAAACATGATCGTCGCGTATGTTCTTTTCCTTGGCAACCTGAATAGTACAAGAGCAACTAATCCTTTATAAGCTCTATCTACTAGATTGTTTATAACAGTAGAGTTCATAGCATCATTCGATTTGCATCGTAGCATTATTAGATTTTTTATAAATTGCCCAGACGGGTTAAAACGGTTTGATGGACAATGTGCAATAGTGTACGATGTCTAATGAGAATTGAGGATTTTAAATTTGGCGGCGAAACGCGTAGCCCGTGGCCGAGCGGTCACCGGATTGGCGGCGACCGGAGCGCTCGAGGTTTACGGTTCATCCGCATCGTGGTTCGACTCGACGACGGCGCGTCGCCATCTTGAAAAATCGAAGTGTGGTAATGTCTGTATGTGGTAATAGGTGGGGGACAGTCGTTAATGTGGTGCGTCTCGTACGGAAAATCTGTCACAAATGGGTAAATATCTTTTGCATTGAAGTCGTTGGTTCCGTGGGTCGGCCGGTCTCGAGGTTATCGCGAATCCCGAAAAGCCTGGACGCTGTTAAAAGAAGCACACCCATAACTGGCCACTGGCACTCTCGCCGATCTGTCGTGGCGAAGGTGCGCTCTCTCGAGCGAGATCGCGGCTAGTGAACATACACACAGTGCGTGCGTCCTCGCGAGAAGAGAAGAGAGTATATACAGTGTCTGGTTATCGTCGGACGTTTTTGCCACGGCTCCTCCCGCGTATATCGGTTCCGGTGGCCGTGATTCCGAGTCGACCGTTTTAGCTCTGCGTGTACCGTACCGACGTTCTGTATATGTCGCATCTTTGAACGTCGCTCGTTTAGAGCGAAAAGTGTGTGCGTGCCTGTGTGCGTGAGTGCGTGAGCGCTCTCTCTCTCTCTTTCTCTCCCTTTCTTTCTCTCACTCTCTCTCTCTATTCTGTCTCTGCGTCTGTCTCTCCTGTACACGGCATGAAAATTCACGGCTACCTCGCCCCGTGAACGTGTAACGATCGTGTGGTTAGAAGAGAGCGAAGGGAAACGACGAGACGGTGTGTGTCCGCGGGAGATCGCAAACGGCGCTTGTTATCCTCGCCGAAGAACAGGTTCCGCTGCTCGGTGTGCGCGGATCTCTTTCTCCCCGATCGAAACGGCCCGAGCAAAAGCGGACGTACCACGGACTCTCCGAGTCCCGTAATCCTGAATGGCCGCCGCCACCGCTTTCTAGGTTACTGACGGACACCCGGAGAGAGAGAGAGCAACGGAGAGAACATCGTCAGGTGTGGAACAGAGAGAGAGAGAGAGCGTAGAGGCCGAGAGCACGGCGGACTGACTGTGCGGTGGAAGCCCGAGAGAAGATAGAGAGGGACGGCAGAAAGAGCGAGAACGAGAACAATTTTTCTGCGGCGGAGCGAGTGAGATAGACCGTCGCGGCGGCTCGTGTGGCTCAAGAGGGAAAGAGCAAGAAAAGACAGAGAGAAAAAAAAAAGAGAGAAAGAGAGGGAGAACACGGAGTGAGCGAACGCGCGAGGAGAGCTCGCTTGCTCGCATACTCGACTCCATACACGAGCGAGCACCGATGTGCGACCACCGAGGTACGCGATCACCATCACCCGGGTGGATTTCTCGCGTTCGTCGCCGATCTCTGATCGGGGACTCGCTGCATGTGGCGGGCAAGGCTTAAATCGCTGCTACCGCCGCCACCATCGCCACCACCACCGTCGCCGCCACCGTTGGCTGGTGCCGCCGTCACCGCCACCGCTGTCTTCGTCGCACACGTCGACATCGATATCGACATCGACATCGACATCGACATCGAGGCCGAGACTTTACCTTAAACATATAAACGCGACCGCTCGTTTCAACCATTTGTTCGCCTGCACGCCGTCTTTGTCTCGTCGCCGTCGTCGTCGTCGTCGTCGTCGTCGACGTCTCGTTGTCGTGTCTACATGCATCATCCTCGTCGGCCGACAAACACCCAGTGAATACAGTCCCCGCGAACCTAGCTCTCGTCGAACGCGTCCTACCTACCGACTGGTAGTAAGTGGGTGTGGGTTCCCGTTCGTATGGCTGTGTGTGCGTGCGCGTGTGCTGCTGCTGCTGCTGCTGCTCGCGTCTACGTACCCCGTGTACCTGCGCTCGCGTGCGTACCTACTACCTATGTATGACTGTTCGCGCTTATGTGCACGATACTGTAACCCTGGTAAGTATTCACGAAAACGACGGTTTTTCGCGAGCTGCCGTCGCCGCCGCCGTCGCGGGCGTCGGTAAAAAAGATTGCTCTCGGAAAGTCGACTCGTATTTTCTCTACCCGTGTTTCTCTCTCTCTCTCTCTCTCTCTCTCTCTCTCTCTCCCCCTCTCTCTCTCTCTCTCTCTCTCTCTCTCTTTCTTTCTCTAGCTCTTTCTGTCTCTCTCGTGCTCGCAGGCTCACAGACACACGTACACGCACTCGATTTGGCTCCGAAAAGGCTTCCCCCCTCTGCAGACCTCTTCACCGGCGGCTTCACCTTTTATTTTCGCCCTCGTACTCGCAAGCAACTTTACATTTTCTCGCTTCACGACTGTCACTGTCCAGCCGAATGTCTCTCTCTCTCTCTCTCTCTCTCTCTCTCTCTCTCTCTCTCTCTCTCTCTCTCTCTCTCACTGTCGTTAACGCCACCCGTTACGAGCAACCATTATTGGCCGTTAATCCTCCCGGTTGTGTGTCGACCGTTTGCGCTGCCAAATTGTTACTTTGTTGTACTGGGTGATCGCTTTCGAACGCGTGCGGAGAGGAACAGCACGGGGATACGGAAATTAAGCGGAGGTTGCATTTCGCAGCGTTCGATGGCCACTTTGAAATTGGCCCCACCCCCTGCCACTCCATTTTGCCTATCGATAATCTTGACGAATTCTTTTCTCATAGATCTCGATCGGTTTCGGTTCATCAAGCTTGACATTTTTCTTGGAGAACGGTTAACGGTAATGGGATTAATGGGATTGATTTTGTTGTACGCTGAAAAACTAACGAAGAAGCCGTCGATTGTGACTCTTTGACTTTTGAAGAACTTTTAAGTCATCGCCGGTGGGCGAAGCATTCGACAGCAGGATCCGGGTCTGTTTGGACCCAAAGTATTCTGGCGATCGAATGAAATGAGTAACTGTTTCATCAGGAACAATAGGAAGATCTTTCTAGTCGTTCCACAAGAAGTACCAAGATTCACAAACAGCAGCCTTTTCGCCATCTAGCCGCTAGTTAATAGACTGTGGATTTTATGCATTTATAAAAATGAACAAGTCAAATACCGAGCAGTGAAGACACCGGAAGAGTTCAAGAATATCGCATTATTCTTAATTTATTCAAAATAGAAATAGTATTTTCACTGAATTCCTGTATTATCCTACAACCAGAAAATTTTCATTTCGCATGAAAATCGGCAGCCTAGAAAATCCGAAGAATTTAACTGAAATGAGAATAAGTTAGCGTGAAATAAAATTCTGCTCGCGTCGAGGGGGCAGTTCCGCTTCGAATTCGCATTTCGGTTATAATCGACGTTGCGGATCGGGTCTTCGGTTCGAAAAGCAGGCTGCATCGGCTATCTCGTTGTATAATGGCCATACGTGGCCATATGTGCCTGATCGTTTGACAACTCGGACGCCTTCTTCAGCCCGCCCACTTCCTCGTGCCCGCCGGGCAACCTGCGAAGCCCCGAAGCCGCTCGAAATGCGTGTTTTTTTTCCTCTCGCTTTCTCTCTCTCTCTCTCTCTCTCTCTCTCTCTCTCTTCTTTTTTTTTATTTAGCCTCCCGTCCCTTTGTCTCGTTCGCCAAGAGTCACCCACGCTAAGCTACCGTGTGCGTTCTCTCCCCTCGTGTGTAACCTTTTGTGAATCCGCCTCGTTCGAAGCGGCGCATCGTTTTTTCCCCCCACCCTGTGTATGTGTGTGTGTGTGTGTGTATGTTGCGCGTACACTATAATATACATAGGCGAATACGAACACGAAGGTGCACCCTAACGCGGGCAAAGGTTTCCACACGGAGAACACGTATAGCAAGCGCGGAGTTTGCGAATTGTACGCGAAACGTGTGCTCGTTATCGATTTTCCGGCGCAGCTATTCGCGAAGCGGAGCCCGAAGAAGGCGAAGAACGCTCGCGCGGGCTCTCCGAATGTAATGGTTTCCGATAATCCTGCTATCGAAACGGCTCCAAGCTGACCCGCGGATATAATTACGGTGCGAGCGACGATTGGATCGAGCCGACGATCGTCCAGAGCCTTTTACACCGAGAAAATGGCTGCACGCTCGCGATTGCGCCCCCCCCCCCCTGCCGGAAATACTGTAAATAATTAGCGGCTCGAGTTGCTCGCGGCGATCCGAGTTCTCTGCGCGACGAACCGTTTCTCGAAATCGGAGCAAGATCGAAACGTTACTATCAAAACCTGCATCGGATCTTTTTTTACATCTTCGAGGACGTTGGCTTATCAACGATATCAGGCTCTTGCCTGCAGATTCGTTCACAGAATTTCTTTTTTAACATTTTCACAGAGGTTTCAAGTTGTAGCATTTTTCGAGGAAAAACCGTGTTTTCAGTTTCTCACCACCTTTTTATTCCGTATGAAAGACTTTGATACAATACTCCAATTTGGACGTCATTTCAGTTAGAACCTGGTTCCATCAGATCGCTTAAATCCAGGCTTTCAAGTCCCAGTAATATTGATAGTACTGCGGAAGACGATGCCAAGTCCGTGCGGACCAATTGCGCCTTCGTTTAATCCCCGAATGGACCATTGAGACCACACCGAAACCCTATGCAATTTTAAACTAATGATTCTTTAATGCGTGCCGATATTCGACGCTTTAGCCGGACCGTTAGTTTCATTGATGTTCTCGAACGCTGCAATGATCGATTTCTTTTTACCCACTCGGCAACGAACTATCGCGCATGGATGTAGATAGGGCAGCGCGATAGAGCGAAGTAGAGGAACGTGCAGAACGCGCGCAGAGGGCCGAAGAAAGGGATGCTCGGAGCACGTATTATCCGGGACAGTTTTCGGCTGGGAGGACATTCGGAGAGCCATTAGCATGATTGCGCTTCCGCGAAAGCGTCGAGACGCGACCCGACGCATGGATTGACTGCTCGATCAAGATTATCGGGTTTTCCGGCGGGCAGCGTGCGCCGACATTCGAATCGATGGTGTTGTACTCGGAGAACGAGACGGAACGAGACGGAACGGTACGAAACGAAACGAAACGAAACGAAACGCGTCGATACGCTCTGCTCCCTTTCTCCGGTTCCGCTCGATACGTCGACCGGACAGAATCGTCTCTTTTCGCGGTAGAGTTCATCGTTACCCCGACAGCCGGCGATTTATTCTTGGATTACGCTATGGAAGCCCGGTTTCGCGAGTTTATGTAACACAACGTTCGCGCCGTGGCAAAACCAGACCGCCGAGCGGAACAACTCGGAGAGCGAAGCGAACCCGATTGGAATTCCTTCTCCTCGAGCAACAACTGGTCGCGGGAGAGCCCTCCTCTCCTCCGGTTGCTCGTTTTTCCAAACGGATCCGTTATACGTCCGTTTTCCAGTCGGCGCCGATCCGCGCTGCTTCGAGAACGGATCGCGGAAACCGGGGGAATAGGAACGCGCGAAACAACGAAGAAATTCGCAAGGATCGAGGAGACGCAGCTCGCAGCTGCGCGCCTGTGCCGCTGACCCAGTTCCTAGGGATGGCCATGCACCTAATTTTCCGCGACTCCGACTAGCCCAGTTTCGACTGGCAACCTTTGCCTCGCCCGACGCACTCGCCTCGCACCTGCATTCTTACGCCGATCGTGTCCGCCACCCTCGACCAGCCACAGGTGGCTACCACTTTAGTCGACGTTCTACGCTGTCTAGCTTTCTAGCCCCTTTTCCGAATTTTCTGACACACCCACACTAGCTACCAGCATTGTTTCCACTGCTCACCTTCTTCGGCTAAATGCTCTATCAACCCCTTGCACTAGTATTTCAATTAAAACGATACCGACTTCTCAAGTGCCCCTCGAAGTACTAAAATAATTTAGCAGGAAAAGTTGATCGGTTTTCTAAATATTATGCCATGTCTCTATACAACGCGTATAAAATTAATTTAGCACTTTATCTACCGGAAGCCTATTAACACTAGAACGACCGGAGCAGTCAAAATGACTGGTTCCTAATTTTTTCTTTTACAATTACTGAAATTGTAAAAATGTTTTCATCGGAAATTATTTTAATGAACCTCTTCGTTGAAGCACATATTACAATAAGAGTTGTATGAAGTCTGAATGGGCACAGTCTTGTCACTGTTACAAAGCAATACACGTCAGTCGCATTTATCGCTCGGTCGTTCTAGTGTTGATAGGATTTGCAATAATTCTGCTGCGCCAAAGGGAAGCTTAAAAGTCATTGTTTCTATATTAACCCGAGGATTAGTTTACGTTGTTCGAGGTTAGTTGTTGGTTCACGATTAAAATTGTCGTTGCTGCGTACTCTGTTGGACCGTAGACTTAAAAATATTACGAAGTAACCTAATAACTGTCTGTAACACTGACCGGTCAAGTGACCAATTTCACATTTTTACAAGAAATAAGCGGGTCCCGAAATTTCGGGTTCGGACCGACCCGACGCCAGACTCACAGCCCCGTTAGCGTCCGAAGGTATACGCGCTCGTAAAAATGTTGACATTTCCAAGTTCCCGACCCGAATAGCCCTTAAGAGACGACGCGATTCTACCTGACGGCGTTTGCCTACGCCCCCAATCAGTTTCGCGGGCAAACATTTCCCCGTTACGCAGAGGCCGACGCGCCCCAGCGATTCTCACGCTCGCGCTCGCTGCTATAATTAGTCGGCGATGTCTCGCAGGTGCTCGCCCAATGAAAGCGTATTCGAAACACCTGTTTCGCTGACGCACGCGATCGGACCCGCTACCGCTCCCCCATCCGATGTCGGCCAATCAATTTCGAATCACCGTCGACTCTGTCCGCGTATCGTCAGCCACTGTTGATATGTCAGGAATGGACATATCGGGCACATTGCTGGAATGTCTCGCTCCACGTCTCCTCTCGAACACGATCTTCCTATCGCTGGACTGCGGAATTAAAAACTACGCCAGAAACAGAAGCCACTTAGGTCTTCCATCCCTTACTAATTGGAGTTGGTCGAAAGTAAGGATACTCTTCGATTCTTTTAATTTTCCTTCAGATTATTTTTATCGTATTCTTTTGGTCGTCCCTTACCACTGTCACCGTGTCCAGGAACTGTTGTGGATTTTATAGACTTTTGACCCGTGTGGATGTCCTTTTGCTCCGAAAGCTCGTTTCTCAGCTACGCCGCCTGGTCTAAAAAGATGGCAGATTCCATGGGCGTGGATTGGGCCGTTTGAATTTCTTGTCGAGTATTTTCGTCGGACATTTTTGGTCGGAGGCCACATTTTTCTCCGGTTGCCCGCGGACTGAATTCGAGGGCCCGTTTCACAACGCTGCGGCCCGAGTTTCTCCTGGTTATGTACGGCTTTAATACCGTATACATCCGACCTGTTTGCGGCTTTTGTGTTGCACGGCGGTCGACCGAAGGCGGAAGTGTGTCGGTCCTCTCACTCTTTATGTTTCGCGGCGGCCAAGCAGCAGCAACAGCACAACAGCAGCGGGCCGCGCAACACAACTCTCGCAAGAAAATTACGCGCAATCACGTTCCTCGCGATTCGAAAATATCTCCTACCGACCACGACCGGCCAGCATCCTTTTCCGTTCACGGACCATGAAATCGCCTAAGGCGGCCGCTCATCCTCGGTACATTGATCGTTAAACGTTATGGATTTCCGAAGCGTCCGGCTCTTCGTCCCCTGGACCGGCTTCTTAGTCGAGTGCTGCCCTGTCTTACCAATTAATATGCCTCTTTAAGTACAATACGATTCTCAAGCTTCCATTGAAAACGAAATTTCGAAGTTAGCTCGCAACAGAGAAGTTTCCGAGCTCCGTAATTTTTCCCGCAGGCACGGCAGCAGTGTTTGTAAAAGCCTCGCGTGTCGATAACAATGCAGCAATCGAGAACGATATGGGTTGTTGCGAAATAGTTCGTTACTTGGCTTGTCTGGAAATTTGTCGGCGACGACGCACAATTTGTCGATAACGGAGCGCTAAACGGTGCAACTAATTTTGCCAGTCCTTTTTTTTTCTACGCTATCCGCGAGGTGGCAGAGGTAATTGTCTCTCGACGGGATTAATAATCCGTCATTGCCGAGGAGCGACTTTCGCCAACCTTGTTTCCTTCGAGGCGGCTAGCACGCGTGCATGTAACACAAGATCGGCGCCGCGTATTTTCGTTTTCCGTGCTGTTTCCACGGCTCCCGGGTTTTCACGCGATCGCCTAACCCTGACCTGCGCGCTTAGGCTACTCCGAAATGGCCTGGCGAACTTATCGAACCGGTTACCAATTTACTAGTCGAAATTCGACGCCTCTGAACATCGTTTATGGCACTCTGCATGAAAACTCAGCATCGTAGGATTTCAAATTTTATAAAATATAATAATAAAAGAAAAACTTGTTTCCATGGAGTTTTTTATTAGTAAGTAGTAGTTATTAGTAGAAAGTAGTTTTTCGTTAATCCTCCGTTTGCAACCTTATTTTTACCGACTCATTGTTTACTGTTCTAGGTTTTACAAACTTTAATTTGATTTAACCCTTTGCACTCGGCGCTATTTTTATTCTAAAACTAAATTTTTCTTCCGTCTTGGAATATTTTCAATTTATTCATACGAAACTGATCCGATTTTCACATATAATATTTAAATGTTTAGTAATCTATTGAATACAAATCTTGTAATGTAACAAATATTTTGTAATATTTTTTGTAATTTCTTTGAAATAATGCCACAACAATTTCTAGTGGTGCTTCAGAGTCACCACTCGAGTGGAAAGGGTTAATAAACGAGCCAGGTTGCCCACGGAGGGTTAAAATTGCTATTACTGTTAAAAGATCTATTAAAAAATCCTCGGCCATGGACTATACAGCAAGGAGCAAAACTGATTACACACTATTTGAAACAGCATAACTTTTTTCAAATTAGTCCAAACAACTTTAGTGTTTTTGAGAAGTTAGAAGAATTAGTTTATTAGACGAGATGTAAAAAAATTTTGACAAAAATTCGAATTGTTCGGAATTGTGAAAGAAATAGTAAAAGTTGGTTTTTCAGCTTTTTTATCAGAGCCTGTATTGGACATTTAAAGAATGTTTGGAGCGTTTGATTCGCTCGAATAAATTATATTCGTGCTGAAAATTTCACCGATATTGGTTACTTCGTTTACGAGTTATAAACGATTAAAAGCGCGTTTTTAAGTCGAAAATCGTGAACAGTGGCAATTCCCCGACTTTTAATCATTTCTATTATCGAATATAATCTATTCGAGCGAATCAAACACGTTCTTTAAATTTTCAATACAGGCTCAGATAAAAAAACTGAAAAAACCAACTTTTACTATTTCTTTCACGATTCCGAACAGTTCAAATTTTTGTAAAAAATTTTTTACGTCTCGTCTAATAAACTAATCCTTCTAACTTCTCAAAAACACTAAAGTTATTTGGACTAATTTGAAAAAAGTTATGCTGTTTCAAATAGTGTGTAATCAGTTTTGCTCCTTACTGTAGACTTCAAAAAGATTATGTGTTAAGATGAAGTAGGATAATCGCGAACTCGGTCAGACAAACGAGAATCAAAGTCGCCCCCGATGATCCATCGCGAAGTATGGCGGGCTACAAGGTATGATTCACTCGCTCGCCTACCTGTATAAGTTCGTCCGGCTGGTTTCGACGGCTGACCTAATGCAACAGAGGGCCCCGTGTCCTCCTTTACGACCGATCGTAAAACGTTGTTTCGCGTCCAGTCCCGAAACCGATCCATTCCCTTTTACAATCGGCTTCGGCGCTTGATTAACCCTCGCCACGCCATTGGTCCTGCGGAATACCGTGCCGGGTCCGTGGGGACCCGTTGCAATTCGCTCGCCTAACCAATATCACTCTTTCTCGAACCTCCGAGCCGATCTTCCACGCCAGAACCGTTCACAATTAACCCTTTGCCGACCACAATTTTTTTCAAACACTGAAAATCCTTAGAGGACAATTATTTTACAATTACTGAATTTATAGTCTTCAAGGGAAATTATTTTTTTTTGTCGTAATAATTTCAACGGGTTGAAAACAATAATTAACATGGCCTCGCTGAGGGTCGAACAGAGTTTCCAGTCTGAAGATTACTAACTCTTCTCGTCTTAGGTGCGTTAGGCTATTCATCGCTTTAGCGTACCAGGTGAACGACCTTGCGTAATCAGCTTACATTATTACATTGTTCCCTTGTTCGTGCATCGTTTAACAAAATTCCTTCCCTCCCTTTTCACGAGACATTCACCCAGAAAATTTGGAAAAAGGAACCTACAATTGTATCAGTCCCACCACCTAACACGAAAGAAACCTCGGAAGATATAGTGTCGTTGAACTATGCTCGATTTGTCATAATTATTAGAGAATCAATTCGACGAGTCTGCGTTTTCGTGTTTCGCGGAGCGAATCGATCGACGAGCATGTCGGGTACGTTCGGGTCGAAACGGACCCGTCACCGTATCGGGCGGGTGAAACGGTATCGTTTCTGCTCGAGGCTCCGATCGATCGCTCGCCATCGAGACGCGAGGCAAGCTCGAGATATAACGTTGGCCGAGAAGCGAGGACGGCGCTGTTCTAATTGAACGCACGGTTCGCCGCGCATACCAATTAATAAAGAGCAGTCCGGTGATCGCGGATGGACCGGATGCACCGTTATCGCTCGTTCGATAAGCGGGACATTGTTTTTCACGGGAGCCCGCGAACCAGCAAGAAGACGGGCCCGATATCTCGACGTGCACTTGAACCTTTCGAATGTCGTCGATCATTTCCTGTTCGCTCGACGGACGACACCCACCGTGACTCGACGCGTTTCTGCAAAAATATTTCGCAAAGAAACGTCCCCGCGGAAAAAGATCGTCACGCCTCGTCGACTCTGTTAGACACGTTCTCCCTCGGGAAACAGTCGCTTTTGCCTTTGTCTTCGGTCGAACACGTTTGCTCATTCGATGCGCGATTCTGTGAATCGAATGCACCAGTCACCGTAGTAATATTCGCGGAGCAATTAGCGTTTTCCTATTTTTATTTGGGATACAGCAAAGCTAGACGGATTTTATGCATTCGTCAGAAAAATGTGTGATGGAAAACAGTAAAAACATTCCAGTTTAAAACTACCGTTACAATTCTTGGAAGAAGCAGAAAATTAATTTTTTTTAATTTTACTTTACGAGAGCTTCGATGTAATGTTGACGAGGTTGCCGATGACATTAAGAACTGCTTCGAGTGCCTGGGATTAATCTCGTCTTATCTTATCACGGTTCTCGAGAGAGGAACTTACAAATGAAGTCGGGAAAATGGGCCAATTAACCTTTGACCGTTGTGCGATCAAAAAACTGTTTAGAAAGACCATGTATCTCCCATTGCAGGAAGTGTACTGTCTTTTTACATAATTTTTGGTACAGTGTACATTCACTGCCACATTAAATACACGTATACTCTTTAACACGTTGACTGCCATGTTACCCATATGTGGGTGACGGAATTATTTCTCCAGGTTTTAAAATGAATTTTTACGTTAATATATTCATTGTGCCTAATTTGATTAGGATCTGTCAAAATTCAAGAAAGTTGGAGGACTACTCAATATCATACATTTCATTTTTTTTTTCAATTTTTATTTCATTAATTAACTTACTTTGATTTTATGGAATATTTGAGGTTTCTAGTTTGCCAGTCAAAGTGTTAAACAGTTTTCTTGATAGCGTTATATTGTGCATAAGTTTGTCCCGAAGTTCGCGGTCCCAGCTGGACGAGATCTTTTGTTGATAATGTTGACAGCGCATCGTCTGCCGATCGTTCACGTGTGCACACGTTGTTCTGTTGCAGGCGTAGGGGAAGAGGTCGCACCGTTAAAGCGTCGGAGGGTTTGAGGCAGTGAAACTGGCTGGCCTACAATGTCCGCTAGTATGCGGAGCACTCTGCAAACCGTTCCAGAATCAGTGCCGGCCGACCACGTCACAAACTCCAAAGTAAGTTCCACCGTTTGGCGAAAGTCCGCTTACAGTAATGTCCGTTTTATTCGTTGTTTGCAAATTCGGGGCCGAAACGGTGACGAAGTTCCTCGCGCGACGAATTCGCTGCGTCTTCCGCCTTCAACTCGGCGAAACTTGGAACCATCCTCCCTTCAAACGCAAACTGTTGCCTTTCGACTCGCTTGACACTAGATTCCCGGGCACCCTCGACAAACCTCTTTTCAATTACTTCATCTCAACGGTCCCCGAAAGTCACAGAAGACTGTCAGTCGATTCCACTTTTGTTCTATTTGTGACAACAGTAAAGACGTTGGAAGAATTTAAATATACTGTTCTAGTATATCTATGGTATATACTCGAAGCTATTTGAATTGAAAAAACTAGAATATTTTGTGCCTGACAATGTCCCAATTTAATAACGTGAAAAATATTTTGAATATTAATATAACAATGTTTAGTGGCGCCTCGGAGGTGCCTTGGGAATCGCTTTAGTCTCGAGTGTCCTACGTGTATGCTTGTTCGATAGGTTACGAAACAGCATTTCCACAGGGGCGTACTCCGAATTTACTGGCCAACTGTAGGCACAATCAGTGCCGGCGAATCTAGTGTTAAGGCTTGCCAAAACTGCCGCCGGTGCACCTAGAATTTCATTAGCGACGGTTGTAATCGATCGAGCGGGCCCCCTGGCGCCCGAAGATGTCGCGTTCGCGTGTCCGCCCACATCCGGTCTTTCTCGAAACGGAGTCGATCGTATGCGGTTAAAAATCGGATCGCGTCCCATCGGGAGCCTTGTCACCGTTTCGTCGATCGATAATGTGCTTTGTCACGCGAAACGCGTTCAGGGTACGCGGTTCAGCGATCGGTGCACGGATTTTGCAGTGACCACACCATGATCACGATAAAGGGAGACAAATATACAGGGTGGCCGACATAACCGTTAACAGCTCAATATCTCGAAAACTATGCCATCGATTTTAAAGTTCTTGATCTTAAATTGCATAGATCTGAAGGGCCTTTCTAATTACACAAGCGTCAAGTGGCGCCCTCCTTCCCCTTTAAAGGGGGCCGGGCTACCTTTATAATTTTAAATGGAACCCCCTATAAAACGTTACATATTTCGATTCTACAGGAAAAAACAAGTCAATTTTGTCTGAAACATTTTTTTGTCAGATACTTCCATGATGAGATATAACAGTTTGAAGTTTCGAGTTGTAGGTATTATACTTACTTGAAGCGCTCGGAAATAGCGTTATGGAATTATACGCGCTTGAGTCAAGCAGTTGATATTATGTTTATTTACATGCCCTGAATTCATAAAAGTGGCCTCATCGGAAAAAAGTATTTTGCACAAAAAGTCATTTTCCACAACACCCTGCAGCCACTCACAAAATGTTACGCGGTGATCGTAATCTGCTATCGAAAGCTCTTGCGATAAAATCATGTGATATGGATGATACTTTTGCCGTTTCAAAATTCGTTGAATTGATGAACGACTGATTTGTAAGGTTTGTGCAAGTGTACGTTGACTAATATGAGGATTTAATGTAATTGCAGCAAGAATATTGACACTATTGATTTCATTAGTGACAGCTTTAGGTTTATTGCGAGTTTTTTTTACACAATTCACCGTACTCGCGAAGCCGCTTTTCTAAATTATAAAATGTTACATGACATTTTTTGATCCCGTAACGTTCAAAATACATCACTGCTGCACGCCGATAATTTTTTTGGCATTCACCTAACGTTAATAACATATTCACTTCTGTATCAAAAATAGCCATAATCACAATGTTACTGCTTGAATAACAGCTCTAAATTGAGAACGTTTTCATGGATAATTGAGTCAAACTCAAGAATTGTAAATATTATTGTTTGTGTTTCTTCACGAATCAGCAAAGGACTCGAGCGCGTATAATTCCATAACGCTATTTCCGAGCGCTTCAAGTACCTACAACTCGAAACTTCAAATTGTTATATCTCATCATGGAAGTATCTGACAAAAAAATGTTTCAGACAAAATTTACTTGTTTTTTCCTGTAGAATCGAAATATGTAACGTTTTATAGGGGGTTCCATTTAAAATTATAAAGGTACCCCGGCCCCCTTTAAAGGGAAAGGGGGCGCCACTTCACGCTTACGAAATTAGAAAGGCCCTTCAGATTCATGCAATTTAAGATCAAGAACTTTAAAATCGATGGCATAGTTTTCTAGATATTAAGCTGTTAAGGGTTATGTGGGCCACCCTGTTTAAGGGTGAGCCTGCCTGGCACAGCTAGCCGCCGATTTCAACGACTTTTTCGATATTATATCCCAAAAATGGACGAAATCGGAAGGTAGCTGCAGGTTCGAAAAGAACGGATATCGAAAAATAGAATAGAAGAAATGCCCGGCGTTGTTGGATCGTTCGGTTACCGCAAACTCCGGGCCGAGCAGATCGTGACTCGTGATTGTAATCGTTAATCGTGATCGCGCATAAATATACATTTGGTAGTGTTGTTCCGTTGCGGCGCGGCCGCGTCATTTCGTGGTGCTTCGTGACGTCTTTGGTTAACGGGTCGGGGTGTTGCACTGTACTAACGCCACCACCAGTCAAGAAAACACACAGTCGAGTCGAGACGAGATACACGCGGCGATTGGCAGCCTCTCTTTTTCGCCAACGGCAGCGCAGACGCCGTTTCATCAATCGGACATGTTTCGCGACTACGACGACGACCACTCGGCGGTCGAACAGGTTTCCACGACCGTCTGGTCTTCCCTGCTTTCGAATTTTCTCCCGGCCCGACTAGGCCCGACACAGCCCGCGAGAACGCGAGCTTTCGCGCACACCTGGTCTTCGAGAAGATCACAACCAGACTGCGGATTTATCACTGAAAATCGTTGAAATCATTAGAAGAGACCTTTTCCGTTTAACTTCTGTTTCGTAGAAATCCGCAGTGTCTCGTCACGTTGCTTTGATTCTATGGACTTCTTGAGGCTGCTGTTAATGCTTGCTGTTCACTCGCTCGAACCTCGCCGATGGAAAGTCGATGGTCAATTTGATCCCGCCGGTAGACCTTGGATAGGGCGCACACTGGCCGAATATGGTTTCGGTAGTACGGTCGGTGGCATCGGTCGGTCGCCACCGCGTTACCGGTTAGGAAATCCACGTATCCGCTTCGGCGACACGAGCGGAAGCCGATCGGTCAGGTGAACGCTTATACTCGATCATTAGGAAGTCCGAGATTGTGCCTTCAACACGGTCGGAGATTATCCCTGTTGACGCCGGTTTGGCTGTGTCGAAATCGGGAGCGAGGAGACCACGCCCACATGATGGTCACGGTCTTCGTTGCAGAGTACATCACACTTTTCTAACGTGAACAGAAAAATTCAGTGACGTTGTGGTCTTTGGAATCAGATTTTTAGGAAATCTGATATGTGGGCGTGGCCACTGTCCTGACACGCCCACGTACAATAAATACTAGATAGACATCCAATTCTCATTCGATATTAAATCCCCACTATTCTAACATAAACAGAAAAATTCAGACTAGGGAGACGTTGCGGTTTTCGGAGTGAGATTGTTAGGTGACATGTAGTACAGGGCAAGGACTGCCCCCAGGGGCTAAAGAGCGCGCAGCCACGCCCACCGAGGGAGTTCAAGACATCCAATCCTGTATCGGTGATATTGAACCCGTAAATTTTGGCAGTTTCCTCTTCGAATTCGGAGGCGTTGCTCCCAAGGGCGAAGAGCCCATATCGCCGTACCAGGAAGCGCGATGGCGACGCGTTCGCCAAGTCGAAAACGAGTCGCGCAGTACGAGTTGCTCCGTCTAGTTGATCCGCGGATGTTGCCGTTGACCCTGACCCGAACGGCTAACGTTACCAGAGAGGTCGCTATCGACCCTGTTAATTAGCGGCGTGTCGAGGAAACGAGCCGCGGCGCGGCGGCTCGCGATTCCGCCTCGTTCCAGGAAAGAAACGAGCGCGTGTCCGCGATGACTCTCGATGACTCGGCGCGCGACTCGCGTTACCGGTTCGTTCTCGTGACGAAACGGGAGCTTCTAATCGCGACGAATTAAGCAACAAGCCGCGCATGGCCGCCGCGACTCGTTTGCGAACGATGCATTCGTACTTGACTCGCGGGGGACTCTCCCTCCCCTTCCCCCCTCTCTCTCTATTCCCCTCGTGACATCTCCTCGACTTCTCCTTCCGCGCCCTTCTCTCCTTCTCTCCTTCTCTTCGATCGTTACGGTCCGCAATTGTTCGTTAAGCTTAATTCCAGTCGACGACGAAGCAGCCACTTCGTGGCCACCGGTAGCACCCTCTCGGCACCGACCTGACGGCTTACCCACCTACCTTGTTTTCTAGGACTCGCGGTTCTTCTCGCGAAGAAGTTGCTCGACGTTGCTGCATACCACTCGACAGGTCAACACGACCCGTTCCAGGTTCTTCACCCTGCAATTGCTGAAGCGATAACGCGACCCTCCCGCTGCAAATTATTAACCCCTTGACCACGTTGACTCGCGCTTTTCGACCCCTCTCTTCGGGAGCTGGCGGAACAGTTCCCTCCCGTCGATTGGCTAATGGCGGGATTGCGGGTCGTTTCGAATTGACCCAGTACCTGCACCGGCAATTACTTACCGCTCAATTATTATTTTTGATATGTTTATGCGAACTTTAATCGACGATCCAAGCGGTAGCTCTCTAATTCCGAAGAATTGCGTATAGTAGCGTTGCAAAAGCAACGATTGAATTCTTGTTGGGGTAGTTTCTCTACTCAACACACAAATAGACCATTGTAATTGGATCATAGCGATCGCACCGAGGAACGTGTGCGGATTAGGGATCGAAGCAATCCTCTATCATTCCACGCTGTTTTCGATTCTCATTTGTCGATTCGTTGCGAACGAACGCTAAACGAATTAACACGTTCCGTGGCACGTGTACTACCGATGACACACGCGCTCGAAACATTCCAAACAGTTTTCTAACAGGTTCAAGGTTGAATGTTAGCACCGGAAAAAAGAGTCCTAGTCCTATGCATCCAATTTCTAAGTACAGTTTCAGTTCAAGTAAACTAGACTGTGGATTTTCTGCATTTATATCGAATAAGCGAAATTTAAAATAGTGAAAGGAATTTAAGGATGTTAATTATCTTGAAGACCAATGAAGAAGTTTCATTCAACGAGTTGTCGCGCTCGGAAAGTTCGCTTCGAAATCGAAGAACGAGAGCGACGTTAACTGCCCGGCGCGTTGGGCATCCGCGGAAAATGGAGAAATTGTATTATCCGGAAGAGAGGAGAACTGCAGGCTCAATCATTCGATTGTCACGTGTCGCGACACGGTCCGAAGGGGGTTGGATCGATATCAATGGGTTATCGGCTGGCCGTTGTTCGCTCGTACTAGCTGACACCTAAGTTTAGCCATTCCATTTTCTTCGGAGTGTTATACACGCAGAAAATTATTCGTTCAGCGTGAATTTAGTCCACGGCATTCCGCCAATTCGCCGGACCCTGACGCATTTGTCGTTCGTCGCTCGTCCATTTAACGGCGAGCCACGATATTCGGCCCACCCCGAGAACAATCATTCTACCATCGGTAGATTTTGAAGGTAGACGCTTCCAGCTTTAGAACGAGTCCAAATTTCTTGTCGCCTGATCATTTATTACGAAATTATCACGGTTTCTGTATGAAGGGTGGAAACAGCCCTCGAAGTCGATTTTTTTCCAACTTCGAGGACGGTTTTCGCATCTTCAACATGGATGCTGGCCGATAAGAAAAAGTGTGTCGAATAAAAAGACAAAAAGAAAAAATCGATAGCCGAAAAATGCCCACCCTAATCGGCAAGCAGTGCCGCGTGCGAAAATCCTGGTACCGATAGAGCGTCGAGCGCGGTTTCGCGACGTTGAGCAAAGGCAACGCCAGATGGCGATCGCAGTCTTTTCGTTCGAATCCCCAGGAACGGCAGAGGCGTTCGCGAAGCCGAGGAGGTCGCAATTTATCGGTTGCGGTGCAGAATCGCATACGATCGCGCCGAATCGCATGCCATCGCGTCGCATCGTGGCGCGGAATTGAATTGCTCCGAGTCCGTGTATCGGATTCTCGGAATAGTTACGATCGAACGGCCGATGCGACGGCGAAAACGGACTCTCTTCGGGCCCGAATCTCCTTGTATCCGACTGCTCGTACAGGTAGCCGAACGATGGAGGGGGGAGCGGCGGCTGCCATAAATGGCAGTGCCGACGACCGTAGAAAATCAATTGTCCCCGGACCTTCGCAGCTTCTCGCAACAGACCTCTACTTGATTCCCGGCAATTGTTCTCAGGCCGACTCGCACCTACACGGGGAAACCGGCGTGGTTGACCTCGTGGAACGACCACGCGCTTATGCGAAAGAATCCGCAAAGTTTCGTGCAGCCTTAACATACCGGACTCTTTCGATCTCCCAGCAACCTATCGGATAGTCCACCAATTCGCTACATTTGTTAACAAAACATTTTATTTTGGTTACCTTGTCTTAACCCTCTGCGGTCCGAGATATCGCCTCTACCTTATTTCAGGACAGACGTCATTAGATTTTTGTGCAAAATAAAAACTGCCTGGATTAATTGCACTGATCCTTCTAGCATCTCGAAAAGAGTCCAAATTTGAAAAAGTTATCAATTTCTACAGGGTGTCGACCCGATTTAGCCAGCGACTGTACGCGTGACGATGGCAGCGAGAGCGTTAAGGTAAAAGGTCGACGACGGAGCGTCGAGTCTGGTTGTTCTCAGAAGCAGGAACGTGGCAACTATGCAGAATCGAAAACTGCGGAACAGAGAAATCGACACCTGTTTTCCCTCGGCTCGTAAGCGACTCGAGCGGCTCGAGCCAAGACTTTCATCGCGCGAAACAAGAAAATCTCGCACGATTTCCCCGGCAGAGGTGGGAGAACGTGCGTCTCTCGTTCTCTTTCCACGCGAGGTCCAGCGTACGGTTATTTTTACATTATTCTTGCTTTATTCTTTACCTTGCGCCATCCCGGCCACCGCCCCGCTAATGGCCTCTCAATATCCATGTAGCCATAAAAGAGACCTCCGAGAGAACGAGCGCATTACGGCCGGGAAACAGTCAAGACGTTCTTCTTTATTTAACCCCTTAACGCACAGTTTAAAAAAAAACGGTAAAAAAAAATCAATTTTTGATATACTGCGCTTTTGTTCCATGGAAAAAGGCTATATTTTATTCTTGAATAAATAAGTGTTATAGCTTACAATCCCATGTAAACGATAAATATCAATAAAACGATTTCTTTTCTTTGCTTTCACATTGTTATTTTCAATTCTCGATTACATTCGAGTGTGAAAAATTATAGCAGCATAAAATACAACGCCGCTCGAATTATCTCGAGTGTGCACAGTTTGGCCTGTTTAGCGCGCTCGAATTAACTCGAGGGTACAAGTTAAGGGGTTAATTGGACCGCCTAAGAACCACGCTGAACTTCGCGAACCAGTTCGAATTCATTCTTTTGCGAGACATAAAGATCGAGAAAAATTAAATTCGCAGAATTGCGAATGAAACGAGTGTATTTGTACGCTGAATATTGTTTGACGACTGTTAGCCGAGCGTGGGACGATGCGTAAAATCGCACTCGATACCCGGAACAAGCGTCAGACTCCGATATGCAGCTATAGAGCCCAATTTGCTCGGTTATGACGGTAACCTTGCACGGCCACGCGCGCCTCTGTTCCGTTCACACAATAAAGATGATACGGCCGGCTAAAAACACGCCGGATAAGATCGCGCCGACGCAATCGCCGACGAAAAACCGCTCGACAATCGATCAACCACGCGTACCGGGCTTCACCCGACACGGTTCGAGCTCTTTCACGGCTCGAGAGCAATTTGCGGTAAGAAAGCAGATGGTAACCGCAAACCGGGTTGCGCGCCGACCCGCTCGTGCATCCGCGAACACGCTCGCCGCGTCAAAATGGACGCGTGCGGAACGTCGTTAGTTTTCGCTGAAATTTCGCTGTTCACTTTCGAGTCGCAAATTTCCCCAACGAAAACCTTCTCCTTAAGAGAGAGTAGCAGGTCACCTTTTTTCCGAAGAAGAAGCGCTTCCTAAATTGAACCCTGCTATAACAGTTTTCCCTCTGTAGCGTCGCTTTTATCTCCCTAGGCGTTACGTTTCTATCCCCACCGCTCCGAGTCAGGGCAACTCGAGTGACTTGCTGCTGGCAACTCGCGCGACGTTACGGAGGAAATGTGAAAAATTTGATCGTCGAACCGTTCTCCACCACGTTTCATCGAGGTCCCCTTTAAGATCAACATCGTCGGCGCCGCATTTTCCCGAGCCGCGTCGATCAGCGTCGAGCTGATCCATCGAAAACTGCTTTGCGGCACGCTCTCGAACCTCGGAGGCTTCCGCTCCGCTCGGAAAGACCCACTCGACCCGCGGCAGAGGTGCGGAATTTTTTTGCGAATTAATCGCATCTCAAGGAGAACCGGGGCCGCCTTCGATCCGCGGAGAATTCCTCGTGCCCGCGCCCCGTAAAAGCCTCGAACCTAAACCTTACCATCGCTTCTCGCGCTGTTAATTATCATGAAAGCCCGGGACCAGGAATCGGCAGCCGGTCGCTCGGAAGAGAAATCGCGCGCGCCTTGGAAAACTCGAGCTCTTTTTCATCTCGCGGCGTATCGTTCCCCGGTGGAATTACGTAACGGAGCTCGACTACGCTCAGCCGGTTCTCCTTCTCGGAATCACCGTCGTCACGGTGAGATCACCGCAATCGTGATCTCACGGTATCGGATCAAAACGCTTGAATACCATGTTCGATCCGATAGTACAAGTTTTTCATCGCTTTCCCGATTTTTGGCTGCGAGGGCCACGACGCCACGCCCACTTCCGAGCGTCTTGCGTCCACAGGCAGCAAGATATATCGTCTTCTACTGCGCTAATTTTCTGTTGCTCATTTTCCAATCTTCCTGTTCGATCGGATACTGCAAGTTTTTTTATTGGCTTCGCGATTTTTGGCTGCGAGGGCCACGACGCTACGCCCACTTCCGAGAGTCTTGCGCACAGACAGCAAGATATATCGTCTTCTACTGCGCTAATTTTCTGTTGCTCATTTTCCGATCTTCGTGTTCGATCGGATACTGCAAGTTTGTTTTATTGGTACCGCGATTTTTGGCTGCGAGGGCCACAACGCCACGCCCACTTTCGAGCACAGATTGCGTTGCGGAGACATGCACTGGCTTCGCCCAAAATCGAGGGCCACAAAGCCACGCCCACTGCAGAGTACCTTACACAGTAAAATCGTCTTCTACTGCTAATCTTTATTACCTAATCTTCTATTGTTCATTCCCCGTTGTTAATCTACTGTTGCCAATCTTCTACCATTGATCCTCTGTCTTTTCTCAGATGTATTTTGTCCTGAAGCCCTCGGGGGCAATCCAGAGCGCTCCGTCAGCTCTAATTGCTAAATTATAGGTTTCGATTACTTCTGTTTTTGTAGATTCCATCATTTCTTCTCGTGCCGTCAAAGTTTTTCCTCGTGCTCGAGGCAGTTAATCTCTTTCAGGTTAAGACAGGCATAATTTATGTAATCATCGCTTGGAAAAAGATGACTATTATCTGTTGTTTAGATTCTGCGAAAACTGCATACATACCAGTCAACGTTGGACATTGTAGAATACTACTTCGTTCATTGACAAATTCAATAACTATATACTTAATGCAAATCTTTCCGACGCAATTGCAATCTATAACTCTCCAGAGCCATTTTTCATTTCGTTTCAAACACATCGTTCAATTATTTAGTTCCATAAAGTTCGATCGACAGCCGATCGATTCTCAACAAGAAGATCGATACGCGATACGATTGAAAAGATTGACAAGCAATCGGAATCGAGCCAAGCCGTAGAACCTGCAGCCAGAGATTTCTATTTTCCGCGGGTGAAAGGGTGGAAAACTAATTTCCGAAAGCGAGATCAACGAGGTGCACCGTTTCGAGACGGCTTCTATTCTTAACGCAATGCCAAGGCCGCGCGGTGTTCGCCCACTTCGCATTGATTACACGGGTTTGGAGGATCGATAAATCGAAGGGTAAAGACTCGCGGCGCTTCTGTGTGAAGTAATAATAATATCGGCAACGCTCGAGGACCGGCGCGTGAAAATGTTAATCCGCAAGAAACGCCGAGGATGTTATGACTCGGTTCTACACGGAACATTTCAGCTCTCGCGGAAAACGAGTTTACCGATCCGATCCATGAAACGAAAAGAAATATACGAAGGATACCGGTTTATTTAAATCTTGCGCAATTTTTATTACATGTGCGTCAATAAAGAAATTTATTCAGCCATTTCGTATGGAAGCTACTTTATAATTTCAGTAGTTGTGGAAGGAAATGTACGAAACTGCTGACTGGCCGTGGTAGGGTTAGCGTCCAGTATGAGTGTCGTAGAATGTGTGTGCAGAAGGTTTTGTTTATACGCGATACAGGATATCGATAGCTGAATCTTTAAACGCGTTTTTCTCGAAAGCGCTTTTTTCAAAAGGTTGCCAGAATATCTCAAGTTCTAGTTGATCGATTGACTTTGACATTTTGAGAGAGTCTCCAGCACACACTCTGCTATCGGACGAACCGAAATGTTTCAAGTCCGTCAATTTTTTTCATATTTCTTCATCGTGCTGAAGGCCGAAAAATATTAAAAATGTTTTCATAACGTACTCCATATATAACTGCTGCAATTTTGATTATTTTCACTTGAAAAAAATCACACATGTACTTCGAATACCAATAAATATGTTTGTAAAATCTTAATGCAAAAGGTTCAATAGTTTTTCGGAAAAAAATTCCTAAAAGTTGTTAATTGAAAAACTGCAACACGGCGCACAGTGCGGACAAAAGGCCTGTTTTCGGCACTTCTCGTAGTTTGGTTATTAGTGTATATATAGAGGAAATTTTTTACAGACAATTATATTTACCAATATAGTTAATAATTTTAACAAAAAAAAATAATTTTTAGAAAACAAAATTTATTATTAAAAATTAACAAATTTATTTTTAAAAACTAACAAGTTTAGAACAAAATCGATAATAAATGAACCATATGTAAAATTAACAATAATAAACTTAAACAAATTATAATACTAGTGAATAAAATGAATAAACTTAACAAAACGCTATTCGCTATCCGAGTCATTCTCAGTACTTTGATTGCGACCCAAAATCATTGGCTCTCGTGATCTTGCACATCTCGATCAATCCTTACGTTCTTATTACTTTTTCAACAGTTATAAAACATATATTAAAAACAAATTAAACATAATACATAAAAATTATTGATATATAATTATTGCAAAATTTTATTATGCATAAAAACGATTATTATATGATTATTATTAACAATTTCCCTCCTAATACGCATGTTTTACAAAAGAAATGTCTCATATCGTGATATACACGAATATTGAACTTTTCCAGTAAATTCCCCATGTAACTGTGGCGAACAAATGGCAACATTTTTTACAACCAAATTTGTTTACAAATGTATACTTATTGTTAATTATTCACAGGAAATGAAATTTAACAACATAACTAATACATTTAAAAAGAAAATAACACATTTTCCACGACAGATCCTAAAGGTAAGGTATGGACACTTCTTAAAAAGTTTATAAAATTGAGAGTCGCAAAAAGTGGCAGACAAAACTACGAAATTCTTAAACTATAATAAGTAATGTGTTCGAATATGCATAAATCTCAGGACATATTTTGCCGTTTTTGTTTTATGTTAATTTGAAGTTTTATATGCAATTAACAAATAAAACCACCGTTGAAAATTTGTACAAAAAATAAATCTACTTTATTAAATGTATAAAGAATGCATATTCCTTGGTAAGCACTTTCCATTACACAGAATTATTATTGCACACTCATTTACAGTTAATATAATATTTTTCGATTTTTGGCACTTTAGAGAGTGCCTCCATGGCCAAATTTTTTTACAAACATCTAAATTTGGTTACTAATGCATATGTAATGGTAATTAGTCACAGAAAATTAAATTTAACAATAAAATTAATAAATTGAGAAAAATATTAACAATTTTTATGCATAAAAAAAATTGTTAAATGATTTTTAAATGAATAATAATATGAATTTCCTGCTAATATGCAGTTCTGCCAAAGGAAATTTGCATACATCGTCAAATAAACAAGTAGTGAGATGCGCCGACTTGTCCGCACTGTGCGGCGCCGGGATCGAGGTGATCGAACAGATTGCTCGGAGACTAATCGTTCGTTTGAACGAGTACGCTCTCATTAGGCATCGTGTCGGCAGGGGACGGTCGTGATTCGTTGAATGACGATAACGGTAGCGATGACGCGAGCCTGGTCACTGGGAACGCGTCACCTTTACCTGGTTCACGGGCTTCGCGGAAAAAGTTGCGCTAATCGTCTGTACATTCATTGAAACGCTCGGGCCTTTCGGGCTATAAGGAATAGTTCTCTGCCGGTGAAACCTGGCCAGTCATAACGATTACTAACGGTGTTAAATAAGAAAACAACTTGCTTGTCCACGAAATACTCCTGGTATCGTCAGGAAATTTTTATTCTCAGGTAGATTCGTCGATGTAGGAACATTTTTTACATCGCACTTTCGACTAATTCTTATCGCGTCTGATAATTCTGTTATTCATTCTTTCGTGCCCCTTTGCTTCTTTTGTACGCAGCTCCTTGAACATTTGCATTGCTACACTTTCGAAAGAGCAGGATGAATAATAATCAGACTGTGCAATTCAAAACAGTAAAAACATTAAGAAAATTCAAGGCTTAGCACTCGACTGGTGGCTCTAAGGCGCCACTAAAAATTGCCGCACTATTGTTTAAAACAATTTTCACATCACTGTCTTTGTACCTAAGAAATTATATTATTGTTACTGCACAATTCACCGAGACTAAGTAATCATTGTACTATCCGCGCAATTATGTTTCACCGATTAGCACGTACAATCGAAACTGTACGTTTCGTATTGGCCAGATCCTGCAAACTGCGCGAAAATCGGTAGACGGAAGTTGCACAATTCTTCTAGCGCACCGTGCTCCAATTCTTTCGGCGAGCGCGCTTATTATTTATAATCTTTCTCTCGATCGGCCGCTCCCCGCGACGCGTTTCCGTTTTGACCCACATAATAACCGCGCAACAATGTTTTCCGATCGGCGAGACGCGTCGCGAGCGTCGTTACCCGCTCCTCGAACTGGAGCGGAAAAGCGGCTGGCAACGTAACACCACCGTGGCGAGAGCATGCGAGCAAAAGCGAGCGAGAGCACGTTCTCGCGGCGATCGATCGAGGCGTTCTTCGTTCCTCGAGCGAGTATGGCAAAAGGCCGCCGTTTTGCGATCATCTCGCCACGAGAGACCGTAACCCGAGCATTAACTGGGTTGATCTTGCCTCGCGAGCGGCGCAAAGGGAACGTGTCAAGGATGTATGCACGTATACGCGAAGCCTGGGCCGGAGGATCGATAAAACGGCGTTCCCCGTTCGAGCTCTTCTCGATCCGCGTCATCGGGCAATTGCACTTCCGAGCGGAATTTAAAAGCGGCAAGGAACCTCGCGGGGACCAGGGTTTCTCTCTCGCCTGGAGGAACTGGCTTCGGGTCGGCTCTCCTCTTTCTCTCTTTCTCGCTGCCCCGTGGGGCATTCCGGTCCGCGAGTGATTTCCGAACGCGGAATTTTTATTAAAAGCGGATCGTTGCGCTGCCGGGACAAGCCGAACGAATTTACCTTGACATTAAACGTATTAGAGCCGGTCTCGGGAGGCCTGTTCCCTGTGCATGCTGCACGACGCGCCTCTCGGCTGCCTCCCGAAGTCAATTAATCTAATGGATCCGTCGCTTTGCCTTTCCGGCCAGCATTACCTTCTCTTACCTTCTCCTCGCGATACCTCCTCTCTCCTCTCTCCTCTCTCCTCTTTCTCTCTACACCGATATCTACGTTAAACGCGCTCGTTGCACAACGAATGCATCTAGGCGCGGTTCGATCTCGGTCTCGTTTCATTTCTATTCTGTTCGAACGGCGGCGCATGGTGCACGTAGAAACGCATGCACGTCGAACGGTGCTCTACGTGACCGGAGTGCACGCACCACGAGAACAAAGCAGCTCTACGCGATCGAGCCCGTGCACCTAGTGACCTCATCGCGAAAACGTAAAACGCGAGAAACGTCCGCCGCGATTTCATAAGAACGATCGAAACGCGACGATACTCTCCGTTTTCAGTCGATGCGACAAAAGATACGACCAGAATCGATGCTTCTTCGAGTGGCCACGCCCTTCGCGCCGCCCTCTCCTACCCCCACTACCAGCGCGCGCCACTCGCGCGGCTTCGGTAACCTAGCAACGCCCCTTCTGCCAGTAGCAGCGCGGACAACGACCGCCTTATTGCGCGACGTTACGGAGAAAGATTCGAAGAAATAACGAACAGGCTCTGTTTCAGTTAGCTTCTGTATTGGTTTCAAGAATTTGGAATTGGTTTGAGGGGCTCTCGATTATACGTGATCTAGTAATTTTTTTCTTCAGACTTTCGTAATTATAAATGGGGGGAGGATGTCGGTGTCTATTGCTTCGTGGTTGGCACAGAAACAAACGAGACGATATGGAACTCTAAACATCCTGAACCTGCGAGACGATCGGGTGCAGGGATCATTGATTTCACGCCTGTTGCTTTGCGATTGATGCGGACGAGCGCGTCTATAAATACGAAGGTATAGAACTGTAAACACACGAGCCGCCCCAACGCGCGATACGTTCCGGAGCAGTGGATGTCGAATGTGCGAGACGTTCTGGAACGTTGATTTCCCACGATTGTCGAATCGAGCGTCTATTGCTTCACAATCGATACGAACAAGCGTGGATTGAAACGCTTCTGAAGCCGATGCGCTCTTAGGGAGGAATTCCATCGTTTCGTGGTAAACGGTGTTGCGCCTCGCATGCGTTCCTACGCGTATTCGTACGTGGCGGCGTCAACCAGCGAGAGGAGAGCGCGCGCGAGAAAGAGAGAGAGAGAGAGAGAGAGAAAGAGCGCGCGTGCGACTACCACACGAGGGAGGGAGGAGGAGGAGTAGCAGGGGGAGGGAAGGGAAGGAAGGGAGGAAAGGAGGGCCGAGTGGTCGCGGCGAGATCCAGTGCGAAAGAGCTGGGCTCGAGCGGAGCTCGCTTGTCCTCGTGGTGTTCGCGCTCAGTTGGTACGAGACTCGCGATCGAGCAGCACGCTTGTTCGACCCGTTCGCGAGTCTCTTCTCGACCCGGCGTATCGACTCGCGATCCGACGAGCGGCATCGATCGCGCGCAACTGTCCCGCGATATCTCTCGATCAGTCGATCGATCGAGCAGCCGGGCGACCGACCAGGTAAACAAAGGAGCTGGTGCAGCACGTGGCAACGCGCGAGGGTCCGCCTCGAAAGTGAGATTTTCGGGGGTTCCGCGAAACGCTATATCGCTTTTCCGCGAATGTGTCGGTCGATCATGCGCGAGCCTCTACGGAGACTGTGATTGCGCGTGCGTGCGTATGTGTGTGAAAGTCGGCGAATCGACGGTTTTGTCCTGCGCATCTCCGCGGACCGTGAACGCTGACTTCGTGAGGTTCTGATGCCTGGCTCCTCTCTCGCTCTCTTTCTCTCTCTCTCTCGCACTCCGTGCCGGTCTCTCTCCGGCCATGATGGATCTAGGAAAGTTTGCGAGTTCGGGAGAAATTTTCATGAGATTCTCTGATGTTGTGCCTCATCGGCACACTGTCGACCACTTGCGGAGTTGTAGACGATGGCTAATATGTTTGCGCGAGGGATCGCGAACCGTTGAACAGGAAAGTATCCGCAGTTTCTGCACTCCGATCATGCACGCCGCGCCGGTGCACGCGCTGCGCGGATCGATAGCGCGATCGACGCATTGCTGGTCAAACACCGATTTTTCCAGCTCGGTCGCGTCGTTTTAATTGATCGGCCCACCGGCCAGATAATTGCCCAGATTTCGCGGACTGGATTGGATCGATGCTCCGCTCGATCGCTGCGCGTTGGATCCATTTCATATACTTTTGTTCGAAGGTGGAAATCTCCCGTTTCGATAAAGCGAAATATTTGCGAAGAAAGACAAAAAAAAATTTGCAGATTTGTTCCAAAACCGTAGCTAAATTTTTCTGTAAAATTTTGCACACTATTGTATGAAAGTTAGGCGAAGAGGAAAATTTCTCGCATCGATTAAGGGACACGTTCCAGTAAAAATAGAGTAGCTGCATCGTTAATAGAACCTTTGTGTAAATATAAATTTCCCTACATCGTTGGTTCAAATATTTACGATATAAAACGATTAAGAACCTGGTAGAATCGCCTGCAAAATATGTCAGAGTAAAGTATCAGTTTCTCCTTTCCTGATGTACACCGTGATATGAACTGGCAATTTTCATGGAAGTAAATAGTTTTTGTGCCGCAACAACGGTCATAAAAGTTACACGAGTAAGGCAGTTTCGAGCTGGAAAAAGGTCTCGAATCGCACTCGAGGCTCGTAGCGGCGTTCGAAACGAGTTGGTCAACAGGTTGGCCAGGAAACGCGAGTCGCTTCGTCATCGGCGAACAATGCGTTAATTTCTTGGGGGTCTCGCACGGTCGGGCAGCTCGTGGCGAACGAATAGGCGTCGATTTCCAGCGTGTCCCAGAATTTTTCGTTGCGTGGACAACACGCAGGTTATCGGTACGAGCTGTCAGTGGTTCTCGAACCATTGCGAACGATACGTGGTATCTCTCGCATGTTTGTGTGTTGCATGGTCGAATCGCGTCACGTTTTAATTTGCAGTCCGTCGACGCAACAGGTTTCGCCCGACGACGGCCATGGGGCGTCGTCGACGGAGTTTCGGTGCGCGATTCTATCGTTTCATATTTTTTTTTCTCTTCCCCCACTCCCGCTTTTATCGATTCCCTCCTCCCGACGTTGAAATCTCGTTTGTTTTCGTTCGGTTTCGTTTTTACGACACACGCGGATTAACGTAATCGTTCGGGACGGGGAATCGGCTGACGAAACCGGTCTTCGATAACGTCGACGAGAGCTGCACCGTGGAATTGCGCGATCGATCGTCCCCGCTCTCTGAAATCTTCCGACGATTCGCGCAAACGTTTACACGCGGCGCACGTTCCCGGCTAGCCTAAGTGCGCTCCGACAACTTTGAGGCAGGTCGAGCTCGAATACCTACTCCCTTCCAACGCGATCAAAAAATTGCCCACAAAGATCTACTTGCCGAACACTTTTTCTCGTCGTTCATAATTTCCTGGCGGAACCAAAAGTTACATATCGACAGCGATAAGACAAAATTTTATTTCACCAAATAATTTTCTGGATCGCGTTGCGCAGGAGTGAACCGCGCCGACCCGAGAGATTTTTCGAATCTCGTCGGGCGTTAATTTTTTCCCTTATCGGTTCATTAAGAGTTTCAGCTGGTGTCGTTTTTTAATCGCTCGTTTACTCCGGAGATAGATGTGTTCAGAGCTTATCGAACTAATCCCACCGCCGTCTCGGAAGACGTTTGCGCGACTACAGTGTACATAAAAAGAAAGCCGAGGACAACGGTATTGTTTCGAATCTTTTTATCGAGCAAGCACGGTAGTAAAACACAAACGTGCCGGGGATCCTATTTGCATAATCAGACTGTCCACGCGGTTCGTGTGCTCGAGCGAATCTTATTAAAAACAAGTCGGTTTTTACGAGTTGATTCATTAAGTACACCGAGACTTTTTGCTGTGCTACAATTGTTGACATAGTAGAGGTGTGACATAACACGCCGAGACAAACGTGTAATTAACGGGCTGCAGGCTTTATGCGTTTCTGACAAAAATGAGGAGGAGAAGCACCAAATTGTGGCAATACCAAAAGATTGCGAGAACTCCGATTTATTGTTTGTAACTCGTTAAAATTATTCAGAGAAGAAGTGATGCTATGCTGCTCGGGTTTCTTGCGATCAGAAAATTTTTATATTGACCGAAACGTTGCGCCGAAGGTTAAGACTGAGGCGGGACGGTATAGCGTTCGGGTAGCCGGTTAGGATTCTTACGGGCGAGTTTCTGTGCGTTCTGGGAACGCGTTAGCGTACCGCAGGAAAGTGGTTAACTGTTCGGCAGGCCGCAAACTGGCAACGGTCTGTGTCTGCTGGCCGGAGAGCGTGCGTCACAGTCGAAACGCAATCCTCCGTTTTGCCGGACTATATAGCCTAAGGTTACGTGCTTGTCCGCGTATCGAAGAACTGGCCTAATTCGTTTAACTTAACGACATTAGGAAGTCGCGCGGTCTCGCTCCCGCTACCATAATCGCCGCGATTCCACGTCGCTGCGCTGTCCACGGCGAAACGATAGCCACCAATAGTAATTTCTCGTACGTGGCCGCGTGTGCTGTGTGTTCCGCTTCTTTTTTTGATGCTAAGGGGGTTCGCGATCATTTCGACGCCGCGGTCGACGCTCGCGAGACGACGCACAGTGATGCCAAATGGCCAAAAAGCGGCAAAAAATCTGTAAAAACGAAACTATCCAACGAATTTGTTTGAAGATTTGTGGAGAGATTGCCACAGGTACAACGCTTATTTGGCAAAAAAATTTTTTGTAAAAAGTTGTTAACATTAAGTAATATGGGCTAATCGAAAATCTCTGTTTTCTGCCCATTCTTTATTTATGGAAGCATACAACAAATCTTTTAATATATTTTGGTCTGGAACTAATCGTTTTGGCAACGTGTAATATCGATCTAACTTTGTGCAAAAAATCATGAGACCCTTCGAGACCCTTTCGCCACAGATTTAAGATTAAATATCAACTTTCAGAATTTCCAAGAGTGAATCGTGCAGAAGTTACGATTATTTGATGTTCCAGGTGAAATTTTTTAGGAATATTTCTAATTAATAAAGAAAAATGTGAAGTGCATATGATTTATTAATTTTTTATGTATAAAAAAATATTTAATAACAATTTTTTTTATCTTACATAAATTATTTTTATAGCGTTCATTGGAGCACTACCAAAAAATACATGCTGCATTTTTACGACAGTGGTCCGGTGAACGAAAACTTCGTTTATTTAACATAAAAAATTGTTATTAAATATTTTTTTACATGTATGAATGTCACATTTTTTTATTATCTGATATGTATCCCTTAAAAATTTCACCTGAAACATCAAATAATCGTGACATCCGCGCGATTCATTCTTGGAAATTCCGAAAGTTGATATTTAAACTTAAATTGCGGCGAAAGCGTCTCGAAGTATCTCATGAAATTTTGCAAAAAGCTAGATCAATATTATAACTTGCCAAAACGATCAGTTCCAGATCGAAGCTATTCAAAGGATTTTTTGTATTCCTCCATAAATAAAAAATGAGCGTAACGCAAAGGGGCTTCAGGTTAGTCCATATTACTTAATGTTAAACAACTTTTTTTGGAAAATTTTTTTAACAGTTAACAGTTGAAGCCATTTGCAATAACCCATACGATGTGTAGACCCCTAAGTATTCAATTATAGGCGGAGTAATTACATAAGTATCGCACTGAAAATTGATGAATTCCCAGGAGCGAGGAAATGGTTATTTACCATGCGTATATCTCCGTAAAAAAATTTTTTTTTCAAAAATCTGACTTTGGCACATCATTACTATTAGGCTGTACCAAAATAATTTTTTTTTTATAAAAATCGAAAATTTATAAAATGGATTTTTTGCCGCCTTGGCACCACTGTGCGACGTCCCGCGTTCACGGAACTGAGTTCGTTAGGCCGTACCGCCTCGTTATGGTAAACCCGAATTTCGCGAAATTACACTCTCTTCATCCGCCTAATCGGAGCCTCCTTCGGTCTAGATTGGGGCCGCAGTGCGCACTGGGCCGGGACCCTCTCGTGGCCGAAATTATTTTAGTATTTTCTCAAGGTTTATCGAATTTGTCTCGATAAGCTTTTATTTAATCTTCGTTTGAAGCTACACGCGCCCATTGTTGTCAGGAATGAATACAATCCGCAGTCTACTTCGCACGTGCGAGACAACACGGTGAATAAAGTCTGAGGAATAATTTGCACCTTGTAATTGAAACTTTGTGTCCATCTACGTGTTCCTTTCCGGTAAAACGGTCGAATCGCGTGACCGAAAGCGAACAATCGGGTTTTACAAATCGGCGTGAATCATATGTAGATGCAAAGAATACTTTGTGACGACAGTTTCGCGGTAACATAATGGGCTCCGCTGTTGGCGGTAACGTGTCACCTTTTATGTAATACGTAAAGGCTGATGTTAATGCTCGCGGCAGGTACGACAAAATATTGCTCAGCCCCGTTCTCTCTTTTAACGCGTTCGCTTGGCATACCTAATTTATTTTGACTGCTCGTTTTACTGCACTCCCGACGTTTAGGCATATAAAACGCTTTTTGACAAGCGAAGTGCAATAAAGTTGAGGCTTTTAATACGGTTTATCGCCGTGAACTGTTGGTGCTGTTAACGAAATTACGACTAAGTATATGCGGAGCTATAGATTTCTTTTGGAAAACATAACTGTTGCCATGATTCCGGTCTTCCAACCGATCCGAAACAGAAAACTGAAGGTCCCGAGGCAAAAGAAATGAAAAATCTTGATTATTCGCAGAACGGTGGAATTTCGAGATCGACTTGCGTAACTTTCGGCTTGAAAAATCGCTCGAATGTCTGAGGTCCCTGCGTTTTCGAATTGGGGGGATGGCGTTGGACACTTAAGCGTGCCCTACCGTACCCATCTCGCGACGATTATAAAACGCGTCGGACGCAAGTAAACTATCAAAAATAGAATTCGCGGGTGCAGGTCCGAGCGGTTCTTGGAGTGCACGAGGCCAAGCAGATTATCCTGCGTTGAACTCGAACGGAAATTGCGGCAGATGTCGTTTGCGCTTGATTCCAGTCAATGACAGGTGGTTCGCGCTTAAACGGATCCCGGCGTAAGTGGATCCGTCTCTCTTTCTCGATATGAAATCTCCCATTATCCGCGGTGGTTAGCTCCGATCGCTTCTGGTTGCGTAACCCCTCGTAGAGTCTTGGCCAACTAATAAGGTGAGGAGGCAAGGACGGATGATCGCCGGATTATCGAGCGTTTCGCGATTCTTGCGTCACCGAGCGATACACCCACGACAACACTCGTTCAATCCCTCTCCACCCCCGCCTCTCGAACCGACGACCCGTGTCTCGATGCTCTCGTTATCCACGGAATCAGATTCACTCGAGTCTATAGCGATTTTTACTCCAGTCCCAAGAAATTTCTGTTTGGCTCCTGTGTCTTCCAATCGTTGCGAATATGTTTTATTTCCACAGTCCACTTTGGATCTTCGCGGATCTGTGTGGAAAATAAAAGTTTTCTGATGGAAGTCCATTTACTTTCTTAATAGGTTGACAATAATACAACGGTATTTCCAAATTCTTCTATCGTTTTCACCGTTTTAAATTACAGCTACTCGCTTTCGTTGTAAATGCACAAAATCCGCTGTCTACTTACGACAGCGCATACAGTAGAACCTCGATAATCTGAATTTCAAATACGATGACCCATCCAGTGAACGAGCACTCGAGCTTGTTGAAATTAGCGTTCGCAAACCGTTGTTTAATTTGCTGAGTGCTGTTTCCACAAGAAGACTGTGTCGTTGTTAAGATTTAACATTGCAGAACAAAATATAAATTTTTGCGCGTGTCACTCAAACGGCTGACGTCTGAAGGAATAAGTGCACTGTAGGATCTCGATTGTCTGCACTAATCAGTGGAACAGGAATAAGTTTCACTGCTGAACTAAATCTTAGAAAATGCATCTTCACAATCGCAACGATCGTTAATTAGAAATTTTCCAGTGTTAATTTGATTGAATCCCCGAGCGCGTCCTCCGTTCCCCCGCGGATTAGGTTGTCGATCGATAGTCAGCGCGTGCACAACCTTTCCCTAACCCGAGGAGACTGCTCAAGGAACTCGAGCAGAAACGTTCCCCGGCTCTATAGCTCTCGAAGCGTTTAGGGTCGACGATCCCCGGCATCGTTTCGAAACGGGGATGCATCTGGCACAGCCTCGATCCTCGATCTCGGATCCACGTCGAGCCTCGGCGAAACCATGTTGGCCTAATTAGATGTCGCACGGCGATTAAATCGTTGTTGTCCAGCCGGACGTGTATCGGTCGGAAGCGTATCATACAAATAAGACAATGCAGCACGAGAACTAAGTTGTTTCTCTTAGCCACCCCTAAACTCAACGATTCCGTATTTTCATCGTCTAATTGGAGCGTATCTCAAGACTGCGAGTAGGCACCTCCGCGAATCGCCTTAAACGCCAGCTGAAACTCGAGACGCTGGTTTCGCGAGCAAAAAGATCGCCGGCTTCCACCTGCCGCGGCAACACCTGCGTCTTCGTAGCATTGTCCGGTTCCTCGGCCGGCGAATCTCGGCAACCGAAGCGCCAACAAAAAGACAAGTCGAGAGAGAGAGAGAGGGGGGTGGGGTAAAGGGTAGTAAGGTAGAACTCGGGCAAAGTGAAAAGGAGAGAGAAAGAGAGAGAGAGAGAAAGAGAGAGAGAGAGAGAGAGAGAGAGAGAGAGAGAGCGAGAGAGAGAGAAAGGGTGAGGGACACGCGGTTCGATCGACGGGCCCCCGAAACGGTTGCGTTGCCACTCTCCGATCCGCTGGTCGGTTGTTCAGACGATCTTTCTTTCACTCGCAGAAACCCCGCTGCGATCGGCACGCGAGCGTGCCAGTGAGCTGCGAAACTGTGCTCGGTTCTGTGCGGAAAGTGCGAGTCTAGAACGATTAGGGGAAAGCTGCCCCTGCAATCAATCAGCGAAGGATCGCGTCAAGATAGCAGGAGGATCGGTTCGCCAGGAGGATGCAGAGCTTCGTCAAGCTGGTATAAATCATTAAGTAGACTCGGAGGGTAGCTAGACAGCTCCAGGTCGAAAGAGACTGACGATCGCTAGTTGCTGAAAGAGGATACAGAGGACCACTAACTGGACTTAGAGGATAGATCCAGGTCTACAGATCCAGGTCGAAAGAGACCGAAGATCAGACCGTAGTCGCTGAAAGACAGAGCTCCGTCTGAAGCTACAGTAGACCGCAAAGTAGACTTACAGGATAGATCCAGATCTTGATCGAAAGAGGCTGACCGTCGGGTCGGTCCTCGCTGAAGGAGGCTACAACAGAGCTCCGTCAAACTGGACCACTAACTAGACTCAGAGGATAGATAGTCCAGGGTCGTCGTCTATAGCTCCAGGAAGAGGCAGAGAGTTGGCAGCTGGGTAGCTGGCATGTACGTGACCGAGGGCGGTCATAAAGTGGCACCAATGCCTACCAAAGCGAAAATGTTGGATTACAAAACGATGAACGAGCCCGGTGATCGTGGGGGCGGTGGCGGTCACGGAGGTGGCGGGGGCGGTGGTGCTCATCTAGCCGCAACCGTGAAGAACACCTTCCGACGTCTTCTTCGGAGGACGAAGAGCCACAGGGACCCGCCGTCCACGATACCCGCGATGGTGACAAACACCGGGACCGGTGCGACAAGGCCACCGATCGGAAATACCCCGAACAACACTGTGTCTATCAGGAACAAGCTGCCCAACGCGAACGACCCGCTCGCGAGGAGGTCGCAGCCTCCACTGCCGCCTTCTAACTCGCAGCACCCGGCCAGAACCAGCTACAACAGCAAACGACACACCAGGCCACGGGTCCATTGCATTACCATGCAGGTAAGCCTACTTGCCCCGGCCTCGAGATTAGTATCAAAACGTCCAGAGATTTTTCGGAGCGGAACATCGAACGGCTCCGGAAATGCTCGACAGGTTTGAAAATCGGACGTTTTTAACGATTGCGCGCATTTTTCCACCGGTTCCTCTCGCTGTGTCCATTTAAACGATCGTCAATTTAATTAAATGCCCACGTGCAGCTAGACGACGCGATCCAAGTGTTAAAGAAGTAGTGTCACGTTCGTTTATAGTTTTTGATTCGCGAAGTCGCAGAATTCGTTTAAGAGCAGCGATAGTTGCTCCGGCTCCGCCCTCTTCGACCGCTTTCTCGCGTGGTTGGCGCGCCACGAGGTAGTGGGGGTTAGAGGGCGGGACTAAGGGAGTGGTCAGACGCGATGCTACTGAGGAACGATAGTGGTCCAAACTTTTCAATAATCTGTTATACACGAAGACAATATGCTAGTTCGGAAGTATTATTAATTCATGAAAATGTTGCATTCGTCGCATTTCTATACCAGTTCATAGTTAGACCGATATTACGAAGAGCATTCCTCATAGCGATCGGTGTTGTAACGGTACATCTATCAAGAAAAAAGTCCATTAATAAATATTGAAAGGTTATCTGATCACTGGTATTGCGTCACCATCTTGAAGAATATTACCACCGAGCCTATTGCTTTCGCGTAGAAACGGACCGCTGGAAAATATCCAGGTTACGTCACTGTTACCCGATAATGCACAGATAACCGATTTCCCGGCATAACGCAGTTCTGTTACGAGCGAGAAACGGATTGCGCGCGAGTGCAAAGTTTTGACCCGGTGCAGCTGCAATTTAGAAGCTCCACGGTGCGCCGATTCATCCCATGCGTTTCCTCGACGCGTTCCGAGAAGCTCGGGTCTGACGCAATGCTGTAATAATAACAATAACAACAACAGCAACAGCGCCGTCGGATGAGACTTGGGACAGCAGCGCTCAGATTTTGCTAAAAGTGGCACAAAAACTTAGGCTCTCCGATTCTTTTAAATCACAGTTTTTTTCCACTTCTGAGTCATGTATGGCTCGCAGCAAAGGTTAATCGATTTCGATGAGACTTTATTCTACATAGCATAATTGTCTAGGCCTAGCACGAAGTTATGTTGCAACTGGAAGACAAACAAAAATACGAATATGCCGTTTCGGCGAACCGGCCGTTCGCCTAACGACATAATTGGGCCCCTGGTAATTGTGTATTCGTGACGTCGACGATACTCGCTCGGCTCTTCGAGGTTCCTTCTCAGCGTTCCTCGGTTTCGTCCGATTCAACGTGGGACACTCGGCCTCCAACGCGCGATAATTACTTCCTCCGCGGCGGAACAATGGGGTTCTCGTTGACTCGGCGAGAGCCTAACCGTTCGTTCCTACGCCACGCCATACTATACCCGCGAGTGCAGAAAACCGGCGGTCTCTTTCGCGAACCTGTCCCGCGACCGGAATCCGTTCGATCGTTTCACGCGAGACGCACGGCGGCGGCGCGTGTTCTCCCTCTTTAGCTTCCCGCTTCGTTTCCCGCTTAGCGCGACGCACCGGCGTCAGGGAACAATAGCTATCTAATCTATCGTCGACGGACGACGTTTTTAACGTCTGCCTAGAGGCCCGTCGTCGACGTACCGGCGCACAGTGGTTTGAAAAGGCCGAAAACGGCTAAAACCCTAGGAAAGCTCTATTTCGAAAAAATTCTTGATAGTAAGTATTTTTAATTGTCCTTGGGCACGATAGAAATAGAGAAATAAATTAAAAAATAAATAATAGATTAATAATAAATAATAAATTTTACACATAAATTGAATGTGAAATAAATGTAAAATGAAATATAATTCAATTTAGATTAAAATTGATAAAGAATAATTCCTTTCCATAAAAAAATACTACTTAATTCAAATAATAATAATTTTATGTAATTTAAAATAAAATGAAATAAGAAGAATACGCTTATGTACAAGATTTAATGAAAATTTATGATATAGAGGTAACGTTTATTTACATTTTAATTAAGCTTATTATTTACACGAGAAAGGTATACCTTCTTTTTCTTGTAAGGAAGAGGGGGAAAATACCTTACGCTCACCCCAGAATGGGGTAGTGTGGCTCGCTATTTATCAACTCGCTATTTATCGGTGACGACACAACGTTTTTCACCGACATTTCATGAGATCAAACGCGAAGCCGCAGGTTACCGCAGTTGAATTTTGGATTTATTATTTACTTAGACATCTACAAACGTGTTTTTAGCGCAACAGAGATATCGTTTTTTAAACTTCATTGACGTTGCTCTTTTCCACGTTTAATGGCATTACATGTAAAACTGCTCGAAGAAATAAAAAATAAATAGTTTCCGCGATTGTTTCCGAGTCTTAGTACTCGAAGTAAGCCAGAAAAAAAAGTATTTTTCGTATTTCTATTTTTACAGGCGCATACGGTTTCTTCAAACATGCGCTTGAATTCATTCTGAAACCTAGGTATGCTTAGCATGGCCGAATTTAATTCATTTTTATGGAATTGCCGAATTTGATTCATCCGTGAAACCTTTTGATTTACTCCCCTACTAGTAAAAAATATAACAAATTTGATTTTATAAGACACTTGAAAATATGGAGTTTTAGCCGCTCTCAGACCACTGTGCGGCGCGACCATGCGGATTCCCCGAATACGTTTGAAAATATTTTGGAAATCCAAGCTTTGCACAGAAAATTCATCCGGGCCGAATTCACCCTTCTGCTGGCGAAGAAGTTTTTTGGTGGACCTCGCGTATTGATCATTACAGATTGTCATAATGATTGAATGAAATATCCTTTAGACTTTAAGGGTCAGTCGTGATTTCTAAGGGCTCTGCAACTCTTGTTAATTTGATTGTCCACCGTGAATAAGAGAGTCTCTGCGAAATCGTCGTTGTTGCTCGCCTTGGAGCGAACGAAGTTCCACGCCTCCGTGTCCTTTCACCGAGATGATTGCGTGGCTCGTGGCTGCTGCAAGCTGCAGCCTGCAACCGATCGCAACTTGCACCTGTCCGGCTGCGGCCTGGCCGCCTCGTTTTCGCGGTGAATTGCCAGCCTGCAGATTACTTGATTACTTGCCACTCGTAAAACAGAAAAATTGCAAGATAAAACGCGAGCGTAGAACGAGAGCACAGAAATTGTGTAACACGCAGCAACCGAGCGATACTGAACCGTGGATGCCGGGACTTGGGTCTATCTTGACCCACGGTGACGATTAGTCTCCAAGCAGGATAGCAAATTTTTTCCTGAAAAATGCTGCGAATTCAAACGCCTCCAAAAACTTTCAAAAATTTTTCTCCTAAATGAAACTTCCGCAGATTCGAAGCTTAAAGCCTCCTCTTTGCAACGACTTCTTAAAAATTGATGTACGATTTTTTCTCACCGTTTTATGGAAGAAAAATGGGGAACCAGTTCGGTCAACAATAATGGCGGTACACTCCTTGTTCAAAGCTCGATAGAACGGCTAGAAAGAATCGTACATCAATTTTTAAGATATCGTTGCAAAGAGAACGCTTCAATCTTTAAATCTACGGCGGTCTCAGCAGAAAGAAAAATTTTTTAATGTCTCTACTGACGTTTCAATTTGTAACGTTTTGGACCGAAAAGGCGCCTTCATTTTTCCAGTCGCTGAGTCGTGAAATAATTTTTTGGACAGAAATGAACGATGGGTGGCAAAAGTAGAGGCTTCAAGTTTGAAAACGAGCCCAGGTACGTTGTCGTACTATTTTTTTTAACGAAATTATCGCAGTTCATATGTAGGCAACTTTTCGGGTTCAAGCACTTCTCGGATCCCCTCAAAGGAATATGTGTTTAATTGTGTTTGTAACCGCGATCTGGCGGAAGAAAAAAGAATTTCGAAAGTGACTGGTACGGATCGATGAACGGGAGGTTTCTGGTCGTTTGGCGTAGTCGTTTCAGCAACGTCATCGACCGGACGAGCGCAATTTTTCCGCGAGGCCGGCCACAGTGGAAACGTGTAGCCGAGATAGCGAAAGTTGCGACACGCGACCTTGATAGATCGTGAACTCGAAGCGCGATTCGATCGCGTGATTGGGTTAGTGGAACGAGACAAATTTGTTTGTTAGGTATGCGATCGACGTTGCCTTCCGATCCCGGCAGCGTTTGTTTCGCAACCGACAGCCACTCGCTCCGCTAACAGGTGACAACGAGCAGCACTATGGCTCCATGGCGGCAGTGAATGGTGTCCCGGGCAATCCGAGTCATGGTTGCGAGATCGGGGATTCGAGGAAACGCGACACGCTCGTTTCCGGCGTGACTGTTCGCTGTTACAGCTCCACTGTTCGCCTGGAACCGAACGGAGAATGAAACTTTGCTATTGTTTCCATTTACTGGGTACAACGTACAGATTATGGCTTTCAGCGCGTACTGTTTTTTTTTATTTTTATCGTGGTTTTCAGAAGAGCAAAGCGATGGACAAAATGTTCACTTTGCTCGAATTGTTTTGTGGACCTCTCGATCAAATAAATTCATTGGAGGCTATTCACATATCTCGAACGAGCCAATAGAGTGAATTTTATCTTTTCTTCAATTTCCCGAATGTCTTTGCATTCCACATTTTTGCGAGTAGCGACACGGATATTTGTTAGCTTATCTCGGAAAACAAGGCCCCCCCCCCAACGTTCGTCAGAGGTGCAGCACGAAGCTCGCAAGTGTACGCTTCTTTTCCTATTGTTTGCATAAACTCGACGCTCCCGTGTCGGGAACTGTTTTTTTCGCCAAGGCAAGCAATTGCTGCGAGTTTCCGTGGCTTTTGTGTCGACAGATAACAGCGCGTTGTATCCCCGGGAACACCTGTGCACTCTTCGGGGGTATCGTCGCGCGCAAGCAGTTTGCGAATTACGTTGGTCCAAAAGTGACGTTCAATTGAGACCGAGGAGAATAGCAATTATTACGCGCACAAATGAATTCGTGACCCTCGCAGTCTGGCAATTGTAACCGCAAGTTCAGAGAGGTTTTATCTGCCACGTGAAGAGCGGTGACAGTGCCAACTGTCGACTCTCGTAATGATAGAACGACGTGTAACTGGACCTTGTCGATCGTAGTAAGCGTGCAGACGATGCTAGTTCGGCGATAAAACATTCTCGATTATGGTTTTATGGAAACGTTAGCAGCACATTCGTTACACTTTTCTGAGTAAAATTATTTGAACTGAACAGTTCAATCTAAAGGAAGATCAATAAGCAGAAAACTGTGGCGAATATGTTGGCGATAATTTCATTAAAAAAGTCATTAGAAACGAGTAATTTTCGCGAGAGGAAGCGTGTTTTGCATCAAGACGTTACCTGTTCGTATCGGATCGAGCTCGATGGCGATTATCCCATGAAACGGCGATTCCTAAGCGAAAGCCACTCCCATAATCGCCAAGATAGCAGACCTCGCAGGTTTCGAGGGTAAACAGGATGACGTAGAATTGTTGACTCGCTTCCGAGGAACGCGATACCCATCGAGGAGGTTTCGAGGAGCGTTTCGCGAGACGAGGTCCTCTCCGGCGACGTGCAAATTTTTCGCGCGGGAGGATTCTCTGCGCGTTTCCCGTTCGTTCTTTTTTCCATTTAATCGCTCGGCGTCGCGGTTCTATAAATATTGATGCGTGCAACTCCGGATCGGTGTTTGTCGCTGCAGATACACGAGCGGGGATAGAGATTGCCTTATCGAGAACCAAGCGGAAAGATTGCTCGAACGCGAAGCTTCCGACAGACGACCGGGCCACTGTTTCGTTCCTCTCTTTTTTTTCTTCTTCCTTTTTTCGGTGATAGACACGATCGGAAAGCTTCGACAGGAGAAAATATTGATCGTGCGGACACACCGGTTCGCGACGGCTCTCGAATCCGCTTTAAACGATTCACTTCCGCGACAGGCGTCGGAGGGGGCCTGCGCGTGTGTCCATGTTGTCGCGAGCAACGCTCGCACGAATCGCACGAATCGCATGAACGCCGCGCGATGGGAGCTCGATCAAGGTCGTTTTCATCCGACTGCCTCATCTCCCCCAACAGATGCTCCCGCCTCGCGTATTGAAAACGATTTTAACGTTGCATCAAACCGCGACGTGTTTACGCTCGAGTTAAGCGACATTTCCAGGGGGAATGGTCGGCGGACTTTTAACCCTCCGATGGCGGTGACCGGGTCAATTTTCACCCAGAGTACCGAAATCGTTAAGAAATCATTCGAAAGGTTCACACGCTCACGAGAAGCACCTGCGAAAATATGTTTCAAAAAATTCGGGAAAGTTTATAAAGTGCAGATTGCACACGTTCAGGAGGAACACCTGTAGAAGTCGGTAAACAGGTAGGATTTCGGAACGTTGCATCATTTCGAACGTGCCAGGGGAAGAGATAAGTTTGTATTTAACTTCCGTTTTCTGTGATCGATACAAAAACTTTCGCATAAAGATCCTCTGTTTACTCGTCGGTGACGCATCTTGTCGCCCGACAATGCAAATTAGCATAAGAGAACGGTGAATGGTGCTGCTTGTGGCTCGAGTGCTGCTAGAAAGACGGGAATAGAAATTCTAATTGAGTGCACCGTTTGCCAGGAAACCACAATGCGGAGAAAATTGATAAAACAGTGTACATCCGAGAAAGTGAAACGTAGAGAAAATTGATAAAGTCGCGAGATTTCTAAATTTTGCGGACTCGTCACTCGAATATGGGGACATGCGTCCGTAATTTTCGACGATTGTAAAAAGACTTTTGTTACATCGATCAGGATACGTTAAGATTGCAACCTTTCAATCGTAGCTCGAGATCGGACTCGATACCATCAGCATTTTGCGCCGCGATGCTCGCGTGACAATCGCGGCTGCCGACTAAGATAATTCGCGTTCAATTCAATTCGTCATAATTCGATTCATCCGGTTGTAGCCGCGATGAAACTGAGACTGGATCGCGTTGTTCGGAACAAGAAAACATCGAAGCTGTTCTCAATATTCAATTGCTCGACGAAAATGCCTCGTTCTTCCAACAGTTCCCCAGTATACCAAATAAATTCCACATTCACGCTAAATCTTGTGGAATTAATTAAATTTTATAAAACGTACAGGAAGACGTGAAAATAGTTCGGAAGGAGGACCGTATGTCACGCCAGCCGTTTCTCTCGGCGAGGAACGAATTGTTTTCGAGTCTTGCGAATTTCGCGAATCGCAGCATACGTTGCTAATCAGTCGGTCAACTATTAAAAAGCGAAAATATCTTCATAAATTAGCCCCCGATAAGGGAAACAATGCACGAGAGTACGGAGCGTCAGACGCGAACGGAAAGAAATAAAAGTACGAGAGAAAGAGACAAAAAGAGCAGAGAGATATGAATGAATAAAAACAAGTAGCATGGAGATGAGGCGGGGAGATAACGGCGCGTTAAAACGAAACGAACGAATGATAATCCCGTGGGCAAACACTGTAAAAGAGCAACGAAAATAAACGGGGCCGCGCGTAAGAAAGTCGGGCCTAGCAGGCGTTAGGCGAGTCCATATCGAAATTAGACCGAACGATGAGAGGCACTGGCTCTCCGTGAGTCAATGAGTCAAAAGAGCAAGCAAATAGACTAATGTTCCACTTTCGTTTAGCTGATCGGTCGTCGCGACGGAGACAAGCCCCGCTCGGCGATTTCCAACGAAACGAGGAACGGTTCGGTCGTTTCCTGTGCGGAGAACACGCGGAAATTCGACGATCAGCCGGCCATCGCCTCGTTCGACGGGAACAATTTGAACCCGGCGCACAGCGGCTTCGCTGAAACCCAGGCCAAAACTGCAATTTCGTCCAATCATTTACCCGCGGGTATAAATACATCACTTTCGACCAGGATTTCGGCGAAGCTTGCCGCCGCGCGCTCCGACAATAAATTATACGAGCCGCGAGTTCATCCGAAGCGAAGTTATCAACGCGTAAGCGCCGCGAGCTCGTGACGCTCGAATAAAAGAAATCGATGCGACTCGTTATCTCGTCGCAATCGCCGCGAGCGCGACGCTACGGAAAACGCTCGGCAAACACGCAGGCGCCTGTTATTTTCATTTCATTTCGAAAGACGCCCCGCGCGCTCTCGCCAGCCGCGAAGCGCTTTCGCTCGAATCCTAAACGACAGTCTCGAGCCGCCTTTGCGACTCAATCTCGCCGAGATTGTCATTTTACGAGCCGTCCGCCGAGAATCCACGAGTCCTTTATTCGTCGCACGACGGTAGAATATTATTTTTATTTTAGAAAGAACGAATGGCGCGTCGCGAGGTAGTGGGGGTAGGAGGGCGGAGCTAAGGGAGTGGCCAGACGCGACGCTACGGAGATAGAACTGTATACGCGTTCACTGCTGATGAAATCGTTTGCCACTCGGAGAAACAATAGGAAAACGAAGCGACCGGGGAAAAAATAAATAGTTACTAGGCGAATTAACACTATTCCTACCGCGACCGGTCAAATGACCGTTTTTAAAATTTCGATTAGAATTTCCTATATACAACGTAACGACTTTTCCTAAAATGTGCGTATAATACATTTTTCAATATTCACTTCTCTTTTTGTTGTTTATTTTCTGAGAAAAATTTGTAGTCTGTCTTACCTACCACGACCGGTCATTTGACCGGTAGAACGATTTATATCTTTTTGTGATAGCATTCTTTCAAAGACTCAATTCCGAAACTATAAAGTCGTTACAAACAAAATGTAATGCAGTTGTGGCATGATTTTAGCCGAAAAGTGCCTTCCAGGGACTGCTTTACGGCACTTCAAAGTGTTTACAGTTCTCGCTCGCCTATCGGCCTCGCGGTGTTTATTTGCCTGATTGCTATCCGAAGCGGTCCAGAACCTCGGATTTTCTTACACCGTCTTATCTACTATGACTGTAGAATAAATAAAATCATAGCCGAAGGTGATGCCTAGACGTCTTCTCACGAATTCAAATCAGTAAAGTCTTGTGATCTGAACAGAGAGCATCAAAACGTGAAAGTTACAAGGAGTATATTCGGCAGTCTTTTACTATTTTGTATTTTTATTCTATTATTATTCTACTTTTATTTTATATTGTATTACGCGTTATAAGTGTTATTTTCAAAAAAGTGAACAAACCAACAATACTTTGTAGTAAGTTTCACATTTTATCTTTTGTTCATTTTTTTTATCCATCTTGATTTACATTTTTATATTTTAGTTTTTATTTTATCCCTTGAATATTCATTCCCAAAATGTCAAGACGTTCGAACAGTGTAAATTTATTATTAGAGAAAATAAATAATATTGATGAAGTGTGTTCCGAAGATGATCAGGAAATTTTTGATATTGAAAATGACAATGCGGAAAATTATGATCCATTTGAGACCGACCCGAACACCGATGAGGACGAAGAGAATGTTTCGAACGTACGTAGAGAACGAAAGAGAAGGAGATTTTTAGTTAGTTCCGATAGTGAGAACGAGGAAGAGGTAATCGAAACTGCTGTAGACGGAACTGTTTGGCAAGAAGTAAAAGAAGGGTCTAATCCTGGAAGAGCACCTATTCATAATATTTTTAGGGGAACATCAGGCCCAACAGAGTGTAGTAAACGAAATATTATGCGGTGAAAACGAATAAAATGTACATTATATACTCCTAAATAAAAGAAACTATATTTTTATACTGTCGAATTGGCTATTATCTTCATTCTATATTAAAAAAATACAAGTTGTGCTAAAGACCGGTCGCGGTAGGAATAGGTATACGTGAAGTGTCGGTAGGAATAGTGTTAATTGTTACTGGTGCGGCGCAGAAAGGGATCTCGCATCGGATAAGGAGAGCACCGTCGACTCGCAAATCGCGGGGCTAAGGGACTATTTATTTTCACCGTGCTTGTACTCCGTGCGCTCTACTTAGCAACGATGCTTAGCAGCTCGGGAATAGCCTGAAAAGCGGCAGGCGTGGCTCTCGCATCTCTGCACGATCGGCGAACTCGTTAAGTCCATCGCAAACGCTTCGCCGGATAGGATCTCGATTTAAATGTCGGTCCGTGCGACGGAACGTTGGAACACGTTCGATTCGTTTCCTACTGGCCGGTTGAAGCCCTCGAGATTCTGCATAATCGAAGAGCAACGAAACGAGAGAATGCAGCCGCAGGCACGCCTCGATTCCGGACGAAAGCAAGAGGCGCGCGTGCCCGGATCGAGAGCACAGCCGCCGACCGACGGCGACGGTGCATCGCGGAGCGCATGCAAATATTTTCGCGCGTGATCCGCGAATAATTTCAACCGGCCGACGAGTCCGGCTTTCGACGGTCGTTCGGGGAATTGTTTTTCCACGCGCGCCGCTTTATCAGACGCTCGGCGAGATACGGAGCGTTTGTCCGAACCGGAAAAGTTTGGGGCTCGACGTCGGCTTGCTGATTCGCAGTCTGCTTATTCCAAACTGGAGGCATGCAGTTTAAAGTCTCGCTAGCTTGCTGCACCGCCAGAAGCACAGCTAACAGAAGACCCTGGAAAATTGTGTTACGGTTCTCCCGTAACGTCGCATAGTTTAGAAAGCAGTTCATCGAGCAGTTCAAGAGCACCGATTTCTTCTTCCGTCCTATTGGCCGACATCTTGACCTGCCTCGAGATTCGTGCTCCACGAGATGGCAGTACTATATGAACGCGCCGTTACGGGGGGAACATAGCGAAATGATCGACACCCGGGAGGAAGGGTCACAGCTTGCGAACGCGATCTCGAGATGTTGCGGGCGTGTGTAAACGCGTTTCCCTAGTCACGGACGTTCAGAGCCGCGGGCGATTCGCGGTCGTAGCGAGCTCTCTCTTTCTTCTTTGGCTCTCGGTTTCTCGGATCGAGTTCAAGGCCGCGGCGGGACCGCAAAAATTCGACCTGGCGGAAGAATATCGGAAAATGAATCGAAACACCCGATTTCTTCGAGGTTCGTTAAACGCTTCTAGAAGGATATTTTCGAAGAGTTCAGCTACCGATCCACGCGAGAAAATATTAATTTTTTCCAGCCACTGGATTAAGCCCCGCCCTTAAAGCTCGGCTGTAAAAACGGCAAGAGACGGCTCGTCCGTTTCGTAGGTGATTCAACGCTGGCAAGAGTATATTTCCGAAGGGCCCCGCCATCGATTTCTGGAGAAGAAAAATGATTTTTCCAAACGGCCCCACCGGGAGAGACCCGTTAATCGCGCAAACGCGTCGAAACTCGTGATCCCTCGGTATCGACGTATCTGCGGAGCGTGTGCGTTCCCTCCGATCGGCTCGCTTCGCGGACTTTCATTTTTATCCGGCGTTAAACGTGGGCGTCGAAGCGTGTATCTCGTGCGCGGCGGCACATTACGCGCAGAAGGTTAGACGCTTTCTAAGCGCGTGGCGCGCAGTACGCTCCCGACGCACCTGGCCAACGGTGTGCGCGCCGCCCGCCGGAGATTTTTATTCCGTGAGAAACGCGGCCGAGGGAAATTTCGTCTCCGTTTTTCCGCCTGTTTCTGGCCCGTCGTCGTCGTCGTTGTCGTTGTCGTTGTCGTCGGTTGGTTGAAGCCGGTCGCGCCCCCGTGGGAAATGCAGCAAATTACAAGCTCGCGACGTCGTCCACTTTGCCGGATGGAGCCAGTGACGCGCGTCTCGTGAGAGGAGGAGCAGCGTGGCTGGGCCATGTACTTTGCAAGAACCGGCAGAAAGTTAGAGGATCGCGAGCGTTACGAGCGAGGCGTTCGTCGAAAGGTGATGAGAACCTTGTTTCACCCGTTTCACGGGTGTCCCACGTTGTCCCACAAGATTAGATCTGCTTCGTCCCCTCCCCACCCTTCTCAACACCTGGCGAAAGTGTCGTAATTAACCACACGGTGTCCCCACGAGCTCATCTGTTCCCTCGAAACGGTGCTAGCGAACAAAACGCGTGTGCAGCGCGTTTTCTTACACCTTTCTCGAGCACGCGAAACCGGCAATAAATCGCAACTAACAATAAGAGAGGATCACGCTTGGAGCGAAGTCCCTGGGAGAAATGGAAACGCAACAACTAGTCGAACAACTCTCAAGCTAGCGTCACACGACTCCATACGCACTAAATATTAATTTCTCCCCGTAGCGTCGCGTTTGTTCGACCGAGCAACCCCACCACCTCGCGGCGCCCTATCGCGACTCCGCATCGCACCAGCTTCGACTGCAGCCGGGGAGAATAGTTTCGCCGCGTTTCTCAAGTTGCGCGACCTAAAGGGGGGAAGAACATACTAGCTCTTACCGATCCCGTTGTCCTATCGATAAGTTGAGAGAATCGAAGACAGTCTCTGTTTTCTCGCGGCGTCTCACCGCGTCTTGGAACTTCCGCGACCCAAAGGAGGGACGGACCCGGCACGGGTCTTTCGATTCCGTCGTCCCGTGGGTGGATAGCGTGTCGCGGGTACCGGTCGGGTCTGGCACGGGCCTGCTATCGGCACTTGCACTTTGAGCCGGCGTTACGATAGGCTCTCGAGGCTGAGCGCGGCGAGGCCTGACGCGACGCGACGCGGCGAGACGAGGCGAGACGAGACGAGAGAGAGGGTTTCGCCGGCTAGTTCTCTCGATCCTCGATGCCGATGAGTCACGGCCGCGGCTTTCGCCGGTCGCGCGCGCAGTTGCTCGGCGTTGGCACGTTCGTGCGCGCGGCTCGGCTCGCAGAAACAAGAGTATACACGCATAGTTACCGTATTCGCGACTCGGAGGATTCGCGAGCGAGCGATCGTCGACCGGCAAACCATTGTCGGGGCTCCGTCACGGCTCGCGGCGCGGACCGGATGCGGGCTCTTCGCGATCGGCAAGGTCGGAGACCCGGCAGACTGCAGGACGCGCGATCGTTTCAGTTGCGGGTCTCCTCTGCCTCGTTTTGCCACGCTTTGCCTCGTATTCTGCCTCTCTCTCTCTCTCTCTCTCTCTCTCTCTCTCTCTCTCTCTCTCTCTCTTTCTCTCTCTCCCTCCTCCGCCTCCAGCAGCGCACCAAGTGCACTTTTTTTTCGAGAACGAGTCTAGCTCGCGTGCCGCGTTCGTTCTGCTCGCTCCAAAAGTGCAACAACTGTGAGAGAAAGGAGCTCCGACGTGGAAATTGAACGTGAACGGATACGCGTGCTCCGCGGCTAGCCGAAGCATCTTGCAAACCCTGAACATGTAGGGGAACCAGTCACGCAACTGCGCATTTTTTCGGTGTAACGTTCTTCTCACGGACTGCGGACTTTTACAAACTTCTTTTGCGACCTTTGCTGAACGGGACCCCGGGAGGTTGTAATTATGTTGGACAGGGCCGATCGTCTTCCACTTCTGGCAAGAATATTTCTTTCCTCTTCGAAAGGTTCTGGACTATCCACGAATTCGTTATTCTGTGTTCAAAGAACCTTCTGAGTAGCGAGTCTTCTATTTTATCTCTTCAGGAACATTGAAATTTTCTATCATTAACTAAAATTCTGCGATTCTGGCGGACAGTTTGACGATGAAAGTAAGCTGCGAAAGAAAATGTGGTAGGGCACGGGTTGAATGAAAATACGGACACAGCAGATGGGAAAATTCCACATTTTTGTCAGGAATGCATGAAATCCACAGTCTAGCAATATAATAAAATAGTGCTTACCCTGTAAAGCACGCAAAGAAACTTCCTGGCCAACCCAATAATAAAGCTGAACACTATAATCGAGTGTTTTGCTGGCAGGAAAAATATTTCTCGCAGCACGTTTTCACTCGACGCCTCGCTTTATGATCTACTTCGCGGCCAGAACTTTTAGTATTAATTAACTAGGAAGTATAGATTAGATCCAATCTAGCCGTGTACATCTCGAAAGGAAAAAAGTAACAAGTAGCATAATTGTATCGTGATGTAACGTAACACCGGGGAACTTCGTTACGACGATGGCACGACGATGATAAAAACCGTATGCCAGAAGAAAAGGAATCAAATCTACACTCTTCTGCGAGTTTGCTTTGCAACTTTCCGCCATTTTTGCTCTTACTTTTATCTTGCGGACACAAAAAGTTCTCGTTCGAAAGAACACGATGGAAAACACGATATCCGGTCGAATAAAACAAGTCAACAATAGATCTACCGAGCGTTAAACTCGACTGACCAAAAAATGATCTGAACACTAAATTTCCGTAGTTTCTAAAATAAATCCGCGAATTTGCTGGGCTCGGTGGTTTCATCGGTTGAAACAAAAGAAAACGAAAATCTCGCGGCTGCGTCGAGCTCGGAGAAGATTCGCAGTCCACGGATCGAACGAATCGGGGCGAGTTGGAAAATCGAATCGAACCGGTTGCTTCGCCGATCGACGCGGCGCGGCTCGAACGACGCAAATTTATTTTTCTTGCGTTCGTCCTTCGCGAGCACCTGTACCGATTTGCAAGCTTGACACGCGGCTCTCGCATTTCCATTCGCCGATAGAGCTCTGAACAGCTTCGAGCAAGATTTCGCTTGTCCCCGATGCGATGTCTCGACGAAATGGAGCGCAGCGCGACGGAACGGGAACGCACACACGCGTACGAACGTCGACGAACACGTGCAAACATGTACAAACACGCTCGTACATGCGTACAGACGGGCAACACGCGTACACACCCCGATAACACCGTATCTTATCCTATCGCCGATTACGGCACGCTCGTAAAGATTGTTTCTTTTTTTTTTTCGTAAACGCCGAAATTAATTTCCGATGGGAATACACGTACGCGTCGTTTCGAGCAGGTCGCCTAATTCCCGGATCGAGTCATCGAACCGTAATCGGTCCAGAACGATTTCAGTCCCCGTTCAATGACCCAGCAACCACGGTTCGGGATCGATGATTTCACCGATCATACCGATGTTTCTCTTGTTTCCAAAGCGAATAGTCGCCGAGCCTCGCAGCCAGCTGCGCCACCATTTTTCTCTTCTTCTGACATTCGCTAGATTCTAACAGAAATAATTGTAAGTATTGTAGAATCCGAGGACTGTAGGGCGAGGCACCCAATTACTGTTCCTACATTAATTATACTTATTTCAATAATGAATATCAACAAATAGATATTGTCTTCGATTCCACACGCTTGATGTCGTCGCAATAAAATCCGCAGTCTAGTCACGCGTCTTTCCAAGTACGCGTAACTATGATTAACAGAAAGCCGCTTGCAATGTTTAACACGTTCAACCGCCTGTCGATGATCAAAACGAGCGAAACAATTTTGCGTTGGAAATGAATTTCAGTCGCGAAGGAACAACGAAAACTGACATCGCAACCGAACGTATTTGCCGTTACGATCGTTCGATTCATCGAAGAATCGCGCAGCAGGAAAACGTTCTAAGAACGACGGAAGAATGGATTAGCATGCGACTGGTTTGCGTAAAGGATTAACGCGAGTTCGTAAGCTCGTTTAATCCGCTTGCAACTGGCCGTTTCTTGGCTCCTTTTCACGGTTGTTTCCCGCTTTCAGTCGCGAAAAGGTCCGGAGAACCAGCCGGTCCGATTCCCTCGTGTTTCGACGATTTTGATAAACCGGCGAAAAGCAAATCCGCATCGTAATCCCCCGTCGTTGAGCTCATAACTCGCTGTTTATTGCCCCACAATCTGTGATCGTCGGTGCTGTTTTCATAGAGTGTTCCTTTAGACGTGTTCAGTGGATAAGGAAATTGATCCCCTGATGAAATTGTAGTTTCAATATCTGCCGAAGGTGGATTTTCCTCGATTCAACGAATTGTTCTACGCGATTGTGTCATAGTGTACACTACAGTCACCTCGGAAAGTGAGTTAAGGGTTCGAGTGTTGTAAGAGCTTAGGATTCACAAGGTTTGGGTGTCGGAGGCTTGGAATTTTCTGTGCGGGAGACCTCGGGGCTTTGAGTTCTCTCGCAACGAGATATCCGGGCTTAGAATTCCCTAGGCGCGGTGTTCCCTATACTTGAAATTTCAGGTTTCGTCATTGTTACTTCAGATTTCGGGCCGCAGAATTTTCTGTATCTTCCGCGAGGGGTAGTAGCGGCCGCGCGGATTCTCCAATGAGATCCCGCGCGGTACGGTATCGGCGAATAGGAAAATTTTCCGCGTCGAGAGGAGCGTCGTCGTCGCGATGGCCGGGATCCGGCCGCGTTAGGTAGAGCCACGGTATCGCTTATCAGCATCTACGGAGCTGATAAGGGGCCGACGAAGTCGAGTTGGCCGGTCGCGAGAGCTTATCGTGGCCCCGAGGGAAATGGACCCAGTTGTTCGTGGCCGGTCGTTCGCGCTCGAGCTTTCGCCCGCTCGTGTCCGACGAGTCTGGTTCGTTTCCTTTCTTTTGTTCGACGCGGATTTCGTCTCCCAGTTGTTTTCCCGATCGATCGTCGATCGGATCCAGAGGCTACTGCGTTCTCGTTGGGACTCGGCGCCTCCCGGTGTCTGCCGCTCCGAAACCGCAACGCGATATCAACCAACGGGAGCAGCGGGGCTCGCCCGATCGAGCGGAGACTCTCTCGATCGAGCGCGTTTCTCGATCTCGCTCTCGAGAAGGAACCAACGCCTCGATAAGAGCGCGCACGCGCGAGGCGAACCAGCGAAACGCACACACGTCTTTATCGCGATCGCATCCATCGCCACATCGTCGCACGTTTCTCCGTTTCCTCGTCGAACGATGAACGACGCTTCTCCGCGGAAGCAGCTCGTTTACCGGAAAAGAGTCGCGCGTGTTCTGTACCGATCGACTAGATCGTCTCCAGTGATATTACACCTCGGGTTTTCGTCGTCGTCATCGTCTTCGGCAACCGTCGGGCCCGTCGCGCAGTGTTCCACGAGATCGCGTCGATAGATCGAGCGCGGTCGCCGTTCACGCTATCGTCTCGACAAGCTTTTCGTCTCTCACATATACATCCTACACCACCACCACTAGCATATCAACTGTGCCGCCTGACGTTACGTTTACGTTTACGTTTACGTATACGTTCACGTTCACGTTCACGTTACGTTACGCGTGTACGTGCTTTCTCTGCTTCTATCGATCTTTCTGTGTTACCGCTGGTTAGGGGAGTCGAGGCGTATCGGCGAGGATCGGCCGCCGGAGTCGTGTCCCGTTCACGGGGTTACGGGTAAATGTGAATGTGCTCAGAGTGTGATAGTCTTCGTTGCCCTCCGTTCGACGAGGATCGTGTGTCGCGTGTCCCAGGCGAGAGTCGGGGATAGAGAGGATCCTTAACGAGGACGCATGTTTTGCCGACAGAAATAGAGACACAGAGAGAAAGAGACACAGTGAGACAGACAGAGGGAAGCGAGTTCCATGTTGAAGAATTATCCACTGCTGGTGGAACGCTCTCCAGAAGCCTCCTGACGACGAAGGACCCGTCGACGAGGGAACCAAGGTCCACGTTTCCGTGAATTATTTCGAGGGACCAGGATCTCCTGTCCAGGCGATGGATAGTCGGGAGAGTCCGTTCTCCAGGACCCAACCGGCCAGGGGCTCGTTCCGGCTGCCCCCGGGTCGCAAAGCGACGATAGTCGCGGAGCATCAGAGTCAGCCTAAGCAGACCAAGGACACGGCCAGCCCCAAGTCCTCGGGACGGCCGCCATACTCCCCGCTTGAGAACCTGAAGCAGTGGGAGCTGGTTGAGGGCGATCGCGGGCTCAAGGTCGTCGAGAGAAAGAACTCCACCGTGGGCCCGCAGTGTCCTCGATCAAAGATCATCGACGAGAAGCGAGCCTCCGTCGGAACTGGTCCGATCACCAAATCCATGTCGCCCGCTAGCTTGAAGCTAGACCCCAGCCTCGAGGAGAAGCTGAGGGCCTTCAAGGACTCGAAGATCGTTCAACCGATCGTTCTCGCGGAGGACCACCCAAAGATTCCTGTTAGCCTTGACTTGATTCTGAAGAAAGACAACTCGGCCGAGGAGGAGAGCACCGACATGCTCCAGAGATTGGAGCTGCAGGTCAAGGCCATCGAAAAGAACACGCTGGCGGCCAGAGCCCGTCAGCTGGAGGCCAGCTCGGACCTCGAACCGGAAGTACAGCTGCGATACAGGGAACACGAGGATCTGCTCCGTAACGTGACCGATGACGAGGCCGAGGGGTAAATTTTGATTTCATCCGCGTTCACCGACCACCCGTTAGAACGACGTGTTCGCAGTTCTCGTTCGTGGGTACGTTTTCAAGTTGTCCGTCGGGAAATTGTATCCTGATCAATTAGGTTGGTTCGGAAAATCTATCCCCACTGTTTTATGTTTGTTCGTTTTCATTTTACCAACATATTCGTGACATTTTTCTGGTTAAAACGAGACCAAACACGACGCAATTTGGTGAGTATTTACCTGTTTAATTCATGATTCGGTGGAGCCTCGGTTATCCGAACTGCTATCGGAATTCTTCATTATACAAATACGTGTTTCGCTTGTAAACAGTTCAATCGAAAACGATCACAAATCGATAAAGATTTAATCTGACACTGTGACCAGATAATGGCGAGAGTGTTTTATTATCCGTGTGTCCACTGATTGGTTCGGATGATAGAGGTTCCACTGTATCGTGAATTAAAAGAGGAAATATCATCCAGATTGTGTCGTGATTGGTGCCATTTTCATCGGAAATTTTCTTGATGTGCAACTTATAGAGGGGGATCGGTCTTTTAATTAAGTAAAACATAATCGTTCGATTCGGAAACTGAACGACGATTTTCCCGTATGCAGAAACAGGCAACGGATAAATTTTCACTCTGAGGAACGCGCGAGGGTTAACGTTATTCGTGTTATAAATACTTACCGTCATTTTTCTCTTCCCAACTATTTTTACTCTCTCGGTTTATTCCCCACTCTTTTCTTTTTTCTTTCTTTCTTGTGTATCTTCTTTTTTAGTAAATCACCCGGCGAACCTTTGCGACACTTCGCAGACTCGTTTGTACGTATAAATTCTTCGTTTTCCGGGGTGGTTCAAACAACTTCAAGTGAGAATTTTTTAAAACTGCAAATAACTAGTTACAAAAATTCATGGATGTACCTTCAACTCGTGCGAACAACTCTGCTCAGTTTCGCAAAGATACCTCATTCCCGACATGGCCGAAAAATTGCAAAACGTATCCTCGAGACAGGCCGAGAACTGGGAACAGCCCTTCAACCCACAAGGGAACGTATTCAAGTTACACGAGCCCCGATCGAATTTATGCGAGAGGGTAGTTCATGGAGAAATATTCGACTCGTATGTTTCTTTTATTAGCCAACATCCGCGTTGAAGGGGTGAAAGTAATACTAAAATTCGAGGAGTTGAAAGCACTCACATTTTTGAGGTTATTTGCCTAAAGAGTGTATTAAATATTTTAATATTGCAATATTACTTAGCATTTCGCATGACAAAATAATTTTCCTCGCGAAAAATTAACGAAACGATAGGGACGGTAGTAAAGCCCCTTCGAAACTCGAAACGCGGAAGAGAAAAATGTGTTGACGGTAAATTCACCCGAAAAGGGCCTCCCCGTTGCAACGAGGCGAGGCGACGAGGAACTCGACGGGGAACGCGGGGATCACGGTGAAGAAGGTCGCGACGAAACTGTCCAGAACCGCCTCGGACACCCGTCGCGGACAGGAAGCGGAGATATCGTTGCGAGCGCACACCAGGCCGCACCAGACCCGAGCGGTTCCCATCGTCGGGAAGAAAGACCATCGACGGCAGCATCAACAGCAGCACCAGCAAAACAATGCGGTCCGCAATGCTCTAAAGCCGCTGACGGACATCATGCGGAAGGCCAGTCAAAACGAGAAGGAGGTAGATATTGCGCGGACTTGTTTCGAACCGGGAAACACTGTCCTCTGACTGGGAAGACGGACGCGGACTGTTAAGCTCCTTCCACTTGCTTCGCGATGGAGCTTAGCTTTTAATAATCCATTAAATATACAAAAATCTGGTAGTTGCAATCAGCGTACGATGGTCGACGAGACTCGCAATCCAGTAATAAACAACTTGACACGTTCGCAGTTTACTCAAAGATACTCGAATCAATCTTATATTCAGAAATCTTCTGCTGAATTGTTACAGCATTTCGTAAAGATACATTTGATTTAATGTTTGAACTAAGATACAGCGAACGTGTTAAGGAGAAACTTTCTCTGAGAAAATAGCAAAGAAGCCACGTCAGTATCGTGAACCCTGGGTAAATGAAATTCGTGTGATCTCGAAGGGACGAGCGAACGAAGGGAGCTCTTGTTAGGGGACTCGAGTGTCGCGCGATGTCCTTTGTCTTCGCCGAGGTCGGTGCTCGTCTGAACTTCGAAACGATCATGCTGCGCCTTGCAGTGTACTGTACTTTCCCTCTTCTAAAGTACAGTCCCCTTTTCTCCAGCTCGCAGCAGTCCTCTACGCAATCTCTATCATAATTTTCTACATTTCCGCATCTTAACTTCGCCGTCATCAAACACACAAATTTTCCTAGCAATTTTCCGTAGCGCCCCAGAGTCGCCATTCGAGTGCGAAGGGTTAGCACAGTTGCTAGGTGCTCGGTAGCTTACGATTTCCGCACGGTACGGGTAACTCGGAGATCTCGGGTGGCAAGAACGGTTCCACCGATTCAATTTCGTTCCGGTATCCGAAGTCGTCGGCACGGAGACTCGGCAAATTAAAACCCCGACGCCATTCAGAGCGTGGAAGCGTCTCCGGGGCGTTGGATATCGGTGACTCGTCTCGGCGATCAGCTGACCGGGCTAGAATTCGATTTCGATCGCGCACAGAGGGGCAGAGCAAGCGAGAAAGCAAGCACGTCCCTTCTGGAGTAAGTGGAGGAATGGCTGGAGAAGTAGAGAAAGCAAGAAAGTGAGAGAGAGAGAGAGAGAGAGAGAGAGAGAGAGAGAGAGAGAGAGAGAGAGAGAGAGAGAGAGTGGAGGGTGCACCGAAAAACTGGTGACGGTGCGCGGCGTGACGGTAGCACAGGCGTCCAACCCTTATGGTAGGCAACCCGAGCGCATGCGTGGAAAATTGGTCTTGGTGGTCGTCGGGGCAACTCGTGAGGAAGGTGGTGTAGGGAAGCCAGCAGGCTAGACAGGCTAGGCAGGCAAACAGGCAGACAACCAGGCAGGGAGGGTAGAGGCTTTCAAGGGTGGTTCGCTGCCACGTTTCCAGCGGCAGGGGGTGGTGGGGTCGCGTATTGATTCCGCGGAAAGCATCCCTCGGCTGTGGACTATTCTGCTGGGTGACTCGCGACTCGTCGAGGACACGGTCGTCGTCGGACGGGCAACTTCGACGACGGCCAGCCTCTCTAAAAAAACAACGGTGTTCAAGCCTCTCCCTCGCGTCTCTGCTGGTCTCTCTATTACAATCGAGAAGTGTTCCGGGGCCGACGAGGATGCGCTCCTCCGCCAGCCGAGCCCTCCGACCAACGCCGGCCAGCACCGGGATCAGCGACGTCGGGTACACCTACGACACGCCTCCGAAGCCACGGTTTCAAACGTCCATCGATCCCTCCGAGCTCCACGAGCCGCCGTCTTCCAGCCTCCGTGGTGATCCGAGCATTTAACCCGCGGATCCATTTTGCCGGGTACACCCGGCCCCGATAACGCTCTCCTCGAAAACCCTCTCTCGCATGGCAATCGGTGTGCAGCGTTCGTCGGAAAACCTGGATCGATCCATCCGGTCTCGTTCGCTCGTTCCCGGTTGTGAACCCGTTTCGGTGCACTCGAACGGACCACGGTGATTCGGTGAAAGTTCGTCGCCAGACCCACCGACGATCGATCTTCGCCGTGTGGCTCTCTCCCTCCGTGTCAAGGATACCCTGACAGCGATGCTTTGCCATAGCGATGCGATCCACGGATCTGTGCTCCAGTGAATCGCAGGATCGAAACAGCAGAACTGACTTCGTTCTACCCGTTTTACTCGAAGGAGATTGATATTCACCGATCTGTGTCCTCCACGAGTGAATCGCTGGATTTCTTCGTCACCGAAGGAAGTTCACGGGATTTGTGTTCTCCGCGACTCGCAGGACGTAGAACTGTTGTTGACGCGTTCCGAAAGTCGAGATTCTGCTCTCAACCAACGTACCTGATCGCCAGAGCCAAGGACGATGACCGATCGTACCAGGACCAAGTCGACGCCAAGTTGATTACGTTGTTTCGTGCCTCGGTCGTTGTACATAGCTGTAAACTAGTTGGTCGGCGGGCATGTCGGGCCGCGGCGGGTCTCGAGGACAAAAATGGCTAGCCAGGAGGAAACACGCGAAGAGGATCGTGTCCGATTCGCTGGCGCAGATCGTCGCAACTTCGTGTCTTCTTCTTTTCTTGTTTAACGTAGAGAGTGTTGTCGAGCTCGTCCGAACGGAACGGGAGTGCGTCGCGTAAGACAGAGAGAAGCGGACAACCGCTTCTTCCTCGACGTCGACGTCGGCGACGCTCGCCTTTTTTACGGCCACGCGATCCTCTTTCTATCCCTCGGGACGTCGAAAAGATCGATCGACGAACCAGCCAAGCTGGCGGCCTCGAAAGTTGCTGCTGCCACCTCTTGCAAGATGGTCACTCGTGGCCACGCGCGGGTAACAATCTAGATGATCCACCGATTCGTCTGTCCGCGATTTATATATCTCGACCCTTTGCACTCGGATACTCTTCTCGGAAGTGACCACTTTTTGTGCGCGGATCTTTATTTTCGGAGTCTATATTTTCCAAGTTGGTCGTCCGGAGAATGTGTTTCTGTTGAACGATTAGGATTGTACCCAACAATTTCGCAGAGGAGATAAGAAAATTTATGTTTAATGCATTTTTGCTTCAACCTTCTGAGTGACTTTATTCGGGGACACTTGGAGAGACAAATGAATTTGACTCGACTGCAGACAATTTTTATTTTGCATTAAGGTCCGCTGTCTATTTATTTTTGCGAAGTGTTTTTCGAGTGATTCGCTGTTTGTGCGTAAAAGGTTCGCGATGTACCCTCAGAGAGGACAGTCGAGTGCAAAGGGTTAGCAATCTAGCGGATCGAATGATCGTGTCGAGAGGAAATTGATTTTCGGCGATGTTATTCGGTTTTCTACAATAGTTTATTCACGATGCGATTTAACGTGCACTACGTCTCTGGATTGCTGAAATATCACACGGTGCGTCTTCTTTGCATGCGATCGTTCATTTTGCGTTTCTTTCTGTTGGACCGGTGGGAAAGTGGATCTGATTTTTGACGAAACTGTTCTCTAGTTTATTGTTTGAGCCGTTCAACCCATTCGCAATTCTGTTCTATAAGATTCAATTAATAGACCGATGATTTCGCGAAACAATAGTTGCAGCACGTCCCCCCCAAAACAATATCGGAGAATTCTCTAGAAATTCCCATCCGATTACTTTCGAAAGAATGTCCGTTGAAAAGTCACGGTCGGCCAATCGCACGAACGCTAAACAAACTCGCTCGAATATGCGATACGTTCGATCGAGTAAAATCACGTTTCATCGTCGGGAGCCGAGGGGTTAGGAGTTAAGAGGCTTGCGGAACGATGAGGCGGAGACTCGTGGAAAAGCATCGGCTATTACATAATTGATTAAATAAACCGATAAGAACGGCGGCGAATCGATTTATGCATCCGCAAAACGGAGAAGTCGCTTTCCCACTGACCCGGTGTTGCGCGATGTTTTTTTTTTTGTTTTTATGGAAAAAGCTGTTTCACGCGAAACGAAACGAACCGCGTAACGAATCTCTCGGAGGAAAAGTAGACCGGCCTCTCGTTGAAAGTTAAGACTTTTGTTGACGAGCGTGTTCGCGAAATGAAATCGGACCGTGTCACCGCAAACGTTGCCGGTCCACGCGTCACGCTCGTGGTGTCGCGCTTCTTTCGAAACGATCCGTATCCGGGCGGTGTGCAGCTTTGCAGCTTTAACGAGGTTCAATTAATTTCATTGAGGACCGTCCGCTCGTTCCTGGAAACGCGATTCGCAAATAAACGGCGCGTGCCGCGGAATTTACGAATTCGAAACACCTCGCGAGAAACTTCCTTCCGCGAGCGAACGCCGAGTCCGAGACCATAAACCGATATCAACGGTTTACAAGTCAATTTTTGTACGCACCTGACTTCTCGCCAGATACAATTTTTGTGAATTAGTACTCTGTCCGCTTGTAATTTTGGGAATCAGATAAATTAATTTACAAAACCTTCATAATTGAAGCGCCAATGGATGCCCGAGACTTTTCCGATTAAAACGAGTCCAAACACGAGGTGAATCGGACTAATTTTACCGATTTAATATGGAGCAATCTAGCCGCTACCCCCACTACCGCGCTTCGACTCGCCCTAGAGGGGTAGTGGGGGTAAATCAGGCTTGATTTAAACCGATAAAAGTAATCGGATTTCCATCGGGTTTGGACTCATTTGAATCGGAAAAATCTCGGCTATTCATTGGTACTAGAATTATAAAGGTAAGAACATTCGCGTCGATTACTGACAATGAAATTTCCTTTGTGACGTGTTCATTTTCTTCTCCCTTTGCCCGCATCAATCGCCCGAAGCAGTAGCCCGAAGTTTCTTTCGTCCTTTTAATGTTTCTACAATTTTAACTTAACTTTCTCTAACTTTGTCCACTGATAATTCTATTCATTTTCCCAGAAGTTTCGAGATCGTCAACTTACTTTTCGCGACTGTGTGTGTGCGCGCGCGCGCGCGCCCGTGCAAAAAGCAGTTTATCGTTCGAGGAAAAGCAACGGCGACCGCGCGGAAAAGTTTTCTCGTTCGACACCGCGATATCTGTGTGTATGTGTGCGTGTACCCGGGGCAAGTCTTTAATAGCGTCTCTTTTGTTTGATGTTCGTTGCAGCCAGGGGATGGCGTGGGAGTGTCGAGTAGCGTCGGTCGGCTCTCGTCGAGGAGTCGGACTTCGGAGGAACCCCACATCGGCAAGTACAAATTACTCAAAACCATCGGCAAGGGCAACTTCGCCAAGGTAAAACTCGCCAAGCACGTGCCCACCGGGAAAGAAGTGGCTATCAAGATCATCGACAAGACTCAACTGAACCCGAACAGCCTTCAGAAGGTAGGAGTAACAAACCCTGGGATAGTACTTCACCCATTACTATTATTGGCTAAATCATCGACGTGGAAATTTGTTCACGAAAATGTTGCGCTCCCTTTTCCGCGCCAGTGTAGAATCGAATTCTCCGTTTCCGAAAATTTCGGTTCGCGTAAAGAGCAGCAAACCGCAGAAAACGGAAGTCTCCCGGCGCAAGTGCTCGCGGGACGTTTGCATCCACTCGGCCAAGGATCGATTACACTTGAAAATGTCGCTTGCACTTCTCGGAGTGCTTGTGAAGTGTTGAACTTACTCCTTGGTCTGGGCCAGGTCTGGATCTGAATTCCAGTCTACTTGGAAATGTTCTTTTAGCATTTAAAGCTACCGAACCTGCTTAGACTCTGTCCCAGCTCTGGGAAGCAGGAAGCTATTTTCCTGTCGTCGAAACCGTGGATTAGGTTCTTCTTCCGGTAACTGATTGGTGACATTTCCGTTGCAGTTATTCCGGGAGGTGAGGATAATGAAGATGCTCGACCATCCGAACATAGTGAAGCTTTTCCAAGTGATCGAGACTGAGAAGACGCTGTACCTGGTGATGGAGTACGCCAGCGGTGGCGAGGTCTTCGACTACTTGGTGCTGCACGGTCGAATGAAGGAGAAGGAGGCGAGGGCGAAGTTCAGGCAGATCGTCTCCGCCGTGCAATACTGCCATCAAAAGAAGATCATCCACAGGGACTTGAAGGCCGAGAATCTGTTGCTCGACAGCGAGATGAACATCAAGATCGCCGACTTCGGGTTCAGCAACGAGTTCACCCCGGGCAACAAGCTGGACACCTTCTGCGGATCACCGCCGTACGCGGCGCCCGAGCTCTTTCAGGGTACGTTTTAAATTTCAAATGTTTTATCAACCGTCTGCCCTGAATATTTTGCCTCCAGAATTCAGACATTTTATCCGATATAATATTTACCCCAGAGGAGATAGTCGAGTGCAAAGGGTAAAACGTAACGTGAAAACAACTCTGTGACCTTCCGCATTTTAATTGTTTGTATGCTTGTGTCAACAGGTAGAAAATACGACGGACCAGAAGTGGACGTATGGTCGTTGGGCGTGATACTGTACACTCTAGTGTCGGGCTCGTTACCTTTCGACGGCTCAACGTTAAGGGAATTGAGGGAAAGAGTGCTCAGAGGAAAATATAGAATTCCGTTCTACATGTCGACCGACTGCGAGAATCTGCTGAAGAAGTTTCTGGTGCTCAACCCGATGAAACGGGCCTCCTTAGAGGTAACACGCAAGCTTGACTCCCGGATACAGGCTACAACGAACGCGACGGTCTCCGCTTTCGAGCAATTTTTATTTTGCATAAAAATCCGCAGTCACGGCGAAGAAAGATTGATTTTCGCGCGGAAAATCGGAGACGGAAATGCAGCAACCGTCGTCGCGTTTGTGACGGCCTGTAGAACGCGTTCCGTCGTCGTGATTCACGGGCGATGCATTTAATTGCGGTCTTTCTCTTCTTTTGTTTGCACGCGCTGCCTCTGTAGACTATAATGAAAGACAAATGGATGAACATGGGGTACGACGACGACGAGCTGAAACCGTACTTAGAACCCGAACCCGATTATAAAGACCACAAGAGGATAGGTGAGTCTGCCAGTATGTACATAACACTTACTACTTATTGTTTTTACATATGTAAATGTACCGTTGCATCGTTTGCGACCACCAACGCGCCGCATCGCTATTCGCTGGTAGTGCCATCGAATCGTCCGAGGGTGGTGGTCGTAAATCGAACGTTTCTCGATACACCTCGAGAGATATAACTCGTTGGTGCAACAATAAGCGGAGGTGTCCTCCTGTTTAGTCGGGTAGCTTCGGTGACACCTGTCGCCCTAACTGTGGCGGGATTAACCCTAACCGATACGGTAAATCGTAATTTAACCAGAAGGTGTCTCCGAGTAGGTGTTCCTCCTTTTTACTGCACGGCAATACCCACCCAAGGCTTATTCAGAATAACCCTTTAGTTTACTATGTATCCTTGTTTACCGTACATCCCTCTTGTCTTCGGGGCCGTGGCGAACTATGTTCACGCCTCCGGGGCCGGGGCACAACGTTAATGGACTGCCATTATGCTTGTGCCCTTAGGCCGCCAGCGAACTTCGAACTCCTCCAAGTTTGAACCAGTTCGAGCACGATCTTATTGTTACGAAGTTGCCGTTCGAACTCCCCAATATTTTCAACTGTGTTCTATCATTCTTATCGATCCACCGCTCCTCTCACACGTTTCACTGGAGCAAATAGACTGCGGATTCTCTGAATTTAGAACGAAAACTGGATTCGATCTTAGTACGTTATTCTCGAGTTCTGAAAATTATTTGAAATGCACTTTCATGCGGAGTTATTGTTCCAGTAGCCAGCTGTTCTAGCCCAGTAGTCAGCCATCTTGATCGTTGCTATTATTAATACAATCTCAATTTGTCACACGACATGCAGACGTACATTGAACGCGAGAAATAGGCTGACCATTGTGCTAGACATAATTGTTGGTAGATATCCCTTATTTTTAAGCAATCTATTTTTTCGAAGGCTGACTACTGGATAGGTGCCGAGATAATGCACCGCCAACTTCTGTTTCTTATGATTAACTTGGATTCTTACAAGTGCAATTGATCTTTAACAAGTAGAAAATCGAGGAGTTCTTCGAAATGGAGGTTTCTATGTTTGTTCGACACGGTCCTGCCCATCGTAGATGAGATAGCCGAGCGCATGGGTTCGTGTTGACGTAGTCGCATGACGCGTCACGCCGACATTCTTAGTGGTTGTGACTATGCCGCTACGCCTGTTTGTTTTAGAGGCCCTGGCTAGCATGGGGTATACGAGAAACCAGATAGAGGACTCGCTGGAACAGGCCAAGTACGATGACGCGTTCGCCACGTACTTACTCTTAGGAAGAAAGACCACCGATGTGAGTAGAATCCGAGCCAGTAGCGTCTATATCCAGTTGCTGGTCCCTGGGGGCTAGATGGCTCCGGGGAAAAAATGGCCCCGAGTCGACGTCATCCGAGGAACGAGACGAAGAAGACTATATCTTTGCGATTCTTCCGCTTTGGCTCCGACTCGGGGCCAACTGGGGCCACGGAATCAACGTCTCTGATCCGAGAGAATTAGGGCTCTCGCTGTTGCTCGATAATTTTACACCTTTCTCTCCTAAAACTGAGCTCACATACCCCACAATTGCATCACGACTGGAAATTTCTAAATTACCGATTTCTAAATTACAAATACTGCAGATTTTCACGAGTATAGTGCTGAGATCGTAAGTTGCTGAGCATCTAAAAACTGTATTAACACTGAACCTACCAGCGCCGACTGAAAATTTGGTATTTTGCAATTCTTGAAACTATAAAGATGCTTCCACTGGAAAGTATTAAACAAAGCTTACAACAGTTTTTATAAGGCAAGAAAGAACAGCAGATTTAGTGTTCGGTGGGTTTAGTGTTGATGTTAATCTCCTAGTGGAGATTAGGTAGAGCTACTAGCAGCCTAGTCCTCTCGTTTCAGTGGTGTTCGGTTTGTAGATCCTCGGCACTTACGATCTCTGTAGAGTAGACTACACTAGACGACTGGTAGGTATATACAGTTTTTGAAGAGAAGGTCGGAGTCTCAGCGAGTGGGAGCTCTAGAGCGATGCTATGGGGGAAGTCGGCAAGGGGGTGATCGAGCGAAGGTAAAGGAATGCCGAAGCTAATTAATACTAATTGAATCGTCTGGGTTCACAGCCGGAATCGGACGGTTCGCGGTCAGGCAGCTCGTTGTCGCTGCGCAACATTCCGCCGCAAGCGGGCTCAGGCGGAGGCGGGGGTGGAGGAAGCGGAGGAGGAACGGGCGGCGCCGTACAAAGCCCATCGCACAGAGGTGTTCACAGAAGTATTTCCGCTAGCAATCCAAAACCCAGTAGACGGGTTTCGACCGGTCTTGAAACGCTCCGTAAGTGGATCGTCCTATATCCTACAACTAAAATCTTACCGAGCATAAAGCGCCTCGCAACCAAACGCCTGCATCGAAATCAATGGAATTAACATAGGAGGGTAACAGATGGTTCACGGTAACTAGATCAACCGGTAGAGTGAAGATTATGCCATTGGTGCGGCTGAAAAAAATTCGGGAATGTGACCTAATCGTGGCTCTTTCTTTCGTTTCGTTTAAAATATCTCGAGAGCCAAACGACTGTAATGAAATCGATATAATTAATACAGGGGGTAGCGAAAGGTTCGTGCTAACTATACCAACCGGTGAATTAAAGATTATGCCACTGGAAAGATGGAGAAACAAGATCCAATCGCGGTTCTCCATTGCGTTTAGGAAATCGCGACAACCGTAACAAACCAACTAATTTTGCAAATACAACGTAAACAAACTGCACCGATGAAATCAATGTAATTAACATAGGGGGGTAGCAGAAGGTTCACACTAACTCCTCCAACCGGTAAAGTAAAGATTACGCTACTGGCGCATCTGATAAAATTCAAGGAAAAATCCCCGGCGCATTAAAACATGAAGAGCACGGTAAAGATCAATGTAATTAACGTAGGGGGTAGCAAAAGGTTCAGGCTAGCAAGACCAACTCGAGGATTATGCTACTGGGTACGTCCGAAATCAATTCAGTCCGTGAGTTTGTTGAATGCACTGTGTTGGTTCCCGTAGACCTAGCCCAGGGCAGTGCTCGTTTCCCATGATTGGTATATCTAGGATCTAGATTCTAGGTGGTCGACGCACCGTCTCCGGAGCAACGACGCTTCGCGTAGTTAGGAGAGAGGGAGAGAGAGAGAGAGAGAGAGAGAGAGAGAAAAAGAGAGAGTGAACGTTGATAAGTTGGCGTTGTTCGGCTGATCGCATTCGAGTTTACCTCGTCAGGTGGAACGTCGAGCCCAGGGAACGCGACGAACCATAATCATGCGACTGCGACCACCGGGGGAACGGTGACAGGAGGAACAGGCGGTAGCAATTTCAAGAGACAGAACACCGTGGACGCGGCCACCATGAAGGAGAACAGCGCCCGGGTGTCAGCGAGCCGACCCTCGGCCCCCAAAAACAGTCCAGGCCAATTAGACACCAGTGAGTTGATCCTAGATTTTTCGTTGATCCTAGTCTCTGTCGATCCTCTGTCGAACCTCGGAGTCACGGTCCTCGTCCATTTCCGTTATCGTTGTTCGTTTCTAGAACATACTTTTAAGGCTTAGCAAAGTTCTTTACGTGCGCTTTTGGAATTTGGGTTGCTGTGTCCTAAATCTTGTCCACGTTTCGATCGACTCGTGATTATGTTTACACGTCTTCTTTGTATCCTGCGTCTCATTTTCACACTACCACGGTCTATCATGACTAGACTGCAGATTTTTATGCAAAATTTCATTACTCGCGAGCTACCGGAGCTACATAGATATTAGTTTCTTCTCTTAACGATTCGAATCATTAAATATTTTTACTAAAATCCGTAGTTTACTCATGGCCGCGTGTGCTCGTCGCAATTGGGTTGAATCGAGAACATTGCACTTAACGCCGAACCATGGTCGGACGACTGGTCTTTTGTTTTTCATTTAGTGGAATTGTTAAGATTAAACTGCGGATTATACTCGCAGTCATATTGGACGATTAAACAATTCGGTTGCCAGTTTTGCGACGATGCACCGCGCTCGCGCACCCTTCACCCCTTGTGTAGCGAATGCAGGGTCATTTTGACCCACCCGTAGCCGTAGCTGTTATTATACTTTATTTCTTTATGCGACATAGAACGTACGCAGCTAGCAGCAAATTTTAATCACAGTTCAGTTTTGCAACACACTCGCACAATAGAACACTCCATTGTAGATCGAAATGACTTTGCACGCGTCTGCATTCGTTCCAAATCATCTTGTCCAAAGGGTAATCCAAAGTTATAAGTAGTCTGCGTGTCTTTATGCGACAATTTCTGTGTTGATCATTAGAGCAAATTTTTAATTATTGGACAAAAATTGAAACTTCCAGGGAGACCGTTTCAGGGAGACCCGTTCGGGCACACGTTTCATATAATAATAAAAAACGCATAAGACGCAGCAGTCTAGTTATAAGCCATCGAAATAACAAAATCACGGTGCAGTTTCAGCGTCGGGTCTGCTCGCTCTTTCTCCGTGGCATGGTTCTAACTTGGAACGAGAGAACTTGCGTCCTCGTGGCCTCGTAGAAAGAAGCGGATCAGACGTTCCCCTCAGGTGTCCCTCGACCGTAGTCCCTCCTTTCCCCGACAACATAATCGTTGCAAAAACCGCCTGCGTTATCATTTAAAACAAACCAAAAAAAAAAAAGTACGATCAGACCAAACAAACAATCATATCAAACAAGTACGCTGCTTTGTTTTGTGTTGAACTATATCTAATGAGGCTTGCAGTGACAATGTTCATTCTAGGCGTGGGTACAAGTCCCAGTGGTAGGGGATGGGCAGGCAAGAGCAACACGATGAATGCAGGGGCAGGTGGCGGTCGGCCTCTCACCTCACCTGCCCCTGGTTCTGTTGGTCGACGTAGCACCATCTCCTATGATCAAGCGAAAACGTCCTCCTCGTCCACCGAACGAACCAACGATGCACCCAGGTACAGTGGCTCAACTAATTCACTTCTATACGTATCTTTCATTCTATCTGTCTCTCTATATTATACAGTAGTGCACGGTTCAATTTACATAGGAATCTGCACGGTTAAATTTACATTCCGCTGATCCCCCAATATTCAGCGTCTCGAGCTCGGCGAAGCTACAAGCACACAGAATGAATGCAATGGCAAGGCTGGAGAAAGTGAACAAAGAAAATTTCATTTCCCAGTACTTGTCGTCCTGCGAGTACTGAACTGATGTAAATTTAACCGTGCACTACTGTAGTTTTTGTTTATATATTGTTCTGCGTGCTCACGCGACTCGAACAGAGCGTCGATTATTATAAAATCGCACAAACATCGACCCGGTGCTCTCTGTTTTATCTCGACGATGCGTGGACACTGGATTTTGCAGATTCTCGAACGTGAACCGATGAAAAATATGTTCTAAATATTGGTCGGCGAAATTGCGAGACGATTATTGTCGATCAGTGTGTACCATTCTTCTCGATCTCCGGTCGTCTCGCATCAGCGGTGACAATACCATCCAGTGTCTGCGCCGTCGAGCCGATATTTATTCGTTTCCTCGACTCGATGCGCACAAAGTATGAACAAAAAGAAAAAGTTCGGTCCGCGATTGGTTGTTTTTTCCCCGCCGAAGTTTCTTGTTTGACTAAACTGTTTTCAATTGTCACCGACTAACCGTAGGCGATCGATTGCTCGTGCGGCAAACAATACTAAACCAATGTAAATGAACGTATCTCTCACCACGGTCCGGTCTTTAGATTTATACATATATATATATATATATTATACGTATACGTGTATAACAACAAGAATCTGTCGTTAAGCCCCCCTCTTCAGGCAGTTGATTTGTTTGTTGTTTGTTGCTCTAGCATGTTTGGCTGCTGCCTGCCAGTCGTTCGTTTTTTCAGACCACTTTCTTTATTGGCTTGACAGATGTTTTTTAACCGAAACAAGAATAGATCTAATCCAGACAATGTGTATACAATTACTGTACGCACAATACAGTTCTCGCTTGCTAATAACCGTCGATATTTATACCGAGTCTCTGTCTCACAGTGTCGCATATCTCTCTCACACGACTTGTCACTCTTTGTCTTTTTTTACAAACGTAAATACATACTAGATTTGCAGAGCGTATGCGCATAGAAACAACCATTAACATCATTCATCATACATGTGTCTCATTCTTATAATATTTTAGCGTCGTGTTCTGTTCCTCTCGACACGGTGCACAATCCTGACTGCCGAGACTCCTCCCTGCAGGACCCGTCGTCTCGTTTACATCCTACCCAATGTTCCACGGCACGCCGTTCCCTCCGTAGCGTCGCTGATAACACAATTCATCCCCTCCTTTGACGCGACCAGTGACGCGTTCCGCGACCCGCCAATCAGAGCGAGGACAGAATCTCCTCCGCTGCTCTATCGCGGCGCACCGCAGCGCGACGTTACGGAGAGAAACCCGTGCCGCCATCCTGCTCCCAGAATTCTCGGTGCAAAAACGAAGTTTCGCTCGAGTTCGCTGTTCGGTACCGCTATCCCGGGAATCTTGTCAAGAATTCGGTCGCGACACGCGAAAAAAGAAGTATCATTTTGTTTCTTTTTTTTTTCTCTTCTTCTTCTTCTTCTTCTTTTTCTTCTGACTGTTGTTCCAAAGAATTCGGAATCGCGAGATAGTCGGCTGCGCTCCGTTGATCGGACCGTTTGTCGACGGCTCGCCGTGTAGAAAGGATTACGGGGCCGGAACATGCCAGTTTGTTGACTAGTTTTGTGCGCAGCATGGGCGAGGGCACTAGACCGACACGGGGTCACACCAAGTCTGCGAGCATCAGCGCAGGTCACCGATCCTCGAGTGGCGTACCCCCCAGCGACCATTCACTACTGGACCCTCAACCACGCAACGCCCACAACTCCTTACTCGCCACTGCTGACCCTCTTAGACAGAGGTACAGGTCCCCCAATGCCTTATCAGACACCTTATCGAACGAACGCGATCCTCCACTCGCCAGAAACGCCGACGGTCTAACGTCCTACCCTTCGCGGACGAGAGCATCCCTCAAAAGGACCCCGGTCCTAGCAAGCTTAGTCTCCGGTTTTTTACTGCGATCCTTCAACTCCTCGTTGGCAATGTTAAGAACTAAATTCTAGTCAATCGTTCGTCCACAAAGGGTTCAATTTTGTATTTCAATTTTTCTATTCACATGAAGATCCACGGTCCAGTTATTCCTAATATTCAGTCGATAACTCCTCTGCGCTTATGGTTTCGGTAATATCTAACCCTGCACTGCTGAGGTCCTCGAACAAAATTCTCTTGAGCATTTTAAAACAAATTTTAGACCAACACGTTCATAGACTGTGGATCATTATGCAGAAATTGATGCCTTCTCTTAACAATTTTAGTAGGCTGTACACGATGTACCAGTAATATTAAATTTACATATTTCTTTGATTTTGTGTTCTACCATTTTTCCTGTAAATGAGTAAAATCCTTGATTTACAATACAATTTTGATTGCAAGTGGTATACAAAAATGATTAGACTAGCTACCATGGCAAGGGTGAGTCTGCCTGATGGTCCCAATGTTAAAATTTTGCTCTTCTAAATTAATCTCACGGTAAAGACCACAGGGATTGCATAAAAGAAATACACTACACGTTAGACCCTCAGCGCAGCCGGGACGTACCGGGAAAGCATTTCTTTTCGTTCGTTCATTCGTTCGTTCATTGGTTAATTCGTTTATCCACTTTCTTCCTGGGCCACTAACTCTCTTAGGGTAACCGGAATCGTTTGCTTCGCGTCCGAGAAAGTTCGCGCGGCGTGCACACGGCTCGTTACACCGTTGCACCGTCTTCGAATCGGCCTCCTCGTAGGTTTCTCTAGGACAGTTTCTGGTCACTTATTCGAGACATTCCATCCGCCTTAAGTTTCGCCTCTAACTTGCATGACACCGCCTGTCGTCGATTACTTTCTGTCCCTGTCACAACGCGAAGCTTCGGCAACCCGGCGAGACGGTCGAACAATCTACAATTTATCATCGATAATAATATTTTTATAGAGATCAGTGCAACGAAATCTTAATTTTGCGCGTCTCTATCGAAATGCAGTTTCCTCCCGCTTGGTTGCCGAAGTGTCTGCGCATCGGCTTGGGTTCTCCTGATTATTTTCCGGTTCGTTCGTTCTGTTTTTTTTTTTTTTCGTTTCTCGTGCATCGTTCACGAACAGAAGAATCTCGACATACTCAACCGTGTAGATCGGTTCAGAGGATCAGCCATTCAGACTACAGAACATTGAACGCAGCACAGCGTAATCGTACCGTTGCGTTGCATTGATTTAGTAATCGCATGTATTACGAACGTAGAGTGCACACCTTCGAGGATATTTGGAGGTTTAGAACGATCCGTGTAACCATAACGCTTGAACTTATTATAATACATTAACCATCACATTTTTTGTTCTGTATACTAACCGAGATAATATACACGAACAAGTTCGTGCACGGAGAAGGGCTAAGAGAACTCTGTCTCTCTCTCTCTCTCTCTCTCTCTCTCTCTCTGCGTGTAATTTTCTGTACGAAATTACACAAATCTTTTTCTTCTTCTTTTTTTTTAAATTCTCTTCCTCGAACTAAAAAAGATGATTGTTCATCGACGCGTTTTATCGTCGAATCGATCAAGAGTATAAACGCATAGTGTTTCAGCGAGCGTCACTGAAAATGAGGTTCTAATTTTACTCCATCGTTCATCTTCGACGGAGCATGTGCAAACAAATGAATTGCATCGGTGTACACTTAGGGCTGATGGTTTCCGACCACTTTTCCCTTCTTTCGAGACGGTGTTCTATTATGTGCGTTGGCGACACCTCTGTTTAACTGTTAAATTAGTAATTTCATTTAAATTGCTTATAGATTACACGATTGATTTCGGAATAAATTGCATAGCCTAGAGAATACATCGAAAATTAATTCTGTTTCGTACCAACAAACTGCTAAAAATTGCTATATAGAGTAACAGGATACAAAGTTTCGCAATTTCGTCAAAAGTTTCAGTAACATCAGTAAAGTATAAAGTCGCGTTCGAACGTTGAGAATTTCCGGTTGTTTGCTTTCCTAATGATCGAGAATGATCGAGCGGTCGAAAACCTTCCGCCCGGCACCGTGTAAGTGTATCTATAGTTGATCGTCTAGCGATTCGTTCGTTAGCGAAACTAATTAGTCCGCAGTTCTCTGCTTCCTTAGCCGAAACAGTCGAAGCTCGCTTTGCAAGACGTAGAACCATCGCTTGCGCCTTACACAAACGTTCTATCTCTCGTAGAATCCGCGCGGGACAGTATAATGGTTTATTTTCTCCCCCCTGATCGTTTATTTATTTTTGCATCTTGTCTCTCTCTCTCTCTCTCTCTCTCTCTCTCTCTTGCTTCTTTCTCAACGAAACCTCGTCAGATAAGGAAACAAACGATCTCACGCATTTAACGCACAAGTGCTCTCTTATCGGAGAGCCTACACGGACAAAGCAATGACGCGTAGTTAATCTTGCTCTCTCCCTTTCTCTCTATCTCTTTCTATTTTTCTTCTTATTTACACATATATTTTTATTTCTATAAGTATTGCAATGGACAAATTGAATATAATCGATGAAATACTATTTCTAATTAGCCTGGGTGTATCTCCAAGTAATAGACTGGCAACACCTACAACACCAGCATTTCCTCGAAATGTTCCAAGTCGTAGTACGTTCCACTCTGGCCAGAGATCCGCTAGAGATCAGCCAATTTTTGATCGGGTGAGTACAAATTTTCATGCATAATTCAAACTACAATTTTCTGTTCGTTCCCTGTACAGGCCGGCTACAACAGGGGATGATTCTACATGTCAGAATAACTCGAAAACAAAGGATTAACAATGTTTTCTCACGGCGCCACGTTTTCGAGATAATCGAGTTCGAAGATGCAGCGAAAATTCGTGTCTGATCATCACCGACCAATTCTACTTGCTGCGCATACTGCTCGCGAATCCCATGGATCTCCAAACTCGATTTCCTCGATGACGAAGCCTAATGTGAAAAAATGTCTACGTTTTCGACTTACTTTATGTAGAATCATCCCGTCTTGGCTGTACCATCCTTCTCGCTACTGTAGATGAGTCGTATTCTCATAAAGTTAATGGCACTGTCAATCTGTTCGTTCTGAAATTAACTGGTTTACAGTGTAAAGTTCAAAATTATTGAATAATTATTAGACTAAGGTTGGAAGTAGTATGGCAGTATCTTTAAATTCTTCTACATCGCCGAGTTTGTGTAATATAATTTTCTTGGGTCGTTTCTCTATGAAAAAAGTATCTTTGGCAAATTTGCCAGCCAAGAGAGAGCGATCCACGGTTTAATGATAGCGATTGCTGATCTGTTGGAACTTTCAGGGTCACACTCGCACGCAGGACACGACCGCAATCAGCCCGCTAGCGAGACCGTCCTTTTTCTCGAAACTGTCGTCGAGGTTCACCAAACGGTAAGTTGCCATGATTCCACAGTACACGTATGTTTCATCGAATGGTCGATTACCGGCGTTCGACAGCATGCTAGTACACGTACCACTGTAAAGTACCACTGTTCGTCCGCAAACACACGTGTCCGTAGCGATCGAAGAATAATCGCTTCTACCGCGATTACGTTTGCCAATGTTCTCACTCGAGATTCTCGGATTTATTTTCTTTTTTTTTTTTTTTTCGAGCGATTCCTCCGCGGAACTCGGGTCCGGCTCTTTGTTTTTCTTTTTCCTCTCGAATTCGTTTGTCCAAAAATCGGGAAAACTCTTTTGTTAGCTCGGCGTGGAAATACGGGGTCGCGAACTAATCGGTTTTTGCGTACACGACAGCATTATTTGCAGTGGACCCATATATTTATATATATACACGTGCATATGAATATATATATAAATATAAATCTATATCTATCTCTCTTTCTCTCGATGCATGCGTATCGATCGATTCGACCAAAGGAACGACTCGTTGGACTGCGTTTACGCTATTTCGAAGCCGGAATCGTTTTTTTTAAACCGGTCGAACCTGTCGTTTGCATGCAACATTGACGATTCTATTGTTTTTTAAGGATGCACAATGACTATGTACTTCGTACAAGAGAATTGTACATTTCTATTATGGTATACCTTATCTTTGCAACGGTGTACGTTTCTAAAACAGTATTATACACATTGGTAACACGCGTGTGTGCGTTGCAATGAACAAATTTTATGCGTTACGATCGGCCGACAGTCCGATGAGCCAGCAGCGACCATTATCAGTGAAAGCCACGAAAAACACGTAGCATCTCTTTCTCTCTCTTTCTCTTTCTATCTCTCTCTCGCTCTCTCTCTCTCTCTCTCTTTTTACCCCTGTTTCTCTAGTCCACAATTCGCAGTCCTGATTTCATTTTTTTGTTACCGTAGATCGCGATTTTTCATTTTTCTCTTTTGGTTCTCGCTTCGAGAAACCGACCCCGAAAGAGCAGAGACATGCAAAACCGTCCCCCATGTCCGTTCCACATTTTCGATCCACTCCACAGTGTGATATTTTAGCAATCTAGCCGGGCAGAATCGAATTTCGATCGTGATCCAGAAATCGCGAATTGCGGCAGTAGAGCACCTGCTTCGTCAGGACACGTAGGTATTATTCTAGATATTAGTCTGTAACGATCTATCAATAGAATTGCGCGGTTAATTTCGTTTGCAAACTATGAACGCGTATTATCTGCTTCAGACTCTACTGCGACTGCACCGTGCCAGTATTATAAATACTGGTGTTTGCGCAATGCATCGTTATCTTTTATTGTTCAAGCCGCGTTTGCAATTTTCCCTTTACTCGAACGGTATTCTACCAGCTTTTTATACCTTAACGCCGACAATTTTTTTTTTTTGTGTTTCAATCAATTTCTATTTAAATTTAGCAGATAGGCTAAGGAACCCAATTACTGTGGGAGCACCAATTAATTTTGTGCGTTGACCCTTTGCGGTGGAGATTTTATTAAAATGTTGCGAATACTCTCTTCGGAGAACTAGATTAATGCGTCGAAGTCTAAAATAGTGGAAAAAAAAATGAAAAGTCGATGGATTCTTGAGGAAAATTTGTACGATTTCGTTTCTTTTCTGTGTGAATGTTGAAGAATTGAAAAGATTGAATCGAATATTCTATTGTTTTTCTCGGTAAAGAAAAAAAGCCAACGAAAATTGCCAAACTATCACACTGTGGGCTCCAGCGTTTCGTCGTATTCTCGAGACCCAGACGAGAAACTGATTGATTAATTAACACCGGGAGCCCCCCCCCCCTCCGATCGTCGACGAACTGCGATACACTGCTTGGCCAAGTTCGAGCCACCTCGCATACTCATTGTGCATCCCTCTTTGACTTGAACGTAGCGAGGCATATCCTTGATTGATCTACCTATATACTCTCTATTATACGTTACACGATACATTTAAAAAAAAAAAAAAAAAAAATAGAAACATCGAAAATAACTAAATGGGACTTTCGATCTTGCCGACCGAAACAAATGCGACGATTGAAAACGAAACGTAAAAAAAAAAAAACAAAAACAGAAGTAGAAAGCGTAATCGGAAACGAACAAATATGCGACGACGACGCGGTGCTTTAACCGTCGAGAACGCGTAGAGAAAACCGAACGACGACACTGTGCAAAGGGAAAACGACGAACGAACAAACCGTTAAAAAAACAAACGATAAAACAAGATTAATACCGAGAACGATAGAAAAATTAATAAAATATGACCGACCGGTTGGAACCGACCGCGAACACACGCGGGATGCCATGGAATAACAAGAGTTAGAGTAAAAAACAAAAAGAAAAAATGAGAAAAACCGTAATCCCGTTTCGCCCGTTGAACAACTCGCACTTTCACGATATGGTCACTGGACTCATCGTCGGTAGACAGGGCTGAGAGAAACCGAAAAGCAAAACCAAAAAAAAAAAAAACAGTAAAGAACGCAGCATAGCCATTGGTGCATCGCTTAATCCTTGAGTAAAGAAAAAAAAAAAAGTAAAATCAAAATAAAAGAATTAAAATTCGATCTAATGTTATGCCGGTGTGTTGTGTGTTATTCTATGCTGCAGGACGTGAACTCGATTGCGATCCGCCCTCGAACACTGGCAAAATTCTCTCTAAGCGTTCTCCTCGAAGGTCGAACACACACGCCCCCCGTCGAGACGCCGGGAAACGGAGAGTATCGAGGAGATCCGTTGGAGAACCGACAAACCGAACCGAGAACCAAAACCGAACTGAACCGAGTTCGGTTGAACCGAGTGAACGAAACGGGACACTTGGCTCTCCGTTATTCTGTGGCATGTACCCCGGCGACACCCTGGAACCGGGGACAGAATCGGTTCCAGATTTCTATCGGTACTAGGGATGTGCGGGCCGTACTATCTCTCGGGTACCCGACTGTTTCCGGTAGCCCGACGGTTTCGCGTCAGGTCGGGAAAAGTCGTGCGAGTCTCCGCCTTCTGCCACCCTTAACAGATCATTTACCTCCGATTATTTCCTAATTTTTTTAAGCATACATGGCTGAGGATTTTTCATAGTTTTGCACTCGAATGGCGACTCCGAGGCGCCATGAAAAATTGTCGCACCAGTATTCAAACCGCAATTTCATATGTATAAAATTTTAAAAAATCATTTAGAATGTAAATATTCGAGAACTACTCGGTTTCTGATGTTAAAGCAGCTTCGAGTGCAAAGGGTTGATAGATCTCTCAACAGTAACAGCAATTTTGATCGTGAGACAACAATTCACTTCCTAATCATTTCGTTTGGGATTATTATGTACAAAATTATTTTGAAATCGGTTTAGTACAATTACCGGAAATCCTAGTAGCAGTTTGAGACGCGGCTGCAGAAGTTCGAGTCCGCTCGACTTTTTCCGACCTGACACGAAACACTCGGGCCGGCCCGGGCCCGGTAATTTCGGGTTCCTCCGCACACCCCTAATCGGTACCACCGTAGAACCGCGGCTACCGACTCAACGACCGACCGACTTTCGAACACGAAACTGCAATTTCCGCGACAACGTGTCGGACGTAGAGGTTGCTGCAAATGCTGGCACTCTCGCGAAACAGTCTATAGTATTCTAACATGGAAATAGCGCGGAACGAGTAGGCGAACCTCGAGACGAAAGCGAATTTCGTTGCTTCCGCGATTTCACGCGTCCAGAGTCCATCAGATCTTTTCGTATCAGTTTGTTTTCTTTCCTTTTTTTAACTAACGTTGACTTTTTTTATTCGACCCGGTGTACGTCTGGACGAATACTACCAATGGATAATTCATTCAATTTAATCGGTAGGAATTGAGTAGTGATGATTTTAATACTCTAGACCAAAGTTCTTCCTTTACAGGAAGGCTTTTTAATAATTATGCTGTACCAAAGCTTACAAATCTCCGTTTACATAAGAATATTAAACAAAATTATCAGATTACGTTTCCAAGGATAATTCCTCAGCCTGATGAATGAAGTCCTCAGCCTTGGACCATAAGCTTGAAAAAGGCTAGAAAGGTTTGCCTGCTCGCGCCGTCTATATTCGACCAGAAGGTCCAATCGCATTTTCGTTAGTTTCGCGAGTTTCGGCGCGCGCAGTTGCAACGGGTGCATCGTCCCGAACGTTGTGCTTTCCCCGAGAATTCGCGAAACCCTGTGCGAAGTGTCTTCCCGACGCAGACACGCGGTAAAGTACCACTGGAACTCGTGCCTTTCCAAAACACAACCTGCCAACTATACCGATAGCGAGAATGCGCGCTCCCCCGGGCGCGCTGATCGATGCATATACTTACGCGGAAAAAATGAAGTAAAAAAGAAAAAATGAACCCGGCCGTTCTTCTTTCTATTTTTATACGTACACGCCGGTTTTCACCTGTAACCTCACACACCCCCGCGAGACACGCTGCTTCGTTTTCTCCTTCCCTTAGAGTAAGAACGAAGGCGCGCCTCGACTCTTTCGACCCCCCGACGCGCGCGGGAGAGACCTGCGACGACCATAATCGCGACCAACGTGAGAACGGTCGGAGAGTTTCTCGCGATCGAATCGTCTTTCTTTTTTCCCTCTCTCTCTCTTATTGCGATTTTTTTCAGCAAACGCGCGAGTCCGCGAGATTGTCGAGCTCACGAGCTTGCGGAATTTCGTTCAAGAATTCGCGAAAGTCTTTTATTTATCGCGGGGACCGCGGCGCACATTTATCGAGGCTCCGCCGATTTTGCTCCGATACTATGCGAACAAATTTGCAAGTTCGTTTAACCCGGGTCCGTTCGATATTTGTATCAAGCAGACAAATGTCCTCTAATGTCTTCGAACTTTTTCTCGTCTCGTCTATAAGATTCTTTATGAAATCCTGTGAAATTTTGTAGGGAAGGATGCGAATTCTCTACCACGAATATTCCGCAGCAAACGACCGACAATATGGCGGGCGCGCGCGTGCTCGGAACTTTTAGACAGAGTGTTACGAATTTGTACAATTACTAACAAAGAACCACGATCATTAAACACGATCGAATTATTTGAAAATCGATCATCTTGTGGAGCACATTGTAAACCATTGATTCGTGCATTGACAGGTTTTCTAAATGAAGATTCGAGTCTCGCCTTGTTTCCCTCGAGCCGAAATGAGACCGAGCCGCCCGTCGAATATCGAGCAACGGCAAAATATACACAGAGCCGGCCATAATTACCGGTGGCGACGTAATTAACAAAAATCCGATCGAGTGGCCAGCCGTGACTTCCTTACACTGCGTATTCTCTTCGTTCTTTTTGTTCTCTGTGTCTTTGTCTTTCTCTTTCTCTTTCTCTTTCTCTTTCTCCCTTTCTAACACAAAAACGCTCTCTCTCTCTCTCTCACACACACACACACACACACGAACAATTCTTATACTCTTCTTCTCTTTCCCTCTATTTCTTCTTTCTCTGTCATTCTGTTTGTTAACATTATGTAGGATTACAAAGCAAATACAGTGTAACGTTATCGCCTTGTAATATTCTTACGACCCCGGGAAAATATGTTGGATAAAAAGAAGACGAACACTCGAATCGACCGCCAGTGATAACTGAGAACTTCTCCCCATCGGTGTTCGTCGGGTCAAACGAATCGCCTGTACACGAATCACCAATTTTCGTTTTTTATCTCTCTCTCTCTCTCTCTCTCTCTTTCTCTTGATTTCGTTTCTTTTTCTTTTCGTTTATTTTGCACACGAACGAAACGCTGAATCCGCGTCGAAGAAAACCGCGCGTTCCGTCGACGCTTCCTTCTGTACGAGCATGTGCACTTTCTTTCATTTTTGTTTCGTTGATATCCAGCATAGATTCCTCGCGCCGACATATATTTTGCGTTCGATGTGATCATGGTCGATCAACGTCGGACGCGTTCCTCCAAAACGGCGAACCACCGTCCGCCTTAAGCTGCGTCCACACCGAAGCAACATCGAGCAACCTTTTGTCGCCTCTTTTCGCCTCCTTCGTGTTTGTTCGAATTTTCACTGAACATTTCATTCGGCAAAAGTAGAAGAAGGCAACAGGGATCAAGAAAAAGTTGCTCGATGGTGGTTCAGCGTGGACGCAGCTTCAGGGCTCTCGCATCTCTCTTCCCCGTTCATGTGCGTGTATATCGCGATATACATATGCGTGTAATTAATGTATATAGTATATACATATATCTTACTATCGTTGTAAGGCCGCAGTATTCTCAGAAGTATTTTGTACGCGGCTCCTCGGCGCTATCTCCTTCGATGCGAGTCGATCGACCGTCGTCAACCTCGGAAGACCGTTTTTGTTCCGTGATTTTGCGCACCGAGAGTACATTTGGTTTCCCTGCATTTATGTCGACGGACGATCCGATCCCGTTCTTCTCTACAGTTTGGTTGGCACGAACCGGAAAATTCAACGATGCTCAAACCCCCCCTCGAAACAGGCCAAGTCATTCCAGTTTCTCTTTTGTACGCTCGCGTTTTGCCGATCCAAGCTGCCCGAATCCTCGGTCGGACGTCAATCGTGTTACCGGAACCCGGAAACCAAACAACTAATTTTATCAAATCGCTCACGATTTATATACCGTTCAACTTTCCCTCGGCTCGCCGCTGTTCTGCGTGAAACGGCATTGCGCTTGGTGGTAGCGAAAACTATGTTCGACTGATTCGCATCGTAGCTCTAAACGGACGATAAACTTCTTGAACTCGCGATTGACTCGATTAGTCACTGTATCGCTATCGCCGATCAACCCCTTAACGACGAATCGACAAATTCTTTAGCTCTCGCAACATCCTCGGACAAAAATTCGCTCATTTTCTTGCTCTAAATGTCGCAGAATCCATCGTTTCTTCGCACGATAATCGTTTCGTTGTGGTAATTCGACGTGCTCGTTCCGAACACAATAGAACTCCGATTATTTTAACGTTTAGCCCAGGCTAAAACAATCTATTTACAATGCGATTTAGTTTACAGCTCGGTTTAGCTTAATACTGACACTAACTGCTCTATTATCCGAACACTCGTGTTTCGCCGACTAGTAATAATCGAGGTTCTACTGTATGAGAGCGAGTCAAAGTGTAAAATTGATAAAAATTAAGCTGGCCGATGGAAAAGTGGTGTAAGTCAATATTTGCCTGCCAAGTAGTGTGTTCAAGACCACATCTCAAGGTTTACTCACTAGATCATTTTGACGCGTTTCTGATACTTTTAATTTAAGATTGTTGAGACTGTGTTAGGAAACTTAACACCGTCATCGTGTCTCATGAAACTTTCACTTAACTCCTCATTGTTCAATGATTAACCGTTTCGACTTGCACTACTTTTGAACGGCTCGATTGCAGAGGAATCTTTTCGAACAATCAATGATCGATCAGCTGAGAATGAGATCGCGTTAGGGGGTTGAGCAACAACGACTCGCATCGAAGATCGCCGAGGGGGGGGGGCACCGAATCGGCGCGGACTGGCCACGAACGATTCCGCAAAAAAAAAAAAAAAAACAAAAGAAAAAAAAATCGGTGAAAAATTCCCCTTTCTCTGCGTGATCTCACCGATCGCATTGTACACCAGCCCCGGCTCGATCGTACGAACACCGTCGATCGGCAGAAATGCAGGATGCACAGAGACTCGCAAGTTTGGACAGTGATCGCGAGACCACGACGCCGACCACGACTACGACGATAACAGAGAGTTCGCAGCCGGTTTCCGCGTTCCGGAAAAATCGGCGAGGGAAACGATAACTACCGCCCAAGACCAACGCTTTTCGTTCGAAGCTGTGATTCTGAGCAAGAGACGGGTTCGCGGGGTTCCTCTCGATCGCGAATCTCGTCAGGGAAACAGAGTTTCGAGGGAACGGAAGGCGGAAGCGGAGTGCATATTCCGGCGTTTCTTGTTTATAAACTATCGATCACCAGGCGCCGTGCATATTGGTAGCTCGCGAGAACTCTGCACACGAGAATCCGGGCGAGACCGGCGACCCCGTTTATCGAAACTAACGTGCCTTCCTCTTTTTGATATTGTACATTTCATGCGCGCGCGCGTATACGAGAGAAAAGAAATGAGAAAAAAGAAAATAATGAAATGGGTATTTTGCTAAACTAAGGAGAAAAGACACGGTCGCGCGGTTTTAGCTTTCCTGTCCAGAATCGTCCGGAGCATTTAGCGTATAGCAGGATCACACACACACATACACAGACACACACACACATACACACAGTCTGTCCTTTATCGATAAGGAGATCATGTTTGTAACGCGTCCCTCGAGGAAGCCTCGGAGAATCAAGGAAAGAAACACGTTCGGCGGGGTTCGAAGGACGAAACAAATCTTGTCCGAGCTTTCCACTTCCAAGGATCGAGACTTCCACGTTCTCTCGCGGCCACGTTTCACCTCGACCACCAACCGCACCGTGACGTCGAACCGATATCCGATCGGCTGTTCGTTAGTTTCCGCGCTCGATTCTGTAATCGATTCTCCTACGCGCGCGCATCGTTCCCGAACACGTCGATTCCCACGCCGAAAAATCATTCTCCGCTCCCGACGCGTTTCTCTCGGAGGATCGACGAGCAAGGACGTTCAACCGTGGCCCTTAACCGCGTTGGTCCTTTCATTGTTGCTTTTTGGAGCAACGAAAATATAAGAGAACAGCTCGGGGCCGTCGGCGTTGCGAAGTGGCCCCGCGGGCCACGAGTCGAACGTCCTTGACGTAGAGTAGGCTTGGCCATAGTCCTCGGTACACTTCGCGCAGAGGGGGAACAAGACACGGATTAATATCTGGACAGGTTTTGAGTAAATTTTTTTATGTTGGACTGCACGATTCTGCTGGTAATTAGACTGCGGATCTTTGTGCAAAAGTTTCTGCATTTGTTATAAGATACAGGAGCCATTTAAGAACGTTTTCCTTTCTTTGATCATTTTACTTTCACTTTTTACACTGTACCGAGTTGTAGCTACTGATTTTTGTCACAATTTATTTATAATTCTAGCGCACGATATTCGGAGGATTTGTACCTTTTCCGTGACAATATCTTTTTTTATACTTTACAAGAGTACGTGTCCGAGTATTAATAACGTAGCTGTTCCGTAGTTCTGTCTCTTCCTCCTCGGTCACGCCCACCGTTGCCCCCGAGGGCGACGCTCGCTGCCCCGGGCCAATTGGCCACGCCTACCTCGGAGAAAATCGCGCGACGTTCGTTCGTAGAACAAGAGAAAGGCAGAAACAAAGCGGTAGATCGGCACGGTTTCGGCGACTCGGAAAGAACGTCGAAAAATTTCGTTGTTCTCGACGACGCGACGCGAACGGAGCATAGGAGGCGACAAAGACAAAGCAAAAGGGAGCCGCGAAAAAGCACGCTTCACGGCAAGAGAAAAGGGAAACGGACAATGAGAAAAAGATATACGTAACCGTATATGACGATAGTGCATTTGTAAATGGATCGATGCTGTTTGCTGCGCTCCAACGCCTACGCCCGTCCACGCGCGTGTGTCTAAAATGGCCCCTGTTCTTTCTTCATGTTTTTTTTTTGTGTTCCTTTTGTTCTTTTCTTTCGTTTTTTTTTCTCTACGATACCCCTTCCCCGACCGTTTGGTTCCGCGACAAGCGAACATCTTCGGCAGAGGGACGACGGCACGAGCGTCGAAGTTCGATGTATATGGGGATATACGTGTGTATCACCATAGAAGGAACACGCAGCGTCTGCCTTAGATTTCCACCGGAGAATGGAGGGCAGTAAATAGCACGCATAGAAAACAGAATAGAAATATTATTTAAAGTAATTTTAAGAGGCAATAATAGTAATAATTTCGTATTAATAAACAATGTTGAAACTGTCTTGTATATGTGGTACCAATTTATTTCTGAATCCTCCATCGACGAAGGAGACGTTCTCGCGCGTGGGAAAAATGGGGGGTTGCGTTATGCGTTGTGCCGCTCGAAAGCTGATTTGCTCGTGCATGCGACGCTGTGAATCGACTGATCGGTTCGAGTATCGAACGACTCCGGACACACGATCGATCGAGAAAGTCCCCTTGCTTTCTTCGAAACGGACCGAACGCGTTAATGTACGCGCAGATAATTTGTTGAACAATCGCAATTTTGAACTAACATTTCCTGTCAGTACTGGGAACAAACTCCAGTTCGAAGGAAAGCAGCTGCGTCAAAGGGGGGACTTTTTGGTGAAAATCGTGCGAGAAAGATTTCTGTTAGGCAGGCGAACGACAGCCGAAAACGATCGTCTCCCCGTGTGTTTGTGAATCGCGGCCCCGCGTCTCTTCGCCGAGGATCGAATCGATGAATCGAGAGTCGGCGAGCATCTCTCCGAGAACCATCCGACAACCGTCTTATACATACTTATATACAGGGTGGCGCACATAACCCTTAACAGCTCAATATCTCGAAAACCGTGCCGTCGATTTTAAAGTTCTTGATCTTAGATTGCATGGATCTGAAGGGCCTTTCTAATTACGTAAGCGTGAAGTGGCGCTCCCCTTTCCCTTCAAAGGGGGCCGGGGTACCTTTGTAATTTTAAATGGAACCCCCTATAAAACGTTACATATTTTGATTCTACAGGAAAAAACAAGTAAATTTTGTCTGAAACATTTTTTTGTTAGATACTTCCATGATGAGATGTAACAGTTTGAAGTTTCGAGTTGTAGGTACTTACTTGAAGCGCTCGGAAATAGCGTTATGGAATTATACGCGCTTGAGTCCTTTGCTTATTCGTGAAGAAACACAAACAATAATATTTACAATTCTTGAGTTTGACTCAATTATCCATGAAAACGTTCTCAGTTTAGAGCTGTTATTCAAACAGTAACACTGTGATTATGGCTATTTTTGGTACAGAAGTGAATATGTTATTAACGTTAGGTGGATGCCAAAAAAATTATCGGCGTGCAGCAGTGATGTATTTTGAACGTTACGGGATCAAAAAATGTCATGTAACATTTTATAATTTAGAAAAGCGGCTTCGCGAGCACGGTGAATTGTGTAAAAAAACTCGCAATAAACCTAAACCTGTCACTAATGAAAACAATAGTGTCAATATTCTTGCTGCAATTACATTAAATCCTCATATTAGTGAACGTACACTTGCACAAACCTTACAAATCAGTCGTTCATCAATTCAACGAATTTTGAAACGGCAAAAGTATCATCCATATCACATGATTTTATCACAAGAGCTTTCGATAGCAGATTACGATCACCGCGTAACATTTTGTGAGTGGCTGCAGGGTGTTGTGGAAAATGACTTTTTGTGCAAAATACTTTTTTCCGATGAGGCCACTTTTACGAATTCAGGGCATGTAAATAAACATAATATCAACTGCTTGACTCAAGCGCGTATAATTCCATAACGCTATTTCCGAGCGCTTCAAGTAAGTATAATACCTACAACTCGAAACTTCAAACTGTTATATCTCATCATGGAAGTATCTGACAAAAAAATGTTTCAGACAAAATTTACTTGTTTTTTCCTGTAGAATCGAAATATGTAACGTTTTATAGGGGGTTCCATTTAAAATTATAAAGATAGCCCGGCCCCCTTTAAAGGGAAAGGGGGGCTCCACTTGACGCTTATGTAATTAGAAAGGCCCTTCAGATCCGTGCAATTTAAGATCAAGAACTTTAAAATCGATGGCATAGTTTTCGAGATAATGAGCTGTTAAGGGTTATGTGGGCCACCCTGTATATCTCTTCTCTCTCCTGTTTGTAATCTTCGAATGTTTATCGCTGCCGCAGTGCCACACCAGCCCCCTCTCCCCCCGTCCAGCCCCCTGAATTTTGCATTTTGAGACCGTGAACGTTTCCCCCGCAATCGGTGTGCAGTGGTGATATAGAGTGGTGGTGGTTACACGTATAGATTCAATTTGATTTGATGATTTTATCATGTTTAGTGTTTGTTAGCAACTGCCTTTGTTTTGTTATTTCAGCCCCACGGACCCATCCGTACCCCCAAAGCACCCAGTAGTGAGGTACGTTGCTGCATACCATAATACCACGATCCATACGCTCTAACTTCTCACAATCTGCTCCTCCGTTCTGTTCTTCGTATCACGTTTTATATATTTTTTTTTCTTTTTCTATTCTTTATTTTTTTTTTTTTCGATACTTTCTTCATTGTCGTTTTCGTTCGTTTCACTGTTCTACTCACTCTATCTCTTTACATCAACGCGTGCTCGATTTTGCGTTTTTCCGCTCTTTCACAACGTTCGCGAGATGTGTCGCAGAAGTTTATGTACAGTCAGTCTCATAATCGACCGCACACGCTTTAAATTAGAATAATTTGTTTTTTCAAATAGACCGAAGGATTACAGTTTTTCTGTCAAGAAACGGTAAACGTACCTTTTTTTTCTGTCTTCTTTAACAATCTAAGTTAATATACAGGCATGCCCTAACTGTTTTATTGTTCTCGCTGTTCTGAATTGCACCCACTCGTTTTTGTAATGCAAACTTTGGACCCATTGCTTACACAAAATTGTACTAAAATTTGCTTCGCACAACTTTTTTATTTCCGTGTGTAATGTCGTCCAGTAATCCATCTAGTTTGGCAGAAAAGCTGAAGTCGTTCGATCCGTAAAAAAGTCATCCTGTCTTGAAGCGTGTGCCGTCGATTACGAGTCTGACTGTACATCACGCGTACGACCGACTGTACCGAACATTAACAATGTTAGACGACGGACAGCATCGACGACGACCAGGTGTTGCAACGAGAAAATAATTGGCGGTGTAAAATAATTTTCGGGTTTCGCAAGGCTCGGCGAGCACTGTGACGTCGGGTCGCGTCGGGTCTTGCTTGGTCGAGCTTTCCGAGGCGACAGTACAGTAGTGCACACTTACGTGTCCGTCGTCGGTCCCGACTGCGGACGCTTAAGCGGGAAGGTGACTTCAACTGTAGCAAGCTTCGATCGGGCCGCTCGGAACTCAGTCCGAGGTCCCAATTTTTCGAATTGGGGGATTTGGAATTAGGGACACTTAAACTGTTAGTGTTGGGATTCCCGATATATTGGTGAGTCTTGAGATTTTTGAGAACCCTAATATTCTCGGGAACCCCTAATATTCTGTGAGACCTGAAATTTTCCGACTCGCAATCACCTCTAACGAAGCGCGCAAAAGGGCGGGCGCCTAACTGTGCACTACTGTACCCGCACAATACTTTTTCTCCGCGGCTAACATTCTCCCCAAGACTGAGCCTCCCCTCCAGAATCGTGTGTATGCGACACAAAAACTGCATGTATGCACGCATGTGACCGTTCCACGTTCTTTACGTTGCGCCGTTTCGGATCATCGATTTGCCGGCAGCTTGCAGATTTCTACTTTGATTAGCGCACCCGACCACGATGGGGAAAAAAACAGAGACCGACAACGACACCGTTACCGTTACCGAATTACCGAACAACAACAACAACAACAACAAAAATATTAAAAAAAAACAAACAAACAATCTCTATACCGACCGAACGTCGTCGGGTGCAGTCCGAACACGAACGCCTAAAACCGAAAAAAATGTGTTCTCTCTCTGTCGCATGTTCATCGGCGTATAGACCTCGACTCGTGCGGATTTAAGACGTTCTTTTGTTACAGCGGAGCGACCACTAACGAAGAGCAGATTAAACCACGCAGTCTACGATTCACATGGAGTATGAAAACCACCAGTAGTCGAGATCCGAATGAGATCATGTCCGAAATACGAAAGGTATTGCCCTCAAAACCATCGTAGAAAAAAAAAACAAAACAAAACAAGCTTTTCGAAACAAACGAAACGCGTCCCCACTCTCTCGAGCAATCGTTCTGCGCGCAAAAAAAAATATATACATATATGATCAGAATGATATCGAACGAAAAACAGCACGTTCGCGCCACGGGGACACACGGTACTCTTGATTCGATACCGGTGTACACGCTTTCAAAGCAAAATCAACGATCGCCGCCGGGAACCACGCAACAACACCGTAGCGCTTTGGGTCTTCAAGCATTCTCGGCTCGGTGTCCAATCGACTAATTTGCTGGTCCGATCCGCTGGGAACCTCGATCACGATCGTTGTCGAAAGAAACAGCTCCGAATTCTCGGTACGCTCGATTCCGATCGAACCGAACCGAACCGATCGAGGATCGATCCGATTCCAGCCCGAGGCGACAGTCGCTCGATGGAAACACGGTCTTGTTCGAACTGTTCTTAAGGGGGCCGGCAGGCATTTGGCCTTGACTGTCACGCTATGTTACGCTGTGCCTTTCTTTCTAGACATTTTACGTCTTAAATAAGTAAGTAATCAATTAAAAATGCAAACCACCGTGTTTGTACATGTCTTTGCTACGTCTGTCCAGAGCCTGTTTTTCGATACGAACACTAAATCTCTCGAAATTAAGAGAATCTCTCTGCGGCAGCCATCTTGTGACGTCATACTTGCTTCAGAAAGCGAGTTTTCTGCCGAATATTACAAATTACTCCACGATCAGGTAGAAATTCGCAATTTGGGCTCGGGACAGACGTAGATTGGACTTTTAGGAAACACAAGTGACCACTTTTAAACTGTTCATTGCAATATTGAAGCGTCAATTTGTCAAGATTTTGACCCTTGCAAGTTCATATTTGTATATTGCAGAGAGATTTTCTTAATTTCGAGAGATTTAGTAAAATATACCAAACACGGTGGTATGCATTTTTAATTGATTACTTACTTATTTAAGACGTAAAATGTATAGAACAAACGGCACAGCGTAACATCGCTTGACAGTCAAGGCCAAATGCCTGTCGGCCACCTTAACGCTTCATCTACCGGCAAATTTTCTAATAGTCTTTCTGAAATCGGTGATCAACTCTTGAGAACTTCTTAATGAATCGTCTAAAAGCAAGACAACAATTTCAAAGATACAGTGTAACTTCTAAACTTAGTATTCACAAGCAAATTATCGAGCTGCTTTTAAATGCAGTCATTAAAAAGTCTATTAATAGGCTGTCGGTAGATAAAGTGTTAATGACGTACAGTTTGAAATATTTTATCGGAACTTCGGATCTTGTAACACTAAACCTACCACGGTCGAATGACCGGTTTTCATAGTTTACAATTATCGGAATCAGAAAGATTTATTTATGGAAAATGATGGAATTAATTACGGTCAATCTCAATAAGTTTGGTTGTTGCCATATTTACACAGCAAAATTTGTCAGATATTTTTAATGCTCGGTAAGTTTAGTGTTAACGCGTTCGCTAACAGTTCGATTATTCGATTAAATGCGGGCACTGAAGGGTTAACCCTCCGTCGGAAACCTTACTTTTCTCGACGCCGGCTGCATACCGAGACGCGTATGTTCATAATTAATTTGTTTACTGTTTTGGTACTATCTCGGCAATGCCAAGCAATTTTTTCAAAAATATTGTCACGTCATGTAGTAAACTAATTGTTCTAACTCCCCCCCCCCAAAAAAATCCGAGTCGGTTCAATATTAAAAACGTTGTCATCTGTTTACGAATGTCCGAATATTAATGCCAGCGAGTGCAATGCTTGTGAAACGTTGGAGAGATAATTCCAGTAGGAATTCCACTCGAAAGCCTCGACAGTGAGAACTGTGTCACAGGAATGGGTCTAGATATTGTGAGCAAATTGGTAAGTAAAAATTCGAATGGATTTGATTGGACACCAACGAAGGATTTCCTTGGTTTGTTGGGTTTGGTGGGAATCGAGCGTCCAGCGGACTTATCGTTAGAGTAACTCTGGTTTGTTAGGACTCGATCGGAACCGAAGTTTCGAGGCAGATTGAACGCGGCCGCGCGCGGACTTTGACGAGAGCCGGGTTTGATAATCCATCGGGTGAGCACCGGCGGCGAGCGGGTTTGTTGTTGTCTTTACTAACGGTATTGTCGATCGCTTCAGGTACTGGACGCCAATAAATGTCAGTACGAACAGCGCGAAAGGTTCCTGCTGCTGTGCGCGCACGGCGACGCGACGACAGACAGCCAAGTACAATGGGAGATCGAAGTTTGTAAACTGCCACGACTATCGCTGAACGGCGTACGTTTCAAACGCATCTCAGGCACGTCGATCGGTTTTAAAAATATTGCCAGCAAGATTGCGAACGAACTGAAGCTGTGACTGCCGACGACTGGCTCCATAGCAGCCCGCGCCAAGAACCCATAACGCCCTCCTGACCGATCGCATGGACTCCTCGCAGCCACCGACGACCACGACGTTTTCTATTCCTCCTTCTTCTGGGACTTGAGCTATCGTTTCGATTCCGACGATGAAACCGAGTCCGATCTCGACCTCGATCTCGACCCGAGCTCCGCATCCGACACCACCACCGACATTGACTCCGATCCCCCATCCGACACCCGAGAAATCTTTGTTTAAAACACGATCTCTCAGCACCCCTCGGAGTCCCAGTCGAAACCGTACGAACAAAAGAGAGGCACGCAAACAGTCGCTCGATCGAGACGGCATCACCTTCGCACGCTCGCACGCGGGCGATTGGTTGGTCTCTAGAAAGGGATCCACGGAAACTAGAGAAACGTTCTTGTCTTGAAAACAAAACAAAAAAAAAAAACAAAATCCTGCTCTACTGGGACACTGTGATCTATTATATTCATGGCTGAACACGTATATATAGACACACACGCATATATACAATATATGTTTATTGAAATACTCCCGAGTGCCAAATTCGGAACCAAACGTCGGACTTAGGTTTCGCGAATTACATACCGTGTTCGCCCGCGAGAGAGAGAGAGAGAGAGAGAGAGAGAGAGAGAGAGAGAGAGAGAGGGAGAGAAAGAGACAGAAGAGACTGAGGATGTATGTACCAGGATTAGGGTGCGATTAGGGAAGAGGAGAGCGGAGGGACGGGGGATGGAATTGCGTACGCGCGTGTTGCGAGACTGAGAAGAAAGGGAGAACCCGAGAAAAACCTGAGGAGACGACAGGAAGCTGAAGATGAACCCGATCTCGCGCGTTTCTTCTCGCCTCTGTCGTACACGCGGACCGTTTGCTCTCCCGTTACGTCCCCTGACCGAAACCACCTGAAATGCCTCGTGTACGGGCTCGCATGATCGCGCAAGAGAATCTGCGAGCATCGGCAGAGCCGCGTGTACGTCGGCGAGAGGACACGATCGTCGCAGTCACAGCGTATCGCGTTCACAAGTATCTCGCAGTATTCCCTCGTTAGCGTCGCGCGTAACCCCGTGGGCCGTGACGCTATCGAGCAGTAGACGACGACGACGACGACGGCGGCTGCCTTCGCGTCGACACCAGGCTGTCGATTCGACGAGCAGACGAGCGCGACGCTAACGAGGGAACACTGTACTTTACAAAATCGATGTCGTCTCGGTGCACGCACGCGTTCAAGCAACGTCAGAGTGCCTGCTTAATGGTCACACCCCCCTTGCGTCGCGAGCGTTCAAGGGCCAGACATGGGCGTGCCGCTCTATCGTCTCCGCCTGCTCGCACGCTCCTACCGCGGGGTGGGGAGCGGTGCGCGCGAATCGGAAACGTCCCACGAAGCGGTGGGCGGTGCCACGAAGCGGTGGGGGCGGTCTGCGAGCGTGGAATGCGAGCATCAAGCGGGCACTACTGTGATTGTTCTAGTTTAGCTCGAGGCAAGTTTTCCTTGGTCCTTCGGCCTCGCGTTTTCCCTTTTCTTCTCGCGCCAAGAACTCCGCCGAACGGGTTCTTGAAGCGCGCACACGATCCGACGGGAGTCACACGATTTCATTGTACTTCAACTGTGCCTAATGACGCGTATTTAACGAGACGCCGAATGAATTTTCCGCGAGAGGAACGAGACAGACAACAGGAGTTATATAAGATACGGTGTGCGGGGTGCTGCGGTGCGGTGCGGTTGTGGTTGCGGTTGCGGTTAAGGTTAAAGGTTGCGGTTGCGGTTGCGGTTGCGGTTGCGGTGCAGTGCAGTGCGGAGGAAGTTTTTATGCGATGCTAAGACGCAGTGAAGACGATCGAACGTGTATATACTGTTCGGTGGGCAAGACGGTCGTGAGCACACACACACAACCCCGTGCGTAGAACAGCGTGAAAACAAAAACAACAAAACACGTTCGACGAAGTATATACGTTATAAGAGCGCGTCTACATATAGATCGTACACGCGCACCAGGAATCCACGAATTCGAACCAGTCGACGAAGTCTTTCTTGTTGTTTTCGATTATTTCCCGCGCGTGTGCGTGCGTTGCGCGCGCGCGCGCGCGAGGACGTTTCCACGCGAGCGCATCACCGGAACACGTCGACGGATTACGACAAACGAGGTCTGTTTTTGTAAATAACCGTTTGATCACACGCATCTCGAACAAAAACGAAAGAGGGCGACCTGTTGTAAAGGAGAACGCGTAATAGGATTGCGATCCAACCCCTTCAACGAAACTACCTTCACGACATTTACTATCGAGATTCATCCATTCGACCGTTCGATGAGAAACACAGACACATACACACTCAGCCGTTTCGACGGGCCCGCGAACGTATTTTGGTGCATCGCGTGCCAAACGATTTACATTTTCGAAACATTTTTACGATACCTTTATCTCCTATCCCGACTCACCCCGCCCTTTGATTTTTTTTTCTTTCTTTTTATCGAGTAAGTTTAACGATATGCAACAACCCCCCTACAGACATTAGCCGATTAATTGATGCGTAACGATGATTATGATTACATTTATTATTATTATTATTATTGTTACTATTGCTACTACTACTATTGTTATTATTATTATTATTATTATTATTATTTTTATTTTTACGCATAGTACACAAAATGATGTTAAGACACAAGATCGAGATCGGAGGAGATAGAAGAAGAGAAATATTATTATTTAAACATTGTTTAGGGATTATCGTCGTCGAGCGATTCTTGGGGGGTTCCTTGATCCTCCGGCGGGTCGTGGAAAATAAATCCTGTGTACCCTATGGTGATATCCAGGTCCATTTCCCGCTTTCCGTCCAGAGGCTGCGATGCTGAAGAGGATCATCAGTGTTCTCTGTGCACCGCCGTAAGCTCGAGGGGGTCCGTGAACATTCGTCTCGTGGCTTTCACCACCGGGTCGATGTCAACTTATCACGGTCGTCATCCTGATCTTCGAACCCTCCTCTGTTGCCAAGGCTAGTCTCTGTCCCTTCAACTTCCCGGGCGATCATGGCCTTCCTTCTCCAACCCTAATTGATCCAGCGACCCCAGGAGGTGGGAACCTCCCCCATCCAGAAGTACTTCGTAGTTGAATCCTTCTCGCAAGTACTTCGCTCCGTAACGAAGCAAAACAAGGGAAACACGTGGATGTATGTAACAGTACGAGAAGGGGAATAATTGTCCGGAGCCATACCTAACAAAAGAAAAAAAAAAAAACAAAAAAGTAAACACGCACGCGCGCACGACATCGTCGATAAACGAGATCTGTTGTTTCTACGAAAGAATACCATGTAAGGATTACATTTAAGTATTGTAATTGGCTATACACTATTACGCTATTTAACCTTTTATTCGCAAATGTATTCGCGGTTGAATGAAAACTAAATTAGGAGTTATTGTAAATGTAGAGGCGATTCTAGAGAGACTTGGTGTATATAAATAATATAATATACGAAAGGTACTAAATTAACCAAATAAAAATGAAAAGCCTCACAACACCAAGAACACACGAATAAAGACGAGAGAATACGCGTACCGTGAGTTGTACGAAGAGGGACATGGAACGCGAAGACGATTACCGAGGATGCTGAAGAGGACGATGAAGAAGACAAACGGAAGCGGACGAAGAAGACGAAGAAGACGATGATGAAGATGAACAAATGCGAAGAGATAACGTATCACACGAAACGGAGAACTAACGAATGGAACACCTCGGGATTCGAGTGACGCGAAACTTTTTATATTTGCCTAAGATTAATCTCGAGTAAATTACTTATAGGCAATCACTAATTTATTTAAATAAATACGGAACACGAATCATTTTTTCACGTTTCTAACACGCGCTGTTGGCGCGCGCATACACACGTACACACACTCTCACACACGCACACACACACACACACACACACATATGCTACATACCAGACGTAACGAAACGCGTGAGCAAGCTGTCCCAAGCAATTAGAACTATAGCTTTGAAACAAAGAGAGGTGCGCAACAATTTCATTGGGGGAAATCGGTTTCGAACGGTGCATTTAACTGCGTCTATTTCCAATTATTATGCGAATTGTTCTCCACGTACTCTTTGTACATTTAAACGAATCGTGATGACTAGACAGCGGAGTTTTTATTTTGCAAGGAGCTCCGAAAGTCAACCGACTTCTCCCGATGAAATTCTCGTGCATGCTCGAACGTTCCGGAGCTACAATGTTCGCGATTAGCGTGGGAGGCTCTGCACGCCGAAACACTGAGCGGAGAACGTTTCGATCCGAGGCCGAGTATTTGTTCTCGACGCGTGCACCTCCGATGCGTGGCTCTTTTCTCGAAAGAACGACTGATAGCACCTAAGTACCCTCGGCCGAGTTTTACCGTCGCGGGGATCGATCGATCGGCCCTTGGAGAATGATCTCCGGGGCCCGATATCGATCGCGGATCATTGTACGCGCGGCAACAGGTAGTAGATCGCGACTCATCGAAACCTACCCGTTCCTCCCACGACGCGCGGTTTAAAAACACCCTGCGGTGACCCGCGGTGACCGACCGTTCCTCCCCGAAGTCGGAGAAATTCTTGCTTCGAGCTGTCCCAAAAGCTCGATTCTCGAATTCGAAAAAAGCAGACTGCAACCTGAAACGAGACTAGACGCTCCCATCGATTTCTGTAGCCCGGAGAAGCAAACGTAACAAGCGGACGCCGAAGAGCGTTGTTCCAGAGCGAACGAAGGAGACGAGGAAAACGGGTGTCAGTGTATCATTTCCCGTGATCCGGACCGCCGCGATCCCGGCCACGATGTAGAAGAAAAGTTTACCTTTAGCAGTTACGAATTCATGTTACAGAGGATAAGACCCTTCGAATAAGCGTTCAATGACGGCCAACGCCTGTAAAACGCGTCTTGGTCAGAAATGAAAACCGATTCTATACTGTAACATCGTATTACACATACATACATACATACATACATACATACATACACACATACGCAAACACACGCATGTACACGCGCATACGCAAACCACGTACAAACATACTGAAAGACCGGCAGCAAACCAGGACACTCATCGTTTGTTCGATCGCTCGTCGCTTGCTTACCTTGCCGGTTAAATGTGTAAAGATTCTCTTGTCCGATAATGAATCGCGGGGAGAGGATGCTGATGCGCTCAAAGATTATAGTACCCGATGAGAACGTGAACGATCCTCGAACTCTTTCGAGAACCCGAAAACCGAAAGCTGAACGGATGACAAATCGGGCAACATTCGGACGACAGGAGGACGCACTGTTCGCGCCGGTCCGCAAACAGTTTTTCCAATTTTTGTATGAAAGTAATAAAGCCAGAAAAAGAAGTCAACCGATCCCGAGTCCGATTCAAAGCCCGTTACCGCTTCGTTACGGCTCGTCATCCATCCAGCTGCATCGATTCGCCATAATTACGCGCACACGTGCGCTTGAACGTGACCGCGCAGGAAGCAGCGGACCCATTCGGACCAACACCAAAAATAAAGGGACTTGGGTCCGGTAGATTGGAAAAAAAGGGATTTTTATGGAAAACGAAATTTCTTTCTCATAACTTGCCAAAACTTAGCTCAAATTGGACCACTTTTATTTTCAATTTAATTAACAGCTGCGCGCATGGAAATTGCACGCAAATAGAAAGTCCACAGCAGGCATTGTCTATTAATTACCCGGTTAGTTGCGATTGTTTTTGAAACAGTACAAAGACAGTTCTGGGCCCAGATCCGCAAAAGGAGCTTCGATGGCCACGCTGGGTCCACTGCTTCTCTATATTGTTACATTCAAGTATAATTACGTATTCGTACGTACATACGGCCACACGCGCATACATCCGACAATTTGTAGATACATACGTACATATAAAACATACAAGCATACATACAGACATACCGTGCATATATACATACATACATGCATGCATATATACATATATACATACATACATACATACAGCTTTACTAAATGTTTTCTGGTGATCGGTATTTAGCCAACAAAATGTAGCAGAAGCGTTTCTAATAAAATGATAACAAGCATCGTTTCCCAACTGAGATTCCTTTTAAAAGTCGGGCGCCGGAACGGGCGCGTAATGACGCGGTGAAAAGATCAAAAACAGCTGTATTTTTTTATTTTTTATTAAATGGAGATCTTGGACCTCTGAAGGTCCATAGGTACAAAGTATCAGGTACATGAAGGTCGCTTATTGGTAAATCTAATAGGGAAAACAGCAGTCGTCGAACATCTCGAGAATTTCTTTTTAATCAACTAAATGACACGTCTTAGGACAATTTTGCATACTTTGTAACGAATGGCAGTGTTCCTCCCCTCATGTGGCGACACTAGCCCAATCCACGTGGCACTTACCCGCTGCTTCTGTTTTGAGTTTAAATTGTTAAGAATACTTGAGACAACGTCATAGAATTGTTAACGGATTACAGATTCCCTTGATCATGTCAATATTTTCGCCAGTTACTTCTGTTCTGTATACCGGTAACCTATCCCTGCCTCACTCTAATCGCGTTAGTTGCAAGTTTATCGCGACGGACGTAAGAATCACAAGATGACAAAGCGGGCTTGCGGTTTCGTTGTGTTTCGTCGAATTCAGGGGGTCATCGAGTACCTGCTGATGCAAGTTTCGTACGGCCAACATCATTGGTCACCGCCGAAAGGTTTGTATTGAGTTTGTAATTCATCCTGGTCGCGTTTTATCGCGGTCTCGATACATAACCTCTTATCTGGGGAAATTCGTCGTACGTATCCGCTTTTTAACGGCTTATCTTGTTTATTTAACAATTCCAACGTTTCATGACATCATACGTGGACTGCGGATCTTATGGTTCCGATGGCTATATAAGAATTGCAAACAAGAATTAATTTATTCCGTCACATTGAAGATTCTATTATATTCTAAAAAAGATCAAAGTCTTGTTACACCGAGCTCGAGGTTACCAAAAATGCTATAAAACTGTACAATCCGCAGTATAATCATAATGAATGCTTCCAAATTTTCTTTGTTTTCAACGCGTTTACCGGCAAAGCCGTAGTTTGTTAAAATAAGGGCCACCAGCCACCGGTAGTCGATGAGATTTCAATTTCTAGTTATTTTACACTATTTCGGAACTTCTAAGATTGAAAAATTACAATGAGAACGGCTGAAAGGTAAATGCAGTTGTAGATTGTGGTGTGTTTTTGACATTACTGTCGCAGGTCATGTCGATCCCGGCGAATCGGACATGCAGACCGCACTTCGTGAAACGGAAGAGGAAGCTGGCTTGGTAGCTACCGATCTGAAAATCTACGAAGATGCGAAACAAGAATTAAATTATATTGTAAATGGAAAGCCAAAAATTGTCATTTACTGGCTGGCAGAGCTGATAAACCACGACAAGGTTGTTAGAATGTCGCACGAACATCAAGCGTTCAGCTGGCTGCCGCTCGAAGAAGCTTGTTCCACAGCCCAATATGAAGACATGCAGAAGACCTTGAGAATCTTCAACGACTATATATTGAAAAACCTCTCCTAATGCAATTATCTTTGGAAATACATCTGCAACTCTGTAAACATACATTGCTTTACACGCCACTATCGAAATTAATAATAGTGTATTTCTATACCCTAATACATTTCTTCAGTTTTAATTTGAGCTCTCGGAAGTTAATAAATTTTAATAGAACAATATTGAAATATTATTTTTTATTCCAGCGCAAATGATTCTTGCCGTTCTTCCCATAAGACACAGTGGAATTCTCAGCAAGAATCATTTGCTCCGCTCAAGGGACCGTACAGCGCCAACACACGTAGCGGTAAAACGCTCAAACTGTTAGCCAAATTAGTTTCTAATTCCCTCCGCTAGGTGGCTCCACCTGACACTGCCGCCAAAATCTTGAATCAGCGCCATTACCACAGACGAGGTATAGGAGTAGACCAATCACCCAATGTATTTTTCTGTCTCACGCTCGGGGGGCTCTAGACTCTAGAGCCCCCGTACCATTCCGTGTCACATCCTACTGTATCATCCAGAACTAATATTGTCGAACCGATATTCTACAATGGCGCTGTTGCTGATATAATTTTAAATCTCATGTCGAGGATTCATATGATGAATGAAACAAAAGAATGTTGTTTCCTCTTAATTCAATTACGGCTGACACGCGAGTGCATCGAAGGAGACGTAATGTAATAATAATAATAACGTAACGTTTCCGGCTGAGAATATTTTGGTCCCGGATCGAATCCCGCATGGAATGATTTTTTTTCGTTAAACACTTTTTTCATGTTCTTTCTACTAGATCAGTCTTCTTCCCTGTGCAATTACAACTACAACAGTGTAATAACATAATTATAAGAAATTAAATTAGTTCAATATTAGCCAAAAGTAAGAACGTAGTTTAAATTTAATTTTAAAAAATACGACGTTGATATCACTAATTTCATTTGACTATTTAATAGCTAGCTATTCAATCTACTTCTGATATTGCTTTTCATTTGCAGCATATATATTCTAATAAATTTAATTATTTGGGATTGATAAAAGATTGAACAACAATATTTATAATAACTAGTTTTGAACATTTTTTAAGGGTAATTAAATTTAAAAAACAAAAAGAATTATTTAAAAATACAAAATATATTTCAGTGCATACCATTAAACCCGATTCTTTTTAATCTTTTCAGTTTAAATTTCACTTTGATATCTTTTTTAGTTCAAAAGTTATAGCAAAATATGCGCCTCGCCGAACCGGGAATCGAATGCGCTACTTCCAGACATAGTTGGGCACTATTTAGATAACAAATTATTTAAATAACGATTCGAATAAAAGATACTATAACTTTATTCGTTATTCGAAGGTTCGAATAAAAAAAGTATCTTTGTCGAATAAATAATTTTATTCGACGAGAATTTATCCGATGAATAAAGATAATTTTTTTTATTCGAAGCGGATTTATTCGAACTTGGAACAATTTTTTCATCTTTTATCTGTATCGTTTATTCGAAGGCTTCGAATAAACAGCAACGAGGTCCGACGAGAGCCGAACTTCAAAGACCCAGCGACTGACAAACGGCATACAATGTAAGCAGATGGAGAATCGCGTACGAATGCAAGTTTAACTTTTAGATTTTTCAATATACCACCATAAAATTGCGACGAGTGAATTGAGGGGCTTTTCCTGATGAAAATGTGTCCAAATTCGAGTGTAATCGAACAAATTTATTGATACGTAATGTTACGATAAAAATTACATTCTTATTGAAGATAGTCCAAATGATGTCGTGTTTGGACTCATTTTGATCGGGACAAGCTCCACAGCTCATTCGTATTAACAATATTATTCTGATTAAAAACATAAAAGCATAAATTGCCAATAATGCACGATTCTCCATCTGCTTACATTGTAGGCCGTTGGTCGGTCGCTGGTGTTTGAAGTTCCGAGCTCGTAGAGTCCCGAGATATCGGTGTGAAACAACTACCAATCCAATTGCAAAACTTCATTGTTTTTCATGATTTTTTTATGGGACTTGCGCCAACTAATTCGTGGCATTCTTCTGATTAAAATGACACTAAACACGGTACAAATTGGACTGTATTTAGCATTTTTTTAGCATTCGAAGGCTTCGAATAAATCTTCGGATAACTTTTGCCAGCTCGACGAATAAACGGCGACGAAGGCCGACGAGGACCGACGAGCGCCGAACGTCGAAGACCCAGCGACTGCCAAACGGCATACAATGTAAGCGGATGGAGAATCGTGCATTATTGGCAATTTATGCTTTTATGTTTTTAATCAGAACAATATTGTTAAGACGAATGAGTTGTAGAGCTTGTCCCGATCAAAATGAGTCCAAACACGACATCATTTGGACTGTCTTTAATGAGATTGTAATTTTTATCGTAACATTACGTATCAGTGAAACTTGTTCGATTGCACTCGAATTTGACCTCATTTTCATCAGGAAAATCCCCTCCATTCGCTCGTCACAATTTCATGAGAATATATTGAAAAATCTAAAAGTTTAAACTTTTATACGTGCGCGATTCTCCATCCGCTTACAATGTATGTCGTCTGTCGTCGCTGGGTCTTTGAAGCTCGGCGCTCGGCAAAAGTTATTCGAAGATTTATTCGAAGCTTTCGAATAAAAGATACAGATAAAAGATGAAAAAATTATCTTTATTCGTCGGATAAATTCTCGTCGAATAAAATTATTTATCCGATACTCGTCGAATAAAGATACTTTTCTTATTCGAACCTTCGAATAACGAATAAAGATAGAGTATCTTTTATTCGAATCGTTATTTAAATAATTTTTTATCGAAATAATGCCCAACTCTGCTTTTGACACTCTTATCCGGATTAGTCTTAAAAATCAACAAAAAAAAAATTATGTAAAAAATATAGAACATATTTTAGTATACGCCATTAAACCCGATCTTTAAAAAAGATTTCTAGTCCAAATTTCGCATTGATATCTTTTTTAGTTTAAAAGTTGTAGCAAAATGTGCGCCTCGCCGAACCGGGAATCGACTGCGGCTCAGGCGCTCGAAACTTCGGTAACGTGAATTCGGCGGAACGCGTCGAACAGTCGAGCTAGCATCTCACACGGACAGAATAGAGGTACGCTTGTGTGTAGCGCGTGCGTAGTAGAAGCAACGTAAGGAGACGTACTGTTGCCTTCGTCGTTTATTTTCTCACTACAAACGTGAAAGAAAATAATGCAACTACGTTCTCAGTCAGTAGTGAAATAGATTGACATCTTGCAAAAAAGATCAACTACATAATTATTGATTTATTAATTCTTAACTCTTTCGAATTTTACAACTAATATTAATTGATATTTTGGATGATTCTTTAAAGCTAAAGTTTATGTTTTTTAAATGAAATATACATGAAAATATATAGTAAATTTCAATTTAATTTCTTTTTCAAGTTCAGTTACAAAATATATTCAAAATGGTTGCGTATTAATAGTGTTAAAAAATTGTAGAAATGCGAATAATAATTATACGTATGGAGAATTGTTATTTACGTTCAAGGTTTATGAAAATTGTATTTCTATAATTTGGAAACGTAGTATCTATATTTATTAATATTGTATTGATAAAGATAATTGTAGATATATAACATAATGACATCAAATAAAAAAATATAATTTGAACCTATAGTCATAACATCAGATATGTACATAACTCGTCAATCATGTGTATTTGACCAGATTTGATCATTTTTGTGGATCTAGTTCCAACATTTATCGTTCGTCAGCGTAGAGGGCGTAAGAAAACCAGTTGTTTACATGTGAGAGACGAAACCCCATATGGTGATTGGTCTACTCCTATACCTCGTCTGTGCCATTACCCCGTAGCAGTAAATCGCTGAAACTGTTAGCCAATTAGTTTCTAAGTCTCTCCGCCAGATGGCGCCACCTACCACTGCCGCCAAAATCTCCAATCAGCGCCATTTCCTCGTAGCGGCAGAACGCTGAAACTGTTAGCCAGATGTTATCGACAAGAACGAAATTTTAGCGGTTATCGACTGTCCATATCGTTTGGCGAACAGTTTGAGTGTTTTGCCACTACGTGAAATGGCGCTGTACGCAATTTTGCCGGAATTTGCATAATGTCTTATGAAAAGAGCGGTAAGAATCATTTGCACTACAATAAAAATAATATTTTTGTGTTAAAATTGTTTAACTGTTGGGTGCTAAAGTGAAAGCTGGATGGTTTCACCTTCTGACACATCACTTTTGGATCATTGGAAAATGTGAGATCATATAAAGAAATCGGTAGATCCTAACCGGTAGCTCGGAGATGAATAATTTGATATCAATGGATCACTTCAGGTCAATTTTCAAACGCTTCTTACAAAAACGCGATCCAAATACAATTTTACAAGTAAATTTACAAAATAATAATCTCCGTAACAAACATTTCAGAACGTCGCTCTGACGGACGGGTCGCCGTAGGGTGTTCCATTAATTTTTCAAATATGCATAACAAATCTTTATAAAAATCGTTCAATCGTTGATTGAAAGCCCCGTCATTTTTCATGTATAAGGAATATTATTCCGACAAACTAACGACTCTTTTCAGCTAGGATTTGCAGGAAATTGAATCCGTGTTCGTTGCTCGAGTCCTTCCGGGTGCCCAGGTGCTACTCGGGAGGATGAGAGCAACGGGCACGTTGAAATTGTTTCATATTTCAATATGTGTGGCGATTGACAATGGCTGGTGGAACTGCATCGGTTCTTAAACAATAATATTTAGAATCAAGTCGCACATATTCCTCTTGGTCTGTAACATGAATAATACAATACTAACACTAGTGCCAATACAAGTATAAGTTTCTGTTTCAGATAATATATTTATTCCTAGCAAAAAGGACAGTAAATCCATAACAACGAATAGGACTTCACTGAATAAAAATCATGAGGTTCATAGATTTTATGTATAATTATATAGTTTATATCTGCATGTTGTGCGTTGTCCGTTGCATGTATTATATGTATTGCACATATATTGCATTCATTGCATGTGTCGCATGTTCTACAATTTAATTCACTGTATTTCCATTGCAGCGTGTTTTATAGTAAGTACCTAACGGGTTAACTACCCATTACACGTTTTAGATACACATATAGGCAGGTTGGTAGAATATTAATTAGCCCGGAAACTTATGGGGAATCAATAGAACTTGATAGAAATAGAAAACAATAATCAATTTCTTTAGAATTGTCGGAATTTTACCGGTAAGAAAAATTTCAAAAAATATGACACGGTGGGCACAGGGTATCGGGGATGTTGTGAGACTACCCCTCGGTAGTTGGAGGGGTTCCTGGATGAAATAAGAAATAGTTTCGACTCGGTGTGCACAAACGCACGGTATGTATGTATGTCATTGTGCGATTTTCGATGCTGGGTGAAGTAGATCACTCGGTTCCGATCAGCAAAGGCCGAGGACGAGGGGTGTAGAGTGTAATCGAGGAGGATTGCGCGGGAGGGTGGGTTTTGGCACAACGGGACGTGTCAGTGCAGTGGGGGAATGCTCTCTCTCTCGAGTGTTCGACTGTCGGGAGCAGCTAGTCAGTGCGTCGTCAGCCTCCGCGTCGTCGCGTCCGATTTTTACCCCTTCTACAATACTCTTCTTCTCCTCTTCTTCTTCTTCTTGTTTCTACCCTTGCCAATTCGTTTAGGGGTTTCCGGGCAGAGAGAGAGGGAGAGAGCTAGAGAGAGAGAGAGACAGAGGGAGGGAGAGAGAGAGACAGCACGGGTGCATCGTGAATATCCGAGAGGTAGAGTCGCTCTCTCGGAACAGTTGTGTCTCTCGGCAAAGTGAAAACGAATCGGTTTCCACCCTCGCGACGTATTCGATTAACGATTCTCGCTCCATTTGATAATTCGCCTCGACGTTTGTGTTTTACACCCCACCGTTCGTGGCCAGTGGTGACAGTTAACCAATTCTTTCGGAGGGACAAGGACTCGGACGATTAGCTAGGGAGGCGAGTTTTTGTGCCGAGGCTGCTTGCTCGCTGCTCTCCTGTCGATTCATATTGAATCAATGTTGAATTTAATATCGCGACGCGTCGTTTAGCCGACTTTTTTTTCTCGTGTTTTTTTTTTCTTTTTTTCCTTTTTTTTTTCATCGGAAACCGTTGTCGGCTACCACCAGTCAGCGATGAGGCTCCTCGCGCGGCTGATGATTTCGCTGGCGCCTCGCGAGAACTCCACTGTCTAGGTTACAGGTATGTACTTGTGCTTGATCTATGTGTGGTATTTTTGTTTTCGTTTTCACCGGATTCGATTTCTCTTTTATCAACCCCTCGCGTGTTGCAACGTCGAGTCGCGCGAAGATTTCGAATACGCGATCGACGTTTGCAATATTGTTTATGTATAAAGGTGGCATTAACTTCGGATCATTGGCAACCGCGTTGGTTAATCCTATGTATTGTGCAACAACGGCGGTCTATCTGATTGGAATAATCGGTTGAAGTTGCTCTAAAAATGATAATTCCTCGGTTAAATATTCACGGGGAGTTTTGGATTTGCTTTTAAGTAGTACCGAGAGTTATAAGCGCGGCCTTTTTATAATTTTATCAGCGACGAGCGTGTACTATAATTGACGCTATTTGAAATGGTCACCCGACGGAATAATTTTCTCGTTACATGTCGTCTCAATATTGAGATTATATTAAGATGATTAACGATATTATTCTTGAAGCAATAATCAAGAATGCAGGAATGCTATGAAACAAGTCTATCATTAATCAGGCTGTGTTGACTTTTGCGCAAGAACTGTACGTTGAATGTCCCGGAAAGAATTTTATTCGATATTCGATGAAACAAGCGTGAACGTTCGAAACAATCTGAAATCGGCCGGGGAAGAGCCATAAACTCCAACGCGCGGCATATATTCAACTTATTCCTAATGGAATGCTATAAACCAGTTTTTACTTTCCACTGAACACAGATACCCTTTCGATTTAATACAGTGGAAATAAGTTCTCCTTTTACGGTGCAGAAGTTTACGTGCCAACTCCCGCGTAACTTATAATTAAAACCTGAAACTAAATTTCTGGATATGCTTATTAAATTGAGCTACAGCGCCTCGGGACACGCCTTACGGTGATTCGGTACGCGAAATAAATAAGTATTTTTTCGGTTGAGCTTTCATTTTTAAGAAAGTCGAATCTGAGCCTTTGTCGAGTGCACGTGCACTCGGCTAACGCCGACGCGATTCGCACGAATGTCCACGGTTGCGATAAATAATAACTGACTTCGAGACGATGTCAATCGGTTACTTAAAACTTTACCTTCTTGTTAAGGTTTTTTAACTTGACTGTTCATAAAAGAAGCTCAATCATTTTTTTTTTAAATAATAAATTGAAAAGTTTATTAGTTGGCTTCCGGTGGATGTTAAGACTCTGGGATGTAATTCGAAGCAAAAAATCTAAAAGACAATTTCATATCAGAGATCAATTTCACTCAGGGATCTCCTCTTATAAATGAAAATGAACTTTTATGGTTTGTTTCCTTCGGACGACTCGTAATAAATGGCCGATACTTCTTTGAGCCCCTAACAATTTCGGTACACGCTTTCTATGAAGTTTGTCTCGACAAAAGAAATCGAGCGGTTGTGATGGCTCGTGTTTCGAAAGAAGAGAGCCGAGACACAGCGACAGACAGAATAGCTGTCCACCCCAATCCGTGTGCCCACATGTCATCAGTCTTGAGCGATTGTGGCAGGGCGAACAGCCATTATGACCAATAATGGTGTGCGTCTGGTCTCCTCTTTCGAGGAACGATGTAAATATACCGAATACCCTGGCAAAAAAGGTCCTGTGTGCTTCGAAGAATGGGTACGAATAATCGAAGTAGTATAGGAATCTTGTACACAGACACGTCAGTGTTCCAAATTTTTCATTTTACCGAAGATATAATAAAATCTACTCTGCTACTAGAAATCCTAGAAATTTCTTTGAAATTTTCATTTAAAATTTTAAAAGGTGTCAACATTCGATCGAGAAAGAAATTTTAATTGTTTCTGCGGAGAGTGTTGCTCACCGCGAATTCTTACGTGCAATAAGCATTGATATGATGGTAAACCGGCTTAACCGTTGAAATCCACGAGAGCATATTAATATCCGCCCTTTGGGATTTCGGGTAAAGGGGATGAATGCCCTTTGTATTCCCAGATCTGCTCAGATAAATAACGTACAGGGCAATTAACGCACACGACGCAATTGTTTCCTCATATTTATGGGCCGCGAGTCCGTGAACAAGCACCGAGATTGTTCAAAAGTGGTCCACACGTTTTGTAAATGTAAAAACAAAAGTAAAATGTCATTAAAAAATCAGATACCGACACCCCGCTACGTCGGAACGCGTATTTCAATTTCGCAGATTAAAAATTGGGCACGAAATTAAGTACAAAATGAATTTCACTTTGTTATGCCTCGAAACGCGTATTTTAATTCAGTACAAAGTTTATTTTGTTTTGCGGACGATGAAGTTTGTTACTGGTTCGCGAAAATTTACGAAGTCTGGGGACAGGAGAAGCCATTATCTGAAAATTCTGTAGTCCGAACACTGTCGTTTCCCCACCAGTTACGATAATAAAGGTTCTATTGTACACCGAAATTGAAAACTATGAACTCCGGTGTACGGAGGGGGATGTATTTATGCAAGAGGAACCTTCGACATCGATTGCTGACTCGAGACTGCTGATGAGGTCAATGCCAGATCAACGAAACGAGTACCGATTAAAGTGACTGCCTCCGAATTGTCACGTGGTACATATTGTGCCATTGTACCAAATTGCCAAAGGGCCGCCGAATAAGATTAATCTTTCGATTCTGTATTTGAAACGAATAAACGAATTCGAAGTTTCCGCAACTTCAGCGACAGTTGTTCTACTTTTACATTATTCTATTCGTCATAATTGTCAACTCTCTCACAGTTGCAGTTTCAAGTGTATTGTACCCTTGAAAACGATTTAATTTCCGTAAAATATTTTCACGAATGTGCGAAAAGGGAGGATTTTTTGTAGAGTAAAACGTTGACGTTGCCGACTGCATTTTCACTGACCATTTGCTCTTTAAATCGGCAAAGGGGATCGAATGTTTAGAATGTGAAGATTCAGCTCACGAATATGTGCTACAGACGATGACGAGGACAAAGAAGTTGCTTATGTACGCGTGCGACGCGTGTAAATAGTTTCACTCCGTCTTGACCCACACATGCGAAAAGATAGAGCGTCGTCCCGACGTCAAAAAATCGTTTTCTTTGTGCCTTTTGTGCTCAACCTCGTCCATTTATTGTAGTATACTTTGGGGAGGATAGTGCAACCTTATCTAGTACCGTTCAAAAACGTATCATCGATCGGCATAGCCTTTTCGCTCGTCTTAATGTCCTCGGAAAATAGACATTTATTCGTGCTCGGTTGTTCGTCAATTTTTTAATGAAATAATAATTTAAGGAAGCCTTGACTACCGATCCAATTATTATGCCCAACTAAACCGGCCCCAATTTCAATTGTAAAGATTTCGATTGAATTCACTGTTTAGTGTTTTTTTGTTATACTTTACAGGAGGCACTTTTTAAAATTGTATAACTGTAAAGGGTTAAGAATTCTTCGCCCGCTCGCTGCTATGATCTTATACCGCGGAAGTTTCAGCGGTCTTGCCGATTCAAATATTTTCGCAAAGTTTTTAATTTAAATGTACAGAACCCAGGTGTGTGGAACAGTGTGCAATTCTGGTGCAGTTTATGTTTTGCCGCGGAGAACGCGAGAGAAATACGATTCCAGAGATTATCTGAACCAGTGGTTCCGAACCTTTCCGAAAACATGAAGCACTCTTGAACCGCGCTTCCGAAAACTTTTCGATAAAACTTCTGTCAGATAAAAACATTGTTTAACAGGAGCATCCTTGCCAGCATTCTCAACATCTCCGCCCGGATATTTCTTCTCATTCCACTTTTCTTTATTCAATATTTTCTACCTTCTTTCTACTTTGTTCGATTGTCCACACCTGCAAGGAATTTTACGAACAGTGCTGTTTCACTTTGCGAAGAAGCGCACACGGTTCAAAGTGAAAAAGACTATGATCGTGTAGCATTTGAAATAGTGTAACTACAGTTTTCATTACTTGGTCGAACCGCCGCACGTAAAACTGGACAGATCAAATTAATGGTTGGTTGGTCACCATCGGGCAAAAAACTTGCTGACCAACCAAAACAAAAACTATGATCAAAGCGGCCGAACTAGTTCTGGTGGCTCGGTGTATAGGTGATCCTGTTATGAAGGGAGTTAGGCTAGCTGAGCCTGGTGCAGGGAAGCGGTTGTATGTACGTACACAGGTTGGTGAAATTAAGTTTGATTCGCGAGCGTGTTTCAGATTTGCCACTCCTGAGTACACCGTGCAAACTTGTCCTAAAGTGTTGTGCCTGTTTCTAGGACTCGAGTACACATTTATTATAAACGAGATTATAGTTTCTTACCACGTTAGTTGTCACGTTACTATCCAGAGGATAAAATTGTTGAGAAAAATCTTCGAAATAAAATATTTCACAAGAAGAGTTTCTGGGTAGACAAGACAGTCGGTGGTGCGGTTCATACAGCATTCTGTCACCATGATCACACTTGGCGAGCCCACTATAATTGTATCACCGCCGCGACTATAATACCGAGCTAGTTGGCAATACGTGAAGGATAACAAGGTAGAAGCGAACCACCATCCAATGATCGTATTGGCACAGTAATGCCCACTGCTCTCTATAATTATGTTATCAATTCAAATTGATGCGGGCATAGAGTACCGTATTCAGGGCGTTCGGGTGTCTATGGCTCGAATTTTCGCATACTGCAGCGGAAAACAAGAGCACAGCGATGCCCCGATCCGACTATGAATTAATTTGCACACAATATTTTTCACTTCACCCGAATGCAGAGGCGATGACTGGAAAAAATTATGATTTTTCCAGTATTCACACGAAAAAACAAGATTAGCAGATACCAAAAATCCGACGAACCGTTCGTTTTCATAAATCCGTTGTCTTCTGTTCCGCGTGATATGGAACATTTGCGAAGCATACTAGACAATCCTTTGTGTGCAGCACTGACACTTGCGAATGCTGAGAATTACAGTGCGTGTAGCTGATATATGATGACAAATTTATGTACCGAAAAATGCATTCCCTCGGTAGAGCAAGTATTAATATGCGCTCGTACATTTTACCTAGCGGACAGGTGTAATATCGTGCAGCGATTTGCGTCTGACTTTTTCGAAAAATAATATACGATGACCCAGATCACAATTTCAATGGAGTGCGAACATTGGACAGCACCGCATTGTACGATTATTGTTGCACGAGTTAAACATATTTGCTAAACACAGTGTCCGGAGAATACGAAAAGGTTTTATTTCCGGCGAAGAGTGCTGTGTAAATGCAAATTTCAAGATGCACAAAATTAAAATTTAGATGGAAAGATTCCCCGGAGACCGATAAGATAAAAATAAATTACGTTGTCTTGGGTAATTGTTATTACAAAGTCTTTCTCCCGGTGTACCAACAGCCGCGTGAAAATGCACGGGTCTGCGAATGGCGAATAAGAAGGCATTCGATTGCTATTTCATCGGCAACTATTATTTCTGACCTGATTTTATAAGCCGTCTCCTTGGTCCGATGCTCGAACACTTTGACGGGGAAGAACATCCTCCTAAAGGAGGAGAGGAGGTGCATTTTAAGCCATTATCTCATCGCGTGTTCTACTTTCACCCGTGGAAAAAAATTCTTAGGCGAAAGCAGATGCAGTTTTGCGGATTTATATATATATGAAAAAAAAAGGAAACGTAGCTCGCCTAGGCGAGTTCCATTACGACTTAACTTCTGCAGTTCGCGAGATGTTCGAGAGTTGTTCCCCTGTTATGCAAGTTTCTCACGCAGTCAAATCATTTTAAGCAAATCCTCGTCTGGTTTCCACCCGCTTCTTTCTTTCCATTCACATGTGAACCGCGACTTCACATTATTCCCTTGCCTACTTTCAAACTCTTCTCGTATGACTTTTAACGATCTTGTTCCCTTCAATAATTTCCTATATTTTACCCGAGAACTTTACCGGAAAAATGATTTATCATGTGAGAACTGCTAGATTAAAACAAAGCAATGCCAGAATTATAATAGACTATTACCACTTGGGAACTAGAAAATAAAATAGATTGAACATTATTTCTCCGTTTGAAACTAGAGACAAAATAGATTATTTACTGTTTATCGCTTGGGAACCAGTATTTCATCCGCCTCCGATTTTGCATAAGTGCAGGACAAACGACCTAATCGAACTTTCCGCCCCATTACTGCGATACATCTCGCAAGGCATACGCTCGCAGTGCTATAGGTCGGCGAGTCCGAAGTACTTGAGCCGATCTATCGGAGCCAAGAATTAAAGATAACTTAACTGGAAGTGTGGCCGGCGGACCTGACGATGGGGAAATCTAAATGGTAGCCTAAATGGTAGCACGGCTGGTAGCTGCTGGGTAAAGTGGGCGAGCACCTCGAGTGGTGGCTGCCTAGTCTCCGTCGTTTTCAAGCACCGTAGGATGAGGGTATCTGATTCGCCCTGCACTGCTCTGCCACTGATTGATGAGGTTAGACCATCCTGCTGGTTAGCGGGTAGCCCCACATCGTGGGTCAAGGTGCTTACACCTGCCGTGTGAGTTGCGGTTGATCGACTCCTCTGCCGTCAAAGACGACCTTGGTCCGGAAGACAGGGCCATAGGGGCGTCTGTCCGTCTATGGGAACACGTACAGGCTCCCAAACACTTCGAAATACTGTTTGCTCAATCTTTGCTGAAGCTTTTCGATGAATCTTTGTAATCTTTCGATGGACATTTTTACTGGGGATCTTTGACGCGCACCGTCTTTGAAAAAATGTCCTCGCCAGTGCCGATGGGGATGTCCAAAGAAGAACCTGATTATGTAGCATAAGTGGAAATTTGTTCTTATTCCCGATCGATCGTCGATTTTCGGTGGCGAGTGCACACGCACCCACGCTTCCTGAGACGCGAGGGGTGGGGGAAACGGTAGCCGCGCGTCAACGACCGAACTCACCCTTTTGGGTCATTGGAGGGAAGACCCGCCGTGACTTTCCTCCACCCTCGGCGTTTCGTACGCGATAAGAAACCGTGAATCGCATTCCAAGCTGCTCCGCAGCCACCTTGATTGTGTGGAAAAATTGTCAACCTCGTGGAAGTATGCATAACAGAGTCTCCGGGTGCTCAGGTGCACTTGGATTAGACCTTCCGAGTAGCTGTTAAAAAATTCATCTTACAACGGAGCACGAAAGTAGAGGCTAAGTAAGTGTATCCTTCTTTAACCTTTACCTTTTAGAGGTTTCGCCGTTTGCGAACGAACATAGCAGCCAAGTGACCTAATGAAACTTTGACAGAAACTGGGTCTCTTAAAAATATTTAGGACGTACTTCTTTTAGGAAAACAACCATTGAGGTTCGGAGAGGGAAACAAATATTATTGTAGAATTTCTGAGAATTTATCGGAGCTAGACAAAAGCAGATTGCAAGGTCATTTTTTAATTTGGAATCTAGTTGTGCAAGCAGATTTTAGGTAACTTTGTTTACTGAAATAATAATTGTCTGGTTAAATGAAATGTGCATCAATTTTGGTTGATACGCATTATACCAACAGAATAACATAAATTCTCGCACGGTTTTCCTTTGACATTAAATTCTCCATTAATCGCTCGACATAAGCTTCCAAACAAATTTTATACAAATTTTTCCCATGCGTCGCGACGCAATTACAGATTAATGAATTTTCCAATTAACCTTTCGCTTCGACTATAATTACATAGAAGCCGGATACAAATGCAATCAGGTGAACACAATAGGAGAGTTAATGCTGCTGCCCCGGCAGAAGAGTCTCTGTTGGTTTTAATATCTTCGGTCCATTGAGCAAAAATATATTACACGTTCTTTTTCGCATAACAAGGGAATTAACGTTTGAAAAGCGATAACCGGTTTATTCCATGAATAAATTATATGCGTGTATTAACGATGGAATAAGAGAAAAGTGGACAAAATATGTAAATCATCGAAGAAAGAGGCTCCCTCTCATCCCTCTTTTCTCCGACGCTTTTAAAATGTTTCTAAAAGCATTATCGCGGGGCTGAAAAGAAAATTTTAGAAAAGTGAAATGAAACAAAATGAATGTCCGGAGGCGAGTCGCGGAAGAACGGCCCCCTTTTAATTATAACGAAACCTACGACCGCCAAGATTCGTTCCCGCTCGTTAACTACGTATGTACGTCCTCGTTATTCAACCCTCGCCATCGATTTTTCTTCGTCCGGGTATACTGAGTATTGTAACCGGTTCGGAATTCTCAATTTTTACAACTTCTTTCGAAACGATTCAACATTGTAAATTCATCTCCCCGACATTCCCAAAAGCACAATACCCGGAAAAGTTGTTCAAACAAGTCAAGTGTCCGTCATTGTAATTATTCGACTGACTTCTAATTGGATCTTTGTTCGAAATAAAAATTTTCCAAGTCGATCGCAAAGAACAGAAGTTCAAGCAAACTGTGTTCTTCCTTTTAATAATTTTGAAACAATGAACAAATAATTGTTCAAAAACAATGCAACAACATTTAAATTCATGTTTGACGCTTCGTTCTCGAGAAAATCGAGTTTCTCGACAAAATCGAACAGTAGATGGGAACTGTCTGATCATGGCCGACCAATTCTACTTCCTTGCGTATACTGAAAAATCAATGATTTGTACTTACAGCCGCCTTTGTACTTTTTATATTCCAATTATAAAACATGTTCTGGAAAACGATAGCATGATAACAGAAACTCTGGCGTCTGCAGCGTGCTTGGAAATGATATTTGCAATAAATATACTCCAAGCATGTACTATATTCGTGCGACGCATGCAGTTGTAGCTGTTGAACATGGAGCTCATTTAATTCCTTGTTGCAGCAGCAGTTGCAGAGCACTTTGTAGATCCATTATAATAACTCGCCTTACCTTGTAATTTGACGCCGTTTCATAGCAGGTGTAATTTTATGAATTTCGAAATGAGTTCCGTGAAAAAATTCGACAATTTAATACGTTTGATGTCGCAGTTTAATAACACGTTCGTTCCACGCCCGAACGAAGCGTATGTAACGAGAAAAGGAATTGAAAAATATATTTCCTGTGAACATGGCGCCGTTTCGTTGAAAGATAATTTCGATCGTAGTATAGACGATAGCTACGTCCTTACCGGACAATATTTTTGTACAAAACAACGATTCTTTGGGTTGCAGATATCTCCACTGAAACATAACAAGTCGTGCCTTGACGTCATGTGCCAGTCAACCGGGCAGCATCACAGCGAAAATCGGCAAGCGGATCGCGCGGAAACGGAGACTCCTTGAGCGTTTTTCGCATAAAGTGATATAAGAGAAAGCGCAGCCTCTCGCCGCTTCGTTTTTTTTTTTTTGCGACAATGAAGAGGATCGTCGCGATCGTATCAAATTACGGAAAAGCGAGCCTCGCAAGACCGATGGTATAGCAGGGATGAAAATCTATCGAGGAACAGATGCGCCAGACCAGCCTCGCACGAGACAGCAGCGTCTCGTCTGGGCTTGGAGATCGAAAGTAATTTTGAATATTAGAAACGACAGCCAAAGGGAAAATGGAGCACAGGCAGACGATCATGCTCGCACCTGCGCTGAGCAACAGCAGCTGCTGGCGGAGGGATACGTCCGAGGCAGCTTGGACCGCACCGGGATTAGGCGAATTGCTCCGAGCGACGTTAATTCTTTCGCTGAGCCTCGGCATCCTTTGCGCGAACCTGTTGGTGATCTGCGTCATTAACAGCCGACGATACAGCAAATACATCCATGCACAGGTTAGTCACAAACGTTTCTCTTGACGCATTGTACACCGGCGATTATTTGATTTTGCAACAGCAGCAATTTCAATCGCAAACCAACAATTCATTTGTGATTGTTATTTGAGACAGTTTGCGGTGGAATAAGTATCGTTTCAGAGTTGTAAACAACCGAAAGAAGCTTTCGGATCGAGTTAGGTATACCAGATACGCAACAATCTATCAATCTATGAGTATGCATGTGGCAGATCGGTTAGGATCCGTCCATCGTTGGAGGACGGTCGCTAGATTTACCATGCACGATGCATATTTACGGATGTAATCGAAACTATGACCACCCTGCGGCTTTGCACAGCGTTCTGAATGGTTGAGGTAGATCAGGGGTTCTCAACGTAGATCGATGAACCTGTGTACGTCGGTTAGGGGTCGTTGAACTTTTACGGGTTTTTCTCGAGGTCTTTGAACTGTTACCCGATTGCCCGGAGCCGATGAAATAGGATCTGTGAAGAGCACTGCAAGGGATTGATACTTGCAAGAGGCTGGAAACCTCTGATTTAGGGGAAAAATGTCCTAGCAGAAAACAACCCCTAAGTGCCCAAAGAATTCGGAGCGGTTTTGTGAGATAGAAAACTGTTAGAACGTTCAACGTATCAACGTGTAGTGTTGTGCATTGTTATCCATTTCGGATCATTTAAGACTCCACCATTAGCAATTAACGAAAAAGCACATGCGTCAGGTTGTACGATATTAAACCTGTCCACTCATGAAAATCGACGAGCACATATCAAAACCCACTGGACGGGATTTCAAGTACAGGCGGTGAATGTCATTTCCAAAACACAATTTTATCCTGAAAAGTGGCACACTCGTATGACGGGTCTGTCCCGTCTACGAATATCTATTAATACACGTGCGCACGTTGTGACTACATCGCAATAGGAACCAAACTATCCATAAAACAAGCACTAACCATCAAGAAACAACTAACGTTTAAAATAATATTACCAAGTCCATAATAATTCCAATTGAAGAAACAAATTTATTTATTTATTGAGTTAGTAAAAATGTAATTTTCTCTCGGAACAATTTGATTGAGAGTAAATGATCCAATTTAGTCGATTATATTCGCCATGCTGGATTAACCACGGTAAATATAGAGTTCACATTGTCTACCGTCGAGTCAACATTCCAGACTATCTGAAATCTGGTAAAACACCCTATACAAACAGGGTTGCAGTCCACTGAGCGGATCGTGTCACCACGGATAAAGAAAACATGAGCGTGTTAAGCACGCGATAGGTGCAGCAGCCCCAGCTATTTGTTCTGTCTGACTAATCCGACGCTGTTCCACTTAAATAGTCATTACGTGCGTTTATTTACAGCAGCTCAACCGACTTGTTGAGCGTGCCATAGATTACGGTGTATCCGAAAATTTATGCGTTGCATTTGTAGGCGAAAAACCGCGGAAAAGAAATTAGACAGATTTGCCGGAGCTCTAAATTTCTAAACTGTGCTGGTACTAGTGCGGGTAACAGGTCTAAAAATTAATCTAGGCTAACAACTGCCATTTATTGGTCGATGAGGTGCTGAATGCGTCATTGGAATTTGTAATTTGAGGGAGGGAAATTATTTGTGGCTCGTCATAGCAATTACGGGACGATAGTCACTGCGCAAGACACGTCTTCGTCGCCCTCATGATCGAATTTTCGATTCCACTCTTCCTTTACTTTCCCCAAGGCAAACATTTGGCGATCGAGCATCCTCTAACCCCTATCAGCGATGTCCTCGTTGTTTCTCCGCGTTTCTCCCGGTTTTTTCTTTCACCCCGTGACTTCCCGTAACTTTCTCCATAATACCTCCCCCCACTTTTCATCCTTCTTTTCCCCGAAGATCTCGTGTGAGCCTCGAAAACTTCGGTGTACGTTTATCGACCAAGCCCTCAGCAACCCCTGTACTTTCACTCTTTATGGCTTTACCACTTTCCCCGAGGTTTCCTGCGCGCGGTCTTTTCCTTTCGTTTTCTTCGTCAGCTATTTCATTTTATTATATTTGCTTCTCGCACCCCGCACCCCTTTCGCACTTTTAAAGCTCCTCGCTCGTTTTTCTCGTCAATTTGCCGCTGTTTCTCACTGCTTTATCAAAGGCCGTACACTTTTACGCGAGGCTGTATTATTTATAATACAATGCCTGACGAAATGATAAGACGACTGTGACATTTTGCACGTCTGGGTGTTCGGCGGAACGGTGAAAAATATAAATTGATATCGTAGGCTTTGTACGTGCGTAGATGGAAAAGATCAGTTAAGTCGACTTTTCTCACATCTATCACTCCTGCTTGGTTAATTAAAACCGTGCTAGGTAGTTCTTTTTAAAGGGTCAGGTGTTTTGAGCGGTAGAATGAATTGTAGAACTTGTTGGTAACAATAACTCTGAATTTAATGACAACAACTGTACAAAGATGTGGTGTAAATGCGGACTAGCTGAGGACTGATTGAGGACAAACTGAAGACTCCCTGCTCGCACGCAGAGATGGGTTTTTAAGGGGTGTGAAATTGGTGGTGGAGGTGGTCAATAGTAGTGGGAGAAAATTGGGGGTGAGTGTTTAGAGGTTGTCCAGACGCTGTCTTAAATTGTTAATGTTCTGGTGCCGGAAACTCGCAGAAAATCTGGGACGAGTCCCGTCGCTTGGGGCTCAACAGCCTTCGACTGTTAGGCTAATTTATTGCCTCTAGTCGGGTGGTCGAAGTGATTGGGACTCGGTGTCAAATTCGAGAGACACTTTCGTGGGTCTCGCATTGCGTTGCGTCCCAACAGGCTTTTACAATTTAACCCTTTGCACTCGAGCGGCGACTCTGAAGCGCCATTAAAAATTGTTGTGGCACTATCTCAAAGAAATTACAAAAAATATTATAAAATATTTATTACATTACAAAATTTTGTTTTAGAATTAAGATAGCGCCGAGTGCAAAGGGTTAATTCGTGAAATTGTGTGATTGAAATACTTTGGCAGTCACAAGAAGGGTGAAAGATGACAAATTAACTGAGCGTCTGGCCGAGGCTGTCTGTGACTGCTTACTTATCGAGCTATGAGAGCATTTATGAGCGTTTATTCAGGACGTCCGATTCCAAAATTCGTGTTGCAAGACAAATAGCATGCCACCAATGTTATGTAAATGATCAACAGGTTCTCTTCGCCTTTATTGCAGCCGAGATATTTGCTGACAAGTCTGGCAAGTAATGACTTGGCCATTGGACTCCTGGTTACCCCGTTCGGTTTCCTGCCAGCTGTTTACGGATGCTGGCCCTATGGGGAAGTCGTCTGCCAAATTCAGGTAAGATCTCGAACATTCCTTATTTATTATACAGAGTATCTCATTCGAGCGCGACCCTTATTTCCTTCATAAATGAAAAGAAGAGATACGCATGTTACGCATTTCCATCATACGCCTGCATATTTACCTTTTAAAATATTAGGTTGTCAAGAAAGTAATTTCGGTTCTCACTAATAGATGGCTTTATGTTTTGTTTGATTGATTTCTGTTAACGTTGCGTTTGTTTTTCTTCTGACATTTCATAACGGCATCTTTTAGGTTACTTTTGAAGCAAATTACACGTAATTTTGATTAAAATTGTTAGTTCTGTGTCAATTTGAACATGGAGTGCAAAAACGAACATTATAGGCACATATTGCTTTTTTATTTCCGTAGAGGTAAAAAAGCTGCCGAGGCTTACAAAGATATATGTGAAGTTTATGGTGTGGATTGCTTAACAGAACGCACGTGCCAGAATTGGTTTAAAAAATTCCGTTCTGGAAATTTCTCACTTAAAGACGACCAACGTTCTGGTCGACCATCTGAAGTTGATGATGACCAAATGAAAGCCATTATTGAATCGGATCGTCATATAACTGTCCGAGAGATTGCAGACAGGTTAAATGTCTCGCATACAACTATAGAATATCGTTCAAAAAGTCTCGGAATCGTTAAGAAGCTCGATATTTGGGTTCCACACGAATTGAAAGAAATTCATTTAACGCAACGCATCAACGTATGCGATATGCATCTCAAACGAAATGAAATCCACCCTTTTCTGAAGCGAATCGTCACTGGTGATGAGAAATGGGTTGTTTGCAATAACACAACTCGAAAACGATCATGGTCGAAGCGTGATGAATCAGCCCAAACCACACCGAAAGCTGAATTGCACCAAAAGAAGATCATGTTGTCAATTTGGTGGGATTACAAAGGTATTGTGTATGTTGAGCTGCTCCCAAGGAACCAAACCATCAATTCAGATGTTTATTATCGACAACTATCAAAACTGGACATAGCAATCAAAGAAAAACGGCCAGAATTGGCAAATCGCAAAGGAATCGTGTTCCACCATGACAACGCTAGGCCACACACATCTTTGGTAACATGTGAAAAGTTATTGGAGCTTGGTTGGGAAGTGATGTCACATCCACCATATAGCCCTGACATTCCACCACCAGATTATCATTTATTCCGAAGTTTACAAAACTCTTTGAATGGTAAAACTTTCACTAATTATGATGGTCTGAAATCGCACTTGGATCAGTTTTTCACCGAAAAGGATCAGAAGTTTTATGAGCGCGGAGTAATGAAGCTACCAGAAAGATGGCAAAAGATCATAGAACAAGATGGAAAATATTTTATTGATTAAAGTTCATTGCTTTGATAAAAAAATTGGATTTTATTTCACCTAAAAATACCGAAATTAATTTCTTGCCAACCTAATAATACAGAATCGATTATTTGTCTGTGATATTCGTTTTCCCGAATGTATTATTCAAAATGATCGTACATAAATATTAACAGAAGATCCATGTTTATACATGAAATTTTAAATTGCGCACTGACGCATGTGTGCATAAATTTTGAATGCTGAAACGAAATGAATATCACAAAAAAAAATTATTTAAGCAAATAAATAAACGCATAAACGTCGTATTTCCACACTGGATATATCCCAGTGAAAAATGTATGAACGAAAGTCGCTGTAGATCGATACTGTTATTTTTCGCTCGTTTTTACAACGCTCGAGAAAGTAAAGCCATTACACAAATCAGCGTAATAAATTCTTTTTCGTCCGACTGCACCTGTCTTGCACAATACGGTGTGCGCGAAGCTTTAATACCCGGTGCTATCGACTGTGGCCAGAACTTTCCGGTAGACTTAATAGTTAATACCGTGAGTTGTATGTATTTGGAGGTGTTGTTGATAACAGCCTGGGATACGGTAGAATGCACCGCGGCCGTATACTCGATTTTGTAATGAGTGATTCTCGCGGGAGTCGTTCGATCTCTGCTTAAGCCGAACTGACGAGCCGTCTCTGCTAATGACAATGAATCTGCCTCCGCGACAACCACGCAGGACTATCCACACCATAGGCGCGAATATCAAGAGAAGTTTCGCGCGGATATTAAACGAAAAATGCTCCCGTGCATTTTTCATTAACCCTTTTGCGGACCAGAATTACGCGCTTTGTCTCATATTTCTATTTTCGACGAAACTGTGTTAATTATCTTATTCTAATACTTTACTAGAAATATAAGAATTGGAGATACGCGAGGATTGCAATGATTCTTCGCCATTCGAAAAATCCATGCACGAAACCAATTTTTCAATCTTGATTAAAAGCAAATAATTCGCGAACGAGGTTTCCATCAATTTCGAAATGTGTCTTTGGTCATTCGTGTTTCATATTCCAGAGCACAGAATAATAATTGGAAATATACCGGAAGCTCTGTGCAGCATCTAGTTCTCCGAAGCACATATTTGCAATGTTTTTGCGAAAATCCTCGTCAGAGAGATTTAATAAACCGTAATCCAATTTTTACTCGATTCGAGGCTCGACTGTTTAATAAAACGAATGAATTCATATTTGAGAAAACTGAATCGTAATAGTGAATATTTTGACGTCATAGTGTTCACCTACCGGGAGCCTGTTAATAAGTTTTTTAGTGGCTGTACGTAAAAAAATAACTTCGTAATAAAGACGAAGTTGTCGCGTCATATTAATTCTGAAACTTTGCTGAATCGTGGATAAAAATTGTTGTCGCTTTTGAACAATTTATCGCGTTAACAGAGGTAGATTGTCTTGTCTCGACTTGGACGATTACTGTCAGTTTCGCTGGCCGTCAAAATGGCCGGCGGGAGGTTCGAGAATTATAAATTACCTCGTAACATGATACAGTAAGTTCGTTTGCGTCGAAAATCCTCGGTTAAAGTCTTTCGTGACTGTCTCAAGGATCGTTTGAAACGAGGTCAGGTCGATCCTGGCCTCTCTAGATTATCAGGGCTTTTTCCTGGCTATACGCCAACGGTTACCATGGCGACCATCTTAAACGTATACTATCCTCGAACCTTTCTTAGCTCGCACTTCTTTTTTCGCGGTCGCTATTTCTAATATACGAGCGACACGGATTTATCGAAAATCATGTTGTCGCCTTTGGCGGAAACCGCGTTTCATTTCGGACTGGCCACTTCACTCCTCCCGAGGAGAGCAGGATGCTCTATTCCCGACCACGTTACTCCCTTTCATAGCAGTTTCGATACTGAAGATAAAACAGCCACTCGCGGACAACGTGGAAAATGACCTGCAGCGTCGGTCGCTTTCGACGCTTAACCTTCCAAGCAAGAAACTTTTAGCAGCGAAACGCCTCATAAAATCGAGAAGATTGAATTCACTTAAACTTTCTATTTTTCTTTTTCTGATTTCTCACGTGGTATTTGTTAATTGTTTTGTTGCAGGCACTCCTTAGAGGAGCCTTGACTCAACAAAGTGCCGTTATTCTTGTCTGCATGGCAATTGATCGTTACGTTTGTATGCTGCACCCTCACCATTATCATAAGCACGCATCTAAAAAGGTATGTTACAAATTTCAAATTTCTCTTTCCTCGCTAGTATTTTACGATGGACACGTTCGAACAAATGGCGAATATATTTTACAAATTAATTTGATAAACTACTCGTTCCGTCTTCAAAGTTCGTTCTGTTTCAAATCGAGGAGGAAGCGGCCTGAAAAATATGATTAAAACATGCAGGAAAAAAAAAGTCTGAATGCTAATTGGCATCGGTAATTGTGCGGCAACGGGAACCGCTCATTTTCCGACAGTTAATGCGGAATCGAACGGGAGTGTTGCTCGAAAAACGCGACGTCGATAGTGTCGCCAGGTCTGTGACCCGATTCGCGGCGAGGTGCAAACGTTGACTGTATGCGTGCGTATGTATGTGTCTCTCTCTCTCTCTCTCTCTCTCTGTGTGTGTGTGTGAGTGAGGTGTGGGTGCGAACAAGCGTTTGGAAGTTCGGCAGGTGGGCCAATTAGACAATTGCCCCCCACCCTTAGCCGTGAGCCGAGTTGTCCGACGACTGTGCGAGCGAGACACGGCAGAGAATAGAGAAACACGAAGTTAGTTCGAGCGCAAGACGCGGGGATAGTGGCTGGAAAAGCGGCGTACGATTTCGAGATTCGCCAGAGAAGGCGCGATAAAGACGAAAACACGAAGCCGTTAATTGAATTAACAATTAGCCGTGCTCGCCGGAAATTATGCAAATACCGGATAAACATACTCGTACATGCTCTCGGCGAACCGCAGGTCTCCGTCTGCTCCTCTCGCGAGCTCTAAAATAATAGATCGCTAACTTACTCTTGGCTGTCCGGGTTTGTTCAACCCTCCTGTTAATATTCGAATAAAATTGATTTACTACTCCGAACGATTACAACGACAAGTACATTCATATTCGTAGATTCCTTCAATGTAACTGTTGAAAATTTTCTGCATAAAATCTGCTGCCTAGTAATGAATTTCTGTTATTTCCGAAAATAATGAACGTTGGAGAGAGACGAACAGAGAAGAAATTCAGGTTGGTCAGGTGTTGGGAGCCCGCAGGAAAATGCGAGGTACGAAGATAAACCCGAAGATGGGAGCAACGTTCGCTCTATCTTCGCAGCGAGCCAAATGTGGAAACGACCGCGAGCGTTCTGACGTCTATGGACGATTTCCGCAGTTAAGGGGCTGATCGGCCTTCCCATTCCCATTCCCATGGCGTGGCACGGTAAGACGTGGAACTTCGAACGTTCCGAATGGTCATTCAGCTTTCGTCGCTCTGTGCGATTCAGGAAGGAAACGCGATAGACGAAGGTTCCTATTCCGGTGTCAAGGTTTGCGTCCAACCCCGCGAAAACGGATGTTTCTGACAGCCGTACAATTACCGGTGACTGGATCCTCGTAAAATCTAATTTATCAATTTGCTGAACACGTTGGCCACCGAACTACATCCCCCTAAAGACCCAGCAAACCTGCAATAGTTACCGAAACCGAAATGAGAACGGTAACATTTATCCTAGGGATTATTTCGTTATCCTGCATCCATCAAGTTTAAATAAAATCTACTGAAATTGGAAATGTAAAATTTATCTTAGGGATTTTTCCACAGAAGTAATATATTCACATATTTTTTTAATTTTTCTACAATTTTAAACTGCATCTACTCAATTTTGCTACGATGATGAATTTTGTACGATGATATTCACTCCCGGTGAAATTAATATAAGCAATTATTGACTTGAATTCGCTGCGAAGCAGAGAACGCTGGAACGTCAAGGAGGGTTCAGAAGTTCTATGGTTACTATGCTACAGCGTACCAAGCCATGTTATTTGACAAATGCGAGCAATATGGCGTTTGGACTATCAACTGAATAGCAATTGACGTGTCGTAAACCTCACGAGGCGGCGCAGCAATTAACGGGACCACTGAACATGAGCACCTCCTAGTCCTGTAAGGAGAGCTATCTCAAAGGAAGATGTTTCACCCTTACAAACAATTAGTTGGGCGTTGTCAGTCGAGTTATCGCGTGTCTGCCTACCAGATATTACCTTTGATATATATATATATATTGTTTATAGTATAATATTAGCAAGAATTGGTTCTTCGGCCCTCGGATGGCGGACCATTCTCATAATTATAAAATTGATACGCTTCAAGACCATTTCCCGAATTCTTGCGCACCGAACTAAATTGAAATAAACAAGCGACACCAAATAAACTAAAATGGAAGAGAAAGGCCAGCAAAAAACCGAGCCACTTTCCAACCCCTAAACTGAACCACTCACGACCAAGTGAAGAGTGGTCCACGAACAAAGAAGTAGAAAAGTCAGCCCTCTCGAGAACCGCAAATTCCGCACCGAGGATAAATAGAACGAAATACGAAGTGGTAAAACAAAATTAAATAACAGAGAATTCATGAGCGGAGGAGCAGAGAGGGATAAGAGAGGAATGGAGCTGAAAAGAATTTTAACATAACGTGAAACAATCTACAGTGGATTGTGCCTGAATTATGAAAGTAGAGGCTTCAAGCTTTAAAACGCGTCCAGGATTATTATTCTACTATTATTCTTAACGAAATTGTCACAGCTTAAATACCGAGGATTTTTATCTAATTGTGCGAAATTTATATGTAGAAAATACAAATACATGCATGTTACTTGAATTTTTCGTTTCTAGCAGGAGCCGCGACACGCTGTTTAAACATTTCACCATAGAATTAATTCATACATAGCAAGCGGGGCTGAAAATGGTTACGACGTCGTTTCCGGTTCCCGAAATAGTCGTAAGAATCGAAACGGCGTTATAACAATTACGAATGAAAAAGGTTCCCGGTTGTATCGGTTCCGGTTATGATTTTACAGCCTGTGTTATTATGCCGGTTATGGTCTACATCGGTTTTATATCGACGCTATATGTATACACACACACACAGTCTGTAAAACGATATCGGCTTTGCATTAATCCGATACCACCATTGGATCAATCGTTCGATGCACTCGTTTATTAATTTCTCTTAATTAACTTTCCCGCCGCTCGCGTCTATCGTAATTTGATTATGTTCCGAATGAATAATTAATTGTCCATTTGTTCGAACGTGTGGCATTTGGCAGTGACGCGTGCCTTGTAATTCCTAACGCGTTGAGATGCACGCTTCGCGCCATTGTAAGCGCGTAACTAGTGTTCCTGATTTCTCAACATTTTTCATTTCTCGAGAAATGAGAAATAAGACTATATTTCTCGATAATTCTCGAGAATTTTTAATAAAATAATAAAATATTGGGAAACTTATAATATTTGGAATGTCGTTAATAATATTTATCGAAAGGGCGAAAAACTTTAACTCAGTGTTTATTCCTGTTCTATATGTACGTAACTTTAAAAACAAGGAAGAAATAGACGCTAAATATAACCGATAAATTTATTTGTTTAAAACCAAACTTTTATAAAGTGAAACATTACGCTTTTGTTTTGAAATGATTTCTTAAGAAGTATAATGCGTCTAATGTAGAATCAGACAATCTACTTCTTTTTTTTTGTAACAAAATCTGTAGCCGTAGAAAAATTTCTCTCATTTTGTGTGGATGTTGGCTTTATCGTATACAGAACATCCAAAGGTTGCTGAAGATTGGCTGTCCTTTTTCCAGTGGGCTCAAAAATTTGGAATTCTTTTGTTATAGCCTGGAATTTATTTTCTTCTGCCGCTAAACTCTTGACACTAAATTCTTGAAGGCTATCTGCAATTTCTAATTCTAACTGTTTTTCCAGTGATAGTTCCTCATTCTGAGAATCTGAAAGTTTTTCACTATTTTCATAAGAATCATTGTTACATTTTCCGAAAAGTTTGCTTAGAATTTGTTTTGCCATTTTATACATATTTGCCTTGGATGTTAAATAAAAAAATTTATCTTCTGAATCTTTTTGCAGAGATTCTGGATTATGCAGATATTTCATAAGGGATACAACAATCTTGCCTCTTCTTTCAGATATCTCTTTTTTAATAACAACAAGAAACTCATTACTCAATTCAGTATTCGGTTTTTCTAAAGTTTTAAATAAGAATTTAAGAACACCTTCAGAAGTTGATAACGTCGAATCATCTCTACTAAGATTTTCTATTGTAATTCTTATAGGCTCTAATGTTGCTAATAAAATGTCGGCAATTTGAATATATTCATCGTTCCACATGTAATCTACATTTATTTCAGACAGTGCTCTTTTAATAGGATTCCGTACTTTCAAAAATCGTCTAATCATAGCCTCCATAGTGTTCCACCTAGTTTTACAATCCAAAATGAGTTTTAATTTTGTATTTTGTTCTTCCTCTACATATTTCTGCAGAATATCATTTTTTACCGGTGAATTTTAAAATATTTTTACTATTTTTCGAATTGCTGTGATTGTTTCTCTGATTGTTCTGATTGAATCTGAATCGGCTGAATCCTTATTTTCGTTTTCTAAAAATCTATTGTTCTCGTCCGAATCACCAGATTGGGTATCATCAGTATATTTTTTTACATAAAATATTTTTAAAACAGCTAAATGTATCCCATGATTATAACACAGCTGTTGGTATGCCGAAGAGAGCCGTCCAAATTTTTGCATAACAGACGCCCCATCACTCACAACAGCTAGAACATCTTCTTGTAATGAAAGACTAAAAGAATTTAGTTTTACATTAAGTAGTTCTAAAGTTTTTTCAGCTGTACAGCTTCCATGAATTGATATTAACCCTAGATTGGTAGATTCCTTACTACTGTAATACATATGTACATCCATATATCTTTTATTGTTTACACTCGTCCATTCATCAATAGAAAATGCTGAATTTTTTGTTGTTTAATTTTAGTGTTTTTCTTTTTTGAATTAATTCTTGTTTTTTCTGTGAATACTCCATCATTAATTGCATTACATCTGTTGAATTACAAGGGAGACTAAATCCTTTGAGCGATAAACAGTGTCTTATAAATTCACTTTTAGCGATTTGATGAAATGAAAATCTATCAACAGCTGCCAGTTTCGATATTATTTCTGACCAAGTTGGTCGTGTAATAAATTGATTAGTTGTTTCATTGTCACCTGAATACCGAAATCGTTTGACGGATTTAAAACTAGAACTGCTGGTACTTGGTTCATCCTTACTTTTCACTCTTTTAAAACTGTGAACACCTTCAAGATGCCTACGAAGACCTATGGTTGCCGATTCTTTGCATAAAAGCTGTTTTGCACAAATATTGCAGGTAGCAGACTCTTTGTTTTTATTTTTTCGAAAATATTCCCAGCAATCTTTGTATGTCTTATTCATACTGACAGGCTAAATTATGATTAACCAGATTATACAAATAATAAATCCATAAAAATTATAACAAATAAATTATAGAGTTATAAGAATTAACTAGAACTAGAACTAAACCTTCGTCTTTGGAATTCAATCGTAGACTTCCTGTTTGTTCACGCAAAACAGAGAATGACGAGGTAACGCGATCGTCACTTTTCCGAAGTTTCATCGGTGCCGCTTAAACTTTGTATCACATTGTGTCGTGCAGCGAACATTAAAGCACCAAGTGCATTACCTCACATCGACATGCATTCGCAACAATTATTATAAATTTTCACATTCCAAACATGCATACGTAGTCATTGATATGCTGCCTGTAGATATGCTTGTATGTACGCGATTGATTAGTAATATGCAATTTGAGTTAACTAAAAATTCATTTCCGAAAATATGTTATAAAATAAATGAGATTCATAAGAATTTTCCTAGATTTAAATTTCACGAGAAATTCTCGAGAAGGAACACTGCGCGTAACTATAATGTTAAAATGTATGTTAATGTGCACATGCCGATTTCCTGACGAAACAGCAGAAGAATGATTGCTTTCTGTGTGTGTGACGCAGTATTACATGCGGCAGGGTTGCGTGGCCGTGATGTCAACCACGTGGATAGCAAGCGTGGCGATCTTCGGCGCTCTCGTGCTTCCAAGGGGCGGTTATTACTTCAACGGTTCCGGTTTGCTCGCCTGCGATCCATTCTTCGCCAGAGCATCCCTTAGGTATCGTTCTAAACCATGTGTTTCTCCCATTGTGCCCGAGCTACAACTGTACAACAAATTTTCAATCTTCCGCGAGTGCCATCGCACTGCGCAATCCAATCAAAGGAAGTCCACCGAATTTTTTGTCAGACAACAACCACAATAAAGTGGACAGTCTAAAGAAATTTTGTTGTACATTTTCTACACTGTAATTTAGGTATATATATATATATATATATATATAGCAATAATGCACTCGCTCCTTGCTAACAAAGTGAAAGAGAACTCGAGCCCCAGTTCAGGAGGAATAATAATGCGCATCGCAGAGTATTCGTGCTTTACAAATGTAGTAGTGCTCACGGAACTTGTAGATGGAGTGGAATAGTACACCTTACATTGTTTTTCCTTCTTCGATGGCGGCCAATTAAAGTTCTCCCGAACGTATACTTCTTTGTCGGAAGTTTATAAAACATCCGAGCTGAAATCAACCCTCTTGAAGTTTTCAGGTGGAATAGTTCCGATGATTAAAATAAAAGGAAGTTGTTCGAGCTCGTAGACTTTCCCGAGAGAAATTATAGGTCCACGCGTTCACATAATTAGAACGTGAAAATGAAAAAACTCACGTACTAAATGAAAAAAACGTACTAAATTGCATCAAGTTTTAAGGGATTCTCGCGAAGAACACACATTTTACACGATTTTTATCGAAAGCACTATCGTTTAATAAATATTTAAAGTCCATCGTGCCTGCAAGCAACGCGGATTCTTTTGACGTAACGAGACATAACTTGACGATATTAAAATCTCTATGCACGCCAATGTACTTCAGCCGGTGGCATTAATCAAAGGAATGCAGACAGCTTTGAAGGTTTAACGTAAAAGAAATTTGTTGCTCTAGCATTTCTCTCGGAAATGTTTCACTGGAAATATTTTCTCTTCAACTGTCTCACATAAAATCGGAATACTTTCTAAAAATGAAAATACTATTAACGCCGGAAGTAGCAGGCAATTAAACTCGATTATTTTATTATCGAAAAGCACATAATCACACCTGGTGGTTTCTCGTTTCCAGGATCCTGGCGTGCTGCTGTTTTTACTTTCCTACGACGATGGTGTTGATGTACTGCTACGGCTCGGCCTTCCATGTTAACAAACTGCGGCTCAAAAGGGTGGTTTGCATTAATACCCCGGAAGTCGTTAGGGGAGGCCACATGGAGAGGGTAAGTTTAGCTCCACTTGAAATTCCAATCAACGAATCGAACGTAAGAGCAGCAGTTCACCAAATCACCTTGCACAATCGCTGAGGCTCATTCTATGCATCATTAATTGCTCGACGCTCACGCGAATTTCGCCTATATATAGTCCCTTCGTTAACTTCTTGCCTCGGCGGCTAATCGTTAAAACATTCGCGATCTCCGAAAACGTTGGCACATCGAACCATTCAAAACGTTTAAAATCCGAGTATTCTGCTTAATAAAACGCAAAATAAGCGGTCAAAATTCGTCGGGTGAATCAATAATTGCGGAGCGCCCTCACGCGCAAAATAAAAATGACCGTTTTTCTCGTTGTCGTCCGTGTTTTATTATCGAATCGCGACCGGCTGCGCACTTGTCCAAACAAAAGTGTTTTCTCCCCGTTTGCCGTCGAGCTTTCAGACGTTATTTGCGAAATACGGGGAAGGGAGAAAAAACCGGGTTTCCGGGGATCGCCGCGAAATATTCGCAGCGGCAGCAAAAATGTCGCGCTTCGGCGTGGACAAACACCCACCGCGGCGGATCATTTACAAAATAGGTCGGATAGAAACCGTCGGCGACGACGTTTTAATGCGGCGCACGGCGAAAATGTAACCGCCGCCGACGGCATCTGTTCAACGGTCCGCAGGATTTTCAGACCCGAAGGAACAGATTACCAGAGATATTTCTTCGACTCAATAATCTCGAGTGGCGCGTGTTGCTGCTTGCTCAAAGAAACGCCGGTGGTCGTGCATTTGTTTCCGTGCACCACTTCCCGACGAGATATCGCGGAATTTTCGCGAGTCTCGGCGTCGCTCGGCGTCGACGAACTCCGACGTGTACATCTCATTCACCTGTACGTACATTTCCGGTTCACATCTTTTTAACCCCCCGGAGCTTGAACATCCGAAGAGCTCCGTTCGAAGTTAACTCGCTGGATTTACTGAATGGAAAATTAATACTACCGCCGACCGGCTTTCAAAATGACTGGGCCGCTAGTTGGTTATTAATCTGCAGATTTTAATAGAACGCGGTAAATGTTGGCAAAGATGTTTAATGGTTAGTGTACGATCATTAGACTTATTAAGGTCATTATGTTATTTTCAGCTTGTTCAAATGGCCAGAAGGAGGAATACATTTTCAACTTTGGTTCCCCGCGATAATTAGACCGGCGGATCTTTACGGAAAATGTCTTTACTGTTTTAACACTATTCCTACCGACACTTCACGTATACCTATTCCTACCGCGACCGGTCAAATGACCGGTCTTTAGCACAACTTATATTTTTTAATATAGAATGAAGATAATAGCCAATTTGACAGTATAAAAATATAGTTTCTTTTATTTAGGTGTATATAATGTACATTTTATTCGTTCTCAATGTGACAGTATAAAAATATAGTTTCTTTTATTTAGGAGTATATAATGTACATTTTATTCGTTTTCACCGCATAATATTTCGTTTACTACACTCTGTTGGGCCTGATGTTCCCCTAAAAATATTATGAATAGGTGCTCATCCAGGATTAGACCCTTCTTTTACTCCTTGCCAAACAGTTCCGTCTACAGCAGTTTCGATTACCTCTTCCTCATTCTCACTATCGGAACTAACTAAAAATCTCCTTCTCTTTCGTCCTCTACGTACGTTCGAAACATTCTCTTCGTCCTCATCGGTGTTCGAGTCGGTCTCAAATAGATCATACTTTTCCGCATTGTCATTTTCAATATCAAAAATATCCTGATCATCTTCGGAACACACTTCATCAATATTATTTATTTTCTCTAGTAATAAATTTACACTGTTCGAACGTCTTGACATTTTGGGAATGAATATTCAAGGGACAAAATAAAAACTAAAATATAAGAATGTAAATCAAGATGGATAAAAAAATGAACAAAAGATAAAATGTGAAACTTACTACAAAGTATTGTTGGTTTGTTCACTTTTTTGAAAATAACACTTATAACACGTAATACAATATAAAATAAAAGTAGAATAATAATAGAATAAAAATAGAAAATAGTAAAAGACTGCCGAATATGCTCCTTGTAACTTTCACGTTTTGATGCTCTCTGTTCAGATCACAAGACTTTACCGATTTGAATTCGTGAGAAGACGTCTAGGCATCACCTTCGGCTATGATTTTATTTATTTTACAGTCATAGTAGATAAGACGGTGTAAGAAAATCCGAGGTTCTGAACCGCTTCGGATAGCAATCAGGCAAATAAACACCGCGAGGCCGATAGGCGAGCGAGAACTCTAAACACTTTGAAGTGCCGTAAAGCAGTCCCTGGAAGGCACTTTTCGGCTAAAATCATGCCACAACTGCATTACCTTTCGTTTGTAACGACTTTATAGTTTCCGAATTGAGTCTTTGAAAGAATACTATTACAAAAAGATATAAATCGTTCTATCGGTCAAATGACCGGTCGTGGTAGGTAAGACAGACTACAAATTTTTGTCAGAAAATAAACAAGAAAAAAAGAAGTGAATATTGAAAAATGTATTATACGCATATTTTAGGAAAAGTCGTGAAGTTTAAAGGCGATTCAATTACGTTGTATATAGGAAATTCTAATCGAAATTTTAAAAACGGTCATTTGACCGGTCGCGGTAGGCATAGTGTTAAATTACATAGATAATGATGCGGCGTCGTATCGGTCCACGGAACACGCCTAAGTTTCGCGGATTCTTGGGGTGGCGGAGCGTTTGATTTCGGTTGGCGTTTTCACGGTTCCGGGACAAGTTTGCTCGGGTCTTTTCGGCGGCCTCTTAATTTAATCCGTTTAAGGATTCCAAGCATCTCGAGAGACAGGAAGGCATCGTACATGCGAGAACGCGAGGACTGAAGGACACTTACGGCCGAGTAGACAACGCCTTCAATCGAGTCAATACTTGCGACTTCGCGGAGAGTTTAACCGTGTAGGGTCTACCGCGCATGAACAAGGAAGTGCCAGATTTGCTAAAGAATGAGAACGGCAGAGTCATTATTACGGAATTTGTAAAATTTTGATTAAAACCGTATATTACTCGCAACTATGTAGTACTCGGGCAGGTACTCGGTCTGGCGGAGGCGCCGACAAAAACGAGGAAACCCGCATACGGAAAATTGTGCATGCAAATGAGATACGGGGGAGAAAGAGTTTCCAGGAAAATGTCACATTTGTCCGACCGGTTTTTTTCAGTAATTTCTTTCAGTTAACAAACGCTCTTCGTTAAATTTTCCGTGGAAAGTGCTTCGCCTGTTTCGCGCGTTATTTATTTCGTTTACGTGCGCACAATCGGGAATAGCTGCTCGATTATTAGGTAATTAGAAATTCTTTATTACCCGGCAATAAGGGTTTGAGAGTCTGATAAGCACTCGAATTGATTCTCAAACTGCAGTTAACAAGTTCGCGTGGGCGCATGGAATGCTACCAACAAATTCTGGCCAAAATTTCGAAGTTTAATGAAATTTCAAGAGAAAGTAATCGTTCCTGCGGTGAACAGTTACAGGTGGCGGACGGAAGCAATTCTCCAATAGTTGCTCGGACTCTTTCGATTATCGAATATCGTTTTATTAGCCCCTAAACTCAAGTAAAACTTTCAACCCGAAACTTGTCCGTTATTGTAAAAATTCTTGCCGGAATGTGAGGCGGTAATAAAATTTTACGGAATCGTTTAATTGAGAAATTAAATCCTGTGGTGGAACCATAATTTGGAGGTCCGAGCAATTCGTCGAACTATTGACCATCGTTCCAGAACCGTTCAAAAATATTCGGTGTTTCACCGTGTGTTGCCAGAGTGTGAATTTATACGGAAGATAAACTAGAATTTTCCAAGAGAATTCTATTTTCAAGGAAATTTATTCCATTTTCCTGTGCATTCTCTTACTCCGTTTTCATACATGTAACAGGTTATATCTTTTTGTTGTTGAAAGTCGCGGAAAAAGTGGAGAAAGAAGAATGGCTCGATGCAGACTACAGACTCAGGATAATACTTTCTTTGTAAATACAGTGATGCATCTGGCAGAAACAAAATTCCCGTGTTCGCTTTGTTTCTCATTAAAAGCGTTGTAGCATAAATTCGGTTGCAAATAGAAATATGTTTCGATTCGACCGTGGGTAAGGGACCCAACTATTGTGGGGGTATCTCTGCATTCGCAAATAAAGTATCAACGCGAACGTGCAGTCTGCATCGCGGCATTTATCTTCCTGGTCTGACGTTTTCTTCCAACTTCGCCGAAAAAAGAAGACTTCTGACCTCCTAGACTTCCGCGAATCGCCCTGTACATGCTTTCCTCCTGTCTAGTGTAAAATATATGTTTAAACGATGTAAATTACAGCGACGAAGGCGGCAATAAATCGCGGAACAGTTCGCACGAATAGAAATACGATAGGCGATAGACGAAAGGAGGGATCGTCTTCGTTCGGAGTACCAGAGTTCCTCGTTAACCATTTTTCTCCCCGGTGTCCCAGTTCCGAGAGGATCGAGCCGGACATTGGCCAGCCCCATTTAGGCGAATATTCTCCAGGATAAATGTTATCGTCCACCCGGATGAATAGTAATCTGCCTTCAAAAATCCCGAGCTGACCGTCGCGTCGCTGTAATTCGGCCGCTATAATACCAGCGATTTAAATACACCCACACGGAGCTACCCTCTGTGTGTGCTTAGCATACGTCCATTTAGGGGAGAACGTAATCCTTTTTCCTTCACTGAATTCGTTGGCCTCGCTCGATTTTCCTCGGCGTTCGTGGCTATTCAAATAATAACGCAATTAACGGAATATATACGCTGTTTTGTGTTCGCGATTTTTGTATCCAAAGTTACAGTGGATTTTTCTGCAAAAGAAAACTTTCTGTGCCTGGAATATTTTTATTTTGCAGTTATAACAGTATTTATAAATTCTGTTTTCACTGCTTCAAATCGCACATACTCATTTTTGCAATAAATCCGGGGTCTACCAATTAAGAGAATTAATTTCGAGGTACGGTTATATTTACTCTCGCGTTAATGTATTAAATTTGTTGCTTGGCTCGCTGCTGACGCAGGTATAAATTATCTTTCCCAGTTTTGTTATAGCGAAATATCTTCTGACTTAATTACTCTTATTGTTTGCCGGACAGCCCACAATTTAACGATGCAGCTATTTTCAGCGAAGTACTTGTTAGTGCAGCATCCATCTCAGCCGCCGGCAAAAATAAAATAACATGCTCTTTCTAAAAAGGAGCATGAGGAATCGAGAAAGTTCTAGCGCTTGGAGGAGAAATTAACTTTTCTCGATGCGTAAATTATCCTTAAATAGTCGAAAGAAGCGTTCTAAACGAAAGATAATTCTACGATAATGAGTAGAGGTTTTGTAATAGATTTCTACAAGAGTGATCCTTGTTCGAAATGAATAAGTCTGTTCGCTTTCCGAATTTTTACGTCTGACAATTTTGAGAACGCGAGTCCGAGAATAAACGCGTTCAAAGTTTCAAACGAAGTTTCCACATAGTTACAGCTAAAGATCGATGTAAAGAGATAATACACTGCTCGAGGATCGTAAAGCAAGTCCTCCCTCTTTCTCGAAATGGCCTCTGCTGGGTAATTTTGCCCGTTTTACGAGTCGCGTGAGATTCTTTCGTCCTCTAAGTACTCTGACGATCTAGCATAAGTTCCCAACTTCTCTGCCTCCTTCGAATCATCTTCTCAAGTCCACAAACAAAACTAAAAAAGTACGATCGTCAATTCCCCGTCGGTAGACAGAGTTTTATTCAAATATGGAATACTTTTTTTTTATGGTTTTATGTCCCATCAACTGCATTGTTTGATTTATCAATTTGTCGTGGAATAGTTGCATAAAATATTAAGCAAAATCTTTCTCGAAATAAAAGCTACAGAACGTTTGTAACGCGTTCAAAAAGCACACCAAACAATTTATGAATAAATGATTTAACTCAGCCATAAATTGGCCAATTACTTTGATTAACCGTATCATTCTCGCGCGTTTATATTCGATCAGCGGTTAGGCAACAATTGAACGTGGCCGACCGCGTTTGATGTTTCCATCAAAAAGCTTGTCCGACTTCACGCGAGGAAGCGAAAGCAATAAAACATAAAAGTGGAAACTCATCAGTGCTGTGAAATCGATATAATCTTTGTTTATATGCAGAACCAGCAGAACAGCCGTGACACCTCCGGTTACAAATGAGTGTAATTGTTCGGGGAATGTTATCCCCGATAAACTTAATTTCGGAAATTACTGTTTTATCTGCTATCTCTCGAAAATGCATTTCAAAGTGAATTTCGCAGGGTGTCGATGCGAACAAACATTGTTTTCTCCCAGTTTTCTGTGTTCGAGACTGCAATAGCAATAAACTATATTCAACAGTGGAATCCGAAGGTGTCGATAAGCGACGATAAAAATGGTTATTTCTAATTTTTCTGTGTCGGAGGTTGCCCTAAATAAATGACACTTAACAATGGGTTTCGGTGATGTCGATAAACGTTGATACAAATTTTTATTTCCCATTTTCCTGCGTTGGAGATTACAATAACAATAAATTACACAGTGGGCTTCAAAGTAGTCAGTGTGCGATTGCAAAAATTTTATTTATCGCGTTTCTTTTGTACTGAAAATTACAATAACAATGGAACGGGTTGTTGCGAAACGGGGCTCGTTCGGTACCCACGGAATTTTCGTCAAAAATATTTTTTTTACTCTGCTAATAATTTCTAAATGATTGGAAAAAGTCGTGTCACATGTTTCATTCAACATTGCCTGTTAGCTGGCGCAATATAATTTTGTCGGTTTTCGCAAAATGTTGCAATTGCTGTTGCATCGAGCGTTATTGAGCCGCTATCGACCTGTTTTCGTATCAGAGCGAAACTGTCGTGTCAGTTTCACAGGACATCCGGCTTTCTTCCGAACAGTGTCTTCAGCGCAGATATACCGCAACAAATATGAACATGCTGCCGTCAGTATTGCCCTTTCGTGTTCGAACTTTCGCGAGCTTGCGTACAGCACTCGAGCACTTGACAATTCGCGCGTGTACTGATAGCTTTCAACTCGGGTAGCTCGCTATATCAGAAGCTGTATTACGTGGACCTGCATTTGTACGATCGTTAAACGAATACGTAAGATAAGAGACCTGTAAAAATGACGAGTAAACGGTTAATTATTATGAGATGAGCGCACGTGCCGCCGTAACGATTGGCGGCAGCAATAGTTGAAAAATTTAGGACGCGTGACCGTCGTCGAAATTGCAGCCATTGAGCAGATCAATGACTCGTTTTATCAGGCTATACGTTTTGGCACGGTGAAATCCATGAATCCAACAGTCAACGACGATATAGAGGAATTTCCGTATTTGTCAACAGTTATTGGACGTACATAGTCGTATCGGGAGTCACATAAACATGCTTCAGCGACGTCGTAAGTTTACATTTCTCTATATGCACGTCGGATTTTAATTTGAATGTGTGCAATTCATTACCCGGCCGCATGAGGGATGCCTCCCCTAAAGATTTCGGCTTTAGGGGACAAACATTCCAATACGTGATCTACACGGTGGCGCAATAATCCACGAATCTTGTCAAACGTTGGGATTGCAGTATTAGGCGTAGTATGTGGTATAGTCCTCGTAAACGGCTCCGAAACGAGGCACATTATTGCTCGATCGTCCCAACAGCACTGGTTGGCTGGTTACCTGAGACGCCTTCCCGTTATTTTCATCAGTAATTTGTCCCTCGCCGAATCGAATATCTACGTCATCTATTCGTTCGCTTCAGGATGACGTAAGAGAACGATTTGAAAGCGAGCTATCGAAGAAGAACCCCCCGTCTCCCTCTTACATTCTAGACGAACCCGGGCACACCGAAACTCGTGTTCTTTTCACCGCACTTTCGAGAAAATGCTCATGGGAAGATCGAGACGCGATGCACCCGATGAAGTCTCATCCGACCGCATTCACCGTTTCATTCGGAACTGCTCGATAAGTTTCGTTCGGAAGCCTTTGATCATGTCCTGTGACCATTCTGATCATGCTTGGACTAATATTCGGACACTCTTCGAAAGGCGAGAACTGTTTTTTTTTTATTTTTAGAAATTAGTCGGAATCGCAGGCAAAATAGTAAAAGTTGCTTTTCACAACTTTTTCACAGGCCTACTAGATTTTAGTCGCTTTGATTGTAGGTTTCAAAGTTCCGTGCGAACCAGCGTAACGGAGGACGAATTTTATTAGGACGGAGCTTAAGGTTTAAATAAATGGTCGGAACAGACAGAGGAAAGAAAAATTGAGGACAGTAGAGAGGGAAGTATATAATTTTAGGAGGATACGGGAGGGAAGGGATTCGTCCAAGTAAGCTGATCCGTAATCCCTTCGCTGCCGTCGCAGATACAAAGCTTTAGGGTTGATGAGCTTAGCGCTTCGTGACTTTCGGGACTATGTTAAGCTCCTCTAAAAGGTGGATCACCTTCGCGTCTTATCTTGTAAATGTAAAAGGCAACTTGCCGCGCATGTACCGAACTGTTAAACACCTCTGTACGCGTCGCCTAATTTTCAACTGGGTGGACTTATTAGGGGATCGCGCGTGGTGCCTGTTACTCGGAAATAAACCTCTGATAATTACTCTGTGTTCTAATGCATTTTGTCGACTAATTTCACGAGCTTTTGCCCACGTAATTTTGGAGATTTTCGCTCGCGTCAACGGGGCCGGCATTTTCATCGTTAACCCCTTCGCACTGTCGCTCGTTTTGTTTTCTGTCCAGCCATACTCTGGAATTTGAGTGAATATTTTGTGTTTGAACAATTGAAAAGGATATTTGGGGTGTCACGGTTAAATGAGACACCCTGTATACTATTTTGGCACAGTTCTAACACCGCTACATATTTGCAAGTTGTTGGAATTCTGCGTCCAGCGTCTTCCATGCAATTTCCAGCCGAAGTTTTTCATTCATTGAAATTTATTTGGCAAGAAGTTGTACTTTACGAAAGTAATATAATCAGCGGAGGGAAGGCCAGCGTGATATCATTAATTCAATCACTATATTCAATGCTAATGAACCGTGATGTTCCGAGCCATTAACCAATGCAGCTACCAGGAAATAAGTTCTGGAAAGCAACTTTGCGAAGTCGGGGCTGAATCTCCTTTTAAATTAATTTAATCAAGCCGCATTAATTGGCTGGACTTTGTAACCGGAGACGCGATGACGAGGTATGAATCTTGAAGAGTGGCTATTAGGCTAGGTTTATTAGATTACAGTCTCGGCAGCAAGAAATGGTGTGCCTACATTTCTAATCAAATTACTAATCAAATATTCGACTACAGAATGGTTATTAGCGGCTGAAATATATTTTAGTTACCACAATGCAAATAAATTTTGCGAATCCAAATTGTCCTAGAGCTTAATTCTACGGAAAGTCAAATAAGGGGAATCTTTGTTTTAATAAATGAAGCGATAGAGTTAACGTTCATTCATACGGTTAATTTTGCAACATTAAACAAGCGTACGCGTCGCGTACACGTTTCAGCTTGTAGATCACGAAAGGCGACTGTCGACTTCTGCCTCAAGAACAATGGCGGCGATGAGCTTAGGTTTCATTGTTATGGTCACACCATGGACGATTCAGGAAGTTGTTGCAGCGTGTACCGGAAGCAAACCACCGCCATTCCTCGACTTTCTCTCCACGTGGCTGGCCCTATCCAACAGCTTTTGGAATCCATTTCTGTACTGGCTGTTCAACAATCATTTTCGCCGGATTTCTAGAGAACTTCTTTACACTAAGGTAAGTACAGGCAACAGCAAATGGCGGCCGGTCTCAAGCGCCAAATCTGTTAACTTATCAAATTATTTCTGTAGACATACGTTGTAATAAAAATCGGGAAATATCTGAACAAATGCATTCGTGTAAATTTTCTAAAGTAAGGTGAAATACTTTTTAGCTGAAAAGTTAAGACTTTCGGTCTGCGAAGCTCCAAATTCTCGATGCTAATGTAGACGGTAATAAACGTCGCTCGTTAACAGATGCAGAAAATATTGCAGCACAATATTGCACGATAGTTCGAGATAAAAAAAAAACGTGCGCGCTGATAAAATGATCAAAAAACGTCTGCACGGTGGGATTTATTGGATCGTGTGTACGGTTTCGACGAAACGACGCGGAGCTAACACTTTTTGCAATTTAACGAGCTTCTTTTCGTTTGCGCTTTGCACCCATTTTCTTGCTATTCACTGATTCAGCATGTCGCGATACGTTACGTTGACCCTCGCCAGTAACGATCATATATCTTCGTGCTTCGACTTTACAGCCCATGAATTCCGAAAAGCTTGTCGGGGCCCCGTAAATTCTACTCTCCCCAGGAACGTACACGTTTCCACTCACTTGCTGCTGATGTGCCTGCGGGCTTCGGAATCATTATTCATTAGAATACTTCATCGAAAACCGATTGATCTACTTCGCGACGCGGAATAAACTTTCGCGATGCCCACTAAAATGTTTAACGAGTCTGCTCATGATCAGCGACAATATAATTCCACGTTGATTCAACGTTAAACCCACCACGTTCAAACGGCCGGTTTTATATTTTACAATCATCGAAATTTCGAAAATTCATTTATGGAAAATAATGGAATAAATTTCGTAAATTTAAATTTAACAGATGATGGAAAATTATAAGTCAACATTTACCGGATCCTTTTAATGCTTGGTTTAGCGTTAAACAAACTTTTTTGTGGCATTGAAATATTCCAATTTTGCGGTAGAATTAAGGAAAATGCTTCACATTTTAATCGATATTTAAACGGAGATTTATATGGAAATTTTGATAAGCAAGAATCGCCGAGATAAAATAGAATTTTATTTTCCCTATTCGCAGTTTCGGCAGCATAGATGCAGCAAGGGGAGCTACAAAATTTTATGTTATTCTTTTTTGTAGGCTATATAAAAGTTTGATGGTTATTTCCAGGGTTCCTAAATCATAGTTCTTGTTTCTTGTGTTTGCGCAGATATTATGTAGACCAAAGCCATTGGGATCGAAGCAACACTGTTGCGCGACGAGCACTGGCGGTCTTGATGTTTGCAGTATGGCCGGTGTTGACTTATCAGGTATGTAAATTATCGAAGCATTACCGTATTCCAACGATTAGCCAGCCACAGTATACAATAAGTCCACGGTTCACTGAAACGTATTACGATAGCACTGCGCACCGCTATAGCAGATGTTGGTGGGATTTCAGTGGGAATTTAAACTCACAAAATGTACAAATATACAGGGTGTTCAAAAAAACAATTCAATATTTATATGGTATATAGGATACACTGTACTGAGTAAAAAAGCTTGAGTAAACAGGTCGAAAGGTCAACCGTTTCTGAGATATAAACATTTTTGTTTGCTGGTATCATGATTGACTTACTCGCTTCCATCGCATGCGATGTTTACTTTAGTGTTTACAAACCGCGTTCTGAATGTCCTCCTTCAAGAGCCGACAGTAGATTTCATCCGCAATCGGTCGGTTCTGTAGCGGAAAATCATAACACGTGGAAAATTTTCTATAAATATCAAAAAGTCAGTAGTCAATTAATGATGTTAGCAAACAAAAATGTTTATATCTCAGAAACGGTTGACCTTTCGACCTATGTTTACTAAAGCTTTTTTACTCAGTACAGTGTATCCCATATACCACATACATATTGAATGGTTTTTTTGAACACTCCGTATATGCAGACGTGTTAAAGAAAAATTGATTCTGTTACTAACCAGACATTTTGCACATTCTTTGTTCCAGGTTTGGAGCGGTGTTCAATAGATCGATGTTCAATGGCTCGGTGTTCCTCTTCGTCGTTAACTAATACGCTACCGCTCCCGTGGGAAACCGGACACATAGCACATAGTGATGCTACGCCCACGTGAGGTACTGTAAACAATTTATTTTTAATCGAACATTCGCCAACAAACATACGTACTAGGCTGGTCCATTTAAAGTTTGATAGTTCGTTAAAAAAAAATCGTACATGAAATTTTAAGGTGTCATCGTGCAGGGGAAAGTTCAATCTTTAAATCCGTGGTGGATTCGTTCGCGAGAAAATTTTTTTAATGTTTTTACAGACCTTTCTACATGCAGCATTTTCGATGAATAATTTCTTTAATGTGATTCCGGTGGATCATTTTTTTTTTTTTAGAGGACGTAATTTTTTAGCCACTTCTATGCTAAAATCTGTGGATACCATGTTAGTGTGTACCGTTGCGAGTCAGGGAAATGGATTTTGGAGTCGGTCGGCTAGCAAACGTATGGTCGATTCGGGTTGCTAGAGTGTCAGCCACTTGAAACACCTTTTAAACCCTTCTGAAGATTTCAAGTTGGCCACTAACAGTATGTTGCATGTGTGGAACGATGCCTTCGGACTTACACAGACGAACACGTCAACAAATTTTCACACTGACTCGCAACATGTAGCAATTCACAATTTTTCATCTTCCAAAATCGATAAAAAGATACCAAGCAGTGCATACTGGAGGATAAGGCTCGCAGCCAATATTTACTTTTGTTTTAATTACGCAATTGTTGGAACCAGTCCTACCAACAATGTACTTTAAAAAATTGCCACACAAAGCCATAATTATTCCAATCATCCTCAATCGTGCGCTCATCGAGACACTCCCCTAACCGAGGATTAAATAACTCCATGGAGTACAAAGACCCGGTAATAGATGTTTCAATAAACCACGCTCCGTTATTAGTTAACTGAAACACGAGCAGTTAATCTCTCATAGGTCTTGAAACCCGATCTACTCGAGCGGATAATCCGCCAGGCTGTTTGTAATGCGAAAGCAAGGGTTAAACTTTAAATTGACTCCTCGTCTTCGGCAGAATTAGGGTCGGCAGCATTGTTATCTATAAATTTGTGAACCGAGGCTGGCCTGGCCATTTTCGAGGACTATTGCCAGCTCGTTTCTAACGTTAATAGTAAAAGTTTCGCAACCATCACCTATGTGGCGTCCACAACGCCTTGGTTTTCGCTCGGCCGCGTGACTTTCCGGTTCCGGTTGCAGTTTCCGGCGAGGACATGTGCCGTGCAATTTGATCTAGCTGCTGCATTTCCGGCCACGTGGGCTTGTCCCGGCACGATTAGACCTCGCATGTTATCGGATCATTCATTAACCTATCATCGCGCAAACGCGTTCATGCTTCCATTTTGTTTGAACTCGGATATGATACAGAGTACGTGTGAATTTGTAGAGGATTCAAGTTAAAATTGCATTAAAAATGCAAATAAAAGTGTTAGGAATTTCTGACACAAGAGGTTTGTTTAGCAATGGTCTGCTAATATACCGTGTGCAGAAGTCGCACAACTGAGTACTATGGAGGCCAAAGCATGGTCCATACCTGAAGAGCGAACGAGCCAGAAAGACAAAACGCGCGAGCATGAACGCACACGAATGAACGGCGACGAATGCGAGCAAGCACAAACGAAAGCATTCGAGCAGACAACGTTCGATTCAGCTGTGTTCGTTGATATTCCGCCCAACAATCTGGTTTTAGTTATCGTTCAACGAGGAAGTATGAATGAAGTGCTGAACGAACGATGGTGCTGTCGCGATGGGGTTTCCGTGCAAATTTCCTATTTCTTGATCAAGACAAAATTATGAAGATCAATCGTTTCTCGAATACGTTGTCCCTCGAATAATTACGAAGCGGGTCAAAGTGATCGAGCAAGTAACAAATAAAGTATAAATGTTTTAATAGGACTTTCTTTCGAATAGTTGCGTTGTTCTCGTTTTGGCAACAACGCAGTGCACGCCCTCTACATTAGCGAATACTTTGCGACCTTTGTATACTGCAAGTATTAGCGAACTAGGACGTCACGACGTGCAACAATGGCAATTTGCAAGTTCGTAGTGGGTAGTAGTAAGTACGGTAGTGCCGTATCCGCGGGTAATACGTTCCAGAACCTACCGCTGTTACGTGAAACCACGGATAATAGCGAACGCTATAGTGCACGGTGTGATATTCACATGCCATTTATAAACTAGTTGAAGCGAAAGTTAAATTGATAAATTACACACAATAAAATACCACCAACGTTACACGTAGGAACAGGCGGACTGTAAATCTCCGTGCATTTGCAAGCGCAATTTCTGAAATACTATGCAACGCGTATACTAATAAAACTGGATTATTCAAATTAACGAGAGAAATATTTCTCGCGGAATTAACGCTTTCTCTAAATTTCACTTTTTCTACATTTTTACTATTAAAAATAGCAAAGGTACCCACTTGTAAAGGGTGATATTTGTGTCCACGGAGTCGATGCGCGATGACCGGAAGCGGAAAAGACGCGGCGATCTGCCGTTCGGAGCGTGTTTGATCGAGTTTTCTGTTCGCAGGTCGGAATGCTGCCACGCAAACTGAGGATTTACGGTCCCCGACTCAAGTTAGTTAGTATAGCGTGGCGGCAGAATGGCACCTAACAGTTCGTGACGTTCATCAAGTACAACGGTCATCCGACAATTTTCGAAACAATTCATCTTCGTTGGCTGGCGGACACTGGCCACCGGAAGTTGAAGAAGAAACGGCACAAATTCAACGCGATCATCGACGCCGCTCGGATTATACTCGTTTCAAGAGTATGCCCGATCTGATTCTAGACCTTGAATATAATTAATATACATTATACATATATATAAATATATATATATATAATCTCAGGTACTTACGTCGTATTAAATCTAAGGGACGTGTTTAGGTATGTCAGAGAACTTTGCCGAATCGAAGCGAGTTTATCGATGACCCTTACTACTACCTATTAAAAAAAAAAGTGATTAACAATTTTATATAATAGGGTATCATTGCCCAATCGAATACCGATAAAACCGTGCTCCCACGGATCGGGAGGGGCACGGTTGTTTCTCGTCGTTCGCATTGGCGTCAAAGTAACTGCCTTCGGCACTAACAATACCAAAGTGGATAAATAAAAGCGTAGATAAACGTGTGGAGTTCGTTTAGATTCGACCCTTTTGCATTACACGAAAGTAATGAGGAAACTTAGGACATTTTGTAGAGTACTCGGTATGTATTATTAGCGATAGCTTTGAACGACGGTAGCATGATGACGCCATCAATGAAACGCACATAATCATTTCTCACGGGTACATGTTCATAGTAATCGCACAAATCGCAGGTAAGCAGTTCAACTTTATTTTTAATCCCATTAAGATCGCCAGTTTCCACGGCAGCGCTATTAACGCGAATGATTTCCTAGTATTTTTGGAGGGGCGGTACAGTATTACCTTGTTCTACCAGAATTAATAGTTCGCCAACTGCTCGAGCATCAAGTGGATGTATGCTAACGACCGGGCTAATTTGAATACGGATAGACTGCTGGTTCCGGCTCGGTTTTCTCTAATTGTAAACCAATCCGTGGATTACAGGTTGTTAAACAATTATAAAAAAAGAAAGTTGATTAATAGCCCGTCGACACGGAGAATTAGCGCTGTTGGTTTTTTTCCGATTACTTTTGCACTTTGATATATACATACTTATTTACGACGACATGCAATTATGAAAGAGAAAATGTAGAATAAAAATGGACGAAATATCACGTGAAGATCCTTTTCGATAGTCGTGTGTACGAATTACCCTGTATCGATAGAAACGTATTTGGATTAAGGACGGATTAATATTAAAGAAACACGTTTTAACAAAAGATCTCTCTGGCAGATTTTCTATGACGTATTTTTTACGCGGACGTTGCAACATTTTAACCCTTTGCGTCCGAAGTTGTTTTATTATAGAGATATTTCCATTCTATATGATTTCTTGGCAAATTGAAATTTTTCGATTCGCATTTTAGATTTGCAATTCGAATGCGGAGGGTTAGAACCAGTTCGAAAGCGATGAGTGACGGAAGAGTAGAATCAAATCGTTGTCTTCTTCGACAAAATTATCGATACCAAATCGTGTACAGAATTACTGTAAACCATAGGAGTAGAACCAGAGGAAACATTGCTGTTTACAATAATTTGGATCGCGGTTTGCATAGAAAACAATAGAAAACGAGGCAGCGAGGACGATTTTGATACAACGAGCTGAAAGTTTTATTGTCTTCTATTATTCCTTGTGCACATTCACGTGTACAGCTTTTGTTGTTGAAAACCCTGTGAACGTTCACGGATCATTTGCAGGAGTAGAAAATGGCGAACGACGATTGTCTCCGGAAGAATGAGCGCATGGCTTCGGGTTTTATACATGAACAAGCAGTCGGTACCTTGAATGTAGTAGCGACGTGTTCTTGTTGTTGCCGCTTTTGTAGTCGCGTTGCAGCGATTACGAGTTAAAAGGATCACCCTGTACATTAGAGAGTAACACCGACGCTCAAACACATAAACTTATTTGACAGACATACAGTGATGTCGTAAAAGGAATATGGAAATTGCTGCCATTCTCTCTAGAACGCTGCGTTTTTATACGTAATGTTGTTTCCTATTGGTTTACGAGAGAACAACCGTATGTATATTGTAAGGATCAGTATTATCTCGATACTCGCGTAAGCTGTTAATCGTAACTCTGATTCCTGTTGTGTTTTGTCTTTCGCTCGCGATTATCGGTTTGTTTGTCGGAAAAAATTAACGCTGAACCTACCGAGCATATAATAATAATAATTTCGGCAATTGCGAAATAGAAAATCTGGAACTATTGATTCGACGATGGTAGGTTTGGTGTTAAACGAAACGTTTAATATTTATCTCAGTGAGATACAGATTGTGACGTGAGATTTCGTTTGGTTGCCGTTTCCTTTGAATTACGTGGCTTATGGTCACTTATATCCTGCATTTCGAAGTATTCACAGTATTACAATAACAACAATTATGTTCGGTATATGCAACAATTAAATATACGTTGATCTCGGTTACCGAACAATTTATGTACGATCAGAGAATTCCTGTTGAGTTTACCATGCAGTAGTATCGCGTGAAACAAGTCTGACACGACGCCCGTAATGTTGATTCTAATATTTTGGTTACGACGAATGCATTTACAAACAAACGATCTATAGCGACTAAAGTTGTAAGACAAGTGTTTCCGATGTAACAGCTCTATGTCAATCTATATCTATCAAGAATAATATTTATATTCAAGACATTGAACAGAACTTCTAGAATCGATTCATACCTAATAAGTCGTGTGATGTACATAGTGTCGTGTTAATGTCATACGAGAGGAAATTATTTGTAAGTACAAGTGGGAATACTGCTTTTGTGCCTCACATGAATCGTGAATCAAGTCATGACGTACTCACGTTTTTAGAAAGTTATTAACAAATTCATGGAATGCCACCTTCCCGATTTTCCATCGACGTAATCGCTGTCATTTCTAATTCCTAACGTATTTCATATATTTACATTCTATTAACAAAATTTGTTGTAAATTGTAACCTGTATAATTTCGATTGCTTAGAACAATTCAAGTTGCACTGATCGCACAAAAATAATCGGAAAGACGTCATTTCAGCACCCAAACAATTCATTGAATCGTCGTTAGAGGTAGGGTAAGGGGCCCAGTTACTGTGGAGGTACCAATTACTTTGCCTATATTAATTATACTTATTTTTAGAGCATAATGAATATTTAAAAAGATATATATATATAACATGTATGTACATTATCTGATTTTAATGAAAAAATTTAATATCTCTTTTTTAATTTTCCTAATGCTTTAGAAATAAGTGTACTTAATATAGGCACCGTAATTGGTACCCCCGCAGTAATTGGATCCCTTACCCTACATTCCGATTTTCGTTTGAGAGAGTTGTCAATTACATACTATTATACCTACACACTGTTCAAGAAGTACAATAATAGGAACAAGTCTCTACACGAATCGATCATTTTTGTAGTTCGGGTTCGTCCTGTAAAAACGATTCAACGATTACTAACGTGTTAAACGATTTTTCATTTCGCAGAGTATTACGACACAGAGGAAGCAGTATTTATCCATCGTTATATCGATCGTTTAGCGATGTAAAAAAGCAAATTTTTCATGTTTTTAAGTAAGTGCCAATTGTAAACATTTATGCGATATATGTCACTCATAGGTGCGCGCGTATGCGTGTGGTTGTAGTACGTTCGAATTCGATTGTGCATACACTGTCAGTTACGAAAGTCTATATATATATTTGCCAAATTTGGAATATTTGAAATAAAGATTCAAGATTTTACATATTTCATTGTACGTTTATTCATTTTTTTTCAAATAATGTTTTTGTATTTGTTTGGGAGAAAATGTAAATAAAACAGAAACATATGAAAATCTGTAGAATTGATATACATATATTAGGATATATAAAATTCATTATTACAATCATGATAATAATCGCAATAATAATGATTAAGAATTTTAATACGCTCCCTCCGGCTGTACAGTACGTTCCATGACTTATTTATGTTTTAAGGTAACCATTTTTCATAATTTTTATGTGGATTGAAAAAGGTTATCAAGATCCCTGAATTGTGCAATATTTTATCTTTTTTTCATTTTTAAAATTAAGAACTATACGTATGTAGACTTTTACGACTGACTGTTCGTTTCTCTTGTATAAGTTATTCGGCGAAACACTACTTCTATACACTAATTACCTATTTTATCACGTGAAATCCTTTAAACATTTTGTGAACTTGAAGAAACAAATAAAAGAGGATAACGAAAAAATTACATCTTTTTAGGATTTTATTGTGATGTCTTTTATGTTTTGCAGTTTTATCATTCAATTTCGTACGCACAAATAAAGATCACACTTTAATAAATCAATATTCTTGTTATCAGATAACAAATTATTGCGCTGCAAATTTTCTAGGCGCGGCGGAGGATAATCTAATTAAAACCCTCCAAGAATCTCAAGTAAATTGCTGAAGGATTAACCCAGTAATGCGAGCGCCCTATTTCGAAAACATCTAAGAAAACCGCCCACGAAGTTCCGAAACAATTTATTTGCGTGACAACGTTGCAAATTTTTAATCCTCCGAAGTTCGCTTATTTCATTAAAAGTGCTTGCTAACTTAAAATCAACAGCCCTCGCTCCGTTTACGCAGCAGGAACAGTAATCAACGAGTGCAAATTCATATAAAACTTCTTTCAGAAACTGTACGAAATAATCGAGTCCACCTAAGTGAATGGTATTAATGAAGCAATATCTGCTGATAATATTTCTTTCCTAAGATAATTTTTTATTCGGAATTTCCTGTATGACTTGTTCAATCTTCAAAGGTGTTAATGTCGTCTAATTTGGTTCGCCAGTGTACCTAATTGCTAACGAGCGAGACAATCGATGTTAAGAGCGACGTTAAACAGAAAAGGATGTTTGAATGAAGAGGAACTTCTACAAGCTGAGTAAACAGTCAGCAGACCGTGGCTCGAGTGACTCTGGGTACATTGTCTCGTTCCAGCAATTTTTTCTTACAGAAAGAAGAGACTGTGGTCTCTGTAGACTGTGCCGCAATATGTACTGTATTTTTCTTTTTTTTTTTTTCTTGTTCCTCCACCATTCCTGACTCTTGAGAAAAAGGCGACATCGAGGTCTCTGCGGACGTCTGCATTGCACACTCCTCGTTTTTTGGTCCACGGGATTCCCCCCTTTTCGATTAACTTCTGTCTCCGCTTGCGGTTGTCAGAAACTGCACCAAGACGTATCCCGCCTCCCGAAAGATTTATTAGGCCATTGTTCGCGCGAGAGCATTCACTCTCTATCACTGACATTGTGAGTGAATCGCCGGGTCGTAATGTTCGATGGAGCAAATTATGTATTGTTACGGGTTATTACGGCGGTGTCTAAGAATGGAATCCAATGGTTTTTCCACAAATGGAGAGGAAAACGGAAGAATGTTGGTCGTAGAGAGTTCAACTTTCTCAAACATTTTTCTATATTGAAGTTTCGGAAACAAATAGTGATTAAACAGTGCAATCTTTCGAGATGATAAGAGCAAAGATAACTGGATTGATAATGGAGAGAGGTAATTAAATATCATAGTTCTCTGTTTCTTTCCTCGAGATATGGACGGCATTCAGGATTTAAAAAATAGTGATAAGGATATAGAGGGCCTGTTAACAATGGTCTCTTAGCAAATGCGGTCGCTGACCTAATTCAATCGCGCACGGTCTCTCGCGCATAATCGTTAGATCATACTCCGTATTGAATATTCTGAAGAACAATTTCATTTTCAAAACCCTTTTACGGAATTCATTGCTTCCATCCTTTTCCCTTCCACCTTCCCTCCATTACCCTCCTACTTTCCCTTTCCTGGATCCTCCCAACCCCTCACACCCTTCCTTAGATCCCCTCCTCCACTGTACCCTTCCCGAGATCCCCTCCAACTTTCCTCACTTCCCTAGACCCCCTTCACCCAAACGCCCGTACTTGGAACAGCTCCGCCTTCCCTAGATCCCCTCCAACCTTGCCAAGATCCAATCCACTCTTCCCTAGATCCTTTCATAGAGTTTTATTTAGATAGAGGGCGCTAGAAGACCACCGATGTTGGTATTGCAGATCGGGTAACGTGGGACCGCATGTTTCAAGTTCCACTAGATGGCGCCACCATTCGATGCTTGGCGGTCGGTAACTACTTTTAACACAGACGAGGTCACCGACGAGATATATACAGACAGAGAGGATAGGAGAGTGCTCACGCCCGGGGTTTCGGCGTTCCCACTTTCGTGACATCGCCGCTTTAGCATGGCACAGAACCGTGTCGTCTTTCCTGGAACAGAACCGTGTCGTCTTTTAGCATGACACAGAACCGTGTCGTCTTTCCTGGAACATAACCGTGTCGTCTTTTAGCATAAAACCGGACGCACATTATTTTTTTAACCAGGATTAGAACGTACAGCTTAATTGTTGTATATGAAATATGTAACTAACATGTAAATCTTGGGTACAAAATCTCTAATTAATATAAATTAAGAATAATATTAATTGTAATGATACGTATTTTATATTTCTTTCCAATTTTGTAGTTGCAAACTCTAGTTGTAAAAAATGGAAAACCCGGAAAAAATCGAACAAATACAGATTTCATATCGAAGTTTAAAAGCGACCACCCTGAAAATTAATTTAATAATGAGCTATTGTCATCAACACTATCTTAAATTTTTTCATATATTTAGCTACTGTTATTATTAATTGAAAAAAATTTTCTTTCATGAATAAATATTTTTTCCACCTCAGCACCATAAGATTTTTACTAGATTACTTTAAAAACATATTAGAACTATTTTTAAATAATTTTAGTCGAAAACATTCTAGTTTACTCTTTATTTCACCGTTCTACTAATTTTTTATGGGCTGCATTGCAGCTCTGTTTAACACTCATTTACAACTCGATACCATAGTACCATCCATATTCAAGGAAGAACAATTTTTTGCGACGATCATTGAAAAAACAAAATAGTTTCCACAATTGCAGTACTTTAGTGCGTTTGTGACTTAGCGCCCAGAACACCTACCTGTGTTCTGTGTCCCATCTGGAGTTTTATGGTACGCTAACAATCGCTATTGAGTCGCAAGCCAGACCGTACAAGCGAATGCATCCACAACTTCCAGAGACCTGCCTCCAAACCTAATTAAAGGAAGGCTAAACATGCAGTGTGCACGAAACTCCTCAAAAGAGGTGGATTCCAGTCGCTCGTGTCATAAACCGCATTCGATACTTCATCGACAGGGTGATCTTACATATTGCCGTAACAGTTCCTGAACACATTATCATTCATCTGAAACTGCTTTGTACGACATTACACACGCCACATAATTTTTATTTTCTAATTTTGTCAAAGTAGTATATATAACAGAATCATACAAGTGTCTACAATTACTTGAAATCCAAAATACAGAGCGTTTCTGCCTCTGCGACTGTAAAAAAAGGACTTTAAAAGAATGTTTAGGTAACAGGTGGGCTGTCCTTCCAAAAGGCACCTTTGGCCAGAGTTGGGCATTATTTAGATAAAAAATTATTTAAATAACGATTCGAATAAAAGATACTTTATCTTTATTCGTTATTCGAAGATTCGAATAAAAAAAGTATCTTTATTCGACGAGTATCAGATAAATAATTTTATTCGACGAGAATTTATCTGACGAATAAAGATAATTTTTTTTATTCGAAGCGGATTTATTCGAACTTCGAATAATTTTTTCATCTTTTATCTGTATCTTTTATTCGAAGGCTTTGAATAAATCTTCGAATAACTTTTGCCGAGCGCCGAGCATCAAAGACTCAGCGACGACAGACGACATACAATGTAAGTGGATGGAGAATCGCGCACGAATGAAAGTTTAAACTTTTAGATTTTTCAACATATCCTCAAAAAATTGTGACGAGCGAATGGAGGGGATTTTCCTGATGAAAATAAGATCAAATTCGAGTGTAATCGAACAAGTTTCACTGATACGTAATGGTACGATAAAAATTACAATCTCATTAAAGACAGTCCAAATGATGTCGTGTTTGGACTCATTTCGATCGGAACAAGAACTACAACTCATTCGTCTTAACAATATTGTTCTGATTAAAAACATACAACCATAAAAGCATATATATACCATAACCTACAACCATAAAAAACATAAAAGCATAAATTGCCAGTAATGCTCGATTCTCCATCTGCTTACATTGTAGGCTGTTGGTCGGTCGCTGGTCTTTAAAGTTCGGCGTTCGTCGGTCCTCGTCGGGCGTCGTCGCTGTTCATTCGTCGAGCTGGCAAAAGTTATGCGAAGATTTATTCGAAACCTTCGAATAAATCTACGGATAAAAATACTAAATACAGTCCAATTTGTACCGTGTTTAGTGTCAGAAGTTTAATCAGAAGAATGCCACGAATTACTTGCCGCAAGTCCCATAAAAAAATAATGAAAAATAAAGAAGTTTCGCCATTGGATTTGTAGTTGTTTCACACCGATACCTCGCGACTCTACGAGCTCGGAACTTCAAAGACCAGCGACCGACCAACAGCCTACAATGTAAGCAGATGGAGAATCGAGCATTATTGGCAAATTATGCTTCTATATTTTTAATCAGAACAATATTGTTTATACGAATTAGTTGTACAGCTTATGCCGATCAAAACGAGTCCAATCACGACATCATTTTGACTGTCTTTAATGAGATTGTAATTTTTATCGTAACATTAGGTATCAGTGAAACTTGTTCGATTATACTCGAATTTGACCTCATTTTCATCAGGAAAATCCCCTCCATTCGCTCGTCACAATTTTATGAGGATATATTGAAAAATCTAAAAGTTTAAACTTTCATTCGTGAACGATTCTCCATCCGCTTACATTGTATATCGTCTGTCGTCGCTGGGTCTTTGAAGCTCGGCGCTCGGCAAAAGTTATTCGAGATTTTATTCGAAGCCTTCGAATAAAAGATAAATATAAAAGATGAAAAAATTATTCGAAGTTCGAATAAATCCGCTTCGAATAGAAAAAATTATCTTTTTTCGTCGGATAAATTCTCGTCGAATAAAATTATTTATCCGATACTCGTCGAATAAAGATACTTTTTTTATTCGAACCTTCGAATAACGAATAAAGATAAAGTATCTTTTATTCGAATCGGCATTTAAATAATTTTTTATCTAAATAATGCCCAACTATGCCTACGGCACACCAAAATCACTGGCATTCAAACGGAGAGAATATCCGTCTCCGATATAATGTTGTACGGAGAAGCGGACAGCGAAACTCGAGAACCCTCATCGCCGAAGTGTGGGCCACACAATGTCGGCTATATCGGTGTGAGACCAGGAGACCACTCCTAATCCAATTACAAAACTTCTTTATTTTTCGTTATTTTTTTTATGAAACTTTTACCAACATATTCGTGGCATTTTTCTGATTAAAATGAAACCAAATATGATACAATTCCGATGATATTTACTTGTAGAATGAACGATTGAAGTTTCGGACACGAAGAAGGACAGCGTATGAAAAGAAAGAGACGCGGAGAGTCCTTCTCGCCTTGAGTTCGACTGCTCGCTTTTCGCCGCGTTGCACAGTGCGGACAAATTGCCGAATTTCGGGCAAAGTCTAGATGTGGTTACTAATGTATATGTATTGACAATTACTGACAGAAAATGAAATTTAACAATACTATTATTGAACAAGATTCGGTTTGGTGGGACTGTAGCGTGTGAAGTTTTTAGCCGGACGGCCGGGATTCAAATCCTGCTTACTAACAATACAATTATTGATTATACATAAAGTTTATTGCTTATAAAATATAAAATGTAAAGAAACAATACTATAAGGTATAAAAAATAGCAAACAATACAATTATAATTAAAACTTAAAATGACTTGGACACTTTTCAAAACTTTTTTATTTAAATTCGAAATAATAATTTAAAATGTGTGTCTTTACCTCTATGTTAGTGACACTCAAACTGAAAATTTCATTGAAATCGGTTGACGGAGAAAAAAACAACGTGCATTGCAAGATATAAGAGTCTGTGATGTGCGTTTGTACAAATAGCAATAATACTGCCTCGAAATAGCATTATATGGATAAGAGCCGTCGAAAGTTAGTTTCATTACTTAACACTTTTATTTCGTTACTACCTCTACTTGAATAATTGCAATCCAGCATTAGAAGTGGTATTATCGGTTAAATAAGTAAAAAAATTAATTTTCTTTTCTTACTACGGATCACAATAAGAACGATTGAATTTTGTCATTACTTGAATATTGTATTTGTTCTTTTTTTTATTTGTTGGAATTTATTTCATAAACAGAACAAAATGAATCTGTTATTTCTTTAGAAGGAAGGATCGTTTGAATCGGCTTTTGATATACATTGTATCTGCAGTTAATATACATTGTATGTTGTCCCCGGCATGGGACCCTCGATCCTCTGATGTTCATATTGAACTGTTGCTCCTCTGTTTCGTTTTCTTGTTTCATTCACGACGTTTCTCTCAAACCGTAAAGACGTGTCTGACGACGTGCTATTAGAGAATTTGTTGAAATATAATCTCTATTCCGTGTGCTACAAAAGAGTGTGCTTTCATTATATATATACCCATATCCCATTATTATTCTATAACTATTACAGAATATATTTTGTTGAATAATCATTATTTTATAAATATCGCAATAAGTTGCAAATTAATTAATTACACCTATAAACTATCGATTATAAAATAATGATTACAATCGTGAACAATATGGAAAATAAGAAGGCAATAAGAGTGTAATGAAATTATACAATAAAAAATAATTATTTTCATTCTACACATTATACGTTTATTTATTGCCTATGTCACTGACGTTTCTTCCGTAGTTCACGAGTAAATGTTCTATTTAGGTAGCGAGCGCAGCATGTTTAGCGATACTGGTATTTGAGATCAGTGATAGTTCCACGTTCTTAGTTCCACAACCGACGAGAGTATCTCGACATTGGGGCCGTTACCAACCGCTCCCAGCACCCACCTGGCACCCACTTTGAGACTCGCAGTTTAACACGGGGGCTAGCAGTCTTTATATACAGGGTGGCCCACATAACTATGAACAGCTCAATATCTCGAAAACTATGCCATCGATTTTAAAGTTCTTAGTCTTAAATTGCATGGAACTGAAGGGCCTTTCTGACTACATAAACGTGAAGTGGCCTCCTTCCCTTTTAACGGGGGAGGGGAGGTACCTTTATAATTTTAAATGGAACCCACTATAAAATGTTACATATTTAGATTCTACTGGAAAAAACAAGTCAATTTTGTCTGAAACATTTTTTTGTCAGATACTTCTATGATGAGATATAACAGTTTGAAGTTTCGAGTTGTACTTTAAATTAAATGTTCAAAATGTCCACCACGGGCTTGTAAACATTTATTTACTCGAAACATCAAAGTTGTTCTAACATTTTTTAACATTTCAGGAGTCACTGAAGCGCAAGCGTCACGTATTCTTTGTTTCATATCCTCTTTTGTCGTCGGTGGTTCAAACATAACTTTGTCCTTTACATATCCCCATAAGAAAAAATCTAATGGTGTTAGATCGGGGGATCGAGGAGGCCATTGACGAGGTCCCCCACGACCTATCCATTTGTTCCCAAATTTTTCGTTGAAAAATTGCCTGGTGATGATTGCAAAATGTGGAGGAGCGCCGTCTTGTTGGAACCACATTTCTCTTCTAACGTGCAGTGGCACATCTTCCAAAAGCGCAGGCAAATGATTTTTTAAGAAATCACAATAACTTGCAGATGTTACAGTTTCTTGAAAAAAATAAGGTCCAATCACAAAATCTCCTATTAGGCCACACCAAACATTTAAAGACCATCGATGTTGAAAGGGAACACATCGCATCCAATTTGGGTTTTCCACGGCCCAATAATGCAGATTATGTCTATTTACATGCCCTGAATTCATAAAAGTGGCATCATCGGAAAAAAGTATTTTGCACAAAAAGTCATTTTCCACAACACCCTGCAGCCACTCACAAAATCTTACGCGGTGATCGTAATAATCTGCTATCGAAAGCTCTTGTGATAAAACCATGTGATATGGATGATACTTTTGCCGTTTCAAAATTCGTTGAATATGATGAACGACTAATATGTGATGTTTGTGCAAGTGTACGTTGACTAATATGAGGATATAATGTAATTGCAGCAAGAATACTGGCACTATTATTTTCATTAGTGACAGCTTTAGGTTTATTGCGAGTTTTTTTACACAATTCACCGTGCTCGCGAAGCCGCTTTTCTAAATTATGAAATGTTGCATGACATTTTTTGATCCCATAACGTTCAAAAAACATCACTGCTGCACGTCGATAATTTTTTTGGCATTCACCTAACGTTAATAACATATTCACTTCTGTGTCAAAAGTAGCCATAATCACAATGTTACTGCTTGAATAACAGCTCTAAACTGAAAACGTTTTCATAGATAAGTGAGTCAAACTCAAGAATTTTAAATATTATTGTTTGTGTTTCTTCATGAATAAGCAAAAAACTCAAGCGCGTATAATTCCATAACGCTATTTCCGAGCGGTTCAAGTACCTACAACTCGAAACTTCAAACTGTTATATCTCATCACGGAAGTATCTGACAAAAAATGTTTCAGACAAAATTGACTTGTTTTTTCCGGTAGAATCTAAATATGTAACATTTTATAGGGGGTTCCATTTAAAATTATAAAGGTACCTCCCCTCCCCCGTTAAAAGGGAAGGGAGGCCACTTCACGTTTATGTAGTCAGAAAGGCCCTTCAGTTCCATGCAATTTAAGACTAAGAACTTTAAAATCGATGGCATAGTTTTCGAGATATTGAGCTGTTCAGAGTTATGTGGGCCACCCTGTATATCTCGTCGGTGACGAGGTCACAGACGAGGTATAGGAGTAGACCAATCACCATATGGAGTTTCGTGTCTCACATGTAAACAACTGGTTTTCTTACGCCCTCTACGCTGACGAACGATAAATGTTGGAACTAGACCCACAAAAATAATCAAATCTGGTCAAATACAAATGATTGACGATTTATGTACATATCTGATGTTATGACTATATGTTCAAATTATATTTTTTTATTTGATGTCATTATGTTATATATCTACAATTATCTTTACCAATACAATATTAATAAATATAGATACCACGTTTCCAAATTATAGAAATACAATTTTCATATATATTGAACGTAAATAACATTTCTCCATACGTATAATTATTATTCGCATTTCTACAATTTTTTAACACTATTAATACGCAACCATTTTGAATATATTTTGTAACTGAACTTAGAAAAGAAATTAAATTGAAATTTACTATATATTTTCATGTATATTTCATTTAAACAACATAAATTTTAGCTTCAAAGAATCATGCAAAATATCAATTAATTGTGAAATTCGAAAGAGTTAAGAATTAATTAATCAATAATTATGTAGTTGATCTTTTTTGCAAGATCTTTTTCTGCAAGTTGTATTATTTTTTGTCACGTTTGTAGTGAGAAAATAAACGACGAACGCAATAGTACGACACGTACGAACACTACCGCATTCGTCAGACTCGTTCACTCTCACGTAGCGTCGTCGCCTTACGTTGCTTATACTATACACGTGCTACACACAAACGTACCTCTATTCTGTCCGTGTGAGCTGCCTGCTCGACTGTTCGAAGCGTTCCACCGAATTCACGTTACCAAAGTTTCGAGCGCCTGAGCCGCAATCGATTAGCGCAATCGATTCCCGGTTCGGCGAGGCGCACATTTTGCTACAACTTTTAAACTAAAAAGGATATCAATGCGAAATTTGGACCAAAAATCTTTTTTAAAGATCGGGTTTAATGGCGTACACTGAAATATGTTCTATATTTTTAAAATAATTTTTGTTGTTGATTTTTAAGACAAAGCCGGAAAATATGGTCAAAGTGCCTCCAAACCAAATTAATTTTTAGTCGTACCATGTTCAACAAAAAATTACGAAAGAATTCATGAATATTTCATGAAATTCATGAATTTTTGGTTGCAAAATCGATTTTTAAACAAATCCGAAAGCATAAAATTACCGATTTTATATCGAAGTTTTCAGTTTACCACGTTTATGTTATTATGTTATTTGTGTCTCATCGTGATTAACCCTTTGCACTCGGAGCCATTTTAACTCCAAAACGAAACATTTCTTCCGACCTAGAATATTGCCCTTCTATAGATTTTTTTCAGGTTATACATACAAAAATGGTGGAATTTACTTGTACAGTACTGAAGTGTTTAGTAATTTATTAAATACGAACAAATTTAATAAAGTCAAATATATTTTGGATAATGATACAGCAATTTTTAGTGGCGCCTTACAGTTGTCCTTCGAGTGCTAAGCGTTAATAATGTGTATTTTTTCCAGATTTTCCAGATTATGCAAACATGTTTAAGAAAATTGGATAATTGGATGACCAATCATTTGAAGAAAGTGCACATTTCGAATTGAAATTTCAAAGATACCAGTTTTATAAAAATTCACTAGTTAGATATTATTGAAATATTACAATCGATCTGATTACACTCGAGTTTGGACTCATTTTCACCAGGAAAAGCCCCTCAATTCACACATCGCAATTTTATGGAGGTATAATGAAAAATCTAAAAGTTTAAACTTCCATTTGTATGCTATTCTCCATCTGCTTACATTGTATGCCGTTTGTCAATCGCTGGGTCTTTGAAGTTCGGCGATCGTCGGACCTCGTCGCCGGTTATTCGAGCTGGCAAAAGTTATTCGAAGACTTATTCGAATAAATCCGCTTCGAATAAAAAAAATTATCCTTATTCGTCGGATAAATTCTCGTCCAATAAAATGGTTTATTCGACAAAGATACTTTTTTTATTCGAATCTTCGAATAACGAATAAAGATAAAGTATCTTCTATTCGAATCGTTATTTAAATAATTTGTTGTCTAAATAGTGCCCAACTCTGTCTGAAGGTAGCGCATTCGATTCCCGGTTCGGCGAGGCGCACATTTTGCTATAACTTTTGAACTAAAAAAGATACCAAAGTGAAATTTAAACTGAAAAAATTAAAAAGAATCGGGTTTAACGGTATATACTGAAATATATTTTGTATTTGTAAATAATTCTTTGTTTTTTAAATTTAATTACCCTTAAAAAATGTTCATAACTACTTATTATAAATATTGTTGTTCAATCTTTTTTCAATGCCAAATAATTAAATTTATTAGAATATATATGCTGTAAATGAAAAGCAATATCAGAAGTACATTGAATAGGTAGCAATTAAATAGTCAAATGAAATTAGTGATATCAACGTCGTATTTTTTAAAATTAAATTTAAACTACGTTCTTACTTTTGGCTAATATTGAACGAATTTAATTTCTTATTATTATGTTATTACACTGTTGTAATTGTAATTGCACAGGGAAGAAGACTGACGTAGTAGAAAGAACAAGAAAAAAGTGTTTAACGAAAAAAAATTATTCCATGCGGGATTCGATCCGGGACAAAAATATTCTCAGCCGGAGACGTTATTATTATTACATTACGCCTCCTTCGATGCACTCGCGTAACAGGCGTAATGGAATTAAAAGGAAACAACATTCTTTTGTTTCATTCATCATATGGGCCTAGCATCCGCGCGATGTCTGATAGTCTAGAGCCCCCCGAGCGTGAGACAGAAAAATACATTGGGTGATTGGTCTACTCCTATTAGGCCTGCAGCCAAGCTCGCATATGCGAGCCGAGCTCGGGTCGAGTCGAGCCGGGACTCGCTTTTCGAGTCGAGTCGAGTACTCGCACGATGCGAGCTGCTCGCACCGATGCGAGCTGCTCGCACCGATGCGAGCTACTCGCAACGATGCGAACTACTCGCACCGATGCGAGCTACCCGCACCGATGCGAGCTATCCGCACCGATGCGAGCTGCTCGCAACGAAGCGAACGGCTCGAAATAAAATCAGGCGTAAAATGACATGATGCGAGTTACAGCGGGAAGATCAGCACATCGATATTATCAAGCATTTTAGTATATTGACAATGCTAAATGTTTGCGATGTTTTATTATATATTTTGATAGTGAAATGTTGATTCAGAATTTGTATAACCCTTATTGAAAATAATTATGCAATAACAACTATTTCCTAGATTTATGTAAATAACTAGATGTGAAGAACGGTATTTTATATATTCCTTTATATTATACTCCGGTTCAGTGTACAGTCGTAAAAATGTATTGTCGCAAAATTGTTTATAATGTTGAAAATTAACGTTAAACTTCGTTAAATAGTTTTTGAAAGGAATGGATATATAAATATTGTATAATATTGATATATATTTGTACGCATTCGTGCCAATATGTGCCAGTCTACAACCTTTCACACATGTTGGAAGTTCCAACAGCCTGTCATTCGGTACTGTGCACGTATAGGTGATAAGATTTAAAAGGGCATAGCCGATTAAGATGGTCAAAACAATTGGAACCGCAAAAAGATTCCATTTCAAACAGTATTGATTTCTTGATTTTCTGGAAATGACAGAAGTGGATTTCAAAATTCTTTTCACGGAATCTTACCAATTTTCACAAGCAATTTCATATCTGGCGGAAATCGTGGACGAACACAATAATATAAATATTCATTGCCTAATCAATGTTACTTCAATATTTTTAGAACATTAAAAAAATATTGTTAAAATCACATGAATAAATAATATAAGAAATTGAAAAAATAAAAATGATGTATGGGAAAAAACATTTACCACCGACGGGATAAGAACCCCAGCATATCCGCTCCTTAGTTCGACGTCTGGCGATGTTACAAAACTTTACGAACATTCTGGTATATATCACACAAAATACAATTTATTCTTTCTCTTAAATCACATTTCTTAGGTCAAACAATTACTTGTTTCAATTTAATAATGCTAAAAATTACTTAATATATATCTGCGATAAAACCAACAAATGTAACTTTCCTCCTAATAGCAAAAACGTCGAAAAAATTTGGTTTTTATTGTTTTTTGACGATGATGTCTCACAACAAAAAATCTAAAAAAAATTGACGACACTGCCTGCTATAGTACTTTAACAAGGAACTAAACAGTAGAATAGTATGTTTTCACATTTTTGAAGAATCTGCATTTTTCCGATTTTTTGGAGGTTTTTCATTTTTTTACGACCACAGTTTGTAACAAAAAAATCTGAAAAAATTATCAAAAGTCAGCCTTAGAATCCAAAATATGTCACATTTTTTCAGAATTTTAGGAAGCATCAGAGTGCGGAAAATACGCGGAGAAGCGCGAAATCTAATTTACCCTGTAACCAACCTCATGGGCAAGATAGGGGGTTGAAATTTTACTCAGAGGGGTTTTTCTTAGTCAGCTTTCGAATTGTTCATTAATCATTGAAAAACCTCTAAGGGCAGTTTTGACCATAAATCGGCTAGGTCCTTTTAAAAGGATCTGATGTCTACGTTCAACACTCGTCATACTTTCTGTTTAGTTAATATTTTAATGTTTGTAAAAAGTTTACCGATTTTCATCTCGAAATCATTTTTCAATTTGCAATTGTTGGCTCTTCTCCGTGGATAACAGTCGATCTTTTATACGATGGTCCAAAATCATGCTAACTACCAAATAATTCGTAGTGGCAGCAAAGTTCAATCTACTTCCTAGCTAGACAATTAACGCAATTATATAACGCAATTTTTCCTGAGTTTTCATTACATGTCATCTAGTAGCTGTCACGCCGACCAAAGATCACGCCGATCAAAGAGCACGCCGACGAAGCGCCAGCATACATTGTAGACGCGGCGGCGACCTCGTATAAATACACATCAATATTATACAATATTTATATATCCATTCCTTCAAAAACTATTTAACGAAGTTTAACGTTAATTTTCAACATTATAAACAATTTTGCAACAACACATTTTTACGACTGTACACTGAACCCCGGAGTATAATATAAAGGAATATATAAAATACCGTTCTTCACATCTAGTTATTTACATAAATCTAGGAAATAGTTGTTATTGCATAATTATTTTCAATAAGGGTTATACAAATTCTGAATCAACATTTCAATATCAAAATATACAATAAAACATCGCAAACATTTAGCATTGTCAATATACTAAAATGCTTGATAATATCGATGTGCTGATCTTCCCGCTGTAACTCGCATCATGTCATTTTACGCCTGATTTTATTTCGAGCCGTTCGCTTCGTTGCGAGCAGCTCGCATCGGTGCGGATAGCTCGCATCGTGCGAGTAGCTCGCATGGTGCGAGTAGCTCGCATCGATGCGAGTAGCTCGCATCGTGCGAGTACTCGACTCGACTCGCACAATCGAGCCGAGCTAAGCTCGGCTCGCATTTTCGGGTACTCGCACAGCCCTAACTCCTATACCTCGTCTGTGCTTTTAATAAATAGGTATTTATTGATCAATTCAAATCGTTGTTTTCATACACCCAGAACATTCCTGACCATTCCATCTCAGTCTTTCCTGAACATTTTGATGCGCAAAGTACCGACGAAATCTGGCTGTCCCGTCGGTACTAATTCTTTTTGTCTGTCGGTAACGTCGTCCACCAGTTTCCGCGTTTTGCCGCTGCGAAAAATACTTAGGAGATTTTACGAAACAACCATTTTGTACGATTTACGAAGAAATAATATTTTCAAGGAAGAAAAGGAGAAGAACGGGCTTTCGTGAGTTCATACTGAAGAGAATAGGTAATAAATTGCATAGATTCACATTTCTCAAAAATATTGAAATTGTACTGCTTCTATTCGATCAGATATAAAATTGAAAAATATAGTTACGGTCTGCTTTTCGAAATACTCCTGATAGACGTTCAGAATTATAACTGTCCACTCCATTCCTATAATTTCAGACATGCAAAAAGTGGCTTTTTCGAAAAACAAATTACAACGAAAAATATCTGGATAAACTAAAGGAAAGTGTTAGTTCTACCAAAGGAATGTTGAAAGTAGACAAATGTGCCTCTCTACAATGCGGTACTTTCCCTTCCAGGAAAAGCCCGAACACTTTAGGAGTGCAGCAAACAAAAGACATCTCAGCAGGAATGCGTTCCTAGCACTAGATACTACCTGAGAAGGCAATCTTCTTTTAGTGACCGTCCCCCATTTTCGACACACAAATCCAAACGAGTTTTATGGTACGCCCACGTCTATCTTTCACAATGCTGCACAATGCCTTACAGAAGAAGTGTAAGAAAACTGTGACTTCGAAACGCTCCCACAATGCCTAGACTTTTCGTGGTCATAGAATACAATTGAGGGTGTAATAAACTAGTCCTTCCCTGATGCTTTTCCTTCTAGGACAAAAGGACTGTTCTGCGACTAGGCACAGGTATTCTCTAAAATATAAAGGTTAGCCATTTAGTACGTATCTACAAGAGCTCTTATGTGTTTTAGTACGTTTTTGCATTGTATCATTTCTTCTAACAGAAGGTTCAGGAATATCAAATAGTGAATTAGGCAAAATTTCGAGCGTATGAAAGATTTGTTGGTCCTGAAAAGGACCGTTGAGGTATAGCCGGAGAAAATCAGCTTATTTGGAGCTGGTATATTTGGTGACTGCCTTGGTGCCTTCACTGACAGCGTGCTTTGCCAGTTCACCAGGAAGAAGAAGCCTGACCGCAGTCTGGATTTCCCGGGAAGTTATGGTAGAGCGCTTGTTGTAATGCGCCAGCCTCGATGCCTCGGCAGCAATGCGCTCGAAGACATCGTTCACAAAGCTGTTCATGATGCTCATAGCTTTGCTGGAGATTCCGGTGTCAGGGTGGACTTGCTTGAGCACCTTGTAGATGTAGATTGCGTAGCTCTCCTTCCTCTTCCTCTTCTTCTTCTTGTCAGTCTTGTTGATGTTCTTCTGGGCTTTTCCGGCCTTCTTCACAGCTTTACCACTGACTTTCGGCGGCATGGTGAGAAGTCAACGATTGTTTAGGATCGACGAAAGGAGCACTGTATTCGGAACTCGATCAGAGAGCTGAATGATGATGCCGAGAGCGACCGCCTGCTTTTATGTGGTTTGCGTGATCAAACGGCGCACCAATCAGAGGCTCTCTTCAACCCGATTGGCGCGGCGCTGGTCCGTGGCACTCTCACAAGCAATTGATTTTATATGTATACTACACTGCACCACGTGTGCGATAAATTTCTAAAGTTTTTATTCAACAATTGCAAGTGCAATATTGCGACTGTGATAAATTATTGTATTGAAATTATAATTATATAGAATTTGAAACAATTCGGAACGAAATGAAGATTATTCATGTTTATGTATTTGCAAACATATACCGTTGGGTAGACTAAAACAATCGGAATTGTGTAGAACAAGAGACAACTAAATAATCCAACTAGTCATTCTTGGACATTTACTGTAACAAGATAACTCAATTATATCTCGCATTGTTACAGACATTTACGTAAAAATTTATTGTTTCGAGGGAAATCAATTTGTACGATGTGTATCTGGTTGATAAATTTAACCATTTACACGTTTATTTCCTGCGATAAAGATGAGTGAGAATATCGTAAAAAGAATAGTTCTTTCAGCTGGGAGATTTGTATAATGTTAACCACTGCTATATTTGTGCATAATATATACAAGAAACGTTATTATTTTAGAACATTGTAAAATAATATGTCTGTACTTTCATTCATTTTAAACGCACATATGTATTCGTTTATGGTGTTCGACGCAGGTATGGGGCATTTCCGTAGGCAAGAAGCAGATGTTAGTTCCACGTGGCTTTGTCCTGATCCGGAGCAGATGTCTACTTCGTGAACCCATACGAATAGCTTAACAGCTAACAGAATATTATACGAACATATGCTCATTTTATCAATAATAAATGTTACTAAAATAATTATGCTATAAATAACTACTATCTCTAAAAAAAAGGTAATACCATATTGAGAAAATATAATAGTTATCACAAAACCCTGTAAAAAATACACGGACTTCAGAAAGCGACCAGCGCCGCACCAATGAGACGGCAGCTCGCTTCTGATTGGTGTTGCCCTGAGCACGCCGAAGGGTATAAATACCAAGCTTCGACTCGGCCGGGCATCAATTCGTCCTCAGTCGAGACTGCTTACAGTTCGTTCTTCGAGTCTTTTGTTCTTCAGTGAAAGTGCAGGATGTCTGGCCGTGGAAAAGGTAGCAAAGTTAAGTCGAAGGGAAAGTCCCGCTCCACCCGAGCCGGATTGCAGTTTCCGGTGGGTCGCATTCATCGAATGCTGAGGAAAGGTCATTATGCGGAACGTGTGGGTGCTGGAGCACCGGTATACCTAGCCGCGGTCATAGAGTACTTGGCTGCTGAGGTGCTGGAATTGACTGGGAACGCAGCTAGGGACAATAAAAAATCCAGGATTGTTCCACGACACGTCCAGCTGGCCATCCGCAACGATGAGGAGCTGAACAAACTACTGTCTGGCGTCACCATCACACAGGGAGGCGTGCTGCCTAACATCCAAGTGGCCCTCTTACCTAAAAAAACCGACAAGAAAGCTTGAATTTGTTCACAACATCTACATGCAGAATTGGCCCTTTTCAGGGCCCAAAATCATTTAAACTGAGAAATTCGTATCCAATTCACTACTGTACGTTCAGTGCAGCTTGTTTCTCGAATTAAACGATCTGGAATTCGTCTGTGGTCATATTACAGGGTAATCCAGTAGATGGGGGCAATGTCGTTATCAAAAGATCACAGCGGGAAACGCGTTTTTTGGCTACACTCAAGTACACTGTCCAACAAAATAAAACTTTTTCCGAGTTTTGCAATACCAGTTGGGTGATTTTTACTTTGTCATTCTAAAACCAAATCCGAAAGTAGACTTGCTCTATCACGCAACGTTTTCGAAAAATATTGGTTTTTGCAAAAATGCATGATTTTGATAAAAAATGACGTGTTACGCAAAAACTAAACACGCGAGAAAGTTCAAGTTTGAGTCAAGAGATAGAGGGGGACTCTCCTCTACATATCCATATAGCCAATTATATTTTTAGGTACTTCCTAATACTTGTAAATGGTTGTTAAAGTTTAAAAATGTACCGACGCGGGTACTTTGTACGCTCTATTTTTGTATTTATGTGAAAAATCTTTTATCTAGCAGGAATTTACTATACAGGAATGCATTCTACAGACATTTCTGGTAAAGAAACCATTCACGAAAAGTATTTGGTTCCCTTAATATACGAGAAGGTTCAGAAAATATTCATTGACAGCTTGTGCGCGACGCGTTCGCGCCTTTTCTCGACTCGCCAGGGCCGTCGCTATGCGTAGTCGATGTTGGTACCACTCAAGAATGTCTTTACTTACTATGCTTAATTACATACATTTTTTTGTCTTTTTGGGTGCCAATCATTACAAAAAATTATAAAAATACGAGTTATATTCACATTTCTTTGTGGAAATGCTTAAGGGCCTATTCATATTTGCCGGGACTGGATGGTTTTATGTACGGACTCTAGGTCCAAGTACCGGGTTGCCGAAAATCTGTCGAAGATCGGATCGGCCTTCGTTCCAGCCGTTTGACTATTCCATCCAGCCGCCGCACAGTGTGACGAATGGCCTTTTAAGTTGGACAAAATTCTAAATCGCCTATTTTTCTATATTTATCGATTAATATGTTTACAGTTGTATAAAATATGAATAATTATTAATTTTTTACAACATTTAGTTGGTTTTTGTTAATTAAACAATATATTTTAAGTGATTTATAATTAAATATAAAATACAACAAAGTTAGTAATGGACCTATGTAACACAGAATGATTTAACAAGTACTAGATATTATCGAAGAAGACGTCATTCTTAATTATGGACAAAAAGAATGTAATTTTGGAAAAATTATAGTAAATGTTACTTTTTGGAGATTCAGACATATTCTAACGGGAAAGAATTATTCTTTGGTTTAGTATAAGCTAATATTGTTTATACCAATTTGTTTAGATTAATCTAATTTGTATTTCCTATTTAAACTTTTCATAATTTTATTATTAAGTTGTTATAACGTTTTCACGTATAAAGTAATAACGTAACAAATAAAACACTAACAATAATCACAGTAATTATAACAATAACAATAAAACAACAACAACAATAAAAGTAACGAAACTGAAAGATATAAGAAAAACGCAAGGGAGATGTACACTGCACGCTGATCGCTCTGAGACTGAAGAAACAAATTTTCATACGAAGAAATTTCGGGGGAAAACTCGGGGATCTTATCATTGTTCATTCCTTCAATGTACAATGAATGAGACCAATCCATAGGTTTCAACGAGTAGACTAAACAAACCGCTAAGTGGCAACGGCAATCGGCATCGGCTGCGTTCGAAACGCCCGGCCCGAGCTATGACTGTCACGAGCGTGTACGTAAAACGACGTAACTTCATTGTAAAAATTAGTATAGTTGCGCAACGTCGAGCAAGCCAATTTTGGTATTAAAATAAAGTAGAAAATCTCTACTTTATTATATGGAAAAATCATCGCGTGGACCGGCGTGGACCATATACTAATTCATTAACGAAGAGTAGTAACATGGGCGTTTCTGTGGAAAAATAAGTACCGTCTTTGACACTTAATTTACGAAAATAGAGGAATATTATCGATAATTTAGAATTACTAAAGTGAAAATACATGTTTTGAGATGTTATATCCATCATATATAGGAAATTTAAACACTCGTTAGTACATTTTAACATATTTCTAGCGCGTATGGAAATGTGCCCATTCATTTATAGGTTAGGTGTTCGTTTTTAGGTGAAGTTTACACGCTCTGTAAACATACACCAAAAGAATTTTAAGTTTTAATATTTAAGGGTTTTAATACATGGTTATTTTAGATTATATTAGCACAGTTAGTTTTTGTTTATTTGAAAGTTAATTTTGTCCAGCTAAAAAGGCCATTCGTCACACTGTGCGCCGTTTAGCTCGAGTCCGGCAAGCGGCTGATCATTACCAGATGACCTTTCGAGAGCGCGTTGACAGTTCTCTGCTGTGCGTGGCACAAAAAAAAAAGGTTTTTCGGGGCTCTACAGCTCCTTAGGTAAACTATCGGTATCTCTCCTCTACAACATTATGGAGATAGGAATCGTTCCTGCCTCTTCGTGAAACAGCATCACACATCCTTATATATTAACGTAAATTATACGTATATTGTAAAAACAAGAATAGTTGTTTTTTTTTAAGGAAGTATCCACTTTAGGAAGGGGATCATGCCATGTGAATTCGATCATTTTTTGGGGACTATGTCTCGAATTTTGATGACATTGAAATATGTTGTGGTCCAAGTGAAAGTGGAAGAAATCCGATACAATACTCCCAAAAGTGTCCGATATCGCGTGGAATGACTCAATTACATGATAATTTGTAGAATAAGAAGAATTAATTCCACATAAATTGTATATGGAAAATGTATATGGAAAACTTCTAAATTCTTGTCCATAATGATTTAAAAATGATTAGATGGAAGGTTCCGTGGCAGGAATGCGATGGCCTAAGTTATCCTTACAAGATAATTAGCAAAGGACGCACGCTGGTGTTTCACTGCCTCGGTACCTCGTTGGACAGAGCATAGGTACGAATGCGCGGCCGATTGGATCAGAGTGCAAGGAACAGGCCTCGTTTCACACGTACTTTCGGCTACAGTCGAAATATTGGCTACAGCGGACACTTTTTTGTTATTGTTGCGTCCTAAGACCTTACGTACGACGCGACAAGCGCGCGACCAAGGCCAGGTATAAAAATCCCTATCGACGACGTACCGACCATGGACGTCATAAATCAAAAATCCTTCCGAATGTACCTACCAATTTCGTCATTTTTAAGATAGCTAAAAGCAGCACATGTTGAACCTTGTACACCGTTAGCGTATTAAGATTTATAACCGTAGATGCTTGCGAACCAAATGTTGTACGTATACTTCCACTTTTCAATTTTCCACTATTCCCACCACCTTTCGAACACACCTTGCAACCAATGAATTCTAATCATATTAAACTTGTTCTCCGGAGTTTTGACTTACAATCACTTATAAGATATAAGATATAATTTAACAATGCTAAAATTAATTTGTGAAGCTGAGTTTTATTATTCCAGCGTTAAATTAGATTATAGTTTCAACTATTACTTCTTAACATTACAACTCAAATGAACAATATTCTCTTCTGTACTTCGAAAATGGATTCTGTTCGGATGCTGTGGTGGCATCCGGCGGCCGGAGAGCATCGGACGAGATCGGATGCCCAACGGCTTGCCGGATGACCTACACCGGATTGTCATCAGGCATCCCCGGGGTGTAGAGGGGAGTAAACTGTTCTGGTGTTAGGTAGAAAACCCCCGCTGTGTGCGGCTCTTAGCGTTTGTTGCGAGCATCTCGAGCGCCTCTCAAGTGGCCTTGCTAGGGTTCCGGTGCGTATGGATTAGGAAAACGTGGTAGTATCCATACTAGCATTCGTCTCCGGCAAGTATGAATGGACCCTAAAGGTCGCCCCAAACAAGACAGGCAAGATGCCGAAGTTGTTTGAACGGTCGGAATCGTTGTCCATAAGGACTGAGCGTATCGACAGGCCGCTTGAGAGGCGCTCGAAGGTCCTCGCAACAAAGGCCAAGTGCCGAAAACCGCAGAACCGTTTACTCCCCTCTACACCCCCGAGATGCCTATGCTGGAGCGTGTTGGCCACGGGCAACCCACAGACAAGATTGGGCAGCGTTAGAAATCTCTGCGGATACGGACGCAGTTACGGTGCAGAATTTACTGGAAAAATTCAATATTCGTGTATATCACGATATGAAATACATTCCCTTTGCATAGAATGCGTATGATACTAAATGCGTATGTATATGGGGATGGAAATTGTTATTAATAATCATATAATAATAATTTCTATGCATAAATAATTTTGCAATAATTATATGTCAATAATTTGTATTTATTCTTAATTTTCTTTTACTACATGTTTTATACCTATCCGAAAATAATAAGAATGTAAAGATAGATCGAGATTGTTTGGAAGAACGTGAATAGGGATCACATTCAAAGTACTGAGAATGAGTCGGATAGCGAATAACTTTCATTTATTATTAATTTCGTTTTGAATTTGTTAGTTTTTAAAAATAAATTTTTTTATAAAAATTGTTAATTTCTTGTCAAGTATATTAATTTTGTTGGTAAATTATTTATATATGTGTAATTATTCACAGAAAATGAAATTATTAATATACGGGTTGTTCACACTATTACTAGCCAACATTTTTCTCGTAAATAGTGAATAATAGAAAAAAATGAAAGAGGAAAAAGTGGTACTGTTTTTTATACGCAACACAATGGCGTGTGTAATTTTTTTTTTGTTTATACTATTTTGCTAGATATGAAGGCGACCTTCAATTTTTTGAATTGGTCGAACAGTGTAGGACGTAAATCATTTGTAGGTAATTATGGATAAGAATTCTAAAGTTTTCCATGTACATTTTTTCGTGTAGCAAGGCAAAAATTAAAAAATTGCGGCCAGGTAAGACCGGCGAAGGACGCGGCGTTCGGCGATTCAGGTAGCTAATTGCAAGTGTACCGACTGATCGACCGCTATTCACCGACAGGCTTGGAAAAATCAATGTCCTTTGTACTGTTATGCCGCAGGAAGGGGTAGATGAAGAGAATCCTCGAATAAACTCCAAAGTCTTCCAAGCACAACTTAGGTTTATTTTGGAATAGGTCGCCAAGCAAAGATACAAAGCGATTTTGTACACGACGAATAACTTAATAACACACGAGTCGACTGACGGCTTACTTGTAACTTCTTCTCTGTCTGTCAGCGCCCTTTCGCAGGGCCTTATATAAGGGTACATTTAGGTATGGAAGTTTGGTTTTCGCAGGGTTGGACTTTAATCTGAAATCTCTGTACCGGTGAGTAATTTGCCTTAGTCTAGTTGATGAGAAAGCCCGTGAGTTCTGACTCATATATTTGTCTGACTTATCTATTCTGATAGATAAGTATTACTGGCAGTCTCGCATAACAGTACTATGGATGGCATTAACCTTTACTGTACACTCGGAGTGCACAACATCCTAACAACAGTTTAGGTAAAATATGTAAATGACCTTCCCCGTGCTCTTCTTTTCACTACGTGAAAATTTTGATTTTAGGACAGACGCTGTCGACCCTCACTTCAAAATGTCTAAAGAATATCCAGCAACTTAATGGACACAAAATAATAAATAGTTCGGAAAAAAACGGAATTTCAAACAGGAAGAATCGTAAAATGTGGCCATATTTTTTCAAAATTTTTTAACACTTCAACCGATGGTAAAATTTGCAAAACAAAGATATTAGTAATATTTTTGCATTAAGAAATCACATTCGAATATAAAATGATGAATTATTTAAAAAGTACAGTCTTTTGCGATGATGATTAAAAAAAGAAAATGTTTTTTATCTTTAATAATAACTGTGGTATAAAATGTGTTGTGTAGACAGTTTCATCCAAATTCGAAACATGGTCCCCAAAAAAAGATTTAATTCACATGGAATGATCCCCTTCCTAATTTAGATATTTCATTAAAAAAATTTTGTAATTTACGTATAACATAAGGATGTGTGATGCTGTTTCACCAAGCGACAGGGACGATTCCTATCCCCATGATGTCGTAGAGGAGAAATACCGATAGTTTACCTAAGGAGCTGTGGAGCCCGTAAAAACATTTTTTTTTTGTGCCATGCACAGCAGGGAGCGTGTCAACGTGCTCTCGAAAGGCCATCTGGACGTTCAAAGTTATGGCCCCAACGACGTCGGGGCGACGTCGGAAAGATTTCGAGCAGTAAGACCAATTCTTGACCGGCAAATTTCTAACCCGTGTTCTTGAATCTGGCCGCCCAAACAACTTCGGCATCTTGCCTGTCTTGTTTGGGGCGACCTTAATACAGAAAATTGAATACAAAAACTTACCTATTTCTGATGTAAACAAATTTAAAAATGTTTCCGCCTTGCTTGACGCTTGTTCCTGATATCCCGATTTTCAATAATAAGTGTCCAACAGTAATTAGCAAGCATCGCACATAAGTCTCTTTCATTGTAACGTTTTTCTATTGTTGAAATATCTTGATGAAACCTTTCTCCATGTTCATCACTCACATCACCAAGGTTTGCAGGAAAAAAGTCTAAATGCAAATGCAAGAAATGCATTTTTAGCGACATGTTGCATCCTAGCTTTTCACAATTTTTTAGAAGTTTATTCACTACGGATACATAGTTTTCTGATTTATGTTTCCCAAGGAAATTTTCAATTGTTTCCGCAAATGAAGTCCACACTCGTTTTTCTAGTTTATTTAATTTTTTACTAAAATCTGTATCATTAATTAACTTTTTTATTTTGGGTCCGATAAATATGCCTTCTTTTATTTTAGCTTCAGAAATCGCCGAAGTTTTTAAATATTCAAATGCAGGTCCAGTTTTGTCCATAGCTTTAACAAAATTTTTCATTATGCCTAATTTTATATGTAGCGGTGGCAAAATCACGTTTCCTGAATCAACAAGATTTTTATGTTGTATATTTTTTCTTCCTGGAATTAATTTTCTTGGTTGTGGCCAATCTTTCTTCAGGTAATGCTGACTTCTTGGTCTGCTATCCCACTCGCAAAGGAAGCAGCTATATTTTGTATATCCGGTTTGAAGACCGAGTAATATTGCTATAACTTTCAAATCTGCACAAATTTTCCACTTATATTTGTTATACTTGATTTTACATAATACAGTCTTCATAGACTCATAGCATTCTTTCATTGTTGTTGAATATGCAACGGGGATATATGTTTCCAATATGGAGTAATACAACTTTTAAACTTGATTTTGATAAATCCATAAATAGCCGCCATTCGGTTGGAACATGTTCAAAACCTAATGCTTTTGAAAGTGAATTTATGTCACTACAAATGCATAGGTCATCGGACATAAAAAAATATTGCTGCAATGTATGCTGCCGGGTTCTGAAGTCAGAGTTGGGCAAAAATTTATTTTAAAATTTCGAATACAAATAAATGAAAGCTATCTTTTATTCGAACTCATTTCTCTCGGATATATATTCACCACAGTTTATCCGTCAGATACTTTCCACGATTTTCATTTGTCGCCCATGGGTCATCCGAATCGCGAAGTAACGGCTGGTAAAGTCAGGTCAAGTCAGAGAGGAAATGAGAGTGCTCACGCGCGGGATTTTGGTGTCCCCTATATAGTGCTGCCCCCTAGTTTGATTTGTAGCCTAGACCAGAACCTGCATCATCTTTTTAGCCTGGACTAGAACCTGCATCATTAGCAGCGGATTCCAATAATGCCTAAAAGATGATACAGCTTCTAATACAGGCTAAAAAGATGATGCAGGTTCTGGTCCAGGCTAAAAAGTTGATGCAGGTTGATGCAAATGTTTGTAATCGCACTTTTGCGAGCAAAAGTCGGTCATTTTGGTATCGAAAGCATGCTCGAAGCAGGATTTGGTCCTTATTTGCAAATAATTTGCCACAAAAATTTGTCGACAAATTCCGAGACTAATATGGAAATAGATGGCTCCGTATTTGAGTGCAAAGTTTGCATGTAAAAATCCATGTCAAACGGAGAGCAAATCGAGACCACACCTATCGGTCGCACTAAGAGTAAATATCGGGCAAAATCGGAGGAAATCTTTCTGTAGAAGGGAAAACGGAATTCGAAATTAAATAATTTTAAGTTTTATTTATTTTTTAATATTGAAATATTTACAGATCTTAAAATTATAGTGTGTTTTCCCTCCTACAACAAGATTTCCTCCGATTTTTTCCGACATTTAGGACCTACCCAGTAAGCAAAATGCTTTGAATCTGCCACTAAAATTTGACTCGGAAGTGCCATCCATCTGTATGCGCATTACCATCTGTATATCCAATGGAAAGTCTGCCACGGCATATTCGTGCCAAACTTTCGCTTCGATCAGCCTTCGTCATAGAGGGCAGGTCCGTCGCAATAAGAACGGGGTAACCTTGTTCGGGAAAAATCAGAATAAACGACGAGAGGGAAAATTGAGTTTACAAACGTATTTATTTTAATCTTAATTTATTTTTATTTTACATATATTTGTATTGTATTATTTATTTGTTTCATATTTATAATGTTAAGAAAGAAAACGAATAGACAATAGAATTTAAAAAAATGAACTGTACAAGTTACATAAAGGAAATAAAAATTTTTATTTCTAATTTTTAGCTCTAATTTTAGAGCGTATACGCTCTATAAGGAGACCAAGGTTTGGTCTCAATTTGCTTTTCATTTGGCTTGGAATTCCGCCTGTGAACTTTGCATCCAAATAACGCGTCTAATGCGGAAGTAGATGGGTCGGAATTTCTAGATAAATTTTGGTGGCAAATTCAAAGCAAATCAAGAGCAAATTGTTTACTAAAATGCGCAAATTTTTATGGAGAAATCGGGGCAGTCACGCGCGTAGGGAGTGCAGACTCTCCCCGATTTCCTTCTCGCTGCGGGTACCGTCGATTGCGCGGATAACTTTGCTTACTTATTCCGACTATTGTAAGGATCCAGAACCAAGAACATTCTACATGTATACGCGCAAGTATTAGGTGTTAGGTCTGTGACTATTGGTAAACATCAGGACAGGAGAAAATTAATACATCCAAATATTTTTTAATACAGTTTATTTTACAAAAATTGAGAAATATTTTGAAGAAACAATACAATTAAAGTATTGTAGCATTTATAGAACGATAAATATATATTTATATTTACCTCCGCTTCGCGGAATTCGCATCCGCATAACCGGGGAATATACCCCGGACAGACTACCATACCGGGCCAAAATGCCCTTTCCTCCCCCCTTCTAGCTTTATCTTCTACATACATATTGTATACATTAATATATAAATATGCGAATGCATTAATATACATAATTTTTTCATTTGGCTCCTTGTATACGCGAAAATAGAGTATGAAAATTCGGCGAATACGCGTGCTATTAAATAGGAATCGTCGTCATAAACAACTGATTCTACTTCCTACAAATCCTAGGGCACGCAAACTGGACAAATCTTCAAAGTCGATTTTCTCGAAAACAAAGTCTCAAACATTCTGTATTTTCGACTTATTTTCTCACGTAGAATCACTCCCTCCACGATTGTACCATCAATACTGGGACACCCCGTATAACTATTATATGTTTTTAAACATAACATGAAAAGAACATGATCGTCTTTATTTTATTTATCGATCATTCAATTAAACTGAACAGCAATATACATGTGGAGCTGATTCCCTATAGATGTACATATAAATATACACGCAGCTGTGTGCAGAGGCTTATACTGAAATGTAAATTTTTTCGTTATACCTTCATAATTTGTACACAAACCAAAACACGGATATGATGTCATAAAATTTTTAATGACATATAAAAACCAAAGAAATTACCGATATAATACTTATATTTTACATTTCAGTGTAACTCCCTGGCTTTGTATCACCATTCCTTTAAAGTTAAAGTATGTAATTAATAACCAATAACAAAAAAAAAAGTGATATCAGTATCATCTTATTATCATACTTTAATATACACAATATTTTTTTAATTTAAACGAAATAAATTTTCTATTAAATGTAAGGGCAGAAAAATGTAAGAGTAGAAATCAATCAATTATATGCAGCTCATGGTGTAGGATGTATGTTTGTTTTCCATGCTTTTATGATACTTATCACCCACAATCTTGCGATCTTTTACCCTTCCCACTACGATTCCCAAGCTTATCATAATGTAATTTAACCAATCTAGTACATAATTTGAAAAATTTAAATGCAATTTAATGATAAAACATTTATCTGTTTAGTTCGTAAGTAATGTGCATTTTTGTATGTCGCGTACAAGTGTGAGTAAGTAATTTACTTGTAAGAAAAAGATAAGATTCCCACAAGATTCCTAATGTGTAACAATACTGTGTATAAAATATATTTATTATATGAAAGTATCATAATAAGATGATATTAGGATATATCATAAAAGACTATCCATAAAGGTGACGACCGCTCTACACTAATTACAATGACTAATCACACAATATCGGCTCATGATTAGAATCAAATTTTTCTTTAAGAAAAGATTCAAAAAAGTCCATAGTTGTCTTATTGTCCTTTTCCATGTTTTGTAAGACCGTTTCCAGATTTGAGTATTTTGTTTTTATTATTCTTTTTCTGGATTGATTCAAGCTTTCATAATTTACAGTAGTTTCCTTTACGCCTATCAACGTGGCATTTATCAAATGTTTTGTACAGAGTATTAACTCATAACTACCTTTATTATCTTTACGAGCGGTTCTCCCCTTAATTTGCGTCTCTTCTTTTATATCAAGTGAAAAAAACGTCTGTATAACATGCACTCCGCCTTTCTTTTCCACAGCAACACTAGACTTGAAATCAACACCACGACCCATACCTTTCGTTGCTAATGTTACTGTCTTTGCAATGCCTGCTTCATCAATGTATTTTTGTTTAGTCTTAGTTTCCGTGTTTTCAGTTAACGTATGTAAGCGATCAAATTTACCGCAGAATTCGTTTTTAAATTTATTCATTTCAAAAATTGTATCGAAAAATATTAATACTGATCGTTCTGAGTGAATCTCAGAATTTGCACGATCATAAATTTTACTGAGCCATTTTTCCTCCGAATTTTCAGTTATGAAATCCTTGTATTTATCAAATTTTAAATTAGAATCACCAAAATAAGATGGCATTACAGAATTTTCATAGATGCCATAAGAATTTTTTACTGCTTCTCTTTCGTGATCATTTAGTGTAGTTAAAGTACCGCTCACTCCTAAGATAATAGGATATTTCTTAGGTAATTTTGCATAGGAAATGCAACCGGATTTTAGGTTCAAATAACCATAATTTCTATAGTCTTTGTGATCATAATCTATTTTCTTTAACCTGAAGTAATTAAACACATTGTAATAATCCCAGTAAGTATGAGTGTCATAATACTCATTGTTCCTGAAGCTTATGATTCCATTATCATTAATTTTATAGTCTCTAATAACATAATCGTCTTCACTCGCTGTCGCTATTGCATTATCAATCATTGTGTTGAGATGCTCTTCGTAGAGAGATCGATTCGTATATTCATTTTTAATAAGTGCATCAGAATCTTCTTTCAAGAGATAGTATTTTTCAGGGTCAAGCAGAAATAGATTAAATTGTTTAAAATCTTGATTTCTCTCTGCTAGTCGGATCCTAATAAACTCTTCTACCCCTTTCAAGATAACACTTTTTTCATTATCTTTGTAAGCCATCTCCCATATTTTTTCCTGGATACCAACTAATGCTGGAAAACTCATTACCACACATGGATTATAGTAACTTCCATAGTATTTGTTAGAAAAAAAAACGTCTACTTCGTCTATTAATAAGATAGTATTACTCGTGTCTTCATACTGTAGCTGTCCAATTTGCTCTGCACTGTGATTACGAATACGATCTACAATTAATTCTCTTAAGCCTTGTTTCTTACCATTTATGATAGGATATAGTACTTCATTGGCCATCTCTACAAATGTGCCATAAGTTATTTTGTGTTTAATACCAAAGAGATTAAAAAGCAACTCAAAATCTGCTTCATCTCGAGTTGCCAAGTATTGACTATAACAAACAGTTCGGACCTTATGACCCGTCAATGCCAACAGCAAAGATAATAGACCTAATACAAGCGATTTCCCTTGTCCTGTTAAGACTTGCGCGAAATGCTTCTCAATACCTTTATTATTTTTGTCTACACTTAATAACCGCAAAATGCACAATACTTGAATACAATGTGGCTTTAAGGTTTTTCCTGTACTTCCAATATCTTTCGATACCTGTAGAGACCACACAGCAGCCAGTCCAGCAAGAAGTTCTGGTAGAGTTTCCTTTTTGATGTTTTCTTCCCATTCCTTAATATTAATCAATTTCAAGTTGTCCTTCACTTCTTTAATAATAAATTTAATCCTATCTTGATAATTTTTGTCGAAATTCATTTCTATGTAGGAATTAAATTTCTCTAAATATCTGTAGTAGCAATGTTTCAGTATTGACTCTCTTTCAGCAGAGAACGTTGCAACAGCAGAACAGTTTTCTGTTCCGAACAGCGTTAGGGCTTTCTGTATATCGATCTCATCTTGTTTTCTTAGATACCAAAAAGATTCCCCTATGATACCAACGCGCTTCATAAAATCCTCATAAGAGCTACTATTTTCTACTACACAAGCAAATGGCTTTGTACTTTCTTCTTTGTATGTATCAAAAGATAAGTAATTGGGTTGCTCCTTCAGATAAAGAAAAGACTTTTTAATTGCAGAAACTAACTCACTTGCAGCATTTACATTATAATAATCAGACCATTCTTTTCGTCCAAGTAAATTACACACAATATTTAATAGATCATCAATTATTTCAATTAAGTAATGATCAGGAATATTTGCATGTTTTTTGATAAAATTTTCAGGATCTAAAACCTTATATGATTTTTTATCTTTATTAACTAACTCGACTTCTCCTACAAATGAATTACTAATCTTTTTAATAAACCAACTAAATTCTACAGCACTTAAGTCTTCTAGAAACTCATTGTACGATCTAAAATACTTAATTAATTCTTGTGGCTTTACTTCTTTGCTAAGAACAGTATTTACAATATTGAATAATTTTTGACGTATTCTTTCCATGTCTTGCTTAAACTTCCCATAAGGGAATTTATCAGGAATTTTTTCTATAAAAGATTCTCTGTTCTTCCAATATTGATTATATACATCAACTAAATCTCTAAAATCAATAAATTGTTTTTGTGATATTGCTTTCTTAATAGATTCTATGTGATATCTTAAAGTAGTTTCATCAATTTCTGAAGCTCCTTCTGAAAGATAAGGTATTGCCTGTACGATAAACCTTATAGTATTGTGCATTACTATTCTAAACGACTCATAATGAACATCTTTTGTCTCTTGAATGAAACCACTATAGCCTTCTAGCAAAGGCATAAATAGTTCAAGACAATTTTCTGACTCTTTAAGAAACAGCTGGGCAATGGCATCGTCAAGAACATACATCCATACTAAACGCTCCTCAGGTATATCTGAAGAATTATTACTGCCATGAAACCAGCCCTTGACACGTTTCCACAATGTTTTATCAGAATTTTTTGGCAACTTGAATTCATACTTAAATTTTCCTTTTTTAGAATTATAACCAGGCTCAAAATGTTGTATCAACTTAAAAATAAGGCGATATTGTTGCCCAAGGGAGTGGCTTAGAGGGGAAGTTGGTGGCCAACTTATAGTGTCTACCAAGTTCAATCTTCCTTGTGCATCTATTATAATCAAATTATTAACAGAAATATCTGTTTTCGCACTAATCTCTAAAATTAACTCCTGAAAGTGCTTACAAAGATAAAAAAAAATAGGATGAGTTAAAGGCGCTAACTTCTTTAGCGATTTGTGATCTTTTGCTTTCTTCACCTTACTAAATAATAAGCCCTGCAAATTATTCAAGAATTTTAAAAAAAGTTCATTCATTTCATTAGCAAGGTCAAAAAACAGATTTATATCTTTAGTACTTATGTAAAATACTTGTTGTCCAGATAGTGCATCTATACTCGAATCCATTGAATAAGCTAATTGAGAAATGGAGGAAGAACATTTGTCAAGTAATGATGTTTTATGATTTATCATCGCCCTCTCACAAATTTCATGTAACTCTCCCAATACGTGTATTGAATGAAATTTATGATATAGAGGAAAAGCGTTTCTTCTCGCAACTAAAGCTCCTTCTGTATTGAGCAATTCTTGACAAGCGTCTTTCAAGTCAGATGATACATATATATTGTTAACTATATTATCCAATATCGTTTGTTTAGGGGAGACTTTGTACCTTTCTAATATTCTAGAAAGCTGAAAAATATCTTCTGCACACTCAAGATTGTCTACAGTTTTACCACTTCTATCTTGCAAAAGTTCTTTAAATTTCTTGTAAGCAGCATCCCTGTTATTAATTGATTTGTCTCTTATGATTTCAATGATTCTAAGCTTTTTAAGAAAATCTCGCTTGAAGTCTACAGATAATCGGGCGAAATGCAATTCTCCGAGCTTGTCAAGGCTCACTCTTGCAATAAAATCCTCCTCATCAAAAGTAAATAGATAACCTGAACTTTGCTTCCTAATATAAACTGTTTGATTATTATGTGGATCTGTAAATTGACATGAATATAACTCCATCAACTGATTATTCTTCCACTTTCCATCCACATATTCATTTTTCCCAAATTGTCTTCGTGTTTCCCAGCTTTTAACATTATGGCTTTGACCCAGTCTATCAAGTTGACTACCTCCCCAAGTATGTAAGGAATCACTGTCACAACCATCCCCTTTTGGTAAATCTGATACTCGGTCTCTTGGCCTACTGACTTGGTAAGAAGGACCCGCCTGAACCTCCTGCTCCAGCTCAGATTTAGAATGATGGTTATCAGAAGATTCTAAATGTTTTTCCTTTGTCTGCTGGGCAATTTCTGAATTGATTTCCTCTTCATTTTGGATCAGTTGCGCATGTTCCTCAGGAACATTATTAGATATTTCCGTCCTACTTTCTGGTAAATCTGATACTCGGTCTCTTGGCCTACTGACTTGGTAAGAAGGACCCGCCTGAACCTCCTGCTCCAGCTCAGATTTAGAATGATGGTTATCAGAAGATTCTAAATGTTTTTCCTTTGTCTGCTGGGCAATTTCTGAATTGATTTCCTCTTCATTTTGGATCAGTTGCGCATGTTCCTCAGGAACATTATTAGATATTTCCGTCCTACTTTCTGGTAAATCTGATAGTCGGTCTCTTGGCCTACTGACTTGGTAAGAAGGACCCGCCTGAACCTCCTGCTCCAGCTCAGATTTAGAATGATGGTTATCAGAAGATTCTAAATGTTTTTCCTTTGTCTGCTGGGCAATTTCTGAATTGATTTCCTCTTCATTTTGGATCAGTTGCGCATGTTCCTCAGGAACATTATTAGATATTTCCGTCCTACTTTCTGGTAAATCTGATAGTCGGTCTCTTGGCCTACTGACTTGGTAAGAAGGACCCGCCTGAACCTCCTGCTCCAGCTCAGATTTAGAATGATGGTTATCAGAAGATTCTAAATGTTTTTCCTTTGTCTGCTGGGCAATTTCTGAATTGATTTCCTCTTCATTTTGGATCAGTTGCGCATGTTCCTCAGGAACATTATTAGATATTTCCGTCCTACTTTCTTGTAAATCTGATAGTCGGTCTCTTGGTCTCCTGCCTTGGTAAGAAGTACTTGTCTGCAGCTTCTGCTCCTGCTCTGATTTCGAATGATGGTTATCAGAAGATTCTAAATGTTTTTCCTTTGTCTGCTGGGCAATTTCTGAATTGATTTCCTCTTCATTTTGGATCAGTTGCGCATGTTCCTCAGGAACATTATTAGATATTTCCGTCCTACTTTCTTGTAAATCTGATAGTCGGTCTCTTGGTCTCCTGCCTTGGTAAGAAGTACTTGTCTGCAGCTTCTGCTCCTGCTCTGATTTCGAATGATGGTTATCAGAAGATTCTAAATGTTTTTCCTTTGTCTGCTGGGCAATTTCTGAATTGATTTCCTCTTCATTTTGGATCAGTTGCGCATGTTCCTCAGGAACATTATTAGATATTTCCGTCCTACTTTCTGGTAAATCTGATAGTCGGTCTCTTGGCCTACTGACTTGGTAAGAAGGACCCGCCTGAACCTCCTGCTCCAGCTCAGATTTAGAATGATGGTTATCAGAAGATTCTAAATGTTTTTCCTTTGTCTGCTGGGCAATTTCTGAATTGATTTCCTCTTCATTTTGGATCAGTTGCGCATGTTCCTCAGGAACATTATTAGATATTTCCGTCCTACTTTCTTGTAAATCTGATAGTCGGTCTCTTGGTCTCCTGCCTTGGTAAGAAGTACTTGTCTGCAGCTTCTGCTCCTGCTCTGATTTCGAATGATGGTTATCAGAAGATTCTAAATGTTTTTCCTTTGTCTGCTGGGCAATTTCTGAATTGATTTCCTCTTCATTTTGGATCAGTTTCGCATGTTCCTCAAGAACATTATTAGATATTTCCGTCCTACTTTCTTGTAAATCTGATAGTCGGTCTCTTGGTCTCCTGCCTTGGTAAGAAGTACTTGTCTGCAGCTTCTGCTCCTGCTCTGATTTCGAATGATGGTTATCAGAAGATTCTAAATGTTTTTCCTTTGTCTGCTGGGCAATTTCTGAATTGATTTCCTCTTCATTTTGGATCAGTTTCGCATGTTCCTCAAGAACATTATTAGATATTTCCGTCCTACTTTCTTGTAAATCTGATAGTCGGTCTCTTGGTCTCCTGCCTTGGTAAGAAGTACTTGTCTGCAGCTTCTGCTCCTGCTCTGATTTCGAATGATGGTTATCAGAAGATTCTAAATGTTTTTCCTTTGTCTGCTGGGAAATATCTGAATTGATTTCCTCTTCATTTTGGATCAGTTGCGCATGTTCCTCAGGAACATTATTAGATATTTCCGTCCTACTTTCTGGTAAATCTGATAGTCGGTCTCTTGGCCTACTGACTTGGTAAGAAGGACCCGCCTGAACCTCCTGCTCCAGCTCAGATTTAGAATGATGGTTATCAGAAGATTCTAAATGTTTTTCCTTTGTCTGCTGGGCAATTTCTGAATTGATTTCCTCTTCATTTTGGATCAGTTGCGCATGTTCCTCAGGAACATTATTAGATATTTCCGTCCTACTTTCTGGTAAATCTGATAGTCGGTCTCTTGGCCTACTGACTTGGTAAGAAGGACCCGCCTGAACCTCCTGCTCCAGCTCAGATTTAGAATGATGGTTATCAGAAGATTCTAAATGTTTTTCCTTTGTCTGCTGGGCAATTTCTGAATTGATTTCCTCTTCATTTTGGATCAGTTGCGCATGTTCCTCAGGAACATTATTAGATATTTCCGTCCTACTTTCTTGTAAATCTGATAGTCGGTCTCTTGGTCTCCTGCCTTGGTAAGAAGTACTTGTCTGCAGCTTCTGCTCCTGCTCTGATTTCGAATGATGGTTATCAGAAGATTCTAAATGTTTTTCCTTTGTCTGCTGGGCAATTTCTGAATTGATTTCCTCTTCATTTTGGATCAGTTTCGCATGTTCCTCAAGAACATTATTAGATATTTCCGTCCTACTTTCTTGTAAATCTGATAGTCGGTCTCTTGGTCTCCTGCCTTGGTAAGAAGTACTTGTCTGCAGCTTCTGCTCCTGCTCTGATTTCGAATGATGGTTATCAGAAGATTCTAAATGTTTTTCCTTTGTCTGCTGGGCAATTTCTGAATTGATTTCCTCTTCATTTTGGATCAGTTTCGCATGTTCCTCAAGAACATTATTAGATATTTCCGTCCTACTTTCTTGTAAATCTGATAGTCGGTCTCTTGGTCTCCTGCCTTGGTAAGAAGTACTTGTCTGCAGCTTCTGCTCCTGCTCTGATTTCGAATGATGGTTATCAGAAGATTCTAAATGTTTTTCCTTTGTCTGCTGGGAAATTTCTGAATTGATTTCCTCTTCATTTTGGATCAGTTGCGCATGTTCCTCAGGAACATTATTAGATATTTCCGTCCTACTTTCTGGTAAATCTGATAGTCGGTCTCTTGGCCTACTGACTTGGTAAGAAGGACCCGCCTGAACCTCCTGCTCCAGCTCAGATTTAGAATGATGGTTATCAGAAGATTCTAAATGTTTTTCCTTTGTCTGCTGGGCAATTTCTGAATTGATTTCCTCTTCATTTTGGATCAGTTGCGCATGTTCCTCAGGAACATTATTAGATATTTCCGTCCTACTTTCTGGTAAATCTGATAGTCGGTCTCTTGGCCTACTGACTTGGTAAGAAGGACCCGCCTGAACCTCCTGCTCCAGCTCAGATTTAGAATGATGGTTATCAGAAGATTCTAAATGTTTTTCCTTTGTCTGCTGGGCAATTTCTGAATTGATTTCCTCTTCATTTTGGATCAGTTGCGCATGTTCCTCAGGAACATTATTAGATATTTCCGTCCTACTTTCTTGTAAATCTGATAGTCGGTCTCTTGGTCTCCTGCCTTGGTAAGAAGTACTTGTCTGCAGCTTCTGCTCCTGCTCTGATTTCGAATGATGGTTATCAGAAGATTCTAAATGTTTTTCCTTTGTCTGCTGGGCAATTTCTGAATTGATTTCCTCTTCATTTTGGATCAGTTGCGCATGTTCCTCAGGAACATTATTAGATATTTCCGTCCTACTTTCTGGTAAATCTGATAGTCGGTCTCTTGGCCTACTGACTTGGTAAGAAGGACCCGCCTGAACCTCCTGCTCCAGCTCAGATTTAGAATGATGGTTATCAGAAGATTCTAAATGTTTTTCCTTTGTCTGCTGGGCAATTTCTGAATTGATTTCCTCTTCATTTTGGATCAGTTGCGCATGTTCCTCAGGAACATTATTAGATATTTCCGTCCTACTTTCTGGTAAATCTGATAGTCGGTCTCTTGGCCTACTGACTTGGTAAGAAGGACCCGCCTGAACCTCCTGCTCCAGCTCAGATTTAGAATGATGGTTATCAGAAGATTCTAAATGTTTTTCCTTTGTCTGCTGGGCAATTTCTGAATTGATTTCCTCTTCATTTTGGATCAGTTGCGCATGTTCCTCAGGAACATTATTAGATATTTCCGTCCTACTTTCTTGTAAATCTGATAGTCGGTCTCTTGGTCTCCTGCCTTGGTAAGAAGTACTTGTCTGCAGCTTCTGCTCCTGCTCTGATTTCGAATGATGGTTATCAGAAGATTCTAAATGTTTTTCCTTTGTCTGCTGGGCAATTTCTGAATTGATTTCCTCTTCATTTTGGATCAGTTTCGCATGTTCCTCAAGAACATTATTAGATATTTCCGTCCTACTTTCTTGTAAATCTGATAGTCGGTCTCTTGGTCTCCTGCCTTGGTAAGAAGTACTTGTCTGCAGCTTCTGCTCCTGCTCTGATTTCGAATGATGGTTATCAGAAGATTCTAAATGTTTTTCCTTTGTCTGCTGGGCAATTTCTGAATTGATTTCCTCTTCATTTTGGATCAGTTGCGCATGTTCCTCAGGAACATTATTAGATATTTCCGTCCTACTTTCTGGTAAATCTGATAGTCGGTCTCTTGGCCTACTGACTTGGTAAGAAGGACCCGCCTGAACCTCCTGCTCCAGCTCAGATTTAGAATGATGGTTATCAGAAGATTCTAAATGTTTTTCCTTTGTCTGCTGGGCAATTTCTGAATTGATTTCCTCTTCATTTTGGATCAGTTGCGCATGTTCCTCAGGAACATTATTAGATATTTCCGTCCTACTTTCTTGTAAATCTGATAGTCGGTCTCTTGGTCTCCTGCCTTGGTAAGAAGTACTTGTCTGCAGCTTCTGCTCCTGCTCTGATTTCGAATGATGGTTATCAGAAGATTCTAAATGTTTTTCCTTTGTCTGCTGGGCAATTTCTGAATTGATTTCCTCTTCATTTTGGATCAGTTTCGCATGTTCCTCAAGAACATTATTAGATATTTCCGTCCTACTTTCTTGTAAATCTGATAGTCGGTCTCTTGGTCTCCTGCCTTGGTAAGAAGTACTTGTCTGCAGCTTCTGCTCCTGCTCTGATTTCGAATGATGGTTATCAGAAGATTCTAAATGTTTTTCCTTTGGCTGCTGGGGAATTTCTGAATTGATTTCCTCATTATTTTGGATTAGTTCATCATGTTCATCATGATTGCCAAGATCATAATCTTGAAGAATAGAATCTGCACTACTCTCAGGTGAAGAAAGGCTATTCCGACTCTGTATCATTTTTAATGTATTTAGTGCTGGGGCGACTGAATAAGAAAAATGCGCTCCATAACGTGCATCAGCTCCTACCTTAACGTTACCAGGGAAGTATTTCCTTGGCTTGTCTTCAAGTACTTTAAATTCTTCTTCTTCGTTCTCATCTATTCCCTCTTTCACGTGTTTAAAAATGGAGTTACTAGGGAAGTATTTCCTTGGCTCGTCTTCAAGTACTACAAATTCTTCTTCTTCGCTGTCATCTGTTGCCTCTTTCGCCTGTTTAAAAATGGTGACAGGTTCTTTAGTTAACAGAACACTGTTAGTATCTAAATATTTTGAGAAAATTTCTAATGATTTATTCAGTAATGGCTGTGCCTTTACCATGAAACCTTTACTTACTCTACATAGAAACTTAACTTAGTAGTTTTTATTGTACTAAAACTTGTAATGCAATCAATTTTTGTGGACAGTTTACTATCGTGTTTCGGGTTGTTTTTTTTTTTACGTTTTTGTGCTTGGAATCAGTGCTATGAAGAGTTCTCAAATTATATTTTTAAAGTCGGTTTTTGCTATATATCTGTTCTTTATTGAACGAATTAGTATTAACTTAGTAATACATACCATTGACTTTTTAAATATTTCCTAGTAGTTTTTCGACTAAGATTAACCCAACAACGACGTCATAAAACTATTTATTCCTAAAAGAGGACTAGTTTCTTATTAATAATTGCGTTAATATAAAAGAAAAATCTGAAAAATGCAAAATATTATGTCACGATAAATATTGGGACACTTCCTTGACTCGAGTTACACAATAAAAATAATACCTTCCTTATAGACAAAATTCAATGCAGTAGTGGCTGTAGTTTTTCGCAAATTCATATTTTGGAAAGTAACGCCGAGCGGCGCGACGGTAACATATGCATAATAGGCAAAAGTTGTTAAAAATCCTCATCTTGACAATATATTAAAAAATCATCAAAGTCGGTGAAGTGTAATTTTTATGCACAATTACCCATATCTATAATATATAAATTAAAAATCGGCGAACAGCTGGGACGATCCGATGGTAGCATCGGTTTTACAACATAGTTTATATTCAAAAATCCAAGAGGAAGTCAGCTGTTCTGCAGTTTTGCCCTGAGAGGCCACTATTAAATATATTATGATTGTAAGTCTGATGAGGAAACAAATATTAGATATATGTATGATATGTTTCATTTGCTAGAGATTCCTTTCTTGAAAAGTTTTAGTTCTTTAAAGGAATGGTTATAAAGCATCGTAAATAGACTAGTTATTAAAGAAGGAACAGAAGATTGTATTAGAGACAAAAATTTCACTTACTAAAAGACACGATGGGTCTGATGATGCTTCGAAATCCATGGTTGCAGCCCTTGGTGCGAGTAGTTGTTCTGGTCGTGATAAGAAGCCATCTTCTTCGTGCGATTGCTTTGTTGATGCTCCGCAATCCATGCTTGGAGTCCCAAGTAGTCCCAAGTGTGAGTGGTTGTTCTGATCGTAGCAAATAGAAAAGTTTTGTGGCTTTGGTTAGAAGTTTAGTGGATGCAAAAAAGATTCAAACGTTTTTTTATATTGAGACCAGTCGTTTCTTTTCTAAATTCTTTCTTGACATATTTGTTGCTGCGCGTAATGCACGCGTTTTACTTGCAATTGAGCTTACTTATTTAGTACGAACTACTACATACACTTCTTTGTCTAAACCTTGGTCAGGGAGGGCAATCTCCCATGTATAATGTGTGGACATTAGCAGTGCCACCTAGACCCATTCCCTCCTGACCTCAACTAAAAGCTATATATATAGCTATACGATTCTACAAACATACACATACGCATACACACATACACATATATCTACTGTACAGTACGATTACTACATAAATTTAGAAGTAAACTTATATAAAAAAAAAGGATATAATATAATAAAAGGATATAATATGTTTTGCAACAATACATTATTTTTACAATATTTTATTTCAAAACATAATAATACATAATTATACATGTAACAGATGAAGAAGATCCCGCTATACAGCGACGCCTATCGGCGCCGTGCAATATTAATAGTATTACATGTAAGGTTACCCATCTATGTTACCACAAAGACTGACGATTATAAGACAGAAGACCGTTCTCTGTGATACCGTTGCAATATGTAGATACGTTATATTTTTCATTTATGTATTTTATACTACCAAGTTTATTAATATAATATAGTTGTGTGAACAGTAAGATGGCGTTATTTTTCTACAACCATTAACAACAGATAATTACATATAATATCAAACTAATACAAATGATAATATCTTCATCCACTTATTTTGTACACTCTTTACACTTGCTGCTGCACTGCTCTGCACCTCACTATCCTAAAACAAACTTTAAAAAATTTTATAATTCATGCACAAAGTAAAATTCGAAAAATAAGCTCAGAAATAAGTTCACCGAGTTCGCTCAATTTTGAAAAATTATTTCTAAAATTGATTCAACACTGAGCAAAGTTTTTTTCAATATTTTTTCAATATTTCCTGGGCTTATTACTCGAATTTTCAATACACTTAAATTTTTGTCTTATTAAAACAATATGAAGAAGGTTTTGAAGCTTATAATATCACAGTCCGCAACGAGTCACACGATCATTCATGCCATGCAGTAGTGGTTTTGGCAGGAATAGTAGCGTCCAATAGCAGCAAAGATTGGAACATCAGTCACGTCCAATCACGTTTAATCATGTGATGGCTGTGAACGTGGTGCCATCTAAGCTCATTCCCTCGCAAGTGAACTAAGCGGTCCAAGGTCATACATAAGACAGAGAGGAATGAGAGTGCTCACGCCCGGGTTTTCGGCGTTCCCGATATAGTGCTGACATCTGCTCAGCCTTAGCATGGCACAGAACCGGTCAGTCTCTCCTGGAACAGAACCGGTCAGTCTTTTAGCATGGCACAGAACCGGTCAGTCTTTCCTGGAACAGAACCGGTCAGTCTTTTAGCATAAGACTGAACGCACATTATTTTTTTAACCAGGATTAGAACGTACAGCTTAATTGTTTTATATGAAATATGTAACTAACATGTAAATCTTGTGTACAAAATCTCTAATTAATATAAATTAAGAATAATATTAATTGTAATGATACGTATTTTATTTTTTTCCAATTTTGTAGTTGCAAACTCTAGTTGTAAAAAATGGAAAATCCGGAAAAATTCGAACAAATACAGATTTCATATCGAAGTTTAAAAGCGACCAACCTGAATATTAATTTAATAATGAGCTATTGTCATCAACACTATCTTAATTTTTTTCATATATTTAGCTACTGTTATTACTAATTAAAAAAATTTTCTTTCATGAATAAATATTTTTTTCCGCCTCAACACCATAAGATTTTTACTAGATGACTTTAAAAACACATTAGAACTATTTTTAAATAATTTTACTCGAAAACATTCTAGTTTACTCTTTATTTCACCGTTCTACTAATTTTTTATGGGCTGCATTGCAGCTCTGTTTAACACCCCTTTACGACCAAATACCATGGTACCATCCATATTCAAGGAAGAACAATTTTTTGCGACGATCATTGAAAAAATAAAAGTGTTTCCTTCATTTCAGTGCTTTAGTGCGTTGGTGACGTAGCGCCCAGCACACCTACCTGTGTTCTGTGTCACATCTGGAGTTTTATGGTACGCTAACAATCCCTATTGAGTCGCAAGCCAGACCATACAAACGAATGCATCCACAACTTCCAGAGACCTGCCTCCAAAACTAATTAAAGGAGGGCTAGACAGTGTACTAAACTCCTCAAAAGAGGTGGATTCCAGTCGCTCGTGTCATAAACCGCATTCGATACTTTATCGACAGGGTGATCTTATATATTTCTGTAACAGTTCCTGAACACATTATCATTCATCTGAAACTGCTTTGTACGACATTACACACGTCACATAATTTTTATTTTCTAATTTTGTCAAAGTAGTATATATAACAGAATCATACAAGTGTCTACAATTACTTGAAATCCAAAATACAGAGCGTTTCTTCCTCTGCGACTGTAAAAAAAGGACTTTAAAAGAATGTTTAGATAACAGGTGGGCTGTCCTTCCAAAAGGCACCTGTGGTCAGAATTGGGCATTATTTAGATAAAAAATTATTTAAACAACGATTCGAAGGTTCGAATAAAAAAAGTATCTTTATTCGACAAGTATCAGATAAATAATTTTATTCGACGAGAATTTATCCTACGAATAAAGATAATTTTTTTTATTCGAAGCGGATTTATTCGAACTTCGAATAATTTTTTCATCTTTTATCTGTATCTTTTATTCGAAGGCTTCGAATAAATCTTCGAATAACTTTTGCCGAGCGCCGAGCATCAAAGACTCAGCGACGACAGACGACATACAATGTAAGCGGATGGAGAATCGCGCACGAATGAAAGTTTAAACTTTTAGATTTTTCAACATATCCTCATAAAATTGTGACGACCGAATGGATGGGATTTTCCTGGTGAAAATGAGGTCAAATTCGAGTGTAATCGATCAAGTTTCACTGATACGTAATGTTACGATAAAAATTACAATCTCATTAAAGACAGTCCAAATGATGTCGCGTTTGGACTCATTTCGATCGGAACAAGCTCTACAACTCGTTCGTCTTAACACACCGCACAATGGTAATTTTTTGGGTTTAATACAATTAATTGCAAAATTTGATTCTGTTCTAAATGATCATTTAAATAGAACAGCCATAAAAGGGCATCATTATTTATCGCATTCAATTCAAAACGAATTAATAAGTGCAGTGGCAAATAAAGTACAAAAAGTAATTATCGATGCAATAAGGAGAGCAAAATATTATTCCATTTTATTGGATTGTACACCAGATGTGAGCCATCAAGAGCAATTATCGGTTGTTCTTCGTTATGTCAACATAACAGACGAGAAGGTTGAAATCAAGGAACATTTTATCAAATTTTGTAACGCAACGAGGAAACAATAAAGCGTCGAGACCCCTCGTCACCCCCCCCCCCAGGTAACAGAAGAATTGCGCCGAGGCAGAGTGGCCGGCGGTTCAAGGGGAACCGCGGGGTCTGGAACCTTCTAGACCTCTAGTAACGCGTTATTGATAAAGATAGCAACGAGTCCATATTAATATCGGTAGATTACCGCGGAGCAAGCACTCTTGCTGCACCTGTAGGAGAGGACGAGGTAAGACCTCGGCCGCCTACAGGATGGGAGAGTACGAAGCAATGCTATCGGACGCCCAGCAGCAGGGCTGCACCTGTGGGAGAGGACGAGTAAGACCACGGCCGCCCACAGGATGGGAGAGTACGAAGCAATGCTATCGGACGCCCAGCAGCCCAGGAGAGGACAGGGGTTGCACCTGGACGCCTCTCTGGATACATGGGAGAGGACGGCCATGAAGGCCGGCCGCCGATCGGACATGAGAAAACAGGCGAAACCGCGTCGTCGTCGTATTCCCAGAGGGAGAGTACGGTTGAAATAAACCGGACGCCCGATGGTGGTATCGCGTATTATATAAAATCTTTTCCTAAATTAATCGTTGCTAGCTTTGTCTCTCACTCTTTTGAAAGAATCTATTTTATAACAAAACCTAGGCAAAACCTATCACCTCATCCTTTGTACTAACGTGTTTGGAAAATATATCCTATGTCTCCAGATATTCCGACTCCTGTCATTCCGCAACCACCGCAATCCTTTACGTTGCAATTTGAAATAGTTCACGCTACAACAGGAAAAGGACTATCTGAAACTATCATGCTCATTCTTGATCAGTTGGGAATAAAAATATCCGACTGTCGCGGACAAGGATATGATAACGGTGCCAATATGAGGGGAATGTATCAAGGAGTACAAGCAAATATATTACGTGTAAATCCTAAAGCGTTTTACTTACCATGCGGTAGTCACAACTTGAATTTGTTATTGGGAGATATAGCAAAATGATCAACCCAAGCACTACATGTTTTTGGTGTTATACAAAAGATTTACACGATATTTGCAGCATCGACATCGCGTTGGGATGTTCTAAAAAAACACGTTGAAAACATTACACCTAAACCATTATCAGAAAATGGGAATGGGAATGCCGTTTTGATAGTGTAAAGGCTATTCGATTTCAAATTCGCCAATTTCGAAACGCCTTGATCAAAATTGGCAACAACGCATCTGACAATAAATTGAAAATTGAGATTTTGTCTATTATGCGCAAGATAAATGAATTTGAATTTATTACCAGTTTTATCATTTGGTACGAAATATTATCAAAAATTAACATCGTCAGCAAAGTATTGCACAATCAAAAGATGCACATCGATTTGGCCACGAAGCATCTGAAAGGTCTTAACGTATTCTTTGCGGAATACAGAAATGAAGGATTTAGCAAAGCTATGATCGCAGCAAATAAAGTTGCAAAGGAAATGGACATAACACCAGATTTCAAATCATCATACCTTCTCGGTAATTTTTGTATGCGTTTATTACAAAAAGACTTCTCCAATTTGTATTTTACATATTCCATAAAACATTACATGTGTGAAACATAAAAAAAAATACATATAAAATACATATTTAGAAAGTAAAAAATAGTTCGGAAGTTTATATTTAAACAATTACGTTTTAATAAAAAAGATCCATGAGAATTAATTAAAAATTATTGTTTAACAAATTCAAAAAATATTTATTGTTGTATAGTAAAAAATGCGATCTGCGATCCAGGTTTGTACATAGAGTAGCTTGCTGAGACGGCAAAATTTTCCGGGTTTTCACCGGGTGTGTACGCGCTGCCGAAGACGGGCGGGAAGGTTGACCCGAACCCCAGTACATGGTCGTGACCAGCTGTTTTCGTGGCTGTAAAATAATTTAGTTTGTTTTAATTTGGAGCCTTTCTTGTTCCACGACGGAACCATGAGCGAACACAGAGTTAATCGTGTTCGATAATTGAGAGAAGATACTTCCTCAGTTACATATCCAAGTAATTAAAATATTCACTTGCACTGTTGTTTATATACATATATGTAAAGGGTTCCATATTTATATTCTATAATCTGCACTGTGCTAATTTTTCTATATCTATGTTCACCTTTTGTATTATATTTATTTTCTCCTTAAATTAGATAACGTTTCTTATTTTATTACATTCATTGTATTGTTTATTATCTGTATTATATTTATTACTTTATTTAAATAAGTAGATAATACTTATTATTTTGTTGTTCGAATGACAGTAAAAAAGGATTGTTATCAAGGTTTCTTGGAATAAATAATTCCTGAAATTTAAAAAATAAAGTTTAAGTAACTTTAGCCCGCTCTTTCTAGAATTTAAGAACCGTTCCCATACAGTTAAAATGGATTACATTAACCTTCCTTGGTTAACCCAATTTAACCCCTTGGTTATGGTTAAGCGACGGTTCGAACCCCTGTTAACGAATAACAGAATTTACGGTACGAGCGACTGAAATCCAGTGTTTTTGAGGATTTTGGCACACGGCATTTTCTGTGTTCCTTTACTTATTTTAGCCTTGGAGTCAGGCCTCTGGAAGTTGCGAATGGGTTTGCTTGTACGGTCTGACTTGCAACTCAATGTCGATTGTTAGCGTGCCATATAACTCCAGATGTGACACAGTAGGGATGTGCGGGCCGGCTCGTGAATCGGGCACTCGAATCGGGACACGTCGAGAGGCCCGAGCCTTTCGGACGACCCATGACCCGACCTCATCGAGCGCGTTCGAAAAGAATCGGACAAGTTCGGGCGAGCGAGTTATCGCAATACCCAAGATTCAACTCTGCGTTCTTTTTGAAATAAACAATGGTAATAATAGTATTTCATTTGTAACTTATAACGCGATTTTTAATATATTTGATTTTTTAAATAACTACATTAGGTATATTCGGCAAGTATGTGCGTAATCTTTATTTGTATTAATATTTGAAATAATTCACGTGAAAAACTTAAAAGACAATATTCCCGGCATTCTAACGAATTTGTTTCGAATGAACTTACATATGAATCGATAATATCATTAAAATACCCTTACGGAGTTACATAAACATAGAAGGTATATAAATATGGTAAATCATCATAATTTTTTGGAGGGTGATGTTATTATTAACTGCTATATGGCTTGCTTAATATCGTGTTATTTAACTTACTGAACTATCATTAACCTTACGTAAATTGTGCAACGCCTACTGACGCCGTGAATTCATTGTCTCACGTAAGCCTTGCAGGATACTGCACAAAGATCCCTTGTTCAAGGATCTTTCCCCGAAACTTGTATCGCCTTACTCCTGAGTGTCTGCCTGCGATGTGTCAATTGTCATTGAGTGGAGTACGGCTGGTCTGTCTTCTTGTTTCTAGACCCGTACCCAAGCCCGTAACAAATTCTTAAGGCCAAGCATGCCAATAAATAACTAAAAAATTACAGTGTCCCACTCATTCGTAACACAGACTCAGACATGATGTCTGAGCATGGGCAATCATGATGCCTAAACAATTCTAGAAAAATATAATATTAAATTCCCTACATTTCAATTTAAATAAGATAAGTTAATTTTTAAAGTAAGTTAAATTACAATCAAAGTAAATACTTTTGTCTACACGTATAACTTCACACAATCAAATTGTACAAAAATTTTAACAGCTTACAGCTAGCAAAGATTATTCGAAGAAAATTATTCGAAGCGTTTGAATAGCAATACACATCAAATTATATCGTGTTTAGTGTCATTTTAATCAGAAAAACTCCACAAATAGGTTAATGGAAGTGCTATAAAAAATAATGAAAAATAAAGAAGTTTTGTAATTTGATTGGTGGAGTTTCACACCGATATACCTGTTCTCGCCTCGGTCGCGCGGCTGCCGTTTATTGCACCGCTGGGCGACCGAGGCTTCTGGGCCTGGGCCGACGGGGCTCGAAGCCGCTTATTCGAGCTGAAGAAATTATTCGAAATTCGGAAGAATTAGTCGTAGCCTCCGAATAACAGTACAGATAAAAAATGAAAATTTAATTTGGAGCTTCGAATATAAAAAAGTATTTTTATTCGTCGGATAAATTCTCATCTAATAAAATTATTTATTCGACACTCGTCCAATAAAGATGCTTTTTTTTTATTCGAACCTTCAAATAACAAATAAAGATAAAGTATCTTTTATTCGAATTTTTATTTAAATAATTTTTATCCCAAATAATGCCCAACTCTGCGAGGGCCGTTAGCAGCGTGAAAGATTTACTTCATATTTTATTGAATTTAATTATTACAAAGAGTGTATCATGAACAAAGTGTATGCACTTTCGATGCAGTATCGAATGAGGTTTATAACACGAGCGACTGGAATCCGCCTCTTTTGAGGAGTTTATTACACACTGCATGTCTAGCCTTCCTTTAATTAGTTTTGGAGGCAGGTCTCTGGAAGTTGTGAATGCATTCGCTTGTATGGTTTGGCTTGCGACTCAATAGGGATTGTTAGAATACCATAAAATTCCAGATATGACACAGAACACAGGTAAATAGGTGTGCTGGGCGCTACGTCACCAACGCACTAAAGGACTGAAATGAAGGAAACACTTTTATTTTTTCAATGATCGTCGCAAAAAATTGTTCTTCCTTGAATATGGATGGTACTATGGTATCGAGTTGTAAATGAGTGTTAAACAGAGCTGCAATGCAGCCCATAAAAAATTAGTAGAACGGTGAAATAAAGAGCAAACTAGAATGTTTTCGAGTAAAATTATTTAAAAATAGTTCTAATGTGTTTTTAAAGTCATCTAGTAAAAATCTTATGGTGCTGAGGTGGAAAAAATATTTATTCATGAAAGAAAATTTGTTTCAATTAATAATAACAGTAGCTAAATATATGAAAAAATTTAAGATAGTGTTGATGACAATAGCTCATTATTAAATTAATTTTCAGGGTGGTCGCTTTTAAACTTCGATATGAAATCTGTATTTGTTCGAATTTTTCCGGGTTTTCCATTTTTTACAACTAGAGTTTGCAACTACAAAATTGGAAAGAAATAAAATACGTATCATTACAATTAATATTATTCTTAATTTATATTAATTAGAGATTTTGTACCCAAGATTTACATGTTAGTTACATATTTCATATACAACAATTAAGCTGTACGTTCTAATCCTGGTTAAAAAAATAATGTGCGTTCGGTTTTATCACAGACGAGGTATAAGGATAGACCTATCATCTTATGGGACTTCGTGTCCGATGTTCTGAAATATCGACCGTTCAAAAAATCAGAGGTTTTGGTATGCCCTCTACGATTTAGAGTGGTGAGTTTAGGAATTATATTGAATCACAGGTATCGAAGGCGTAGTTGCCAAACCACATCGGAGAATCTTCGTCGCATAGTTGCCAATTTACTGTTACTGCCGTGTAATGCATAGCGCGTATTTCGGCTATTTTCCAAGTTACAGTCGCAATTCTGGAAAAGTAAACGAAACGAGATATTACATGATTAATTCAACCTGAATATTTCATCTCTGTTTAAGTACAATGCTTTCTGTTTATATACCCATTTTAAAGCTAAATAAATGCTTTTTCAATTTATATAAATAAACTTTTATTTATTGATAGTAAACATAATAATAATTGTTGTTAAAAATTGAAATACCTATTTAGCGCTATTTTTATCTTGAAATTGATTTATATGAACTGTTGTTGGCTCCTTTGAACGTTCTTTTTATCCAATACAGTTTTCAAAAGAACGGAAAAATATTCAAAAGATTGTCAACAAAAATTTTAATGACAGCTGTTATGCGAGGTTCCATATTCGTTACAAGTTGCAGCGTGTCTGTTATTATATGTTAACATTACATATACAATTATTAGTTCTTTTTTCCAAATATTTACATAAGTTGTGCAAGAACTTATTAATTATAAACAATAAATCTGTATAAAATTCTGTTTATTGCTGATCTGACTTATCGTTTAATCGTAAAAGCATACAGGAGTTCAGATTTAGTTGATCTCTTACCATTATTGTTATCAGTTTTGAAGTAATTGTTTATCAATTATAACAATATCGATAATAATTATCGATAATAACAGACATGCCGCAACTTGTAACGAATATAGAACCTCGCATAACAACTGTCATTAAAATATTTTTTGACAATCTTTTGAATATTTTTCCGTCCTTTTTGAAAATTGTATTTGATAACAAAAGGTTTAAAGAAGCCAACAACAGTTTATATGAATCAATTTCAAGATATAAATAGCCCTAAATAGGTATTTAAATTTTCAACAACAATTATTATTTTGTTTACTATCAATAAATAAAAGTTTATTTATATAAATTGAAAAAGCATTTATTCTGCTTAAAATGAGTATAGAAACAGAAAGCATTGTATTTAAACAGAGATAAATATTCTGTTTGAAGTAATAGCAAATTCCACAAAATAATACAGTGATTATTAATAATCACATTTTTATTAATTGTTTGCAATTAAAAGATCAGTACCTAATATGAAACACAGGATGTAATAAATAGTACCATTTTATGTATTTAATATATTTATTAAAAAGTAATATACAATACATATAGGATTCAGAAAGTAGAGACAGTTTGAAGAAAAAAAAATGGTATATTGATACATATTCTATGTGTATATCGACCTGTTCGTTCTCACTAAACACTACCACTGGGTTATGTGTCGTTTATTGCTTTATTAGTAGCTAAAGAAGGTGGTGCAGGTACCAGCGTGACGCGGTGCTAATTACCGCGGCGCACAGTGGTCTGAAAAGGCCGAAAACGGGTAAAACCCTAGGAAAGCTCTATTTCGAAAAAATTCTCGATAGAAAGTGTTTTTAATTGTTCTTGGGCACGATAGAAATAAATAAATAAATTAAAAAATAAATAATACATTAATAATAAATAATAAATAATAAATTTTACACATAGATTGAATATAAAATAAATTTTAAATGAAATATAATTCAATTTAAATTAAAAATAATAAAAAATAATTCCTCTCCATAAAAAAATACTACTTAATTTAAATAATAATAATTTTATGTAATTTAAAATAAAATGAAATGAGAAGAATACGCTTATGTACAAGATTCAATGAAAATTTATGATATAGAGGTAACGGTTATTTACATTTTAATTAAGCTTATTATTTACACGAAAAAGGTATACTTTTTTTTCTTTAAGTAAGAGGAGGAAAATGACTTACGCACATCCCAGAATGGGGTAGTGTGGGGCTCAGGTAACAGATTTTTGGCGTACCTAGACCCACTAAAAACCTGACCTCACCCGGGACACCACGTTTTTCACCGACATTTCATGAGATAAAACGCGAAGCTGCAGGTTGCCGCAGTATAATTTTGGATTTATTATTTACTTAGACATCTACAAACGTGTTTTTAGCATGCGCACGTTTTCACACGTTGGCGCAAGAGAGATATCACTTTTTAAACTTCATTAACACTCTTTTCCACGTTTAATGGCATTACATGTAAAACTACTCGAAGAAATTAAAAATAAATAGTTTCCACGATTGTTTCCGAGTCTTAGTACTCGAAGTAAGCCAGGAAAAAAAAATATTTTTCGTATTTCTATTTTTACAGGCGCATACGGTTTCTTCAAACATGCGCTTGAGTTCATTCTGAAACCTAGGTATCCTTAGCATGGCCGAATTTAATTCATTTTTATGGAATTGCCGAATTTGATTCATCCTTGAAACGTTTTAATTTAATCCCCTACTAGTAAAAAATATAACATATTTCATTTTATAAGACACTTGAAAATATGGAGTTTTAGCCAAGTACCGACTTTTATAGCCAATTCGCCTGTCAAATTCCGCAATCGTTGGGCCTTCGGTCAAAATATACCTGCAGCCTTTTTAAACTGTGAATCCTCGAAGCTGGAGTTTCCCTCGTCTTTTATGGTAGCTCTGAAAAGAGCTGATTTTGAAAGAAGAGATATCCGCAAAGATTATTCTACATAATTCTGGCAATAATGATACTCAAGGATAAAATGAGAAAAACATAAATGTTCTTTGCACCAAGAACATTTAAGTGCAACTACATTTGAGGAATGGAAACACGTTAGACCATCTAATTTTGTAAAGCAGAACTCTACGGGATTTTCAAATTCTCCTGGCCACTCTTCTATATGTATATCCACTGCGGAACCAAGCATATTGAAACAGCCGTTTATAACGCGCAGCTGATAATTGGTTGTGGATTAATGAGTGTAGTTTAATAATATTATCTCTTGCGTGTAGATTGATATCAATATTTAATAATATTGCAAGATCGGAAGATCGGCCCTCTGGAAGGGCGTTACGTATGATCTCGTCGTTATATCCATTCCATGAATCAAGAAGTAAAACAGAATTTTCTGGAGTAGATGGGAGAAATACTTCAGTCAACCACGTTCTAAATAATTTTTTCGTTAGTTTACCCGATGTGGAAGCTTCAATGTGGACATTAGGTGCCGTAAACACACTTCTTCGTACACGAGGTCCTAACTGCCCTTTGACTTCTTTCAAAACAATATACAATGGCGATAGCCGTTGATTCATAAGCACATACATAGAACGGTCAGTTCGGACAAAAGGTTGACTTCTCTCTTCAAATAAATTTGTTTACAAACGAAATACTGCGAAATTCTTAGATAAATCTAATGAACACTTGTGCAAAGTATTCTACATTAATCTTGATTGTTTGTAGGGAGGGACATCATTCAATTTCTTCGAGATAGAAATAACATCTGTGCGTCTAGTAGTGTTGGTGTCAGAAATTCAATTTATGAATATGTGGCTCAGACATGTAATTTTGAAAATTTTGATAGACGTCAGAAGATTTTGTTAGAAAAATTATTAAACAATTTTCTATCAATTTAGTAAAAAAATGGAAGAACAACGAACGCGATGTTGATAGATTTCTTTTAAAATGTCCCGATTGGTTTGAACAACCACTGTTTGAATTTGAAGGACACAGTGAAGGTGGACGACCAAAAAAAGGGTTTTCTGAGGCAAGTAACATGATAAATCGCAGGCAAATAGAAAGCCTGTTGACGCAGTACACCCCGTAAGAGTTGGAGTACATAGCACGAGTTGCACACAGAGCATCGGGGAATGAATTTATATCCATGGTATTATATATTGGTAACTGTACATAAAGTGCTCATACAAGGTGCTGATGTGGTAGAAAGCATCCTATTATCCATCGGAAATCTTTCAGAAGATACCCAGAAAGCAACGCATTAGGAATTATGTACTATAATTTCGCGAGTACCACACTCGGAAAAGGGCCTAGCCGAATAAGATGGTCAAAACTGCCCTTAGACGTTTTTCAATAATTAATGAACCATTCGAAAGCTGACCAAGAAAAACCCCTCTGAGCCAAATTTCAACCCCCTATCTTGCTCGTGAGGGTAGTTACAGGGTAAATTAGATTTTGAGCTTTTCCGTGCATTTTCCGCACTCTGATGCTTCCCAAAATTCTGAAAAAAATGTGGCATATTTTGGATCCTAAGACAGATTTTTGAGAATTTTTTCAGATTTTTTGGATGCAAACTGTGGTCGTAAAAAATGAAAAACCTCAAAAAAATCGGAAAAATGCAGGTTTCTCAAAAATATGAAAACATGCTATTGAGCTGTTTACTGCCCCAATAAAGTACCATAACAGGCAGTGTCCTCAATTTTTTTTAGATTTTTTGTTGTGGGAAGTCTCTCTCAAAAACAAGAAAAACCGAATTTTTTCGACGTTTCTGCTATTAGGAGGAAAGTTACACTTGTTGATTTTATCGCAAGTATATATTAAGGCATTTTTAACGTTATTACATTGAAACAAGTAAGTGTTTGACCTCAGAAATATGTTTTAAGAGAAAAATAAATTCTATTTCGTGCGATATATACCAGAATGTTCGCAACGTTTACAACATCGCCGGTTGGCCGAGCAGTCAAGGTGTCGGACTACGGAGCGGAAACGCTGGGTTCGAATCCCGTCGAGGGTAAAGTTTTTTTTTCCATACATCATCTTTATATTTTCAATTTTTTATTACATGGTTTATTCATGTGATTTTAACAATATTTTTTAAATGTTTTTAAAAAATATTGAGGTAACATTTTTAACTAACTTTTATTTATATTACTCCGATTTGACTTCGAATTTAATGATATTATTTTCTTGGATTAGGCAATAAATTAATATTTATATTATTGTGTTCGTCCACGATTTCCGCCAGATATAGAAATTGCTTGCGAAAATTGGTAAGATTCCGTGAAAAGAATTTTTAAATCTACTTCTGTCATTTCCGGAAAATCCAGAGTATCTACCGAGGATACTGTTTGAAATGGAGTCGTTTTGCAGTTCCAATTATGTCCAATTTTTGGAAAGGTTTCGTTGTCTACTTGTTTATGTAGAAGCTGGTACTTTTGACCTGGTATACTATACATTGCCTCTACAACCCAATGAATTTTCGTGACTTTTCGGGAATAATTCGACACTTTCGTCGAAAGTTGAGAACGATTACCTTTTAAAGCAGGCATGAGAACTCTGAATCCAAGACCTGTTAAATGAGATGTGACATCTCGAAAACCTCTGTCGACAATACAAAAGTCTCCCCTCTTCATGATGGTTTTCAATCAAGTAACTATAAACGGAAATACATCCTCATGTACGTTACAATAAAGAGGAATGGCTAAGGCTTATTTGTACCTGATACCCCACTTTAAAAATAGTGGTAGTATGTAGCCCTTTTCTTTCAATTGGACAAAAACCAATACTTTGCTGCGTGTTATTTATTCAGAATTCTTCTCATTTCCTCCCTAATTTATGAAGACGCAAGGCTTAGAAACCAGATTAATGAATTTTAATATTAAGAATGTTAGAGAGGACCGTAATGAAGATCATATACAATTAGAGAATCGAGGAAGTGATAGATACTCTAAAACTATATTTACATATATTTTATTCAAAAATGTTTCTTAAATATTTTTAAAACATTAAAAAAATATTTTAAAAATCACATGAATAAACCATGTAATAAAAAATTGGAAATATAAAGATGATGTATGGAAAAAAAACTTTACCCTCGACGGGATTCGAACCCAGTGTTTCCGCTCCGTATTCCGACACCTTGACCGCTCGGCCAACTGGCGATGTTGTAAACGTTGCGAACATTCTGGTATATATCGCACGAAATAGAATTTATTTTTCTCTTAAAACATATTTCTGAGGTCAAACACTTTCTTGTTTCAATGTAATAACGTTAAAAATGCCTTAATATATACTTGCGATAAAATCAACAAGTGTAACTTTCCTCCTAATAGCAGAAACGTCGAAAAAATTCGGTTTTTCTTGTTTTTGAGAGAGACTTCCCACAACAAAAAATCTAAAAAAAATTGAGGACACTGTCTGTTATGGTACTTTATTGGGGCACTAAACAGCTCAATAGCATGTTTTCATATTTTTGAGAAACCTGCATTTTTCCGATTTTTTTGAGGTTTTTCATTTTTTACGACCACAGTTTGCATCCAAAAAATCTGAAAAAATTCTCAAAAATCTGTCTTAGGATCCAAAATATGCCACATTTTTTTCAGAATTTTGGGAAGCATCAGCGTGCGGAAAATGCACGGAAAAGCTCAAAATCTAATTTACCCTGTAACTACCCTCACGAGCAAGATAGGGGGTAGAAATTTGGCTCAGAGGGGTTTTTCTTGGTCAGCTTTCGAATGGTTCATTAATTATTGAAAAACGTCTAAGGGCAGTTTTGACCATCTTATTCGGCTAGGCCCTTTCTCGACGGGCTACCAACCAAGATCTCAATGACCCAAAAGAAGCCATCTGGGGATGATTTAAACATTTCGGATAATCTGGCAGAATAATGTTTCCAACAAAAGTTAATCGATACTCAGTTATCTATAAATCCCAATAGAAAAAAATTTTTTTGATAAAAAATTATGGTCATCTTAATTTTTTAAGTAAATATAAAACTAAGTATTTTTTATTACATATTGTTGTAGCTGATGTTAAGACGAATCTTTTATTTATTGTTAACAAATATAGTAATAATTGGTGTTCAAATTTCAAAATTACAAAAGGTTATTTATATATAACCAAGTTACGTTCAAAGCTTGGCTTTGTAGTTTTTAGTAAGTTATTAAAACATTTGTCTTGTAATGTTCATGAAAATTTTCATAAAAACCATTTAAAAAATATTTATATAATAATTACTGTTCAAAGCAATGTAGTTAATTAATAATAGGAACAAAATGATGTCATCCTATAACAATAACAATACAGTTCTGAACAATGAATTTATTCGCGCATACGTTACATTTATAAAGTACATATTAATATTTGGCTGTTTACAACATTTCGAATTTTGCAGTTAAACATATTCTGTATTGTACGTACAGTTTCATTCATTTGTTATTTATACCCAACATAAAGTTTAACTAATCATAACCGAAATTAGTATTTGAAATCGTTAAAGCGTTTTAGAAAACAATATTCTATTGTATTCGCGAGACTGCAGTGACTATATATATAGTTATTTTTAATAACGCTGTCAGCAGATTCTAGTTCCAGTTGGTAATACAGGATGTGACACGAAAATGGTAATGGGGTTACGTGACCCCAAAAACGTTGGACACGAAAATGCATTGGATGATAGGTCTATCCTTATACCTCGTCTGTGGTCATGCTAAAAGACGACACGGTTCTGTTCCAGGAAAGACGACACGGTTCTGTGCCATGCTAAAGCGGCGATGTCACGAAAGTGGGAACGCCGAAACCCCGGGCGTGAGCACTCTCCTATCCTCTCTGGCTCTACATTTACGGCGAGAATTCATTCTCCAGGAGGTGCTGCCACGCGCGGTCGGTCAAAGAACCACATCCACCAAACGTGGAACATTCACCGTCCAGGAGGTGCTGCCCCCGCGTAGACAGTCAGACAACTACGCGCCTGCACTTACAGGGCCTGCATATACAGGGTCATCCGTTTCTAAACGGCCAAACGTCAACCAGCTATAGAGGACCCCAAATGAAACAACTTTCACCCCTAACACTTTTTTTGATTCGGTCTTGATTTTTAGATAATTGCAAAAATCCGTCATTTTTTGCGTTCACTTAAGATTAAATATATTAGGACTGCAATTATGTATCTTGATGAGTTTTCCTTTATTTGGTTTAAAATAAATAGGGGCATCTTTTTTATTAAGTCAACTTTTTTGTATGACCTTCGGATCTTGGTTTTTTTGTATTTTTAATTCATTAATTTCTTTTAAAGCTATAATATGTATAATTTTTAATTTATGATGCGCGTATGTTAGGTGTTGCGCGTTACGCGATCATGCGCAGTGCAGTTTGCGACACCAGACCGGGAAGGTGTCTCACGACGAAGGTGTTAGTGTTTCGACACGCGCACTGATTCCGTCTTGTTTGATTAGTGATTCCTTTGTTAGTTAATTACTAATTATTAATATTCCCACCATATCATCATTCACGCATGATTCCTCTTCTACCTTTTCATGCGATGATGTGGTTTGGGAATCTGCTGGTACTGTTTCAGAAGTATCATTTCGTGATCGTTTAGCATCTTGCTTTGTGGACAATAATTTAACGCACGCTCAGGGGAATAACATCTTATCTCTTTTACGTACCCATTCGTGTTTTTCTAGTTTGCCGAAAGATATAAGAACGCTCATTAGTATACCATGTAGCAGTGTTGTCATTATTTTAGTACCCTAAACTTTATATAGTACTCACAAATATTTTTAATTATTTCAGATACCTATTTTTCCGAGAATGCTTTACTACCAGGATTACCACCGAAAGTAATTTGGAACAAATGTCAAAACAGTATTATTATGAGTTGATTAATTAATTGAAAGTGAGTATATACATTATTCTAGAATTTAAAAAATTTTTTCTTCGAAATATATATTGATTGTACTGTTATGCCGCAGGAAGGGGTAGATGAAGAGTATCCTCGAATAAACTCCAAACTCTTCCAGCACAACTTAGGTTTATTTGGGAATAGGTCGCCAAGCAAGAATACAAGCGATTTTTGTACACGACGAATAACTTTGTAACAAACGAGTCGACTGACGGGCTACTTGTAGCTTCTTCTCTGTCTCTCTCTGTCCGCGCCCTTTCGCAGGGCCTTATATAAGAGTACAACTATGGAAGTTTGGTGGGGATGGATGACACTAGCCCTTAGAGATAGGGAATGACGTGGAGGTCGGAGTTTTCGCAGGGTTGGACTTTAACATGAAATCTCTGTACCGGTGAGTAATTTTGCCTTAGTCTAGTAAATGAGAAAGCCCGTGAGTTCTGACTCATCTATTTGTCTGACTTATCTATAGAGAATAGATAAGTCCGGTAGTCTCGCATAACATCCCCTTCCTTATTTTAAAAGAATATACCTTGGTAAGGTATGTTCTTTTTACAAGATTGGTTTGAGTACGGTTTTACGCTTTGACGGTTTTACATAAATTGGTATGGGTTCGTCGCTAACTTCCTCGACAGTGAATGCTTGCTCATTTTGAGGTTTTGATGTGAACCTGACAGAATACTGAGGTGACGGTGTCGTTACATTTTCGTTATAAACGTGGGTACCTCCTGTATTGAAACAGTTTACATACTGATTGCAAGGTTTGAAGCATAAACTTATGAGTTTCCAGACTTTTAATTTGCATAATACATATAATAGAGCTAGTAGGATTAAACTAACGGTGATAATTTTAAGTGTGGTCCAGATGGTTTCGGTTCGCGTCGCGCTTCTTACGTGCGTGGCTATGTTATTTGCGTCTCTAGATATTTCGTCCAATGATTTGGAATAAATTTGCAAGTGCTCTGGAGAGATTATAACATCAGAGATTAAAGGTATTTGTGCAAAATCCAGAATGGTGTTGTTTAATTTAGGAATCGTCATGTCGGTTATACCTAAAGATATGTGATGAATTAAAATATCTTCTTCTTCTTTACACGTTTAGAGTAAAGTTGTATCCAGATGGGATTTAGAATTTTGATGATGGATATTTGATATTTCCTACTTTCTGGGAATATATGAATTGCTTGCGCTATACATTGGTCTTGAAATGATGAAGTGAGAACTGGAGTCGTTCTTTCACAAATTCGGATTTTCTCGAAGATTTTACATTTGTGAATATCCATAGACTCGACAGGGCTGTAGTATTTAGTTGTGCTGTCTAGTAGTATATATCGAACAGTTATGCTAACTACATACATTAGTTTGTCCCGAATAAGGGGGATTGGTACTAGTTGATAAAGGTTATATTGTTCTGGTTCAAGAATTGGAATTTTCATTTCAAAGCAAAGTTGTGTATCATGTAAGACAAAAATATTAACTTCGATGACTCGTTGATATAGGAAGGCTGATTCTTTCGTGGCAGGAAATAGCATCCTTTCAGCTCCAAATTTGGATTCAATGCTTTTTAGAATTGTTGGAATGTTCAAATTATGCGCCATTCCAGAAAATTCGTGGACCTTCTTTCGTTCTAGTTTCTTTTGTTTTTGACCGCTGTATTCAGAGAGTGTGTGTCTTTTTCGTTTGTCTCTTGTACGACGCGCGCGTATTTATTTTTCTTTATATGTATCCAATATGTAAAACTAACATTATTCAAAATAAAACTAACAGGTTATGGGCCCAGGAGACCCTGAAGACTCAAAGTCAGGTAGTACATATGAGTAATTAAATGTGCGAATAGTGACCGAAAAAAAAAGTAAGGTTATCCTACGTGCCACGTGTTCGACAAAAAGAATCGAAAATGAATATTGCTAAGGTAGACCAAGTTCAGAAATTAAATTCTGCAAATTACGATACATGGAAAATCCAAATGAAGAGCATACTTCGCTACAATGGATTATGGGGGTACGTAGATGGAAGCGTTACAAAACCTGCAGAGAACTACCAGGCATGGACTATAAACGATGAGAAAGCTCTGGATTCGATTATCCTCAGCGTACAACCTGACCAATACAACTATGTCAAAAGGGCAGAAACCTCTGCAGATGCATGGCAAGTATTGAAAGAAAAATATGAATCTAAAAGCCCAATGAGGCAATGCGTTTTGTTTAAGCAGTTGTACCGTCTAAAGAAAGCTTCAAATCAAAGCATGACACAGTTCATAAATGAATTTATGAACATAGCGGAACAACTAGAGGAATGTGAGCTAAAATTGCCAGAAAATCTATTATCTATTTGGTTGTTGAATTCATTGCCTCATGAATATGAAACTTTGTGTATAGCAATTGAATCAAGAGAGCAAATGCCACCCTTAGAAGAATTAAGAAACAAGATACTCGAAGAGGAGTCAAGACGAGCTGAGAATACAAAGGAACACGAAGGAGGCGCAGAAGAAGCACTACTGTCGAGTAGAGGTAATTCATATAAGAAAGGTACACACAAAAGCACTACACACAATGAACAAGGAAAGAAGTTTGAAGTTAAGTGTTTTACATGTGGTAAAGTAGGACACATTGCTAGAAATTGCAGATCAAAAGCAAAATTAGGAAATAAGAGAATGACACAGGATGCATTTACAGCCACTGCTTTCAGCACTACCACACGAAGAGCAGGAGTTTGGTGCTTGGATAGCGGAGCAAGTACACATATGTGCTACGATGAAAAGAAGTTCCACAATCTGGACAACAATGAGAAAACGAGAATTTATACAGCAGCAGAAGATAGCATTAATTCGCAGGGACAGGGAGAAATAAACATAAATATAAAAACTCCCAAAGAAACAAAAAGTATCAAATTACAGCAAGCAATGTATGTTCCAGAATTTAAAAGCAACTTATTATCTGTGTCGAGTATTACAAGCAATGGATATTCTGTGGTGTTTTATGAAAATCATGCACTCGTGAGACGCAAAGATGGATCAACAGTAATGAAAGCAACGATGGAAGATGGCTTGTATGTGATAAAAGAACAGCAAGTGCAATCGGCTATGATCTCTCAACAGTGCAATAAGAATCTAATGAAATGGCATCAAAGAATGGGCCACTTGAATTTCGAGGATTTAAGAAAACTTAAAAAGAAAGAAATTGTAGATGGACTGAGAGACGAATTGTGTTTGAAAAATGAAAACCCAGTATGTGAAGTATGCATGAAGGCAAAAATTCATCAGCAACCTTTCAGGCAATCAACAAGAAGAGAAAACGACGTCTTAGATTTAATACATACCGATATTTGTGGGCCATTTAAAACCTGTTCGCTAGGGGGAGCGAAATACTTTGCAACCTTTATTGACGACAAAAGTAGATACATTGAGGTAGCAATTTTGAAGAAAAAGTCTGACATCTTCGAAGCATTTAAAGAGTATAAAGCTCGCGTTGAAAAGCAGACAGGGCGTCAAATAAAGAAGATTCGAAGTGACAATGCCAAAGAATACCTATCTCGCAATTTCAATGAGTTTTTAAAACAAGAAGGTATTCAAAGAGAGTTGAGTGTGGAATACACACCGCAACAAAACGGCGTGGCTGAGCGCGCAAATCAGACGCTAGTAGAAATGGCGCGTTGTATGTTGTTGCAATCTAATTTACCATACGAGTTGTGGGCTGAGGCGGTGTGCGCAGCCGCATACATTAGGAATAGATGCCCAACCAAGGCGTTAAACGATGCAACTCCTATTGAAATATGGACCAAAAGGAAGCCATACGTAGGATATTTTAGAACATTCGGAAGCCGAACTATTGCACTCAATAAAAATAACAGAGGAAACAAGTTCGCAGCAAGAGGAGAAGAATACATTTTAGTCGGATATTCTCAGGAAGCAAAAGCTTATAGATTATGGAAAAAGGGAACAAACCAAGTAGTGAAACGAAGAGATGTACGTTTCATAGAAGAAATTCCAGAATCAACGAACTTCGAAAAGGAGAAGCAACCAGAATCTGAACTGGAACATTTGACCTACGATATGATTGAGAATTCGAAAGAGCCCATGTATGAGGACCTGGACAAGGAAGAAGAGCAGCATGAAATGATAAATGAAGACAACTATAAAGATGATCCTGAAGATTCTCAAGAAGAAGAGGAAGAAACAGCAAGAGAAGAACAGGAAATTAATCAAATGTTGGAACCTACCCCACGAAACAGAGGTTGCGGACGACCGAAATTGGAAAGAACCGGACGGCGTGGTAGACCGCGAAAATTGTATCATAGCGCTAATGTTGCAAAATGTCACGAATGCAAAGTACCGAAAACGGTTGAGGAGGCGATGCGCTCGTCAGAAAAATCATTCTGACTAGAAGCTATGGAGTCTGAGTTCAACACTCTAAAGGGCAACAATACCTGGAGTTTGGTAAGTAGACCGTCGAATAAAAAGGTTATAAAGAATAAATGGGTTTACAGGATAAAGCGAAACCAGGATGGAAGTATTCAAAAATTTAAAGCCAGGTTAGTTGCACGCGGAGACCAACAAATACCAGGACAGGATTATGACGAGACGTTTGCGCCTGTAGCAAGATTTGAGATGTTGAGAGCACTTTTGGCTATAAGTGTTGAAAATGAAATGTTTGTCCATCATATGGATGTCGTTTCGGCCTATACGCAGGCTGAGTTGTCCGATGAGATATACATGGAACAGCCAATATTATTTGTAAGGAAAGGACAAGAAGATAAAGTATGTAAGTTACAGAAATCATTGTATGGATTAAAACAGGCAGGTCGCGAATGGTATAGTAAATTAAATAAGTATATGATAAGTATTAACTTTATTAAGTCCGAAATAAATCCGTGTGTATACGTTGATAACTCAAATGGAAGTGATGTTATAATAATAATCTACGTAGACGACTTGCTAATAGCCTCTGCTGATTTTAAGAAGTTAAAAGTTGTAAAAGACTTACTAAAGAAGCAATTCGCCATGAATGATTTAGGGCCAGTATCAAATATCTTAGGCATTCGCGTTGAAAGACAAGGTCAAAAGGGTAAGATAAAGTTAAATCAAAGTTTGTATATAGAAGATTTACTTGAGCGATTTAATATGAAAAATTGTAAAACTGCGAATACACCTCTAGAAGCTAATGTGAACCAACAGGTAAAAGATTTGAAACCACCAACAGATTCGGAAATCGACGAAATGAAAGAAAAACCATATCGGCAATTAGTGGGAAGCTTATTGTATTTAGCAAATACAACTAGACCAGATATAATGTTTGCGGTAAATTTTCTATGTCGTTTTTGCGAAAACTCAAGAATTATACACTGGAAAATGGCAAAGCACGTATTAAGATATCTGCGAGGGACATGTGATTATAGTATTAAGTACGAAAAGACAAATAAGTTATTACAAGCGTATGTAGATTCTGATTGGGGTGGAAATCTTGAGGATAGACATTCGAGTTCCGGATTTGTGACGTTTTTGGGTGGAGCACCGATAAGCTGGGCGACGAAAAAGCAAAAATGTGTCGCGCTTTCCACCATGGAATCGGAATACATAGCCCTCTCGGAAGTAACGAAAGAGATTGTATACTTGCGAGAGTTATTGAAGCATATGAAGCAGTCCAAATTTGTTTCCAAAGAGACACAAGTATATTGCGACAATCAAAGTGCAATCGCGTTGTGTACGAATAATATATATCATGCTAGAAGTAAACACATCGACATACGATTTCATTTTTCTAGAGAGGCCCAGGAACAAGGGCATATTAAGGTTGAATATAAACCTACGAATGACATGGCAGCTGATATACTGACGAAATCACTGCCAAAACTGAAACATGTAAAATGCGTTGAATTGTTGAAACTATGTAATTGAGAGCTTAAAGCTTATTTGTAAGACATGTACCTTGCGAATAGAATTATTCTGCGTCGGCCCACGAATTAGGGGGAGTGTTGGAATGTTCAAATTATGCGCCATTCCAGAAAATTCGTGGACCTTCTTTCGTTCTAGTTTCTTTTGTTTTTGACCGCTGTATTCAGAGAGTGTGTGTCTTTTTCGTTTGTCTCTTGTACGACGCGCGCGTATTTATTTTTCTTTATATGTATCCAATATGTAAAACTAACATTATTCAAAATAAAACTAACAAGAATTGTTACTAAGTCTACTGAATTTAGCAATGTGGGGTCCAATTTTCCTTGGATTCCATTGTTGATTAAACTTCTGAGTTTGTGCGTTAATTCCCCGTATTCAGTTACAAGTTCAGATAATAAAGTTGCTGTACTGAGTTGAATTTGTCGCTGTTCTATCTTATCTATAACCTGATAGATTGCTTCAGTGGTTACATTTATGAATGATTGAATTCTATCACGATAATTGGAAAAGTCTTTAACAATGCCTTTTACAATGGTTGTTTCTTTATCTAGGTGTAAGGCTAAACTTTTACTATCTGTATAAAGTTTATCAAGTTCCGAATCGTAATATTCGGCGTCCTTTTGACTAAGGGTTCCGAATAATACATTGGCTAAATCTCCAATGGGATTCAACCAACCACGTTTTACATGTTTACTTCTATTAGGTAAAGTTATGCCTATACTGTATAACATACGCCATTTTTCATTAATATCGCGGTTAAAACGTTCGTGTAGGAGACGATAAGTTTGATTAATTACCGGATTTCTACTAAGTGCATCAGCGTTAGAATTCAAACATCCCTTTTTGTATTGAATCTCGTAATCATACTCTTCTAAAATGATCCTCCATCGCGTCTGCATGGCAGTTGGGTCTTTCATGTTATTTAGCCATTTCAGTGGCTGATGATCAGTAATTATAACGAACTTTCGACCACATGAGTAGGGGCGGAAGTGCTTTACACTCCAAACCATGGCAAGCATTTCGCGATCCGTGGTTGAATATTTTTGCTCAGCTTCGTTTAGGGTCCGACTTGCAAAGTTGATTGGTTTTTCTTTTCCGCTCTCATCTTTTTGTGCCAGTACCGCTCCTAAAGCTTCACCGGATGCATCAGTAGATAAAATGAATTGTCTTTTAAAATCTGGGTACATGAGTACACGATCTCCGCAAAGTTCTGTCTTCAGATGTTGAAAAGATTCCTCTTGTTGTTGCTTCCACTCGAAGTTCCTGTCCTTTCTCAGAAGCGTATTCATTGGTTTAGCTAACTGCGAGAAATTTGGGATAAATCTCCGGTAATATCCTGCCAATCCTTGGAACTGCTTGACACATATAGGGGCTTCATCTGTGACAGGTATGCTATGCTCGGTCAGTTTTGTCATAGGCAGTGCGTCGCCTGGCAAAGCAAAGATGTCCTCAAACTCTCGCGATACCTTCCTGACTAATTCAATAGCTTTCGGATCTGTCAAATGGGCTACCCGTGTATTTTCGTCTAATAATTTTAAACGTTTTTCTCGACCCTCAATCGAGTCCTTACTAAAATGTAGGATCCTATGCAAAGTACCTGTTAGTTCTATCGTCCTATGCTTGGTATCTATCTCGGCTTCCTCCCCCTCAAGGAACGGCATGCCGAGTAACCCGTCTTCTTCTATAGGAAAACTATCTGGTACTATTGCTAAAATATGTTCACGATTTCCTACTGTAAGTTTAGCTTCTCTGGTTGAGACGACTTCTCTATCATCAATTCCATAAAAACGATTGATTCGCGCTCGTGTAGGTAAAACAACTGCTGCTGCTGCTTTTATTAAATTTATTCTCGCTCCTGTGTCTAGGAGGAATACTCGACTTGACCTGCTTTGTCCCATTCGGAGAGCGATTGTAAGGTTTCCTCGATTTGTAATTCCTCGGTCAGATCCCGTGGGTTTGTTGACTGTATAAACCTGTCTTGATTCTTTCGTTCTCGTGAGCAAAACGCGTTGTTCGTCCGTTGACCGAAAGGAGCTGTCACTTTCATCATCTCTGATTCTAACGTTTACAGGTTCTAGTGGTACTGAAGTTTCCCCATGTCGTAGTTCGTCGATTTCTTTCCGTTGCTCTTCGCAGAGAGTCATTAATTTAAGACATTTTCTCAGTAGTTCAGCCATTTGTTGTTCAAGGCTGCTTCTAACAGGGCTCGCGGGTCGACTCATTTTCTCGAGAGTTTTATGAATAAAACTATGTAACGACTCGCTGCTATCACTTTCGGTGTGAATTTCTGATTTCGGGTTCCAATATGTGTGAAAAGGCATTCACTTACCCGAATAGAATTTTCATAATCGTCTTATATCCTTCCAGATTTCGTCTTGTCGCCTTGTTGACCTCGGTCTTCTTGCTGAATTGCGGCCTATCCCACCGCTGCCACCAAAAATTGGTCCTCTGTTATGCCGCAGGAAGGGGTAGATGAAGAGTATCCTCGAATAAACTCCAAACTCTTCCAGCACAACTTAGGTTTATTTGGGAATAGGTCGCCAAGCAAGAATACAAGCGATTTTTGTACACGACGAATAACTTTGTAACAAACGAGTCGACTGACGGGCTACTTGTAGCTTCTTCTCTGTCTCTCTCTGTCCGCGCCCTTTCGCAGGGCCTTATATAAGAGTACAACTATGGAAGTTTGGTGGGGATGGATGACACTAGCCCTTAGAGATAGGGAATGACGTGGAGGTCGGAGTTTTCGCAGGGTTGGACTTTAACATGAAATCTCTGTACCGGTGAGTAATTTTGCCTTAGTCTAGTAAATGAGAAAGCCCGTGAGTTCTGACTCATCTATTTGTCTGACTTATCTATAGAGAATAGATAAGTCCGGTAGTCTCGCATAACAGTACAATGAGAACAGAACATATATCACGTCCTAATGTAAGGCCCTTTTTGTTTGTAGGAAAGAGAAACTTCAAGAGTGGTGTACTGTCCGTGCTGCCCGTGCCTAATGACCTCTATTATACAGGGTGGCCCACATAACACTGAACAGCTCAATATCTCGAGAACTATGCCATCGATTTTAAAGTTCTTAGTCTTAAATTGCATGGAACTGAAGGGCCTTTCTGACTACATAAACGTGAAGTGGCCTCCCTTCCCTTTTAACGGCGGAGGGGAGGTACCTCTATAATTTTAAATGGAACCCCCTATAAAATGTTACATATTTAGATTCTACCGGAAAAAACAAGTCAATTTTGTCTGAAACATTTTTTTGTCAGATACTTCCATGATGAGATATAACAGTTTGAAGTTTCGAGTTGTAGGTACTTGAAGCGCTCGGAAATAGCGTTATGGAATTATACGCGCTTGAGTCCTTTGTTTATTCATGAAGCAAATGAACCGCTTGCTTGCTTACCGCCGCTTTGCTTGTCTTTTTTTTAATATAAAAATCGAAAATTTATAAAATGGATTTTTTGCCGCCTTGGCACCACTGTGCGCCGGGGGAGGGTACCTAAACAAACCGAGTCTATCGTAGGTACGCCTATCCCCATCTCAGCCGCAGCTGGTGGCCCAATGTTTTGACGCCGAAGGCCGTCACGCTACACAGTATGTGTGACCGCTGTAGCCAATATTTCGAATTCAGCCGAAAATGCGTGTGAAACGAGGCCTGCCTCTTCCACTCTGAACCAATCGGCCGCGCATTCGTATCTAGATTAGTCACCGCAGTCCTATGCCGTGGAACCTTCTTCTAAGCTTCGCATCAATACAATGTCACCACTTCGAACCCATACGAAATGGCGTCTTGTCACCCCCCACAATCGTGTAGTAATGGGCGGTAACAGTTTAATATCTTAGCCCTCTCCTATAACCCACAGCTCACGTCCAATATCATGGACTTAATCACATGGGAATTTCTTAGTAAAAATAGTATCTATTGTTATGTTTCCCGACTAGGAGGTGCGATATTATGATTTACTACGAGATGGAGTCCCTTCCAGCACGTGTTGGCCGTGTGTTTTCCTTCGTGTATTCGTTGGACGGTGAACATTAAGTAATTAAAACTTGCCGCAGAAACTAATTTTTACGCTAGCCTCATCTTTACAGTTGACCCCAACATCTGACTTTGCCCGTCGTAAAATTGATGGGCTTGAGCTAACGGGCGAACGGTTCAACACCTTTTACCTGCATTATTGCTGCCCGTCCCAAAACTTGCCGAGTGTAAAAAGCTACCAAAATGGTTCTCTAACAATTGCCTTAGCAACACAAAACGCTTTACACATTACTCCCTTTTGTATATTTATATAAATAGCATATTTACATATTTTTTCCTGGTACAAAATGGTTATCTAACAATTGTCTTAGCAACACAAAACGCTTTTAAAAAAGCTACCAGAATAATTAATAATACGGTACTCCCTTTCGGAGCTATCGGTTCGAGCTACCATATGTTGGGTTTGAGGGGAACTTCTGTCGTATTTTAAATAGGCAGGTAATTTTGTTTGTGAATCAAAAACACATGTTGCTATTGAGTTATTGGGAAACAAGATGGCAACAAGTCCTTACAAATAATGGAAATTATATCATTGAATAATATTAAACACGTAGTTTTATAAATTGATTCAAATGTTTTCTTTAAAATACGGCAATACTTTCCCTCCAATCTAATATATTTTTATAACAGTTTCAAGTACCCAATATTTGCAATTTTTGATGCTCTGCGAATTAAAAAACGGAATTTCAAACAGGAAGAATCGTAGAGTACGACCATATTTTAAAAAATTTTTTTCACTTTATAACCGGTGGGAGAATTTCCAGAACAAAGATGTTTCTAATATATTTTCATTAAGAAATTACATTTGCGTATAACATGATAAATTATTTAAAAAGAATTTTATATGTATAATTTACGTATGATAAAATACATATAAGGATGTGCGATTCATGTGCAATTGCAGCAGTTCATGTACAATTAACAATTGCATCATTTCTTTAAATAGAAATGCATATTTTTTTTTGCACAGATCGTTTCTTCCTTTCATTCTACGTAAAAAATGATTAGGGTACCATGGCAAAAAAATTATTAGATCTCGAGATATTTTCAAAAAATGTCATAGATTTTCTTGTATTTAGTGAAATACAGCTACACTTTTTCAAAATCTTAGTTTTCGTACTCGAGTTACGATACGTGAATTGCTACTGAAGTATGAAATGGTTACTCGTACAAACCGGTTTCTGTCATGATAACAATGTCGAAAGGGTGTTTACCTTTACAACATAGTTATGAAGTGTTTGAGTATCTTCTTCAATAAAGAAATTTTTTGAAAATATCTCGAGATCTAATAATTTTTTTGCCTGGTACCCTAATCATTTTTTACGTAGAATGAAAGGAAGAATCGATCTGTGCAAAAAAAAATATGGATTTCTATTTAAAGAAATGTTTATCTTTCTCCTTTATCATTTTTTCGTAAATGCAATAATAACGGAGTTATGACTTGAAACAATTGCGTGGACCACCCTGTATAAGGATGTGCGATGCTGTTTCACTAAGTGCCAGGAACGTTTCCTATTTCCTTGGTGACGTAAAGGAGAGATACGGATAGATTACCTAAGGAGCTGTGGAGCCCCTAAAAACATTTTTTTTTGTGCCACGCACAGCAGGGAACTGTCAACGCGCTCTCGAAAGGCCATCTGGAAAGGGTCGAGAGGCCAGAGAAGAAATTCGGTTCCAAAGTCTGACACGGTTGCCGCTAGTAAACGCTAGGATCAAAACCAGGGTTGTAATTTTGAGCCGGCCGGCCGGGCCTGCGAGATATGCATTGACCTTTAGGGTCTATTCATACTTGCCGGAGGCGAACGTTAGTATGGATACTACCACGATTTTCTAATCCATACGCACCGGAACCATGAAAAGCAACCTGAGAAGGCGCTCGAGATGCTCGCAACAAAAGCTAGGACCCGCACACAGCGGGGGTTCGCTACCTAACTCCCGAACAGTTTACTCCCCTCTACACCCCGGGGATGCCGATGCATCCGCTGAGAGCTGGGCAAGCCGTTGGGCATCCGTTTTCGGCCGCCTGACACAGGTCGCCTGGAACCGGCGGCCGCCACCTGGCACAGGCCGCGTGGCATCGGCCGCCGGTGCCACGACAGCATCCGCACACAATCCATGTTCGAAGTAGAGAAAAGAATATTGTTCATCTGAGTTGTAATGTTTAGAAGTAATGGTTCAAACTATAATCTAATTTAACGATGGAACGATGAAAATCAGATTCACAAATCAATTTTAGCATAGTTAAATTATATCTTATATCTTATAAGTGATTATAAGTCAAAACTCCGGAGAACAAGTTTAAAATGATTAGAATTCATTGGTTGCAAGGTGTGTTCGAAAGCTGGTGGAAATAGTGGAAAATTGGAAAAGTGGAAATATACGTATAACATTTGGTTCGCAAGCATCTACGGTTGTAAATCTTAGTACGCTAACGGTGTACAAGGTTCAGCATGTGCTGCATTCGGCTGGCTTAAAAATTGCGAAAGTGGTGGGTACAATCGAAAGGATTTTTGATTTATGACGTCCATGGTCGGTAGGTCGTCGATAGGGATTTTTATACCTGGCCTTGGTCGCGTGCTTGTCGCGTCGTACGTAAGGTCTTACGTCGCAACCAAAAAAAAAAAACCATTTTAATGTCGCCATTCTTTCAGTGCCACCATTTTTGGGGAGTCTATCGTTAGGTCTGCCTATGCTCATCTCCGCCGCGCCCGCAGACCCAGTATCTTGGCTTCGACGTCACACGCTACATAGTATATGTGACCTCTGTAGTGAATATCTCGACTGTAGCCGAAAGTACGTGTGAAACGAGGCCTGTCCCTTGCACTCTGATCCAATCGGCCGCGCATTCGTACCAATGCTTTGTCCAACGAGACCGAGGCAGTGAAGCACCCAGCGTGCGTCCTTTGCTAATTGTCTTGTAAGGGTAACTTCAACTCTGTCGCACTCGAGCGCCTATGTTTACGTCTACTGTCTCGTCTCATTGGACAAGATATAGTTACGCCATCGCATTCCTGCCTGGGAACCTTGCATCTAATCATCTTTAGGTCATTATGGACAAGAATTCAGAAGTTTTCCATATACATTTTTTCGTGTCGTAAGACAAAACGATGGAATTTATGTGGAATTAATTCTTCTTATTCTACAAATTATCATGTGATTGAGTCCTGAGGATTTCTTCCACATTCACTTGGACCACAACATATTTCAATGTCATCAAAATTCGAGACATAGTCCCCCAAAAATGATCGAATTCACAAGGCATGATCCCCTTCCTAACGTGGATACTTCCTTAAAAAAACAACTATTCTCGTTCTTACAATATATGTATAATTTACGTTAATATATAAGGATGTGTGATGCTGTTTCACGAAGAGGCAGGAACGGTTCCTATTTCCATAATGTTGTAGAGGAGGGATACCGATAGTTTACCTAAGGAGCTATAGAGCCCCGAGAAACCTTTTTTTTTGTACCACGCACAGCAGGGAACTGTCAACGCGGTCTCGAAAGGCCATCTGGTAATGATCAGCCGCTTGCTCAGCCGCCGGGCAACGGCGGCCGGTGGGATTGCTTCAACGCCGGGACAACGGCGCCCGTTTTTCGACAGATAATCGGCAACACGGCATTTGGACCTATAGTCCGTACGTAAAACCCTCCGGTCCCGGCAAGTATGAATAGACCCTTAGGCGTCAACCACGAAACCTCTCACGATCGTCTTTTGTCAATCCCGCCAGATCGCATCAACGGACCAATCAACGGGTGATCCTCTACCATTGACCGTGTGATTCGTGGAGGGCCAACGCACACAGAGCCATTCTTACCGCAGGCCCTGCAGGCGATCCCCACGCATACGTCGCACACAAGCATACTCCTACTACTTTTGCCCAACTCTGCGACCGAACAACGGGAAAACGTTTCGCATCGAGCTTGGGAATTTTTATTTTTGAAATTATTATATACTTGTATTTTGCCTCCCCTAAGGGTTACAATTCCTTTTCCCTTACACCACCTCCTTCTATCGCCGTCTTTCCATCTTCGCTTACTCTAACTTAGACCTTATCTATCTTAATCTAACTTAACCTAACTTATACTTATACTTAGCTTAAACTAAACTTATATACTATATAGCGAGAAAAGGGAGAGTTTATTTACAATAGACCTTATATTTATGACTTAACCTAGCTTATACATAACTTAACTATGCTTATGAACTATGTAGAGAGACAGAGAGAGAATTGTATATACAAACGACCTTATATTGCTAGTCTTACATTTACCCCCCTACCCTTTGGACCACCCCTTCCATTCGCTCATCTCCCACTCCTCTCTTTTCCTTTCTCCCCTCTCTCCACTCTTCCGCCCTTCTCATCCATTCCTCACCTCCTCCCTCATCTTCCAACACCTCCCACATTCTCTTCTGCCACCCTTTTTCCTCATCCATTCTCATGCATACTTCCCACACATGCTCCCACGTCTCATTCTCTCATCCGCACACTCTGCGCGCTTTCTGCTCCTCATTCATCCAATACCACTCTCCCCTCATCACGCATCCTAACCTAAATCTCGCCACTCTTTTCCATCTACTTTCCCCCCATCCTTTCTTAAGGTACCCCGCAGGCCCTCCCCTTTCACCATCCCATACCACTTGTTTGACTTTGACCCCTCTATCTTACTCCTCCTTTCCTTTGTTTGTCTTTCCTTTTCCTTTTTAATTATTTCCTCGCTCATTCTCTCCCTTCTTTCCTCAATCATTTCATTTATTATCTCACCCGACCATCCCCTCTCCTTAAAGAACTCCCACCTCTCCTTTTCCCACCCATCTCTTACCCCTCCCACCCTATCCCTTCTTCTTATTTCTTCCCAACATAATCGTGCCAGCTTTCCCCCTTTCCCTTCCGCTAATTTTTTCTCGTATCCCCACGCCCTCAGTCCTGCCTTTCCCCTCAATAATTCCCTTTGCATTTCCTCCCTCACCATGTATCCCGGCGTTGTCCTTTCCACTCCCAGGACCCACCTTAGATATCTCTCCTGCAGCTTTTCCATGCCTTCCCTCTCTTTCCATCCCCAAATTTCCACCCCATAACTTATTACCGACCATACCAATTTGTCAAAAAGCCATACTCTCCTATTGTACGCTCGGCGAGAGTTGGCACAGAATTTCGTCAGTGGGGTGCAGGGGGAACGGCGAGTCCCCACTCTTGACGCAAAGCTGCGGATCCCACTCTTACGCTTTACTCCCGGCGAGGACGGTCGACATAGGCGTAAATAAGTAGGATCCGCGTAAACTATGGGGGGGGGCACATGATATTCTCTGATTCTCACTAACCGTGAAGACTGGAGTCTTAAATTTAATTAAAAAAGTCATAAATTTCAAGCGTGGGTTGATGGATCCCTGCTGTGCGTGCAAGGAAAATAGGTTTCCATGGACCTGTTTTCCGTGCACGCACAATAGAGTTACGCCAATGTTCTGAGCTCAGCGTTGCGTCGTCACGCGACATCGCTCTGTTGCAGTCACACTCAATACGCTCGTTTGCTTGAGCGATTCGGTCAATCGCGGAAGACGTGTAGCGCGTAGTGGGAGCACCACGTGGTACCTACGAGTTTCTCGTGCCAACTCTCGCCGAGCGTATAATACCCCAATCTTTGCCAAACCTCCTTTTTCCTATCCCCCACACCGTCCCCATTATTGCTGCTCCTTTCCTCACTCTTTCCTCCACTTGCGCTTCCTGCCCACCATTCCTCGCTATCACGTATCCCAGGTACTTGTACTCCCTTACTTCCTCAATCTCCCTGTCCTTCCACCTCCACTTCATCTTTTTCCATCTCCCCCCACCCTTCCTACATCTCATTATTTTAGATTTCTCCGCGTTTAACTGCAGCTTTTTCCCATCCAGGTACCTCTCCATCTTCCCCATCATCCCTCTCATCCCCTCCTCATCCTCCGCCAGCATCGCTATGTCATCAGCGTACGCTAGCGTATAAATTTTCTTCCCTCCTACTTTTACCCCCCCCCCATCCACCCCTCTCCAACTCTTCATCTACATCTGCCATTAGTAACGTAAATAGTAGTGGGCTTAGTGGGCACCCTTGCCTCACTCCCCTTACCGTTCAGAAGCATTTACTTTCTTCCTCCCCCACTCTGACTTTACTTTTCGTCTCCTTACCCCCCTCCTCCTCATTGCCCTCATTAGCACCTCCCTGTCTACCAAGTCAAAGGCCGCTTTTAAATCTAAGAACATAATAATCAATCCCCTCTTTTTTGTTTTCTTTCTAATCTGTCTATTAATCAAATAATTTAACACATACACATTGTCTATACACCCCATCCCCTTCCTAAAACCTGCCTGACTGTCTGGTAGTAACCCTTTTCTCTCTATCTCCTCTCTCATCCTCCCCGCCAATAAAGCCGCGTATATTTTATACGCTGTCTGTGTGAGCGTTATACCTCTGTAGTTCTCCACCTTACTATTGTCTCCCTTTTTGGTTATTGGCACCACTATCCCTTCCTTCCAGTCTTCCGGCCACCCCCCCCCCCTCCAAACCTTGTCTCAGACTCTCCATAACCATTCTTCCATCTCATTCCCTCCATATTTCCATACTTCATTCGGTATACCGTCCCCCCCGGCAGCTTTCCCTTCCTTCAAACCCCTAATCACCCTGCTGACCTCCGACTTATCTAGCTTCCTCTCCCCATCCCTCTCACTTCTACCCACCCCTTCCTTTCCTTCCCACCTATCTACTCCTCCTAATACTTTTTTCAAATATTCGTCCCACTGTTTCATCTTTATCCTTTCGTCTATCCTCGCTCCCCCCTTCCTTTCCATATTCACCACTTTCCATATCTGACTCTCATTTTTTTAGTCCTTCCACCATCCTTTCCCATTTCTCTCTCTCTCTCTCTATCTTCTTCTTCTCTTCGCATAACTCCTTATATCTTCTCTTCTCTTCCTTAAATTTCTTACCCTCCCCTCCCTTCTTCTTCCATCCCCTTAGTTCCTCTCTCACTTTCCTTTTCCCTTCCCTACACTCCTCGTCCCACCATCCGCCCCTCCTTTTTCTCTCTTTCTTCCCCATCGTCTCCAACGCCTCTCCTATTCTTTTCTTCAATCTTTTCCACTTTTCCTCCACTCCTTCCTCTCCTCCCCTAAAGGCCCCAAATCTTTCTTTGAAACCCTTTATTTCTTCCTCTGACCAGCGACCCCCTTATTCCCCCTTCCTTTCCCCCTTTCCTCCTTTTTAATATCCCCTCTTTTCACTCCTTCTATCCAAACCGTCACTGGCATGTGATCTGAATCAATCTGTTCCCCTATTTCCACCCTTTCCACCTCTTCCCTTGTTTGCTCATTCCCTATAATATAGTCTATTACTGAGTTCCCCCTCCCCCCTACATATGTCCACTCTCCCGCCTCGTCTCCTTTAATGCTACCGTTTAATATCCCCCATCCTCTCTCTCCTAGATATCTGATCAGTCTCCTCCCTTCTACGTTTATTTTCTCATCCTTCGACTTTCTGCTCCCTTCCCCTCTCTCTCCCTCTTCCTCCTCTCCCACTTCCCCCACCCCTTCTCTTCCCGTCGTAGCATTGAAGTCCCCCCCCCCTATAATTACTCTTTCCCGGATCCCTCTTTCTTCTGTCCATTGCCCCATTTTTTCCAACTTTCTTTCTTTCCTTTCTTTCCGTTTACGTAAACCCCTACCACCCTCCACCATTTCTCGCCTATCTTCACCCTTACCGTCATCATACCTTCTTCATCTCCTCCCTCCTCCCTTTCCCTCTCGATCTCTTTCCTTACTCCTATTAGCATACCCCCCATTGCCCTTCCCCTTTTTTCTACTCTTCTTGCCCACTGCGTTTCCCATATGTACCCCTTTGGTAGCCTTCTCCTTACCCCGCTCCACCCCCTTTCCTCTATCCACGTTTCCATTAATACTATTATGTCCCACCCCTCTAACCCTTTCCAGAATTCCGTGTCCTTATTCCTTAATCCTGCCACATTCCAGAAAGTTATTTTGTACCTTGCTTTCCCCCTCTTTCCCCCTCCTCTCCCTTCTCCCTCGTCCCGTTTCCCTGTTCTCCATACCACACTTCCTCTATCTCATTCCATCTCTTCATTCTTCCATTTACCCACATTCTCATGTACCCTACCTGTACATGCATTCCCTTCTCTCTTTCCTTCTCTGCTTCCCTTTCTATTTTCCATTTTGCTCTCCTTTCTTCCTCTGTTAAATCATCGTCCAGCCATTCTTTCCTTCCCTTTAGTAACCTCCTTCTGTCCATTACTATCCTTTTCTGTTCTAAATTCGCCATTTTAACTAGCACCATTCCACACCCATCTTTTCCTTCTTTCCCTATCTTCCTTACTTCTTCTATCCCCTCTTCCTTCACCCCCACTAATTCCCACACCCTTTCTACTTCCTCCTTCACATTCTTCCCCTCTAACTGTATCTTTTTTATTATTATGTTCTTCCGCTTCTCTTCCCTTTCCTTCCTATCTAGTAATACCTCTATTCTCCTAATTCTTCTCTTATTTTCCTCTAACATTTCCCTCCCTATCCCTCCTTCTCCCCCTTTATTCCTCTCTTCCTCTTCCTCTTCCCTTCTTTCTATCTCCCCTAGCCTTCCTTCTATTCTTTCTAACCATTTTTCTATCCTTTCCCATCTTTTTTCCTCCTCCTTTCTCTCTTCCTTCCTTTCTTCCCTCCATCTCTCCCTTTCATTCCTCCACTCCTCCATCCACCTTTCCCCTTCCTCCCTCAACCTTTCCTTCATCCTCTCGACTTCCCCTATTAGCCCTCTTATTACTTCCTCTATCTTCCTAACTTCTGTCTCCTCCTCCTCCTTTCCCTTCTCTGGCGATCTTTTTGTTTTGTCACTTCTTTTAAACATTCCTCTTTCGTCCCTCCCCTCTCCTAACAATTCCTCTCTGCCCCTCTTTTTCCCCACACTTTCCACATTCTCCAAATTATCTAGACTAAACCACCGTTCTAACCTCTCATCCTTCATCATCCTTCCTACTCTTCCTTTTCCCGCCCCCTCCTCTATTTTCCCCACCCCCTTTTCTTCTCCCCCTCTCTCACTCATTTCTTCTGCCCTTTCCTACTTTGTAATTGTCTCCCTTTTCAAATTACCCGCCTCCTTAAGTTATTCTTCTACCGCTAGATCGCGCCACCTTCCACTCCTTCCAGATGTAATCCTGCGCACTCCCCTCTTCCGTCACCCGGACCTAACCTCTCTCTCACTCACTTTATCCTTCCACCAATGCTCTCTATCTCACTTCCCCGCCCTTATCCCTTTCTCTAACACCTGACCCTAACCTCAAGACACCCTTCTCCACACACTTTCTCCCCACACACCTCTTTCTCTCAACACTTTCACCCTAACTTTCCGTACACTCTCTTTCGCACCTCAATTACTCATGCGACCGGAAACGGAAGTCTATTTTTTATATTATTATTATTATTATTATTATTATTATTTTCCCCATTATAATACATCGTACACATGGTAAACATTTCTGTATATCGTTGAATTTTTCTTTCCATGCTCTATAACTATATGTAACTAAATACAAGGTTATCGTAAAAAGATTCGTAAATTTGACTTTTCGAAAATTGGAATCCAAAAAAGAAATTTTCTTTAGCATTATATGTACTCCGTCGAACAATGCAACTTTTGTTTGGCACTCATTTGTTTGATTACATGTTGTATAGATGTCTTTTGATAATGTTTGTATTTTTTTTTATTTTGTTCTTGTTTGTTATTGTTGAAATTTTATTGTCCTAAAATAATATGGTAAATGGTTAACTCTTTACTTATGTAGTACGTTTCCAGAAAATTTATATCATCGATGTCTTTGGTTATAAATTTCTTCGTATTTCTTGACATTTAGTCTTCAGATTATAAATATTTCAAGAAATACGAAGAAATTTATAATCAAAGACATCGGTGATTTAAATTTTCTGGGAAAGTACTACATAAGTAACAAGTTAACCATTTACCATATTATTTTGGAACAATAAATTTGAAACAATTAATTAAAACATTATACCAAAAAGATATATTTATTACAATAATTATCAGTGTATAGGCATAATGTTTTAATGAATTTTAGTGTGAATTTCATCCCGATATCTTTTATGGTTCAAGAATTATTGTAAAATGTCACGAAATTTCTCCAGCACAGTGTGCGGCTGTTGGATTCCGGGTTTGGAAATCGAGTACAACAGTTTATAATAAAATCGAGAAGAGTTTTATTTAAGTGTATACACGGTGGCGAGTTTAAGGTACAACGATGTAACCTTCTGCACTGAAATATGCAAGAAGAAGCTCTAACTCTGTTTCGACGGGCTGCTATATATATGTAGCTTTTGAGAGGAAAATGTGGAAGGGAGTAGAAAAGGCTTGTTGTGGAAAGGATGACGTGGAAGAGACAAAGTCTAAGGGTCTGTGTTGTGGACGTAAATGCATGCGAATCTCGGCGGCGGAAATGCAACGACACAGGTGTCCGAATGCATGGTCAAGCCAAGCGAGTAAAGGTAGACGCAAGGCGTCTACCTTAGGCCGCTAAAAACCTCAACAAATGGAGGGGATATTCCCTGATATGAAGGTTTAACGAGCACGGGGGGACCGAAGAGTCCACCCGGGGCCGTCAGGCTACTGGAAGAAGCCACGAGATTCGCTAAGCGCATGAGGGGGAGAACAGATGTTTAGGAAAAACAAAGAGTCGGGAACATCTCGGGTACCGACCCCTCATTGAAATCCGCAGGTATGCGACGACATGCCGGGGTCCCGCGAAAAAGGGATTAATAGTTTCCAGGTGATAATGCGACCGCGCGCCGAAGGCTACGGTTTTGTGTTGGATTGTGTGCACCATGGAGGGGACTCAGTTGTGTCGAGGATCCTCGGGCTGAGTGGGGGACTCTCGGGCTGCGAGTTCAGTATTATGTCAGCAAGCAACGAAACGACAACAATATTTGTACACGAACAGTCTGTTTGGTTCTGATGATTCAAGGGTTTTGGCTGACGTGTCTATGGCATGATTATCATGATGCGTTGGTGTTTAACTAGAGCCTAGGGTTATCGGGTATACAACACCTCTCCCCATTAAAATTGAAGACGATGAGGAAAGGAGTCTTCAATAGGATGAACGCAATGTCTTAGAATTAAATCGCGGAACTAATAATAAAACATAATACGAAATGAATATATAATGAAATACAATTGAGTAACGTAATTATAAAATGATTACAATATTTGAATGAATTTGTTAGAACTAAAAGTGTACATAAGTAAAGGGTTATTAGATCGATATACATAGGTGCTTACTTGCTAAGATCAACATATGAGATATTTCGCAGTAGCTAGAGGAGTAAAAATGATATATGTGAACCAGCTAGTAAAGTATAAACATGGAATTATTCGAGAGGTCTAGAATATATGTATAAGATAGAATAGTGAGAAGTAGGAAAAGAAAAAAAAATGTATGGCTTATTGGATATAAATAATTTAACGCAAATGACTATATACAATTTACAACGGTGTAGTGCTCCTACGTGATGGGGTTCTTCCTCGGGTTCGTGCTGATTGGGCGTCTCCCTGTGGTTCTTCTGGAACGGTGTATATTATACGGGCGACGTCTCGATTTCGATCATAAGAGACCAAATCCCGGGTAAGCTTGTGTTCCGAGTGTACATCGGATTGGAAGTTGCAATTTACAAAGTTTTTTATCATCGGAGGAATGGTATCGCCATTACGCGGATTTTTTGTAAAGCAAAATACGCGTTTCAACAAATTTAAACAACCGATTCAACGGCAACAGTTCATGCAGACCATTAAAAATATTATCGCTCCGATAACCGATAATCCAATAGTGTACCATTTGGTATGTTGCACTATAAATGGTTTATTCAATTGGTCCGTTACTATTTTATCAAAGTCGCTTAGCTTTTTGTTGGCATATCTTAATTCGGTCAAGTCTATGTTCGTTAATTTGACCGGAGTTAATTGGATCGGGACCGTCTTGTTGAATCTTCGTTTGAGGAGACAGCAATCATCGGTTTTGGTACATAGTGTGATATGTTCCGACTTGAGCTGCTGGTTGTTTCCAACACGAAGAAATCCGTGTATCCTTTACAGGACGGTTCCAATTGAAGTATTCCAGTTTGGTGTAGTACTATATCCTCCATGTGGTTGGGATTGTTGTCACACAGGAGTGTAACAGTAGTGGGTTGTTGTAGTATGTAGATCCATTGATTATTTTTTATATATTTCCAGGTTTCCACTTCAGCCTGGAAGGTTCTCGTTCGACAATCTTTCGGTATTCTTGCGAGTTGTGGAAACAAGAGTTGTGTTTCGCACGTGATTTGATCGGTCCTTTTGTTGATGTGGACACCATGACAGATAAAATGTTGATCCAGATACTCAGTACAACTTGACAGGTCTTTTATGAATGTGGAATAAGTTTTGGAATGGGATACTAATAAGAAGGGTTGTCGAGGTTCAATATAGGAAAAGATGCTACTAATGTTGTGTTGCATCGGAAGAGGGATCAGTTCGTACAAATTAAATAAATTCTTGTCAACTAGAGGTATTTTGATGGCAAAAATAACTATGGCTTCGGTTGATAAAACATGTAACTGTAGAATTTTATAATACAAATGAACATTCGTATAGTTGATTTGAAGTGGTAATTCGTAACGTCCTTCGTACTTCGTTAGTTCTTCGAATAAGATTTTTGGTGTAACAATTTGTGGTGATAGTATGCCGTGCCGGCCTAGATTTATTGAATTAATATATTCATCGTATTGATTAGATAATCTAGTGATAAACAAAGACAATGCCATTATATGCTGCGTAATAGCGTTTTGTAGCTTTAACTCATCTAGGATGTGATTTGTTTCTATTGATAACTTGTTAATTAATTCAATGTTGCTATTTAATTGATTTTCATTACGTTTTAAGGAAACCACCGAGTTATTAAAATTTCTTATTGTGCTAGAAATCACCTGTATTTGAGTTTTTAGAAGAGTTTGTGTCTGTCTGTTATCATTTAATAGAGTGTTGATACTATCGGTGTAATATTGTGCGTCGTCAGCATCTGGAGTACCGAACAACCAATCAAGAGCGTATGATACGCCATGCGACGTTTACGAAATTGTGATTTTTGGCCCACCATATGGTGTAGCATTTCATCTTTCGCAGTGATATCAGATAATTGATCTTCTATTATTTTTAATGTTTGTTCACAGTGAAAGTTCGCGTAACTAGTTTTTGACGATTCTTTTGATACCAATGTACAGAGATCTTGTGATTGAAGAAAATGATGCCTTGCCTTTTCAAATGCTTCATTTAAATGTGTGAAATTTACGTAACTAAGTAGCGTTAATGTAGCCTTATCGATCTTTGCTTCGCCCAAATTGTTATAAAATATTCCACTCGATAGGTTATGAGGAGTATTGTTATAAATATAGCATACTACGTAAGGAGAAAGGAGGAGGAAGATGATTAAATTGTTAAGGGTCCGCATCTGAAACAAAATGTTTCAATAAGTTGGTATGATATCGTTTTTTGCGTGTGCCTATTTCAATTTCTACTGTTTTATCAGAAAATGTTCTTATAATCTTGTGTGGTCCTTTAAAGTTTGGACACAGTTTCTTTGATAGATTGGCCTTTCCTTGTTTATTATAAATACATATTAGATCGCCCGGATTAAATTCTTGTGGGTTAGCCTTTTTATCATAGTAAGTTTTACTTCTCTTTTTTTGAATTGATTATATTTTCTCGTGCTGTTTTGAATGATGTATTTAATTTGTATTGCAAGGATTTAATATAGTCGTCATAGGTATAATGGAATTTGGGTTCTTGGACGATAGATGATGGCAAACATGCTTTAAATCCAAACAGTAGTTCGTATGGTGTGTAGTTAGTTGTTTTATGAAATGACGTGTTATAGCTGAACATGGCAAAAGGTAAATAATCGTCGCAGTCTGTTTGATTTGGTTTTACATAATGTTTAAGGTAATCTTTTAAAGTTAAATGAGATCGTGCGAGTGCTCCATTGGTTTGAGGGTGATACGGAGTAGTTGACAAGTGTTTTGTTTTAAATAATTTGGTTAGGTCTTTTATTAATTGAGACATGAAATCCGCGCCTTGATCTGTTAATATAGTTTTGGGTATGCCGAAGGATGTAATGGTTTCTGTCAGAGTCTTCGCGATCGTTATGGCTTCGTGATTAGGTATTGCTTTTGCGAAACTATACTTTGTTAAGTCGTCTTGCATCGTTAAGATAAATTTATTGCCATTTTCACTTAAGGGTAATGGTCCTACAAAATCTAAAGCTAGTCTTTCAAAGGGTTGTTCGGATGTGGAAGTGATTTCCATAGGCTGTTTTACGGGTTTAAAATTAGTTTTGTTAATTTGACACGATGGACAAGTTCTTACGTATTTTCTAATGTCTTCCTTCATGGAATTACAATAATAACGTTCCTTGATTCTAGAATATGTCTTATTAAATCCATAATGTCCCGAAAGTTTACTATCATGATTTTCTTTTAATATTTCTGTGATTTGTTCTTGACCTTGGGGTTCTATTTTATTATTATCATAAATTCTAATCTCGTTTTTAGTAAATACGAACTTTAACATTTTTGATAGTTGCATTAAACTTATGTTATGTTTTTTCTGGAGGAACCACGATAAAATTGTTGTCTTTAATGTGGCATCTAACATTTATTAGACACTCGAACAAATTTTGAAATTCTATTTTTTCGAAATATACATGTGTGGGAACTAATATATAAATAATTTGATGTTCATTACTCAACTTACAATTATTATTGGTATTGGGAGTGATTTCGTGAATATTAACTTTGTTTGAAACATATTTCGTGTATGGATTGTCTTTATTTAAATTTTGGGACCACAACAATAGAATTGGAGTTTTTAGTTTTCTTAACGGTGAATTAGTTTTCTCAAGTGCCACTATTTCTTGATTATTACTTTCAAATTGTAGAAAGTCATCATAAGACCTGACGTTTTTAACTGTTACGTTGACTTGACATTGTGGTTCCGTTGGCAATCTAGATAGTCCGTCCGCATTTTAATTGACTCTACCTGGTTTGAATTTAATTTGATACTGATATTCCTCGAGTCTTAGTCGCCATCTAATTAATTTTGAGGAAGGATTACGACAATTCACTAGCCATTGTAACGGACGATGATCGGTGTAAATTATGAATTCACGGCCGTATAAATAAGGTCTACAATGTTCTATAGAGTTAACTATTGCTAAGAGTTCTTTTTCGATTGTTGAATAATTTTGTTCTGATTTATTAAGCGTCCGAGAATAATATGCAATGGGTAGATCCGCATCATTTTTCTTTTGTGAAAGTACCCCACCAATACCTACATTAGAAGCATCAGTGGTTAAAATAAATTGTTCCGAAAAATTCAGGTATTGGAGAATGGGTTTATCCATTAATTTCTTTTTTAAAATAACGTGTGCTTGTTCATGTTCGTCGGTCCAAACGAAAGTTGCATCCTTCTTTAATAAGCGCGTCAAAGGTTTTGTGATCGTAGAAAAATCTTTAATAAATTTCCTATAATACCCTACTAAACCTAAAAACATTTTAATTTCTTTTTGGTTCCTAGGTCTTGCTGCGCGTTGAATGCAACCTACTTTTTTGGGATTAGGTTCTATTCCTTTATCGGATATAATATGTCCTAAATATTCACACGAACTCTTTAAGAATTCGCATTTGTCGGGTTGTAACTTAAGATTATTTTCGCGTAACCTCGAAAATACGTTCAATAATTTCTTGTTATGGTCTTCTAAAGTAGATCCGTATAAAACGACATCGTCTAAATAAACGAAACATTGCTTGTTTGTCAAACCCGATAAAACGCTATTCATCATTCGTTGAAATGATGAAGGTGCATTTTTAAGGCCAAATGGCATACGCGTGAACTCGTAGTATCCGTTGGGAGTGGAAAAAGCAGTTTTGCAAGCATGATTAGGGTTCAAAGGGATTTGATGGAATCCGCTTGCAAGATCAAGAGTGGTGAAATATTGCGCATAACCTAATTGATCTAAAATATCTTCGATATTCGGAAGTGGGTATGCATCTCCTATTGTTTTTTCATTAAGTTTCCGATAGTCGATTACAATACGCCATTTACGTTTTCCTGAGGCGTCTGGTTTCTTTGGGACCACCCAGAGGGGGCTGTACCAAGGGCGAGTCGAAGGTTTTATAATACCTTGCTGAAGCATACTCTCAATCTGCTTTTCAACCTCGGTTTTATGAATTTGAGGATGTCTATAATGTTTGGCATGAATTGGAATCTCGTATGGGTAGTAGCTGTTGTTCGAGTTAGTAAATCAGTCGGTAGATGAAATATATCGTTAAATTCCTTGAAAATTTGAGAGATCGCATTTCGTTCTTCTCCATTTAAATGATCAAGTCTAAGATTTTGATTTAATGTGCGTAATCTTTCCGTGACATTATTATTTGATTGATTTGGGGCTAAACTGTATACATGTGATTGAATTGGAAGAGGTTCGACATACAATTCGGGAATTGGAATTGTTTCAACTTTGATTGAAGTATTGACAATTGTAAGAATTGCTCGATTTTGATTGTTGACTTGAACAATAGTATTTGGAATTAACAATGTGTTGTCAGAATTAAGTTGTCGGGACCACACTACACCTTCTTTAACGTTGTAAGGGTTTAATAACGTAATAGGGACAACTGTTTCTGAACGTGGATTGACTCTAATTGTAGAAATGGGTCGTTGTGGTGTATTACGAAGCAGCGGAATTTGGAACGGAAAAGATTTTAGCGAAATAGTGAATGTGGAATAATCGATTTTTGCTTTTTGGGATTGGAGGAAGTCGTCTCCTAATAATCCATCGAACGGTATATTAGTAAGCGCATTTAAAACTTGGAATTTTGTAGTGATTGTTCTAGAATGAATTTCAAGATCGATTTCGGTTTCACCTAAAGTTGTAATTGGTGTATTCGGCGAAACTCCATTTAATATTACAGGCGTGTTGTTTTTTATTGTAGGATGTAATATGCTACTTGCCTTAATTAATGAAACTGAAGCACCCGTGTCAATAAGAAATTTTAAAACTTTATCATTGGAATTAGAATTGTTAGATTGAAACAGAACATAAGTTAAATCATTAGAGGCTAATAATGATTCGGAAATGATCACATGCTCAGGTTGTTGAAGTCTACAGTTGCTTGTTCTAAACATATTTGGAAGATTCGGAAGCTGGGAAACATCCTGAAAATCCTGTTGATGGAAATTTACGGTTCTCGTATTGTTTTGTTCTCGGTATGGACGAAAAGAATTTTGGTAGTGTTGATTATGATTGGGAGAATTTGGATACCGTTGGTTGTGATTAGAAGAATTTGGGTACTGTCGATTATGATTGGGAGAATTTGGATATCGTTGGTTGTGATTGGAAGAATTTGGGTACCGTTGGTTTCGATTGAAGGAGTTTTGTTGTTCATGTGAATTATATGAATTGTAATGCTCTCGAGTTTGATTAAAAGCACTTCTATATTGTGTTTGTCTATTCTGACGTTTTCTACATTCTTCTATGACATGACCGAAATTTTTACAATAACGACACTGTCCAACTGATTGTACTTGTGGGTTTGTGTTGCGAATTTGATTAAAATTGGAAGGTCTAACGTTATTGTAACTGTTTGTGTGAATATTAGAGCTATTCTTGAAACAACTACTCGTATTATGGTTTGTACGACCACAAATTCTGCATTCGAATTTTCTTTATATGTTAACCGTAAGGCTTTCTCTTCGGCAATGGCGGCAGTAAAAGCATTGTTCATATTTTTGAATTCTCTGTACCTTAGCATCTGCGAAATCGCGGGGTGAGTATGGAGAATAAATCGATTCAAAGTAATATCGTTAATCATAAGTAACCGTCCGCTTAATGTTTCTTGATTGCGCTCTGTACTATGGATCGTACCTAATATTTTGGAATTTAAATCTTCTAGTCTCTGATAAAACTGTGATACATTTTCGTAAGGTTCTTGTTTCATGCTATGTAGATCTTCTAATAACTGATCAAGCGATTTCTGGTCTTGGTATAACGTTATCAATAATTCAGAAATTTCATCCCAAGTAGTTAAATTACAGTGAACAGCTATTTGTTCGCGTGCTTTTCCCGTAATTTTACTTTTTACGTATAACAACAATGGATGAACTTGATCTGGCTTGGCTAATTCAAAAACGGCATCAACTTGTTTTATGAAACTACGCAACTTATACCTGTTACCGTCAAATGTATCTGTTATTAATTTGATTAAAAAACTTAACGAGTATTCTGGAGAGAGAGTGTCTGCTTGGTGTGCATTTGCCATAATTATAAAGGAATATTTAAGATTTTTAGGAAAAAGGAAAGAGGAAAAAGAAAAAAAATATATATAGGAAGACCTAATCAAGTTATGAGAGTAATCCTTACAACACTCACCGTAGATGTCTTCTTAAATGTGTTTTCTCTTCTTAGCGATTTGCGTATTCGTTGATCCGATTCACAACTAATGTTGTCGTTCACGCTTCGTGCTGGATGTTTCTTCAACCAGGAGTTCGACGAGATCGATGAACGTCAGATCATCCCACTTCTGACACCAAAATGTTGGATTCCGGGTTTGGAAATCGAGTAGAACAGTTTATAATAAAATCGAGAAGAGTTTTGTTTAAGTTTATACACGGTGGCGAGTTTAAGGTACAACGATGTAACCTTCTGCACTGAAATATGCAAGAAGAAGCTCTAACTCTGTTTCGACGGGCTGCTATATACAGGGTGGCCCACATAACTCTGAACAGCTCAATATCTCGAAAGTTATGCCATCGATTTTAAAGTTCTTAGTCTTAAATTGCATGGAACTGAAGGGCCTTTCTGACTACATAAACGTGAAGTGGCCTCCCTTCCCTTTTAACGGCGGAGGGGAGGTACCTCTATAATTTTAAATGGAACCCCCTATAAAATGTTACATATTTAGATTCTACCGGAAAAAACAAGTGAATTTTGTCTGAAACATTTTTTTGTCAGATACTTCCATGATGAGATATAACAGTTTGAAGTTTCGAGTTGTAGGTACTTGAAGCGCTCGGAAATAGCGTTATGGAATTATACGCGCTTGAGTCCTTTGCTTATTCATGAAGAAACACAAACAATAATATTTACAATTCTTGAGTTTGACTCACTTATCTATGAAAGCGTTTTCAGTTTAGAGCTGTTATTCAAGCAGTAACATTGTGATTATGGCTACTTTTGACACAGAAGTGAATATGTTATTAACGTTAGGTGTTTTTTGAACGTTATGGGATCAAAAAATGTCATGCAACATTTCATAATTTAGAAAAGCGGCTTCGCGAGCAGGGTGAATTGTGTAAAAAAAACTCGCAATAAACCTAAAGCTGTCACTAATGAAAATAATAGTGCCAGTATTCTTGCTGCAATTACATTAAATCCTCATATTAGTCAACGTACACTTGCACAAACATCACATATTAGTCGTTCATCAATTCAACGAATTTTGAAACGGCAAAAGTATCATCCATATCACATGGTTTTATTACAAGAGCTTTCGATAGCAGATTACGATCACCGCGTAAGACTTTGTGAGTGGCTGCAGGGTGTTGTGGAAAATTACTTTTTGTGCAAAATACTTTTTTCCGATGAGGCCACTTTTATGAATTCAGGGCATGTAAATAGACATAATCTGCATTATTGGGCCGTGGAAAACCCAAATTGGATGCGATGTGTTCCCTTTCAACATCGATGGTCTTTAAATGTTTGGTGTGGCCTAATAGGAGATTTTGTGATTGGACCTTATTTTTTCAAGAAACTGTAACATCTGCAAGTTATCATTGCAGCAAATCACTGCAGCAAATCATTTGCCTGCGCTTTTGGAAGATGTGCCACTGCACGTTAGAAAAGAAATGTGGTTCCAACAAGACGGCGCTCCTCCACATTTTGCAATCATCACCAGGCAATTTTTGAACGAAAAATTTGGGAACAAATGGATAAGTCGTGGGGGACCTCGTCAATGGCCTCCTCGATCCCCCGATCTAACACCATTAGATTTTTTCTTATGGGGATATGTAAAGGACAAAGTTATGTTTGAACCACCGACGACAAAAGAGGATATGAAACAAAGAATACGTGACGATTGCGCTTCAGTGACTCCCGAAATGTTAAAAAATGTTAGAACAACTTTGATGTTTCGAGTAAATAAATGTTTACAAGCCCGTGGTGGACATTTTGAACATTTAATTTAAAGTACATTTTATTTCTTCACGAATAAGCAAAGGACTCAAGCGCGTATAATTCCATAACGCTATTTCCGAGCGCTTCAAGTAGGGGTCTGGGTCTTCGACGTTCGGCGCTCGTCGGTCCTCGTCGGCCGTCGTCGCCGTTTATTCGTCGAGCTGGCAAAAGTTATCCGAAGATTTATTCGAAGCCTTCGAATAAATCTACGGATAAAAATGCTAAATACAGTCCAATTTGTACCGTGTTTAGTGTCATTTTAATCAGAAGATTGCCACGAATTAGTTGGCGCAAGTCCCATAAAAATATCATGAAAAACAATGATGTTTTGCAATTGGATTGGTAGTTGTTTCACACCGATATCTCGGGACTCCGCGAGCACCGAACTTCAAAGACCAGCCACCGACCAACAGCCTACAATGTAAGCAGACGGAGAATCGTGCATTATTGGCAATTTATGCTTGTAGGTTTTTAATCAGAACAATATTGTTAAGACGAACGAGTTGTAGAGCTTGTTCCGATCGAAATGAGTCTAAACACGACATCATTTGGACTGTCTTTAATGAGATTGTAATTTTTATCGTAACATTACGTATCAGTGAAACTTGTTCGATTACACTCGAATTTGACCTCATTTTCATCAGGAAAATCCCCTCCATTCGCTCGTCACAATTTTATGAGGATATATTGAAAAATCTAGAAGTTTAAACTTTCATTCGTGCGCGATTCTCCATCCGCTTACATTGTATGTCGTCTGTCGTCGCTGGGTCTTTGATGCTCGGCGCTCGGCAAAAGTTATTCGAAGATTTATTCGAAGCCTTCGAATAAAAGATACAGATAAAAGATGAAAAAATTATTCGAAGTTCGAATAAATCCGCTTCGAATAAAAAAAATTATCTTTATTCGTCGGATAAATTCTCGTCGGATAAAAGTATTTATCCGATACTCGTCGGATAAAGATACTTTTTTTATTCGAACCTTCGAATAACGAATAAAAATATTTTTATCTTTTATTCGTTATTCGAAATTTTTATTTAGATAAATATTTTGCCCAACTCTGGTCCACTGTGGGAGTCGGGTGAAAAGACTGAGGCCGTATTCGCGGGTATACGTCTTTATTCGTCGGTGGACCATCAACCGTCCTATACCGACGTTCGCGAGCGAGTGTCGATCGCATACCTTTGACTGACCACCTCTCCCTCGGGTCAATCAATTGCCTAACAGATGGCGACCGCCCCCGGAGCCGATCTTCACGTGTTTCTTTGCGGCTTTCCGAGGAGGGTCGCCGCCGCGTTTACAATGTGTATTTGTCGGTGGTCGGCGTCCTCTTTGCGCGGGCCGCCACATCCACCTTATATATTTCTCCTGTATTTTCTCTACTTTCTCTGCTTCCATCCATCCCCAGATTTCTGACGCGTACAGTAAGATGCTTTTCACTATGCTTCTAAATATTCTCATTCTTCTCTCAAAATTATTTTTGAACCTTCTTTGTCCAATTCCCCATATCTGCGCCATTGCTATTCTTACTTTCTTTGTAACTTCCCTTATATGCATCTCTCTGCCCCCGTTTTATTTTGAGTAATTGTTGTCTTATTTTTATAATTGTAATACCAATGGACATTCGAGATTCTTCCGATTAAAATAAGTCCAAACACGATGTAAATGGGACTATTTTTATCGATTTAAGTACATAATTAAGACATAGATTGCTCCATATTAAATCGATAAAATGTCGCGGAAGTGTATAAATCAGCCGGACTGTTTTTGTTATATTTATGACGAAATTATTTTAAAATCAAACCAAGGAATACAATTCCAGCATTAATCTTTCATCAAGATATTTCAACAATGGAAAAACGTTACAATGGAAGAGACATATGTGCGATGCTTGCTGATTACTGTTGGACACTTATTATTGAAAATCGGGATACCAGGAACAAGCGTCAAGCAAGGCGGAAACCTTTTTAATTTGTTTACATCAGAAATAGGTAAGTTTTTGTATTCAATTTTCTTTATTAAGCATTTCCACAATGAAATGTGAATATAACTCGTATTTTTATAATCTTTTGTAATGATTGGCACCCAAAAAGACAAAAAAAAAATGTATTTAATTAAGCATAGTAAGCAAAGACATACTTGAGTGGTACCAACGTCGACTACGCATAGCGACGGCCCTGACGAGTCGAGAAAAGGCTGCAATGACCGTCTGGCGCGAACGCGTCGCGCACACGCTGTCAATTAACATTTTCTGAACCTTCTCGTACATTAAGGGAACCAGATACTTTTCGTGAATGGTTTCTTTACCAGAAATGTCTGTAGAATGCATTCCTGTATAGTAAATTCCTGCTAGATAAAGGATTTTTCCCATAAATACAAAAATAGAGCGTACAAAGTACCCGCGTCGGCACATTTTCAAACTTTAACAACCATTTAATTGGCTATATGGATATGTAGAGGAGAGTCTCCTCTATCTCTTGACTCAAACTTGAACTTTCTCGCGTGTTTGGTTTTTGCGTAACACATTATTTTCAATCAAAATCGGGCATTTTTACAAAAACTAAAATTTTTCGAAAACGTTGCGTGATGGAGCAATTCTACTTTCAGATTCGGTTTTAGGATGACAAAGTGTATAAGAATCACCCAACAGGTATTACAAAACTCGAAAAAAGTTTAATTTTGTTAAAATTTTAATTGTTAAAAGTTTAATTTTGTTAAGAGAGATTTATGTGTTCGAGTTGCGAGGTGGGCTCTTTTATTAGAGGAATTTAATTATAAAATAGAACATCGTGCGGGAAATAGTTTAAGACACGTAGATGCGTTAAGCCGAAATCCGTTACCGGAGTGTATGTTAATGAACGAATGCGAGGATAGCATAATTGTCAGAATTCGTAAAGCGCAGTGTGACGATGAGAGTTTGAAACCGATTTTCGAAGCAGTGAATGAAAAACAATTAAGTGGGTTCGTAGTGCGGAATGGACTTTTGTTTAAGGAAATTGAGAGTGACGTGAAACTAATAGTGCCGCGTACTATGCAATCGCAAATTATTCGACGCGTACACGAGAACGGCCATTACGGGAGTTCAAAAACAGAGACTCTAATTAGAAAAGATTATTGGTTCACAGACTTAAAATAAAAAGTTGACAAAGTGGTGCGCAATTGTGCTCCGTGCATTCTAGCCGAAAGGAAACATGGGAGACAAGAAGGATTTTTACATTCCATTGACAAAGGGAATATTCCATTAGATGTGTAGGGGGAGTTCCCCTAGTACCGGACACTTAAGGTTTTTCTTAAATAAATAAAAGAATAAAATATTTCATGTCTTCTATACCATTTTATCTATAACTTAACAGCATTATCAATCAGTAGAAACCAAGAAAAGAAATAATTTTATTCTAACAATTAATTAAAACTTTGATTGAAGTTTGGTATAGAATTTGCACAGTTCGTAAAGTGTCCCCTGGTACCGGGCATTACATACGTTGAGAAAGTAGCTTAAAAATAGTTTCGGGATATCGGCACAAGCTTCATGTGCCCATTTTTTGCAGCTAAAACACTGAATCCAGTCTTCTTCATTGTTTTCTAAACAAACCACGCAAATGGTTTTCAAGTTTGACTCTCGTAATTTTAATGTTCTGGTTGTCTTACGCTTATTTCCCGAATTTTTTATTTGTTCTGTCATCCTCTTTTTGTTTTCTTTCTCCTTGGTCATTTATTTATTTATTTTTTCTTTAATTTACAAAAAAAAAATTTTTTAAGTGATTTTTAACCACTGAAAACAAAATAATAATAATTACTTCCCGAATAATTATTATTAATACGTATATGAATAAGTAAAATTCAGATTTGTATTGTCCGGTGATAGGGGACACCGAAGCCATAAAAAAAATGATTTTTTGTATCAACCAGTGCACTGTATATACAAAATACAGAGGTAATTAAAAAAACTACTTACCAAAAGACATAATAATGCCACTCACAAGTTTTTCTACTAACCAAAATTGATAGATGTAACACTTTATAATTTGTATGATACACTAGCTTGTACTTAAACGCAACAATGGACTGATATTCCCAGCTATGCACATGCGACTGGAACGTGTCGAAACCTGATTGTGCTTGGATCTATCCTCACTACTGCTCACGTGAAATGACAATCGCATTGCATTTCAAATCTTAAAGATATCGCTACTGTCCGGTTCTAGATGCCGTCCGGTTTTAGGGGAACTCCCCCTATCACATTGATCGTCTCGGGCCACTGCCATCCACACGAAAGAGTTACAAGCATATTTTCGTGGTCGTGGATGCCACAAAAACTACAGCTACCTCCGAAGTAGTAGAATGTTTAAAGAAACGGTTTAAAGAATCGGAAAATTATCTCTGATCGTGGCACTGCTTTCACTTCGAATGATTTTCGGGAATATTGCAAATCAGAAGCAATAGAACACAGTCTGATAACAACAGGAATGCCAAGAGCTAATGGACAGGTACAGCGTGTGAATAGGACACTTATATCAATAGTAACAAAGTTGTCTGCGCCCAAACCGGATGAGTGGTATCGCTATTTGGATATTGCTCAGAAATTTTTAAATGCAACACCTCATAGAAGCATCGGTGCAACGCCATTTAGATTGTTGTTTGGGACACACCCAAGAATGAAGAATAACGCAGATATTCGTGGGTTGATAGAGAGGGAATGGATTGATATGTTCCAAAGCAACAGAGAAGAGCAGCGAAATCAAGCTAAGGAATGTATTTTAAAAGTTCAGCGTGAGAATCGTCGTGGCTACGATAAACATAGGAAAAAGGCTCGACAATACAAAGAAGGCGAATTGGTGGCCATAAAGAGAACCCAATACGGCCCGGGCTTGAAATTTGCGTCCAAATATTTAGGTCCGTATCGTGTGACAAGAGCTCTAAGGAACGATCGTTTCGTTATAGATAAAATAGGCGAGCACGAGGGTCCGCAGCAGACGTCGACTTCGGCAGAATATATGAAACCATGGATTGATGAGGCTAGGGATATGTCATCAACTGAAGAATAAATAAACATATCTGGGGACAGATATCGTGCAGGATGGCCGAGTGTGGGATCCTTGACTCGTGGGTCCTACGAACTGTAGATCTTAAGGAGTGCCCGTCTATGTTATCGGTATGAGTGTGTGTGTGTGTGTGTGTGTGTGTGTGTGTGTGTGTGTGTGTGTGTGTGTGTGTGTGTGTGTGTGTGTGTGTGTGTGTGTGTGTGTGTGTGTGTGTGTGTGTGTGTGTGTGTGTGTGTGTGTGTGTGTGTGTGTGTGTGTGTACGTGTGTACGTGTGTACGTGTGTACGTGTGTATTCTACATCATTAAATATTATTGCTTTCACTTTCGTCTTTGAAAGAAAACTCCCTATGCACCAAAGATCCCTACAAATATGCTTTTTTTTTAAATCTGTAACTAATCTTTGTAATTTTTTTAGACGGAATCCTTTGCTTTCACGACGCGACGGATGGGTGGATTTCGAGATCTAATGAAAATTACCTGTCCGTTACGGTGCATTATTTGGATGGAACCTTCAACATCCAAAATTTTACGTTAAAAATATCTAACGTCACCGAATCGCACACCAGCGAACACATTAATTCATTTCTAAAAAACACGCTGGCAGAGTGGAATTTGGACAACGATAAATTTCAAACGTATTTTGTGACAGACTGTTACGTATGGAGACGTTTCTCCACGTTCATTTCGATTAGAAGTTCTAATCTCTTTTTCTGAGAACGAAAAGCGTCCCAACAGGCCCCTTGTCTAATAATTGTACTCCGGCTAGACGCAGCTGGCACGAAGCATGATTCAGTAACAGCACCGTACGATTTCCTAATATGGAAATCTTCAAAACATCCCCTTCTGGAATGTTTTGTCAAGATAGTCTTTGATAGGAAACATCCTGGCTAACCCTTCGTTTTACCCCTATAAACAAAAGATCCAGCTGCAAACCTTAAACTCACTAGAAACGACAAATACGAGTATGCGACCGTAAAATAAAACAGATACATTCCCCTCTCATTTTTAGGGTATATAAACCCATGAATTTTCATCCTCTTTGGTTCAGTCGAGAAGCGGTTCAGTAGAGATTCAGAAGTGATTCGGTCGCGGTATAGTAATCGTGCAGTCACGTCGCGTTACACGCGTAAGAGTCAGTTCTAGTGAGATCGGGTAAAAGTCCCTTTCGAATCAAACGTAACCTTATAGAATCCGTCAGTTCGTGTATATTCTATTTGGCTTTCAACAATCGCTCTCCGACCCCGCATTGCCAGTGCGTCAACACCGTGCATCACTAGGTAACAATTTCTCTAATTGTACACTTACCACATTCACTCGCGACACAGACAATTACACTTGTAACTATTCCAATTCAGAATAAATTGTCTTGTTTGTTAACTCGCGTAATCTACAACCCTTAATTATTGCCTAATATCCTAATCTAATAATTGAACGTTCCCACATGATACAATCTTACCGCTCGGATTGTATCAATTAAATTATATATAAGTTACGAGGCTTACTAATCCTAATTCAAATCAACAAAGATTTCAATATTAACTAATAATAGAAACCATATTCAAGGAGTAATAACCCCCTCGTCGGCCTCTCGCGTTGCTCGCAGCACTGGCTCGTAACACAGACAATGCTGCGAATATCGTGAAGGCTGTACGATTAAGCCCTACATGAGAGCGAATTCCATGCAGAGTTGGGCAAAATATTTATCTAAATAAAAATTTCGAATAACGAATAAAAGATAAAAAAATTTTTATTCGTTATTCGAAGGTTCGAATAAAAAAAGTATCTTTATTCGACGAGTATCGGATAAATAATTTTATTCGACGAGAATTTATCCGACGAATAAAGATAATTTTTTTTTATTCGAACTTCGAATAATTTTTTCATCTTTCATCTGTATCTTTTATTCGAAGGCTTCGAATAAATCTTCGAATAACTTTTGCCGAGCGCCGAGCTTCAAAGACGCAGCGACGACAGACGACATACAATGTAAGCGGATGGAGAATCGCGCACGAATGAAAGTTTAAACTTTTAGATTTTTCAACATATCCTCATAAAATGGTGACGAGCGAATGGAGGGGATTTTCCTGGTGAAAATGAGGTCAAATTCGAGTGTAATCGAACAAGTTTCATTGATACGTAATGTTACGATAAAAATTACAATCTCATTAAAGACAGTCCAAATAATATCGTGTTTGGACTCATTTTGATCGGGATAAGCTCTACAACTCATTCGTCTTAACAATATTGTTCTGATTAAAAACATACAAGCATAAATTGCCAATATTGTTCGATTCTCCATCCGCTTACATTGTATGCCGTTTGGCAGTCGCTGGGTCTTCGACGTTCCGCGCTCGTCGGTCCTCGTCGGCCGTCGTCGCCGTTTATTCGTCGAGCTGGCAAAAGTTGGCTTCGGCTTGGTTTGGAAAAGTCGAAGGCTTCGAATAAATCTTCGGATAAAAATGCTAAATACAGTCCAATTTGTACCGTGTTTAGTGTCATTTTAATCAGAAGAATGCCACGAATTAGTTGGCGCAAGTCCCATAAAAAAAATCATGAAAAACAATGAAGTTTTGCAATTGGATTGGTAGTTGTTTCACACCGATATCTCGCGACTCTACGAGCTCCGAACTTCAAAGACCAGCGACCGACCAACAGCCTACAATGTAAGCAGATGGAGAATCGAGCATTATTGACAATTTATGCTTGTATGTTTTTAATCAGAACAATATTGTTAAGATGAATGAGTTGTAGAACTTGTCCCGATCAAAATGAGTCCAAACACTACATCATTTGGACTGTCTTTAATGAGATTGTAATTTTTATCGCAACATTACGTATCAGTGAAACTTGTTCGATTACACTCGAATTTGACCTCATTTTCATCAGGAAAATCCCCTCCATTCGCTCGTCACAATTTTATGAGGATATGTTGAAAAATCTAAAAGTTTAAACTTTCATTCGTGCGCGATTCTTCATCCGCTTACATTGTATGTCGTCTGTCGTCGCTGGGTCTTTGAAGCTCGGCGCTCGGCAAAAGTTATTCGAAGATTTATTCGAAGCCTTCGAATAAAAGATACAGATGAAAGATGCAAAAATTTTTCGAAGTTCGAATAAATCCGCTTCGAATAAAAAAAATTATCTTTATTCGTCGGATAAATTCTCGTCGAAAAAAATTATTTATCCGATACTCGTCGAATAAAGATACTTTTTTTATTCGAACCTTCGAATAACGAATAAAGATAAAGTATCTTTTATTCGAATCGTTATTTAAATAATTTTTTATTTAAATAATGCCTAACTCTGATTCCATGTTTCGCTCATACTTTACAGGTGAAAACATGTTAATAAGCAATTATTTAATGAAGTAGAAATTATCTCAATGAACAATACGTTTTAACGCCTAAATGTAACAACTTTTTTTTTAGTTAGTCATCAAAGATACCATCAAGCGAATCGATCGAAGAAGCAATCGTATTATTGCATGCATTTCCAATTAAATATGAAAAACCCTCTCCACCGAGTGATGCAAGTGTTGCAGATGGAAACATATGTGAGTGTAAAAGAATCACAAAATTATACGAGATTTTGTTTAATATAGTACGTCAGATTTTCTAATAACATTTCTTTGCAGGAGCATCATCTTCGACGTCATTACAACCACCTCAAAAGTCTTTTTAATTTTTTAAAAAATGTTGCACAGCAAGAAGGCGACTCCAACACTCTATTGCAACAGCAAGTGAAAAGCTATACAACAGAAAAACTTATTTCGCCGGAATCATGTATATTGGAGTGATGGAGACAAAATGACACACGGTTTCCAACTCTAACAAAAGTCGCTAGAAATGTATGTTTATGTGTTTCTTATCAGCCAATAAGAAACCATAGTTTGTACTGCAAAATCTCGTATCTCTTTTATCATTTATATTGTTATTGATTTTAGAGCATTATATTCCGGCCTCGGCCGGAAATAGCGCCAAAGACGACGGAGGAACGAGAGAACGTTTTCCACATTGACGCGAAAAAAAATTATTAGTATTTTTGCGTAGAGTTAAATTATTGTAATAATTGTGACTGCTTTTTCTGTTTGCGAGATTATGTGCACGTATCATTAATATTAGTGTATTATTGTTATTGTTATTTTTATTGTTATTTTTACTATTACTATTGTTATCATCATCATTGTTATTTATCTATTTGTGATTAAATTATTTATTATATTGTAATTAAATATGTGTCACTTTTCATTAATTACCTTCATTTATCTAAATAGTCGGCTAACCCTTGATTTAATATACAGTAAGGAGCAAAACTGATTACACACTATTTGAAACAGCATGACTTTTTAAAAATTTATGATTTGATTATGAAAAATGAATGTGTAACATATGTATGCCAATCAAATGATAATAATAATTTATCAAAAATACGTAACACGCTTGTTTCGTCGTCTCGTCCTGGACTCTTCTGGTTTCTTCCTGCCAATAATAGTACCCCACTACTTTCGCCACAATATAGATACATTACTGCGCCGGATGCGCATGCGCAAAAACCCCTACGAAAATCCCCCCACTAAAGTAGTCAGGTTATCCGGCTAACGAAACTTGCGGGTTAGTCTTTGCTAAGCGGTCGAAGAAGTATGTATGTACGGGTCAGTGAAAGGAACCTGATCTACGCGATGAAGGTATGTAACTTTTTAAGTTTTATATAAAAATGTTGTTTAACCCTTTGCACTCGAAGCTATTTTAATTCCAAAATGAAACATTTCTTCCGACCTAAAATATTGCCCTCCTATATATATATTTTTTTCATGTTATACATACGAAAATAGTGCAACTTACTCGTACAATACCGAAATGTTTAGTAATTTATTAAATACAAACAAATTTGATAATGTTCACCGATTGTTTTTGCAGCTACATCACGGTGTTTGTGCCCTTCGGCGGACGTTGTCACAAACAAGCGTGTCGCGAAGATCGTTTTTCTTCGGTTGTTGTGCCCTGAAAGTCTTGTCGCGGACTTCGCGTTTTTCTGTTCAGACCTAGCCCGTGTTTGCCTTTCCGGCACGTAGTCACCTCAGAGCAGCCATTCGCAACGGTCGCGCTAATAAATTCACAAAAGTAATTTATTCATGATCACTATAAGTTGTTTCTATACTATATGTATTCATTGAGTTCATAAACGTTGAATGAAGTTTTCACAAGTGCAAGTATTTCAGGTAGAGACAATTTTTAATTGCACCCCAAACGTTTTCTTCATTCCTTCTCAGGTTGTCCCTATAATTTATTTTCCTTACCGCATCTAGTAACTTGAAAACTTTACCTTCTGCCGTTGAATACATGTCATTATTTATTTTCAGTGTTTTCAAGTATAAGGCTCCCCATCGGATGCAATGTGTGTTAGCTCTTTACCTCACGGACTGCTTCCTTGGTCACCCCAGGGCCTCCTGTTTTATTTTCAACAGTTAAGAAGTAATTTCACAGGTATTTTCTCATTATTTCTTTATCAATGCTTTCATTTGAATAGATTTTGTTTTCTTGAATTTGGAATTTATAGGATATGGGTCTTAGGGATTGATATTCCCTTATGACTTCTGCGAAATATATTCTTAACGTTTCCTTGAGTTTTAGCGCCTTATATATACACATTAATATATACATTAATAACCAAATTACGAGAAGTGCTGAAAACAGGCCGTTTGTCCGCATTGTACAACGGTCTCTTTATTTTCCGAGATATTTGCAAAAAACTGTCAGAGTCACCATTGCGAATTCTGCCTATTTTGAATGACCGAATTTGTTCTTTAGGGCGGGGGAGGGTTATTTAGTTAAAATCCACAAGGGCATTTTTATTATCCACTCTATGAAATTATCGAGTCGAAGTGGTCAATGTTCTTTCACTTTGCAATCAAATTCACAGAAGTAATTTATTCATGATCACTATAAGTTGTTTCTATACTATATGTATTCATTGAGTTCATAAACGTTGAATGAAGTTTTCACAAGTGCAAGTATTTCAGTTAGAGACAATTTTTAATTGCACCGCAAACGTTTTCTTCATTTATTCTCGGGTTGTCCCTATAATTTATTTTCCTTACCGCGTGTAGTAACTTGAAAACTTTACCTTCTGCCGCTGAATACATGTCATTATTTATTTTCAGTGTTTTCAAGTATGAGGCTCCCCATCGGATGCAATGTGTGTTAGCTCTTTACCTCATGGACTGCTTCCTTGGTCACCCCAGGGCCTCCTGTTTTATTTTCAACAGTTAAGAAGTAATTTCACAGGTATTTTCTCATTATTTTTTTATCAATGCTTTCATTTGAATAGATTTTGTTTTCTTGAATTTGGAATTTATAGGATATGGGTCTTAGGGATTGATATTCCCTTATGACTTCTGTGAAATATATTCTTAACGTTTCCTTGAGTTTTAGCGCCTTATATATACACATTAATATATACATTAATAACCAAACTACGAGAAGTGCCGAAAACAGGCCGTTTGTCCGCACTGTACAGCGGTCCCTAGTAGCACAAAAATATTAGATAAATATGTTTTTCAAATATTAGATAAATATGTTTTTCAAATATTATTAAAATATTTTTTAAGCCACATTTCTTCATATAAGAAAAATATTGGATCTGAATATTGTATACATGTACAAGAAATATAAATTGAATGTTTAAAAAATATAAGCTAAATATTCAGATGATATCAACTAGATATTTAAAAAATATAAATTAAATATTCAGAGAATATAAACGAGATATTTAAAAAATATAAAGTAAATGTTCAGAGGATATAAACTAGATATTTAAAACATATAAGGTAAATATTAAAAAAGTATGAATCCAATATTTGAAAAATATAAATTTAATATTTAAATAACATTCAATAAAATTTTCAAATTTAAGAAAAAGTTATAACAAAAATGAGAAAATATGAATATGTATTACTTTCTGTGCATTGCTTGAGGGAATATTGCACTTTGTCTTTGAAAGGACCTTTATTATATTTAAGAAATTTTTATGCAGCTGGCGGGATTCAAACTCGGGACTTACCGTTTCATTGATGATGTGCTTCCTCACTGAGTCATGCGAACCTATATTGTTAGATTCATTACTTTTTAGACGTATAAAGGTCAAATCGTATCAAATCGTATAATTATTAGAAGAGATAAACTTCTGTTAAAAATATTGTTTAGATAAAAATCTAACTACTTTATTTTTAATGAAGCATATTATAAATAGTATAGTAACGACAAACAGATATATATATTTTCTTAAGTACTTCCATCGTAGGTAAGCATTGAAACACATAGAATATATTTACTAAATAAACAAAAACATTTTATTGTGAAAAAATATATTTCCATAATATACTATAAAAATATAAAGAAATAATACAGCATAATATAATGAGTAGTAAAAACAATGAAATAATATAGTATAGTATAAAAATAATATAATATAAAAGTATAAAAAAATAATAATAAAATAATAAAATAAAATATAATATAATATAAAAGTACATTTGTTATAATATATATATAATATGTTTTAAATAATTATTTAAAATTAAGTTTTTATTCTAGATTTAGCTGTTGCTAAAAATAGAGACAGGATGGTTTTTATTTCCATGTCTGTAATAGATGCCTGCCTTCTTCTTGTTGCTACTTAAAAGTTATAAGTATATTTACCAGTTACAGCATCATACAGTTTTAAACTAATAAAAGGTAATTTTTTTTTCTTCTCTGTCCTGAATAAAAAGTTGCCGCTTGGTTTGATATTAGTTTGTTCATCATATTATATATTATTTTGTTATTGGTATCGCCGCCGACTAGATAAAGTAATTGTACCTGGAAGAAGATATGCGATTATTTATTTGATAAATATTAGAAAATGGTATTGTCCTAATAATTAGTTGTAAAAATACAGCACTACGATTTTATTATTCTGGATTTATGTGAATACAAACCAGTGAATTAAATTTTTCAGAACTTTCTGATATTGTGGTATCAAAATCCGTTACTTCTTGGACAGATTTCAGTGGCAATTGGTCTAAGAAAGACCTCTCCTCGCCATGACACACGATATTTTGAGACGCATTTGCATTAACTGCTATGTTATTTAATAGGCTTTCAATTCCTTCTAATTTATTGAAAATCTGTTTTATTTCGTATTTTAATTCTATATATTGACGATTTAATAGTGTCAATTGTCCTTCAGTGAACGACGTCGACGTATCATTCATAGTTTTATCTGTACAGTTGCATAAAATATAATATTCGTATCGTTACGTTTATTATTTAACATATATGTGTAGTATATTTACCATTATATATTTCATTGATTATGATACTTTTATGTTTACAATAAGATTTAACATATGCATCATTTTTTCTACTTACTTGGCGCTGCTGTTTGCGGTTGCTGAATTTCATCGCTTTCAGAATCGGAATCGGAACTGTCCAGAATCACAGTTCGCTTTTTCATTATACTTCTTTTTGAAGACATATTAAAAACTTTAGACATAACAGAAAGAAGTAATCAATATAATTAATAATAATAATACTAATAATATAACTAATAATCAAATACTAATAATAATAATGAATAATTAATAAGATAAATGAAGAAATTCACATGCTACAAAGTATGAACGGCATTTATATATAAATGCTTTATGTGTAATTTCATTCAGAGTGCATGATAAAATTTCATCTGTGAAATTATCAAATTTAAATATTCCTATTATTTTCGATTTGATAGGGTATTTGTAAAAAGTTTTCAATTTTGTGGATAATCTACCAACTATTTTATTTGTTGATATGTCTAGGATCTGTAGGACATAATCATTCCGTACAAAAACGTAAGAGTCTCGAAGTCCGTAAGCTTTTATATTAAAATAAGGGAATTGTATTTTCTTTTTATCATATTCTACACATATTTTTTTACTAGTTTCTTTAATTGTAGGTGCTCCATTTTCCGACAACCTTTTTATTATCTGTGCTAGTGGTTTATTCCACCTGCGTAACACGCTTATTAGCTTCCCTAAGTAATTTTCAAAAGGAAAACAACTTAGTTCCTCTAAAGAATATTTTAAATTTTGGACATCGTCTGTAATGTGCACTAAATTGTGAACATTATATACACTAAATTCTCTGCCATACAAAATAGAAGAATCATTGACAAATTGAATTAGCATTTCTCGAGCTTTGTTTAGCCACTTTACGTCTACACGTAATTTATTGAGTAATAGAATTCTCATAGCTGCATGTAGTAATAAGAAGTGGTTATAGAAGATATTTGGAAGAATTTTCTTTAAAAGAATGGGTCCTAGATACAAGAGAAATAAACGAAACTCCGTAGCTTTATATCTAGGCAATTCCGATATGGATCGTGATTTACGGTTAAATTCACCAGGTAAGTATTTTGCTGCAGAAATCATTCGTTTTGATAATTTATTCCTTTGCTGTAATCTGAACTCTACTTTACAGCAATGATGAAGTAATTTCTTCATTACTCCCAAACAGCATAAATGCATATAATCTAAAGCAAAATCTTCTATTATATTTAATGTGCTTATATTTAATAAGGGTGTCCTTTCATTGTTTTTATGGTGCTTGATGTCGCGAAAATTTTTAAAATCTTCATGTGTCCGAGCACTGGCATTATGGTTTTCGTAAATAATTCGTTTTTTATAGTATGTACCCTCTTCTATGCATCTTTCGCAACTATTGCGACTTGTATGCCCTTTAATATTTTTTAAAAACGCTCTCGCAGGTGCATCACATGTAAAGCATATAACGCAAACTTTAAAATTAATATTATTATAAAATAATCCATGCTTTAAAATATCATTTAATTCATTTGTAAAATCATTTAAATAATCAGCTAAGGAATTTGGTTTTGCATCACCATAATATAAGGCTATCGGAAAAGGAGACACGATATAATTGTTTAATACCAGTTTGCATAAAATGGGCCAAAACTGTGTGTTCGAATTTTTTGAAACTGGAACACCATCTATGTTGAAAATTAAACGAATTGTTAAAGTTTCTTTGATTTCACGAAATATACCTATTTCAGTTTGCAACAAGTTTAATAGATTTTCTTTTATACCAAAATATGTAAATTGCGCTAAATTTTCCTTTTTGCTTAAAACGGACACAATATTTGATGATCGTTTAGTTTTCAACAGAGTGCGGGAATCGCATGGAATTTTGTATTCTGGAAAAATGTCCTTTAAACCCTTTAATAAATTACTTAATTGAGTATGATTAATTTTATTTCCTAGAGACCACTTTTTAAAAAAAGTAATTAATTTCAAATTTCTAATAGCACTGCAGTTATCACTTGTACTGTAATTTATGTCATTCCTGTTATTTATCATTTGAAGATCAAATTGTTGATCCAGATCGGATATAGCGAGATCATTAGTTGTCTGTGAACTATTAGTTGGCATGATTATTCTATTTGATTCTTCATTTACTGTATCGAGACTCTGATTCTGATTGAAAGTTTTCCGTAGTTCATTCTTTATAAATTTATATTTTTGGTAACGTCGTTTTTCGGCCATTATGAAATTTGTGTAACTGCAAACTAAATATGGTGTATGAAAAACTATTCTTGAAAACTTTAATATTGCAACTCTTCAGATAATTAAAAAAAAATTTTTTTTTAATATAAAAAAATATATATATTTATTTATTACATAACACATAAATGTACATACCTTTTCTGCGAACGATGAAATGCAGGTCTCGAGCACACGTACTCGGGGCACGAACAACAACACTTATTTAAAAACTTATTTAAAAACTTGATCGCGTACGTACAAGTCGATAGAGATAGTCGAGACACAAGAGATGGCCGAGATATTCAAGGTGTGTTCTATATGAGAGAATTTTGTCTTCTGATTTTCGGTGTCGTGTCGTGTATAATGTTAACTTTGATATTTTCCTATTGGCTGTCTTAAAACTGTATGGGGTGACTAAAAGTTTCCTAATTGGTGAGTGGGTGGTGCAGTTTGGTCGTCAGAGTAGGGATGCGCTTTGATGAAATTGTGTTTAGATTATATAATGAATTGGGTGCGAAAGATATGGGGAAAATAGTCTGGAAAACTAAATGTTTGTATATTGCCCTGTCAATGGTCTCGCTCACGGAGGTTTCGAAGTGGTGTCCGCTGACATCCAATAATTTTGGGACCGTCGCGTCGCGTCGAGTGCCTCGGCTATCGCAACCGACCGTTCAATCTGATTGCTAGTTTGCTAACGAATGAATGCGTTTCTCGCTGCAACATGGCCAGGGCCTTTCCCAAATACATTGACCGAAGTTAAATGTTTATACTTTCTGTCGCCGCAAGTCTAATATCCAGACTTTGTTTAGACAAAGTCGAGAAAGATCCCGAATAGGTACCAGAAATGCTATAGGTAGTCTGTTACTACGAACTTTTTAATCTTGCATACAGTTCAATAACATTGCGTAAGACGTAAGAGCTACACGATTATTTTTCATGCAATAACTTTGTCGCATTAATGTTATTATAATATAAATATATGTCGATTAAGTGACAAACACGAATTCAAAGTAAATTAAAAGTAAACATTTTACTTCGCATCATATTCGGGAACAAATATTTTTCCATGATAAACATAAAATATTTCCTGCATAGTTAAAAAAAATATTCTATTTCTAATATTACATAAAGATTCATTTTATAATGAGAAAAAATATTTTGTTCATAATATTAAACAAATATTATTTGTATATTAGGAAAAAATATTCTATTTCTAATATTTAATAAAGATTTGTTTTATAATGAGAAAAAAATATTTTTTTCCTGATATTAAATAAATATTATTTGTATATTAGGAAAAAATATTCTACTTCTAATATGAAATAAAGATTTATTTAATATTTAGAAAAAAATATTTTTCTCGTAACATGAAATACATATTTCCTGAATATTTAAAAAGAAATATTTTTTACTTAATATAAAATAAATATTGTATGTATGTTCGAATATTAAAAAAAGATTGAATCTCTTTTTAATATTATATGAATGTGTATACTGTGACGACTACGCGGCCTCTCGGAAGGACACAATCCTAAACCGAGAACACGGGATCTCTCTAGTCGTCTTAGAATTACACCCCTCTGTAACACTGCACCCCCGACGAGCGAAGCATTAAAGGAACAGGAGGCTTTAAATAAAGACTATGGGTTCGAATAGTTAACAAACCATGTATAAATATATATACTCACGCAAAACAAAGAGAAACAATCGAACAATCAGCAATATTACAACTTGAATAAAATACAACATAAGAACTCTCAACATAAGAACAAATACAACTCTCTACACAATAATAGGGATTAAAACCGTCGAAAGAGAGTGAGAGTGAAAATACAATCCGCTGGCGAACAGTCACCTAAAAGCTAAAATACAAAATAACCAACGCCAAACGAACACTGTCACGCGAATCGGACTGACGCGGGACTAATGAGGTTAAGATCAAAAGACTAAAATTGTACTTAATCTACGAGCGCCATGGCTCGGCAAGGTAAATTGAACTACAACTACTTAACGAGAGAACTAGGACTTTCCGCCCGGGCGTTATGGAAACCCTGATGCGAAACTCTGCCTAATACGGAACTCACGGATTCGACGATACGCACCTCGCGCTTGTACATCGAAGAACGAGCGTTCCTCGTCGCGTTTCGGCTAGCTCCCCTCTCTACGCACCTAGCCAATTAAATTTGGGTCTCAGTCCGACGGCCCAATTACGCGCGTTACGCACTCCTCTCTTTCCTTCGTACGCTACGCCAACGGTCGTCGATCGGTGTAGCCCGTGTAAACAAAGAGATCCTTGAACGCTCAACATACCTGAGTCGAACGTTTGGTGTGTCCGGTTAGGGTGGTCCCACAATTGCAATGAATTACCGAACACCCTTACGTTCCCATATTCTACACCACGCAAGCCAGCCTCTCCTCGACCGTTGGTATATTCGCCTTATGTTATGGTCCGACTGACGAGGTCGCTTAATACTAACAAGGTGACGAGCGGGGCTCGTACCTCTCCCTTTGTCCTAACTAACTATTTATAGGAAAACGCTTCGCTTCGGTTAAGATTAAATATTTTCGAACGGCGTTGATTCCAAGAAGGGTATTCGTTACATAAATACATTTAACGCGGAATAATCTAGAATGCTATACAACGTCAAAGGCCACACTGTGATCAATTTGGGAAATCCCACAATTACAAGAATTATCAACCACAGTGCTACCGACGGACAAAACCAAAATGGTTTTAGAAACTAATAATAATTGTTCGGAACGTAACAATACAATATTTTCTGCTACTAGGGGTCTCTTTATTTTCCGAGATATTTGCAAAAAACTGTCAGAGTCACCATTGCGAATTTTGCCTATTTTGAATGGCCGAATTTGTTCTTTAGGTCGGGGGAGGGTTCTTTTTGGTTAAAATTTACAAGGGCATTTTTATTATCCACCCTATGAAATTATCGAGTCGAAGTGGTCAATGTTCATTCACTTTGCAATCAAATTCGCAGAAGTAATCTATTCATGATCACTATAAGTTGTTTCTATACTATATGTATCGATTGCCAAAATGATTCCTTCAAATATCTCGATGCTTTAAATTTGACTGTGAGTTCGGACCTGACATGAGTATAGAATTGCCGCGAGTGGAAATACTGGAACATTTCGGCGAGAAAAAAACGTAGATAAAACGAAAATATGTGCCCATAATTATGAAAGTGGTCTATGTCAAAATTAAAAAAAAAAGAGTTTATCAGTTATTTCACACCACATTATTTTAAACTAAATTTATTCAATGTAATTTTTACGATATCGTAAAAAATGAACCATTGGATAGTGGTTGTAATTTCAACATTATATGGAATTCGTTTAGTGTTAATTACACTGTCCAACACCAAAATTGTTTTGCAATACCTGTTGGGTGATTCTTATACACTTTGTCGTCCTAAAACCGAATCTGAAAGTAGAATTGCTCCATCACGCAACGTTTTCGAAAAATTTTGGTTTTTGTAAAAATGCCCGATTTTGATTGAAAATAATGTGTTACGCAAAAACCAAACACGCGAGAAAGTTCAAGTTTGAGTCAAGAGATAGAGGAGACTCTCCTCTACATATCCATATAGCCAATTAAATGGTTGTTAAAGTTTGAAAATGTGCCGACGCGGGTACTTTGTACGCTCTATTTTTGTATTTATGTGAAAAATCCTTTATCTAGCAGGAATTTACTATACAGGAATGCATTCTACAGACATTTCTGGTAAAGAAACGATTCACGAAAAGTATTTGGTTCCCTTAGTATACGAGAAGATTAAAAAAATAGTCATTGACAGCTTGTGCGCGATGCGTTCGCGCCAAACTGTCATTGCAGCCTTTTCACGACTCGCCAGGGCCGTCGCTATGCGTAGTCGACGTTGGTACCACTCAAGTATGTCTTTGCTTGCTGATCCATATCGTTATTGAATTCATTGTATTGCCATTGTGTGTATATCCGGGACGATCCATACCAGCTTATGATCGTAGTACAGCTTCTCAAAAATATACAAATATTTTGTGCAAGTTTGTGCAACGCGGATGCCGGCTCCCACAACATTGATTCCCAATGTCGGTAGCTCGGTAACCTGACCCAGTGATGGTGGTCGTCTGTTTTTTAGCTTCAGACTGCTGTTTTCTAACAGCGGTTGTGTTGAGCCCAAAGTGGTGTATCATTATGGTCACTCAAGATTGGCTTAGAGATTAGTAATTTATAGTTAATTAATTATTAATTAATTCTTACATCGAAATCATTAGTAGAACGTCTCAGGTAGAGCTCCGGCGAGTCTAGTGGGTTCCTAAATTAATAGTTAGGGGGTGGTCAAAGCCGCTCGAATGGCGCTTAAACGACATTTGTTTCCAACATGCCATCAGGCGGCAAGATGGTTGGTTTGAAGTATTTGACAGAAGTCTTGTAGAAATAGGTTTCCGAAGTTCATCAGTCGACCGTTGTATTTTTCCCGATCTTGTGATTGCTACTGCAAACTTGGAAACAATGACCAGATTTAAAGGTTATTTAATAAATAAATTTAAAATGACGCATTTAACCGAAATTGGTTACTTTTTAGGAATAAAGATTGAACGTCATGAAAACAAAATAACCTTAGATCAAAGTGAATGTATTAAAACTATTTTAGAGAAATTTAATATGAATGAATGTAATCCCGTTAGTGCACCTTTGCCAAGCAAGCTAGATTATCAAGCTTTAAATTCTGAAGAAAAATTAGAAGCGCCATGCCGTAATCTGATCGTTTGTCTGATGTATGTAATGTTATGTACAATAGTGATGGGCCTTGAGCATGTTCAAGAGGTATCGATTCCTTGTGACAAAGAATCATGGTATCACGAGCATATATGATTCTCAGTTGCTCAGAAGCCTCGATCAATTCTGTATATAACAGTGATTCTGTTTCTTACACTTCTGTCACAGTTTCCAACATGCCATCAAAATGTTTTTGTTTTTTCTGTCTTTCTTTCGCTGTAACTTATACATGTACATCTTAAATTACAATTTTGTCGTTTTTCTGTCGTCTTCAATGTTTGTAAATAGTACTTACAAAATATATTTACTAAATACTGTAGGACAAGATATATGTACAATCATACAAGATATACAAACTGATATTCAATCACATGTAAAAGTGGTGTATCTGGAGATGCAGTGCTTACTTACTGCTACTTATATAATTAATTTGACCCCGACTAAAGCTTTGAAAGAAAATGAAACTCCATTCGAATTGTGGCACGGAAAAAGGCCTAAATTAAGGTACTTAAAAATCTCTGGTTCAGCCGTTTATGTTCATAATAAAGTTAGAAAAACCAAATTCGATGAAAAATCATGGAAAGGAATTTTACTTGGCTATGAATCGAATGGTTATAAGGTGTGGGATGTGGAAAATTAAAAATACGTTGTAGCTAGAGACGTAATTGTAGACGAAGCGAATTTCTTAAAAGCTCGACCCGGAACAAGACCTGTAAAGGTTGATGGAAACATCTATAATAAAACTGATGCATCCAACAAAAGGTCAAAATCAGTGGAAATATGATGAATTGTTTTATAAATCTGATAACGATAAGCCACAGATGTATTGAAGTCGAGTGTAGAAGTAAATTCGGAAGGAAAGTTAAATGAAAACCCAAATAAAATTGTAAAAGAAACAAATATGAACGGTGAACCTTCTTCTCAAAATGATAACGATGAAATAATAAAGGAAATCGAACCTAGAACCATATTTATCCAGACTTTCCTTTAGGATGTATCGTGGAACATTTGTTAATTTCTTTTTTAATTTAAGAGTTGCTTTGCTAAATTTAATTTTCTGTGAATAATTAACAATAATTTGGATTTTTGTAAAAAATTTTGCCATTTGTTACAGTGCGGAATTCGCCACAGTCACAGTGGGGAATTTACTGGAAAAGTTCAATATTCGTGTATATCAAAATATGAAATACATTTCTTTTTCAGAACATGCGTATTAGAATGGAAATTGTTATTAATAATCATATAGTAATAATTTTTATGCATAATACAATTTTGCAATAATTATATATCAATTATTTACATTTCGAAAAGAGCGAGGGGGGGGGGCAAGCCTTATTAAACGTCATTTCTATATAACACTTAAAAAGTTACATACCTTCATCGCTTCCGACACCTCTCAGATGACGGATCACTCATCACTTATCACTACTGTGAAATCTCTTTGTATAGCAGTGCCATCCTTGCGTTTCCAAGTCAGTGGAAAATAAAAAGTGTATTCATGTCAATAAAAAGAACGGCGGGACTGATATACAAAGAGATTTCACTGTAGTTTCAATAGATAAAAAGATTTTTACTTCACCCTTCTACGGCTTAGGCAAGACTAACTCGCAAGTTTCGTTAGCCGGATAACCTGATCCAGTGATGGTGTAATCGTGGGTCGTCTGTTTTTTAGCTTCAGACTGCTGTTATCTAACAGCGGTTGTATTGATCCCAAAGTGGTGTATCATTATGGCCATTCAAGATAGGCTTGAAGATTAGTAATTGATAATTAATTATTTATTAATTAATCCTTACATCGAAATCTGACAGGAGATTCGGGATAATAAAACAATTGTATTATTATCACACTTTGATTAACTATATTAATGTTTAAGTATACATATTACATGTGTATCACACGACAGCGTGAAGGAGACTACATTCATCTGAACAAAGGAACAACAGAACCGTTACAATTACGCGACACGCACGCACCCAGCAACTACACATAGGTACATGTCGATAATACAGAGCCCATGTATAGTACTGATTGTCTTACATCTTCTTACACCCCTCCTATCGACATGTGTCATCTTACATTGCTTCCAAACACAAATACAATTTAACTTAAATTTAACATTCTTATACATTGTTCGTGTTTGCATTTTGTACTCAACGACTTCGTTAATATATCAGCAGGCATGCGATCCGTTGACACCGGGCGGGTCCCTCCGGCCGGGGTCTTGTAGCGTAGGCAGTGGGGGAGGTTAACCACTCCCCCGGGGTAGGATGATAGCTGGGAGGTGTCCTGTTGAGTACTCGCGTGATCCAAGCACCTCCCCTTTAGCTTAGGTGGGCGTGGGTTTTTTAGTGGGTAGCCTTCTGGGGAATCTTCCCCAGAGGTAGTCCCACATAACCCTGGCTTCCCTCAGGGAGTCGGGGTATGCGTAAAGTCATTTTCCCCACGAAAAAAAGGCATGCGATCCGTTTGCAAATACTTAATAATAATATCCCCTTTTTCTACTAGTTCCCGAGTGAAATGATAATTTATATCAATATGCTTGCTGCGCTTATGAAACTTAGCATTCTTTGATAATTCTATTGCGCTTTGATTGTCGCAAAATACAGTAATAGGAGATTTTACATATTTTTCAAAACCTATATGGCTTAACAATCGTCTAATATAAATAATTTCTCGTGAGGTTTCTGAAAGTGCGACATACTCAGCTTCCTCCATAGTGAATAAGGCAACCGAATTTTGTCTTTTTGACTTGCAGCTAATCGGACTTCCCGCTAACATCATAACACAACCCGAACAAGATATACGGTCATCACAATCTCCTCCCCAGTCAGAGTCTGTATAACCCCTAAGGCTTTCTTTATTTTTCTCGTAATTTAAACTGTAATGAGACGTAAATTTTAAATACCTCAAAATTCGCTTTGCAATTACCATTGTTGTTTACCCGGGTTGCAACAGAAACGACTCAATGTATTTGCCGCGAATGCTATGTCTGGCCGTGTAGCATTAGCCAGATAAATTAAACCACCGACCAGTTGCCTATACGGTCGACTTTCCATTTCGCGTTTTTCATCTTCCGTTGTGGGACACATTTCCTTCGTAATCTTCAGGTTTGATTCAATCGGGGCTGATACACTTTTCGCGTGTTCCATGTTGAATTTTTCTATCAAGTCTTTAATATATTTCTTTTGTGAAAGGCGTATTCTTCCGGTTGATCCTTCTCGTTGCACGTTCACTCCAAGAATATTATGGATTTGACCAAGATCCACTATTTTGAACGCAGATTTCATTTTTGATTTAATTATATTAATCTTTTCGAGTTTCTTTGATGCCAAGATCAAATCGTCTACATATACTACCATAATAACTCTGTCTTCATTCTTGCCTATGACATATACGCATGGATCTGCAGCCGTGCGCTTACCTCCGATATTTTGAATGTAATTATCCAACTTTTTATACCATTCTCGCCCTGATTGCTTTAGTCCATATAGTGGCTTGAGCAATTTGCACACACTTTCTTCGTGTCTGGACTCGACAAACATTTTGGGCTGTTCCATGTAGACATCATTGTGTAGTTCACCTTGTATATAGGCCGATGTTACGTCCATTTGGTGCATATGCATTTCTTCGTTTACTGATGCACAGCCAGTAATGTACGAATTATCTCGTATCTCGCTACGGGTGCAAAAACCTCGACGTAATCGACTCCGTATTCCTGCGTGTGACCTCCGGCAACTAACCGTGCTTTATATTGCTCAACTTGACCATCCTGATTTTTCTTCGTCCTAAACACCCACCGGTTCGTCAATACTTTCTTGTGAATCGGTCTTGGTACAAGGGTCCAAGTGTTGTTTTCTTGCAGGGTGTTGTACCAGGCGGTCGGTCATGCCTCATTGTCATCTTGTGTTAAAATATCAGATATATTTTTAGGATCGGAGCGTTGCGTATTCTTTACCTGATAAGTTTTCCGTGGTCTGCCAGGCTTGCCGGATCTTTCAATTTTTGGACGACCTGGTCCTCGGCACATTTGATTATTTGAATCTTCAATTTGTGATTCACTCTCGTCATCGTTTTGATCGATGTTTTGAACATCGTTCTCTTGCCTTTCTTTTGGTGTATCAGGAGCGGATTCAGGCAAGAAGCACGCCCCCCTCGTCGATATTTGTGGGAACTCTATGTTTTCAAAGAATTTTACATCACGAGCCTTAATTACTACTTTGGTACCGGGTTTCCACAATCTATACGCTTTGCTCACATTCGAATAACCTACCAATACGTAGTCGTCGCCTTTTGCTTGAAATTTTCCTGTTCTACGACCTTTATTTAAAGCAATTACCTTACTTCCGAATGTTCGAAAAAATCCAACGTATGGTTTCCGTTGTGACCACGCTTCTATCGGCGTAATACCATCCAGGCATTTTGTTGCGCTCCTATTCCTCAAGTAAGTTGCGGCATTCACCGCTTCCGCCCACAAAGATTCTGGGAGGTTTGCCTGCAACATCATACACCTAGCCATTTCAACTAACGTACGGTTCGCTCGTTCCGCCACCCCGTTCTGCTGACGTGTATATTCCGTACTCAATTGATGTATGTTTCCCTCCTCCTTGAGAAATCCATCGAAGTCCTTTGATACATATTCTCTTACGTTGTCCGTACGCAGTTTCTTTATTTTTCGTCGCGTCTGTTTTCCACCTTCTGTTTGTAGTCTCTGAAAGCTTGCAAAATATCAGACCTGTTTCTAATCACGACTGTTTCCGTATATCTGGTACAGTCGTCTATAAAAGTTGCAAAATATTTCGCGCCGCCTAGCGATTGTGTTTTCATTGGACCGCAGATATCTGAATGAATCAGTCCTAAAATTTCTTTTTCGCGATTTGTTGATGGTTTGAACGGTTGATTTTGAATTTTAGATTTCGCGCATATTTCACAATTAATTTCATACGCATTCGACGCAAAGTTCAATCCGTGTACCATTTCTCCGTTTTTAATTTTTCTTAAATCGCTAACATTTAAATTCCCGTATCTCTGATGCCATTTATAGATATCTTTTCCGCGGTTTTCATTAACTAACGACGCCTATTCATTGCTCTTGTTTATTACGTACAGCTGATCGTGTTTCATGGCCGTGAGAACCGTTGAACCATCTCTACGATTGATCGTTGCACGATTTTTATCGAATGTGACCATGTAACCGTGGTCAGTAACCCTCGATACCGATAAAAGATTATTACGCAGCCCCGGAACACATAATGCATCCTTTAATTGAATAGACTTTCTCGTACGTTCGTTCAATTTAGCGTTTAAATTGATATCGCCCGCTCCTACCGAATTTTAAAAATGTTTCGCGGCCGTGTATACACGCATTTGTTCTTTATCGCTAAGCGTCACAAAATCTTTCTCGTCATTGCACATGTGCCTCGTGGCACCGCTATCTATATACCAAACTTTCGATTTTTCGATCGGTTCGACGTTACACGCAAACCGCTGTCATCGCATCACTAACACTACTCGATTCGCTTTGTTTTGATCTACAATTTTTTAACACTATTAATACGCAACCATTTTGAATGTATTTTGTAACTGAACTTGAAAAAGAAACTAAATTGAAATTTACTATATATTTTCATGTATATTTCATGTAAAAAACATAAACTTTAGCTTTAAAGAATGATCCAAAATATTAATTAATATTAGTTGTGAAATTCGATAGAGTTAAGAATTAATTAATCAATAATTATGTAGTTGAGCTTTTTTGCAAGATGTCAATCTATTTCACTACTGACTGAGAACGTAGTTGTATTATTTTCTTTCACGTTTGTAGTGAGAAAATAAACGACGAACGCAACAGAACGTCTCCTTAAGGCGCGTACAGACCTGAACATTTCGACGAACATTGCGCCGAACAGCGAACGAAACGCAAAATCGACATTCATTTCGGCGAACCGAACGGCGCGATTCTGTGTTTCGGTCGTTGTTCGGCGGGCTGTTCGGCGCAATGTTCGTCGAAATGTTCAGGTCTGTACGAGGCCTTACGTTGGTTATACTACGCACGCGCTACACACAAGCGTACATCTATTCTGTCCGCGTGAGCTGCCAGCTCGACTATTCGACGCGTTCCGCCGAATTCACGCAGAGTTGGGCAAAATATTTATCTAAATAAAAATTTCGAATAACGAATAAAAAATAAAAAAATTTTTATTCGTTATTCGAAGGTTCGAATAAAAAAATTATCTTTATTCGACGAGTATCGAATAAATCATTTTATTCGACGAGAATTTATCAGACGAATAAAGATAATTTTTTTTATTCGAAGCGGATTTATTCGAACTTCGAATAATTTTTTCATCTTTTATCTGTATCTTTTATTCAAAGGCTTCGAATAAATCTTCGAATAACTTTTGCCGAGCGCGGAGCTTCAAAGACCCAGCGATGACAGACGGCATACAATGTAAGCGGATGGAGAATCGCGCACCAATGAAAGTTTAAACTTTTAGATTTTTCAATATACCCTCATAAAATTGTGACGAGCGAATAGAGGGGATTTTCCTGATGAAAATGAGGTCAAATTAGAGTGTAATCGAACAAGTTTCACTGATACGTAATGATACGATAAAAATTACAATCTCATTAAAGACGGTCCAAATGATGTCGTGTTTGGACTCATTTTGATCGGGATAATATAACAGTTTCAAGTACCCAATATTTGCAATTTTTGATGCTCCGCGAATTAAAAAACGGAATTTCAAACAGGAAGAATCGTAGAATACGAACATATTTTAAAAAATTTTTTACACTTTATAACCGGTGGGAGAATTTCCAGAACAAAGATGTTTCTAATATATTTTCATTAAGAAATTACATTTGCGTATAACATGATAAATTATTTAAGAAGAATTTTATATGTATAATTTACGTATGATAAAATACATATAAGTATGTGCGATGCTGTTTCACCAAGTGCCAGGAACGTTTCCTATTTCCATGGTGTTGTAAAGGAGAGATACGGATAGTTTACCTAAGGAGCTGTTGAGCCCCTAAAAACATTTTTTTTTGTGCCACGCACAGCAGGGAACTGTCAACGCGCTCTCGAAAGGCCATCTGGAAAGGGCCGAGAGGCCAGAGAAGAAATTCGGTTCCAAAGTCTGACACGGTTGCCGCTAGTAAACGCTAGGACCAAAACCAGGGTTGTAATTTTGAGCCGTCCGGCCGGGGGCCTGCGAGATATGCATTGACCTTTAGGGTCTATTCATACTTACCGGGACCGGACGATTCCGTCGCCGGTCTCTAGGACTAATCCCATGTTAACCGAAATTCTGCCGCCGTCGTTCCGGCGTAGGACCAATCCCACCGTCCGCCGTTGCCAGGCGGCTGAGCAAGCGACTGGTCATTACCAGATGGCCTTTCGAGAGCGCGTTGACAGTTCCCTGCTGTGCGTGGCACAAAAAAAAAAAGGTTTTCGGGGCTCTACAGCTCCTTAGGTAAACTATCGGTATCTCTCTTCCACAACATTATGGAGATAGGAATCGTTCCTGCCTCTTCGTGAAACAGCATGACACATCCTTATATATTAACCTAAATTACACATACACTAACGAGCAAAACTGAGTCTACACCATTTGAAGCAACATAACTTTTTAAAAATTAGATGAAATGACTTGAATTTTATTGAGAAGTTAGAAGGATTAGTTTATTAGACTGTGGTGCTCTCAACAACTTTATTAAGGAACATCCGTACACTACAAAGGTTCGCAGCAATCTCTCCCACTCGCACAGAATGCCGATGTAAAGCGTGCGCAATTTGGTTAGTTGTCGCTAATGACTATTATGCGACACCTGTCTGTCGCGATGCCTACTCTGGTCTTTCTCCCTCACATTCTCACACTCGCTCATACAACATACGGCTACACGGTTACCATAAGACGAGGTGTAAAAAATTGTTGAAAAAAGTTTGAATTGGTCGGAATCGCAAAAGAAATAGTAAAAGTTGGTTTTTTCAGCTTTTTTATCTGAGCCTGTATTGAAAATTTAAAAAATGTGTTTGATTCGCTTGAATAAATTATACCCATGCTGAAAATTTCTCCGATATTGGTTAATTCGTTTACGAGTTATAAACGATTAAAAGTGGAAAAATTGCCGTTTTTCACGATTTTCGACTTAAAATCTCACTTTTAATCGTTTATGACTCGTAAACGAATTAACCAATATTGGTGAAATTTTCAGCATGGATATAATTTATTCGTGCGAATCAAACACATTTTTTAAATTTTCAATACAGGCTCAGATAAAAAAGCTGAAAAAACCAACTTTTACTATTTCTTTTGCGATTCCGACCAATTCAAACTTTTTTCAACAATTTTTTACACCTCGTCTAATAAACTAATCCTTCTAACTTCTCAATAAAATTCAAGTCATTTCATCTAATTTTTAAAAAGTTATGTTGCTTCAAATGGTGTAGACTCAGTTTTGCTCGTTAGTGTATATTGTTAAAACGAGAATAGTTGTCTCTTTTTAAGGAAGTATTCACATTAGGAAGGGACCATGTCTCGAATTTTGATGACATTGAAATATGTTGTGGTCCAAGTGACAGTGGAGGAAATCCGAAACAATACTCCCAAAAGTGTTTGATATCGCGTGGAATGACTCAATTACATGATAATTTGTAGAATAAGAAGAATTAATTCCACATAAATTGCATCGCTTTGTCTTACGACACGAAAAAATGTATGTGGAAACTTCTAAATTCTTGTCCATAATGATCTAAAAATGATTAGATGCAAGGTTCCCTGGCAGGAATGCGATGGCGTATCTATATCTTGTCCAATGAGACGAGACAATAGACGGGAACATAGCCACTCGAGTGCGACAGAGTTGAAGTTACCCTTACAAGATAATTAGCAAAGGACGCACGCTGGGTGCTTCACTGCCTCGGTCTCGTTGGTCAGAGCATAGGTACGAATGCGCGGCCGATTGGATCAGAGTGCAAGGGACAGGCCTCGTTTCACACGTACTTTCGGCTATAGTCGAGATATTGGCTACAGCGGTCACACATACTACGTAGCGTGTGACGTCGAAGCCAAAACACTAGGACTACGGGCGCGGCTGATATGGGCATTGGCGGACCTAACGATAGACCCCCAAAAATGGTGGCACTTAAAAAATGGCGAAATTAAAATGGTTTCTTTTTTGGTTTTTATTGCGTCGTAAGACCTTACGAACGACGCGACAAGCGTGCGACCAAGGCCAGGTATAACAATTCCCATTGACGACGTACCGACCATTGACGTCATAAATAAAAAATCCTTCCGAATGTACCTACCACTTTCGTAATTTTTAAGCCAGCTAAAAGCAGCATATGCTGAACCTTGTACACCGTTAGCGTACTCAGATTTATAACCGTAGATGCTTGCGAACCAAATGTTGTACGTATACTTCCACTTTTCCAATTTTCCACTATTCCCACCACCTTTCGTACACACCTTGCAACCAATGAATTCTAATCATTTTAAATTTGTTCTCCGGAGTTTTGGCTTATAATCACTTATAAGATATAAGATATAATTTAACAATGCTAAAATTGATTTGTGAAGCTGATTTTCATCGTTCCATCGTTAAATTAGATTATAGTTTGAACCATTACTTCTTAACATTACAACTTAGATGAACAATATTCTTTTCTCTACTTCGAACATGGATTGTGTGCGGATGCTGTCGTGGCACCGGCGGCCGATGCCACGCGGTCTGTGCCAGGTGGCGGCCGCCGGTGCCAGGCGAGTCTGTGTCAGGCGGCCGAAAACGGATGCCCAACGGCTTGCCCAGCTCTCAGCGGATGCATTGGCATCCCCGGGGTGTAGAGGGGAGTAAACTGTTCGGGAGTTAGGTAGCGAACCCCCGCTGTGTGCGGGTCTTAGCTTTTGTTGCGAGCATCTCGAGCTCCTTCTCAGGTTGCCAGCGACGGTCCCGGCAAAAATGAAGTAGGAAAACGCGGTAGTATTCATACTAACGTCGCCTCCGGCAAGTTTGAAGAGACCCTTATGCGTCTGCAACTCTGAGTCAACTTGTCTGGTATCGAATAGGGCTGTTACTTTTCCGAAGCTTCGTCACTTCGAAGCTTCGAAGGATTCGAAGGAACGAAGGGACCTTCGAAGGTGATGAAAATCGAAGGTTCGACACTTCGAAACTTCGAACCTTCGATTCGTTTCCAGTTAACGGATAAAAGGAATAAATTTTCATAATTTGTTTCTATATTCACCATCTGAATTATTTCAATAATTTATTGTTAAGATAATATATTTATTATTTGAATTATAATTTCGATAGTTCACTGATGAAATAATTGTTTAAATAAATAAATTGTTACAATTTGTTTCTATATTCATTATTTGAATTGTTATTTCAATTATTTATTGTTAAAATAATGGTTTAAATGAATAAATTTTCAAATTTTGTTTCTACATACATTATGTGAATTATTTCAATATTTCATTGTTAAAATAATTATTTAAAGAATGTACAAGTATTTACATAATGAATATAGAAACACATTTCTATAGATTATAAAAATTTCCGTAGATTATAAATTTTTATACTCTATAGAAATGTATTCCTATATTAATTATGTAAATACGTGTACATTGTCTAAACAGTTATTTGAACAATAAATTATTGAAATAATTCAAATAATGAATACAGAAACATATTGTGAAAATTTATTTATTTAAACCATTATTTTAACAATAAATAATTGAAATAACAATTCAAATAATGAATATAGAAACAAATTGTAAAAATTTATTTATTTAAACAATTATTTTATCAGTGAACTATCGAAATGATAATTCAAATAATAAATATGTTATCTTAACAATAAATTATTGAAATAATTCAGATGGTGAATATAGAAACAAATTATGAAAATTTATTCCTTTTATCCGTTAACTCGAAACGAATCGAAGGTTCGAAGTTTCGAAGTGTCGATCCTTCGATTTTCATCACCTTCGAATTTTCTGCAATCGAAGCTTCGAAGCTTCGAAATCTTCGACCTTCGAAGCAAAGTAACAGCCCTAGTATCGAATCGCTAACTCATCGAAATCAATACCCTTATCCACCGTTGCAGTTCTGGACAAGGCATTCGCGACCACATCGTAGCGTCCGGAAATATGTTGAATGTTGATGGCGAATGGATTTATGAAATCTAATTGTCTACACTATAACTGGACTGAATGTTAAAAGCCTCATTCCTACACACTACAATGAGTGTAAAGAATATTGATAACAACATTCTTTTACTTTCAATGTAATCTTACTGTTTACAGTACAATTCATTTCAGGGTCCACAGAAATTCAGAGCATAGTACACAAAATTGCTAACAGAAAGTGTAATGAATAATGAAGAAAGCGTACCTGTAAAATGGGATGACCCCCCCCCCCCCTCCCCGAACGGCAGTGTACACAGTAGAATCGTCACGGTCCACAGCCCTGCCGGCCAAAGCTTTACGCGACGGCAAGACACCCGAGTAACATATTATACTTCAGTGGGTCTGTGACCGCAGTGTACCTGGACAAAAATCACATGATGCTGCAGAATTCTGACGAGCATCAAGTCCTAAGAGGAAATTGTTTTTTGATTTGATTCAAAAAAGAGGATTAAACATGATTGAAAAGTAAATTGTGCATTAACCTGTCGTAATTGATCCCAGCGATGGTCCATATCGCCATGGGATGGAGCGCCGTCATTAGGAATCCAGACAGAGTTCACTACACGTCCCCAAGCTGCCATAACCCATTGGCGAACGCCGCATTCACCAAAGCTGCTGCGAACTCCGCCAGTCCCATTACCAGCGACCAGTACCCCTTCCTTTCTATTAGATTCGGGTTCATCAGCAAAAGTTGCTTTGTTTTCGGTCTAGTAACTTGTCTCTTAATAGAAATTAGTTCCACCAAATGCACAGCATTTGGCCGTTAGTCCTCGTTTGGCCACCGTTTGAGCCGCACCACTGCGCTTTGACAACGATCGTTTTCGCACAATATTATCGTATGTGACCCATTTCTCATCGCCAGTCACCATCCGTTTAAGGAATGGGTCGATTTCGTTCCGTTTGGCCAAGGTTTTGCGGATGGAAATTCGATCGATCATGTTTCTTTGCGTCAATTCGTGTGACAGCCAAATATCAAGCTTCTTTTCGAATGTTCAAGCTCCTTTTGAATTTACGAGATATACGTATATCACTATAGCCGGCTGTAGCCATCTAGCGAAAAAATAATGTATTATTAATGGAGAACTAAGGAGTGTCACTACACACGCAGCATTATCTAGAATTACCTAGCTGTTGAAAATGAAAAATTGATCGTTGTAATTGTTACATTACATTAATTTCAATATCACTGTCAAAAAGTCTATAACCTTTCTTTTTGTTTATGGGCGGTGGGGGAATCCATTGACAGTCGGATATAGTCATCATTTAGACAGTCGACACAATTGCGCATCACAAGGAGAGGCTGACCTTTCGGGTCACCGATTGCGATGAAACTTCTGCCCCTAGAATGGTGTATATTCGTGAACAGGAGAACAAGATCTATAAGTGTGCGAAGTTTCAATACTATCTGTTATGAGGACGGTTCTCTGGCTTATGTCGGTTACGGTTATGGTTCTTAAGTACCAATATTATATCGATCCTATAACTGTTCTATTTTTTTCCAGTTTCGTTTATAATTCGGTTCTGTGACAGAACGTAGATGTCAACATCGTGAACACAAATGTGAAAACTCGTCTATTTATAGTTTTGTTCCGATAAAAGACGAAGGTTCGGGATCGGCTTTCGCCGTATTTCAGATTAGGGTACCTATGCGACTTGACTTTGTTATGGAGTCGCCCGAGAGTGAACACGGAGAATGAGAGAGGAGAGAGAGAGAGGTAGTTGCAGACCATAAAGTTGTCAGCCGAGTAGCAATACTGTATTCCCTCCGAAAGTGATAAAACCTCCGGGTTCTGGAGTACAGTTTTCTTTTGCTATAAGTCGATGGCTCGGTACGACTTTCGACCTATTATGAATAACGGTACCTATTTCGTTTCGCTTTGTTCCTGAGCGGACCGCGAGTGAGTAAGGAGAATGGCTTGAATGTGGCGGCACACTACAAAGTGGTCGGCCGAACAGTCATATCTTCCGTTGCAAAAAGGATAGACTATGGCATACTCTCTCGTTCTGGCACCAAGCGGTGTCGAGGGGACAATTTCAAAAGAAAGAGAGGGGATGAACATTTTCTTGGTGCGAGAAAGCATCGTCGTCTTATTTCGAAAGAAAACTGTATCAATGATTGTGTAGGTCGTAGGTATTTACTACGTTATTTGAAGTTTGCCGACGATAGAGAAGGATAGCGCGGTGACCACAAAGAGGGATTGATTAAAATGAGTGTAATCACAGCATAAGTTTGATCATGTATACTTATTTAATGAATGACCATAGCACACTATGATAGAAGTAAATATCATTAAAACTCTATCGAGCTTGGCGTCCTTCCAGCTATAAAAATATGATAAATCTAGAAAGAAATTACAGTGTCTTGTTCATTGATTACTCTTGGAATTGTCGAAGGGAATTCGGATGCTAACAGTGATCACTGTCGGGATAGAGTGGTAGCGAATTTTGACCGCTGTCGGCGGTGTAGGTCATTCACTAGACCTTTAAAACATTATGTTTACATTGACCACTTGTGGAATAGTGGAAGCCTCATCACATTCATTGAATTGATGGTTTAATGGAACCTGGTGCATTACTAATTGATCAACCTGTAATGCACAGTTTTACTGTTGTCACAAAACAACTGTAAGGAACTACGAAGATAAAGAACATGACGCTGATACTTTATCGATAGCAACGAAAATGAAAACGAAGATGAAGATTACAGAGAAGTTAAGATGAAGATTAGAGAGAAGTTAACGAATTGCGGAGACCAGTACAGCAAGATATCAAGAAGAAAGATGTTGGAGCGAGTGGAAATGTATACTCGATAACAGCGTGTTCAGCTTGAACACGAACGGGCATTATTAGCATGCTCTCTACAATTACATTTGGAGGCCATGGAAACATTTTACTTGATAAACAAAACTTACAAAAACATAATACAGTTTTGTTGGAGAAACGGAAATGGATCAGAACGGCTTCTGCCGTTTCTCGGATCACACTACCTATGCGGCTTGACTTTGCGAGAGGATCGAATGTAGCGGCTAACTGTAAAGTGGTCGGCCGAGCAGTGGTACAAGTGTAACATGTCCTCTTATTCTGCTGCATATGTACACCTTGTATTTGGCTTGACTTTGTTCTCGAGTGAGTCGAGAGAGGAGCAAGATGGAGAGTCAGCAAGAGTGGAGAGGTAGCGCAAGATCATAAAGTTGTCCTTCTCCTTCTGGCAGTAAACGGTATCGGAAAAATATCGTCCGTAAAGATGTTTTGATATATTCTATCTCGAGAAACGGCACCAATGTTCGTTTCGTGAATAGGAAATTTGTGTCTTCTCTGCTTCTTTTCAAGAATCCATCATACATGTATTTCATCAGTACTGAAGAACACGAAGTCGACCACTGAGACAGCTGAGCGATGAAAACCCTGAGATAAAGATCAAAGAGGAGCTACTATGAATTAGTACACAAGTAAAAAATTCCAAATTATGCCGTTTTTAGACTCATTTTGATCAGAAAATCTTTCAAATATGTTATTAAAATTTCTAGAAGAAAGAAAAAGAAAAAAGAAAGTTTTGTACATATGTCGACTACTACGACTCTGTGCGTCTCCTTCTTTCCACACGCTGTCCTTGTTTGCGTTTTAAACATTCGTTGCTTCTTAAATAAGTAAGTATAATCGAAATTCCTCCAAAGTAGTGGGGATAAAATTTTATCACTCGTAGAAGGAAGACTGTATCTTTCGTTGGAAAACGATAAAATATGACATACCCTCATGTTGCGACACTAAGCGGTGGGAGGGGATAGCGATTTTCTACACATCACAAGGAACACCGTCGCCTTATAACGGAACAAAACTGTCTTATTTCAATAATTATTTATTATTATTTATTAATTAAACAGTTATTTACATAAATACGATTGTCGATCGTCGATCATTCATTTGCTTGTATACATTGTATATTCTGATATATGGCCGAACAAAATAACAGAATCGAAATATAACCGAAACTAGAACCAAAATACAGAATCGAGAAATAACCTTTTACAGAATCATAGCTTCGATGCCTAAGGGGCAGAGTTGGGCAAACATTTATTTTAAAATTTCGAATACAAATAAATGAAATCTATCTTTTATTCGAACTCGTTTCTCTCGATTTTCTTTCTTTCTTTTCTTTCGATTTTCATTTGTCGACCGTGGGTCATCCGAATCGCGAAGTAACGGCTATGCGTATTCGACGCCTCTAGCGGCGAGAATTTATTTGAGAGAATTTATTCGAAGATACTGCTAATGAGTTGCAAAGTATCTTTGACTTTTATTCGAGAGTTCGAGGCAGCGCCACCATTTATTCGACGGTGAATTTCGTCAGATACTCGCAACTCAGAATGTATCTTTGATTTTCGACGTACGATTTTCTGCGTGGCCTTGAGATTTATTCGAATACTCGATGTAGGGAAGATGATTTATTCGATTTTTTATTCGAGACGAGCATGAGGAATAAATGAAAATCAAATGTATCTTTTATTCGAAATTGTATTCGAAGTTCGGATAAAAGACCGAGCGACGTTGTCAAGCCGTAATATATAAACGTGTGTACAAATAAACGGTTTAAAAACTTTGGACTTCGTGGAACAGGAAGCTTATGACCTACTATAAATATCTTATTTTTTAAAGTTAAACAAATTTATTTAAAATGCAACGAAATCGCTTATTTATCACGGTAACGTACGAAATATTGTCAATATCTTGTGAAATATTGTCGATATTTAATTATACCTCATACCATATTTAACTAAGTAAATGTTATTAATAAATTAATTCACTTTATTTGTCAGTAATGTTTGAAACAATAATTGGTCGTCAAATAACATGATAAATTAAATTTTTATTATAATTTGTACAGGGTGTATAAATAATTTCTACTTATTTGTATAATTTTAACTTAAATATATAAATAATTGGTACAGGGTGTATAAATAATTTCTACCTGTTTGTATTAATAATTTTTATTTATTTTTATAATTTATATTTGTATATATAAATAATTGGTGCAGGGTGTATAAATAATTTCTACTTGCTTGAATAAATAATTTTTATTTATTTTTATAATTTATACTTGTATAAATAAATAATTGGTGCAGGGTGTATAAATGATTTTGACTCATTTGTTAACAGTTTTTATTTATTTTTATAATTTTAACTTATCTATATATATATAATTAAATAATTTTTTTTAAACATATGTTGGTTTTTAATAGAATCATGAAGATAAGTATCTGATCACCCTCATTACCATATAATACCTTGTTCTTTTTCATCCGGCAATCTAGTGTTAAATAAGTTTAAATAATGGTCATTGAGCATGACATTTTTTTTATGAACAAGAAAACTGAAGTTGTAACGCGACGAGGAAACAATAAAGCGTCAAGACCGGTCGTCACCCCCCCGATGTAACAGAAGAATTGCGCCGAGGCAGCGTGGCCTGCGGTTCAAGGGGAACCGCGGGGTCTGGAACCTTCTAGACCCCTAGTAACGCGTTATTGATAAAGATAGCAACGAGTCCATATAAATATCGGTAGATTACCGCGGAGCAGGCACTCCTGCTGCACCTGTAGGAGAGGACGAGGTAAGACCACGACCGCCTACAGGACGGGAGAGTACGAAGCAATGCTATCGGACGCCCAGCAGCCCAGGAGAGGACAGGAGTTGCACTTTTTTTTTTATTATATTAGAAGGAGTTAGGACAGTGAAGGAGAGGGTCTCTATCCGGCGAGCCGAAGGCTCGCCGGGTGAGACGCTTCTATGCCTATATGAGCCGCACCTGAAGGCCTTTGCCTCCTTATCGGCTAATTTAGTTTAATTGGAGTTACCTATGGATGTGAGAGAGCCAAAGCTACATGATTATAACTCAGGAAAGTTGCAAAAACCTGAGATTGTTGCAGGGGAAGGATGAAACATCCGTGGCAAGAGCCATGTAGTATTGCTCCAAAGAGCTATGTAAGAGAATTTTTTCCCTTGGTTCCGGGGGGGCTTGTGGGAACAAGCCCGGGGAAGTGGGGAGTGCATCCGATCAGATATAATAGGATGGTTAGGATGACCCTTCTGTGAAGCACCCGTTAGGAAGGGAGGGAGCATAATTGAATAAAAGCATTAAGCTAGAATAGGCCTAGGTGGGGTTAGAAAGCAAGCGGAAATGTTACCTTAATTTTATAAGGGATCTTGTCTACAGAGTATTCACCCGTTAATTTGACTAACGGGTTTTCGTGATCGGAAACATTATAATTATCTAACATTTTGTTAATGAAGTTTTTAATTAGCGGAATAGACGCTAGTTTGTAGGAAGAAGATCTTTATTGTTTGACGGTTTTACAAATTCTGGTGTTACGCTGTTCACGCTCAAACATCAGGTTGTTATAAACAAATCGATCGTCGGCTTGTAATGACAACCGGTTAACAGTGAAACGAGCAGACGAGACAAACGGATGAATGTCAGATCGTCCCAGCTGACTGCCGACGATCGATCGTCACCAACATTAATGTATATATATGTAATATATATATGTGATTTGTAGGAAGAAGATCTTTATTGTTTGACGGTTTTACAAATTCTTTTGTTCCACATTCACTTTGGGAGCGACAGCAACCAGTCGTTCCTCTTTCTTCTGACTTCGCTCGTCTTTCCTGGCCATGGGAGGTCGTATTCGCCTGTTGAAGGTGAGTCCACCAAACGTCACATGTTCCTCAGCCATATCAAACGTTAGAACACTACATAGTCGAACAACTTTGTCACCTTTTAGAGCACTAACTATGTTCATGCGAAGCGCGGACTCTGTCCTACGCATCGTAAAGCCAGTCAATTTTCCATCAAAGAAATCACTCACTTTCACGCGTAACCGCGTTTCAGGAAGTATAGCATAATCACCGTCACCTACGAACTTGAAACCTTTAGAGATATCATCTCCGATCTCCTTCACATTGGTGTCAATGTTAAACAGATACTTTTCGTCAGATCCCGGAATTGAATAAAAGCCCGCTTTGACAATCGACTGATCCCTCTCATTCCAGCAAGAGTGATGCGGACAATTCTAACAGGCTTGGTTTAGAATGGAACCATTTCAAAGCTTTCCCTCGTAGGCGCAACGTAATTATGGTTACTGTTGCACAATCGTCCAGGCTGTACATCGTTCTGAGTCGCTCTACATGTTGTCTCCAAATTTTGAACGTATTTTCCGCGCCCGAAAATTCACATAGTAAATATGCGATTGTTCTGATGCTTGTCGTAGGCCTGACGGTAACGCTACTCCCCGTAGAACGCGTCGGTGTGGTTAATTCTCTCTCTCGTCTTAATAAGTCCAATTCGCGTAGATAAAAATCGCGTTCCTGGCGAAGAATCTCTATCTCTCTTTCCCTGAGAGACGTATTTGTATCTGTCTCGTACTTCTCTTGAATAGCGTTTTCGATGTTCGGGTCAGCCTCGATCAAGCGGGCAACTAATTCGGCTTTCGAGCCTGAGACCATCATATCCCTGGATCTGAGAAGTTCCTTGAGCTCAACGATGGTTAGATTGGTCAAATTCCTCCTATTTTCTGACATCGCGAGTCACCAATTTTCAAAGCGCACAGAATCGATATCAAACGAAAGTCCAAAAGTTCACGATCACAACCGCCACTAAATCACCTCTCACACCAAAGATACGATACCAAACTCTCCGAAATTCAATAGTCGCGAACAAAATTTACGAAATTTCACGCACTATCACAAAATCTTTCGTATCCCACTTCTGAGATTTGTGGGAAGAAGATCTTTATTGTTTGACGGTTTTACAAATTCTGGTGTTACGCTGTTCACGCTCAAACATCAGGTTGTTATAAACAAATCGATCGTCGGCTTGTAATGACAACCGGTTACCAGTGAAACGAGCAGACGAGACAAACGGATGAATGTCAGATCGTCCCAGCTGACTGCCGACGATCGATCGTCACCAACATTAATGTATATATATGTAACAAACTCCTACAAGTTGGTGAAGTTGATTTGTGGGAAAACGAATATCCTTATTGAGGATGAATTTTAAGATTTTGGACTGGGTCCGCTGTAGACAGATCCGGGTGGATATTGGAGTGGCATAATACCAAATATGAGCCCCGTATGTGAGCACGGGTAGGGATTGCAATACCGGACCAAAAATGCAATACCGGTATTCGGTATTTTTTTAAACGTTGTACCGGTATACCGGTATTAATACCGGTACTAGGAATTTTCATGAAGGTACAAAAACTCAGTTGTTTAATAGGAAAAAAAATAACTAATTTATTGATTCGATATTTTTGAAATGTGATTGTAAAAAACATAATGCATCTATTGAACTGTCATTAAGCCTTGAACGTATTTTTCTGCACAAATTACCTGCAGTTGAAAATGCTCTTTCCGCATCCACGCTGGTTGGTGGTACTGTTAATAATGAGCGATATACTTGCTCTAAATATTTGCCTCGATGTCCTTCATCCTCTTGTGACGGCTACGCGGTCTCTCGGAAGAAAGCACGATCTAACCCGAGAGCGCGGGATCTACAAGCTGTCCGGATTTAAAGAAACGCGGGTTCGATAGGAATATTATGGATCGACACAACTAATTGAGTGACCACGCAGTAACAAATGTATATTCTCAAAAGACAAGTAAAAATAACAAATGATAACAATATAAACGGATAACAAAATAGCTTACCAAAATCACAGCCTCTCGTAACAACAAAACAACGCAATTAAAACGCTGAACAAAGAATAATTCTCGGTATACAACCTGTAACTAGAAGACAAGAGAAAACCGTTACAAACGCTCAAAAGAGAGACCAGCGCGGAAACTAAGACTTTACGAATAAAAATACAATATTAAAACTGGAACTCAACAACTACGAGCACACGGGCTCGGCAAGACTAATAGAATAAAAGAAACTATAACTAATTAACGGAAACTCAGACTTTCGCCCGGGCGATACAAAGAAAACCCTGAACGAACTCTGTCTTAACGAGTTTACGGCTCTATCGACACGCACCTCGCGCTTGTACATCGAAGAAGCACAATTCTTCGCTAGGTTTCGGCTAGCTCGGCCCGCTGGCCGGCTCCCCTCCCTTCGCGCCTAACCAATTAGATTTGGGTCTTAGTTCGACAGCCCAATCACGCGCGTTACGCATACTTCCCACTCACGCACAACATTCCTCTCGCTCACGCACTCTTCTCCAACGGTCGTCGATCGGCGAAGCTACGGTAAACAAAAAGGACCTAGGACGGTCACTATACCCGCGCCGAACGCTCGGTGTGCTCAGTTAGGGTGACCCCACAATTGCAAAGAATTACCGAGCACAGCCCTTTGTTCGCACGCCCAACACCACGCGACTAGCCTCTCCTCGACCGTTGGGATAACCGCTTAATGCCCACGGCCCGACTGGCGAGGACGCGAAACAATAAACAAGGTGACGAACGGGACGCCATCAGCTCTGCCTATACCTAAACTAAATACTAAATCTAAGATATAAACGTTTCCGGACGGCGTTGATTCCAAGAAGGGTATTCGTTACTTAAATACATTCAACGCGTAATAAACTAAAATATTATACATCGTCAAAGGCAACACTGTGATCAATTAGGGAGATCCCACAATTCCTAAGAATTATCAATCACAGTGCCACCGACGGTTAAAGCCAAATGGTTACAAAAATAATAACTATTGCTTAAAACGAATCATTATCAAAAGCCGCACCGTGGTCAATTAGGGAAATCCCACAATTACTAGAATTATCAACCACGGTGTTACCGACGATTTGAAACCCCAAACAATAATTGTTCGGAACGTAACACTCTAACAACTCGGTCTCTCGTCTGATGGTTTTGGATAAATCTATTTTTTGTATTATTTTTGTATTATTGTTCGTAGCAATTTTTTTATCTATAGCTAATTGTAATTTCTTCTCGAGAGATAATTCTTTTTCGATATCAACATCAACATCATCTTCAACGAATTCTTCTGGATAGGTTTGTGTTTGGTTTTCATAAATGTTTTTGTGGAAATTGACGACGAACTTAATTAAATTTGACCTTGTTAGTTTCTTTTCTTCCTTTCCGTTTTCTTTTTTAAAGTCGTTATAATTATGTAAATACCTTAAAATATTTTCTAGGTCACTATGCCTTTCCTGTATACGAATTTTCAATGCACTGTATAATTCCTCAGACAGTGGCGTGTCCTGATCTTTAAGTGATTGCAACATAAAATTTATTGCTGCATTCGCTGTTAATAAGTTGGAATCCTTCCGACATAATGCTTCCACAGTCAGTTTTATTGGATGCAGAGCTGATACAGTTTTTGATATTAAATCGAATTCATTATCGGGAAAATTAATTTGTAAATTTAAGTCAATTAATGCTTTCTGAATTGGATTTTTTAATTTCAAAAATCGTTCCATCATCAATAACAAACTGTTCCAGCGTGTTTTAGAATCTAATATTAGCATAAGTTCTTTTTTTATTTCAGTAAGTACATATTTTTGTAAAACAGCACTTTTAGTAGGGGAACGTTTAAATATTTTAACAACTTTTCGAATTTTCTTAATTATGGGAAGCAATTCTTGGTAGGTTAATATTTCGTCCTCGTTACTATTATCTTCGTCATATTCAAATGAGGTACTTTCAACAATTGTAGTACTATTTTCTTCATTGTCACTCTCTTCGAAATCAGAATCAGAAGTTTCTAAATCCAGAGTATTTTGCTTCTTCTGCTCTTGATTTTGTTGATATAGCACACTGATTACTCCAAGTTGAATTCCATGAGCATAGCACAATTGCTGATTTGCATCAATCAACTTCCCAACTTTTTTCATCACCGTTGCTCCATCAGTAGTTATGCAGACAATATCTTCTTTTAGAGATAATCCATGTTCCTCCAATTTGCAGTTGACTACTTCTACACATTTTGTAGCTGGCATACTTCCTGAGACATGTGTGAGTCCTATATTCCAAATTTTCTTTTCTGAATGAATATTTATATTTAAATAACGTCTATTTCGTACACTTGTCCATTCATCAAATGTGAGACTAAATTTTGTACCATTTAATTTTAATTCTGTTAATTCTTTTTTCAGAGAATTGCGAACACTGTTACTATAGTTTATAACAGTTCTTCTTATAGTATTAATAGATCTTGGAATATTTTTGAAACCTCTTGCAATCAGTGACTTTCTCAATTCAATTGAAGTACAAAACACTCTGAACGGCAAACCATCTAATGCTGTCATTCTAGACAGAACTTCATCGAAACAGTCGGTTTTTCTATTGAAAAAATCTGTAATTTGCGATGTCTTTGGTTTCGTAATATCATTTTTAGGTGAGTTAGAATTTGTCTCGGATTCTTTTCTTTTCAATAAATTAATATTATGTAGTGTTTTTAAATGTGTATGTAGTCCGCTTGTACTTCCTCCAAAAACTTTAATTATCCTCGAACATGTTTTGCATCTCGCCAGCATACTTTTTTCATCATATAAATAGTAAAACCAAGCCGAAGTATTATCGGCAGATTTTCTATGTTCTTTGAAGTCATTCGTATTATTCATTACGGATAAATGAAACTAAAAACATATACATACGTTACACGTGTAAATATTTTGAACAATGAAGCATAATATATAATGTGTCCTTACCTATGAAAAAGAAACTCACCAATTTAAAAAATATCTAAATGTATAATATAAATATTTAAAACACTGCGCACAATTTCACTAGGACAAACGGAAGAGACAATTCGTTCGCAGTCGAGCGACAACTGAACTGTGTTCATCGAGATACGCGCCTTTACAGGCAGAAAAATGCCTCAAACGTTGTCGTTCATCGCCACAATGTTGCAAAGAATACAGCGGCATCGATACCACGCCGAAAAGAGCGCAGCGGCATCGGTACCACACCGAAAAGAGCGCAGTGGCTTCAGCAGTCACCGCGGCAATGTGCTTTGATCGGCAAGCACAGATACACACATCATGAGCGGCGAACGTATTTCAAATAAGAGCAAATGCCCCAAAAAAATATTTATTATTTATAGCTAATACCGAAAATACCGGTATTTTAGCTTAGCAAATACCGGTTTCACGAAATTGCAAAATAGCACGAAATACCGGTATTCGGTATACCGGTATACCGGCATTGCAATCCCTAGTGGAAACGTATATCCATTCCCGTCTGCGTGGGCCTGGATACCATTGCCCACGAGGCGTAGGCCTGGGTAGCCACGTCGCGCTTTTCTACTTTTCGCGTTTGGGTTTCCATGCTTGACTGTCGTCCTGTTTCGGTGGTCCACGTCTTTATAGGATGTCATTTTGGGGGTTTCCTGGAATCGTCCTGCGACGTTACTTTTGTCATGGCAGCTGGAACCTTGTTTACTCATCATGTGCCTTGTCTCGAAGGGATTTTGTTTACACGTTGGCACCACCCCTTTGCCCCGCGCTCACCTCGTACCGCTCGACATTCGTTTACCTAGGTGTTTCTTTGTCTGACTGGTGATATTGTCGAAGGCTCGATGCGTGGAATGTGCCTCTTATGTCGTCGGATTCCGGCCGTCGCAGAACGTACGTCGCCGGGCCCTTTTTTGTTGCCACCTCATACGGTCCTTCGTACAGGTGGAAAAACTTTGCGACTTCTCGGTCGACGGCGTTCGAGATGGGATTAGTTCTTAGTAGCACGCGTTCGCCAATTTGATATTGTACATGCGTTTTCCCTTTGTTTGCCCGTTCGCACCGTTTATGCGCCTTTCGTGACGCGTTACGGAAGGCGAGTTGCAACTTCTTGGCGATCGCTCCGTCGCTTTATGAGACGAGAAATCAAATTTCTCGGCCACGTCTTATCGGCCGAGGGATTGAAACAGGACCCGGAAAAACTCATAGCAACGAGCATCGCACCTTCGTGTTTTTTGAGTTTAAAAATTAAACTAAAAATTGCACTAAAAAATTAAACTAAAAATTGCACTAAAAATTGCACTAAAAATTAAACTAAAAATTGCACTAAAAATTAAACTAAAAATTGCACTAAAAATTAAACTAAAAATTGCACTAAAAATCCCACTAAAAATTAAACTAAAAATTACACTATTTAAATTTCGCAGTCGGAGGCATCAGACGCATTCAGCCACTCGCCGTTGTCATCATCCAAAATGGATTCTGTTACTTGTTCGAGCTCTACAAACTTATCCTCCACCTTTATTGTGTGGCGAATAAAATTCTGCCAAGACTCAGCGGACACATTTTCCATAGCTTCAGGTACAAGTTGGCGAACATCTGCCAACTTGTACGTTGTATTACGCGCTCTTATGTAATCTTTAACTTTTGCCCATGCTAATTCAATGGGGTTTAGTTCGCAATGATAAGGGGGAAGGCGTAACACAATATGTCCGTGCTGTTTTGCAAATTCGTCGATAACATAATTATTGCAACGTTGCCGGTATTTATCGACTAATTTAAACAATTGAGGTTTGAACATTTGTGGGTCCACCACTTCCCCCTTACCCTCCAGCCACGTTACAATTTGTTTCTTATTCCACCCCATTGTTGGGTATTTGTGTACTTTAACGCTATGATATGGAGCGTTATCCATGACAATTACGGCCCCATCTCTCAGCATGGGCAAAAATGAGCGGAACCATTCGAAAAATGTGTCCCCATTCATCTCATTGTGATGATCTTCAGTATTTTTTTTTCGCCTCAAAACAAAGGAGGGCCCCAGGTACAAACCCGTCTGTTGATCCGACGTGCGAAATAATCAATCGCTTACCTTTTCCTGTAGGTGCAGGCATGCCCGTTGACAGGCCTCTCTCTGTAGCGTTTCTTGAGCAGCTGACGCTGCTGTCCACCCAAAATTTTCTTCTGAAGTCCCCGGCGTTTATCCACGTTTCATCTAGGAAATAGACGAAACGGCCTTCTGCTCGGTATTTCCGAATAGCTCGAATATATTCCTGTCGCCAGCAAATGATGTGTGGCTGCGTTATTAAGGCGCTATTCCGCTTCCTCACAACAAATTTAAATTCCATCCGCTTCAGAAGACGATACAACGTTGTCTCGCTGAAGGATGGCAGGTTCTCATCGCTGTTTACAGCTTCTAAAATTTTCTTCATATTTGGTATCTCCCGCCGGAACCAAAAGTCGTGCACTTTCTTTCTGATCGCGAGAATATCTTCATCAGAAGTTTTTTCTAAAATATTCATCCGCGGCCTTTTCTTATTAGGCGATGATACCGTGCCGGTCGACTTATATTCTGACACTGTTTTTCTAATCGTTGTGCGCCCAATGCCTGTCATCTCCGACAGACGCGCAATAAGATCCACATGTCTTATTTCGGGATTTTCCTTCATTGTAAATTTGTACAAATTTACAATAATTTTCTTCTGCGAAGATCCAACGAACTAGAAACAGAAAAAATACAGATTTTTAATTAATTAACACGTTGAACCCGGCGCCGAATTTGCTGTCCTTTCCGTTCAGCCGGCAGCCGGCGAGCGATACAATGTTGCAGGATACCGCCAAGAAATAACTTCTTTGTCGCGCTATTTTCGCTATTTGATCACATTTCATTGAGACTATATTTATTTTGTAACTTTAATACTGTCGGTCCCACGGACCGACACCAGCCAAACGAAAATTATAGTGCCGGTCCTCAGGAACCTGCGCCGGCCACACGGAAAGTTCACTGCCGGTCCCCAGGGATTTAAAAAAAAAGAAATATTTTTATATTTTGCGTACAACGCGAGCTTACCTTTCCTGTTGGATTTCTTTTTGTTGGCGACAGTCTTGACGGACCAGGAACTTCGTTGTCCATATTATAAAATATAAAAAACTATAAACTATAAAAAAACTATAAACTATAAAAAAACTATAAACTATAAAAAAACTATAAACTATAAAAAACTATAAACTATAAAAAACTATAAACTATATAACATATGAACTATAAATACTACGTGTATAAATAAACTATAAATACTATATATATTAGCTATGAAGTACGCGTTCAAGCTTTCGCTATTTAAATTTGCTTCCAAAACACTTTGACACACCGCGTATTTGGTTGCGAATGCCGCTGCCGGACATGGCGTCACATCAGTCCGCTCCGCGCATGCGTAGTGCATTGGGAAGGGAGCCACTAAGAGCGAAGATGCGCAGAACGAACGTAAATTGGTTTCTGAACGATGCCAGACTCTGATGAACGCGACTTTAAGTTGGGGCATGCTGCCCGCACTGTGAGGTTATGTTTCCACGTGGACTGTGGGTCCGCAAATTTCAAAGATTTTAAACAAAATGATTTTTAGCTTAATATGCACAGGAATAAAGTAAGAAAATGTTACTTCACCGTATTTTGTTGTTACAAGATCACTTGAACACCGATTTACAGGTGTAAACTCACACCGATGTGGTTATGTAACCGTTCCGAACACGCGGTCCGCGGTTGTATTATATTAAGTGTGAACTGTAGTCAAAATTATGTGATAGTAAAGAAACTTATATGTGTACTAAATCTGAAATAAACTAAACTAAAAGAAAAAACTGTAATTAATTAAAGAAAAAGAACGATTTGATCCGTGTAGACGGTGATTATTTCACGAGAAACGCGTGGATACTTCCGAACCAAGATGGCGCGGGCACGGATTATCGAGCACAGAGTACTGACTGTAGAGGCGTCCGCTCACTACCACGGTTCGCGACGGAATGTAAACTCGGCACTTACCCGCGCTGCTTCGCTGCCCTATTGTTGTCCTCAACGCGGACCCTTGCGTGAGTCGGTTTTATGACCTTGTTGACGTCTGCGCTGACCCTCGCGTAGAGCTGCTTCCTCGGGTCGCGGGCAGGTATTCGGGAGACGTCGTGGTTTATCGGCAAAAGGTTTAGTGGGACGAGCTCGTACGGTCGTTTAGCTGCAGGCTCTGTCATCCAAGAAGAGGTTGCAGCTTCCTCTCGTCTCTGCTGCGGCTCGTTCGGTGATGGTCCGGGAACAATTATTATTCTCGCGTGGAACGCGGTTTCGCGGACGATACGCGGAATTGAGTGTACACCGACGTACGGGCTGAATCGATACGAGTTCACGTCCGTTTCGTACTCGCGCGAGCTAAACGCTTTAATTGATATTTGCGCGCGGCGCGGCGCGGCATGAAAAGCCTTCAGAACACAATCACGAATTTACGATGCACTGTGTAATCATTCGGGAATCTTCCGTTATCGTGCCGAGACTGCCTGGTGGGCTCAGACACACGCTAAGGGAAAGATTCAGTCTTATTTCGCGAGAAATTCCGTTTTTGCGCCGAGACAGCCTGGCGGGCTCAGACACGCAATCAGGGAACTTATTGATGATGTTTTGATTATTATGTCGCGATGCACTTCACTTCGCGTAGAACCGGAATAGGAATAATGAACATTGAGTTTAATAATAATACTTGTTTAATACGTGAAAGGATAATACAAAGATATAAGTAAACTAAAGATATAATTGATACGCGTAATACTGGTTAACGATATAAGAAATAGAATAGAATATGGAAATAGTAGGAACTAGAAGACGCTTGATATAGTAACGCTTTGGAATGGAATTGCTAGATGTGAGCGCGACTGAAGGGGGATCAAGAGCGAGCTTCCGAGCTTCCGATCAAGGGCGAAGCGTGAGGCAACCGGGTATCGCGGTGGGGATAGCTAGCACCCGGTGACGTACTGCCAAGCGTCTTGGCGCGCTCGCGGATGGAAATTATGGGAATGTCTACGGATGACGATTATAATAACTTATAATTAACTTATCTTCTACCTTAACCTATGATGCGTCGCGGGTGACGTCATCAACAACACGTCGGTCGTCCGACGTGACAGGTTAAATCGTTTTTCCACACTCCTTTGTAGTGACGCACTAATTACCTCGCTAAATCTCCATTCGTTGGAATCTAAAAGGTGCGTAGTTTCCTTCGCAAGGAGAATAAGCAAGGCACAAGCGTTCCATAGAATATATTTGTATCACCTTGCAATATGTCGATTGCTTGTGCAATAGGTGCAGTGCATTTCAAATGCTCTTCGATGTATACAATATCAGTTTCTGTTAATATTTTTTTTATCCATAAAGCTTTGCCAATTTCGACCATTTTTGGCCTTAACTCTACAATCCGTTGTAGAGCATCGTACAGGGAGTTCCATCGGGTGTCCCCCGGCCTTTTCAGCATGTGGCCCGTTACATTCTTAAATATTTCTGACGACTTCGGTCGATTGCAACTTTTCCATAAGAGATTGCACATTTGCATGACCTCTGTGTGCAATAGTGCCACTTGTTCGGTACTTTTTATTGTTTGCGCCAGGTCGCTTGTGACGCACATGTGCAACTTGTGCACAGCACACCGAATGTGCCGAGGTAGTGCATTTTCAAGAATTAGTTCTTGTTCTTCTTCTACCTCTTTTTCTACTTCTTCTTCTTCATCTTCCATTTCTATTTCTGTGTCTTCTTCTTCTTCTTCTTCGGCTTCACCGTGAAGAAGAGTATCATTGTCCTGTGACGCAATACAATTTAGTTGTATACCAAATGTGGCAAAGGCTTTAACAAAATTGCTGGCGTTGTCGGTGACAGTTGCGACAATTTTTTCTGCGTCCAGATTATACTCGCAATGTATAACATGCAGCAAGCTTTTCAATCTATCATAGGAATGAATCCCGCAGAATTGCCGACAGCCTAAAGCTGCAGATCTTCTCTCATAGCTTTCGGTGATCCAATGGGCAGTTACGCCCAGAAAACTACGGTGTCTGCTACTCCAAATATCCGCAGTTGTGCATATGAATTGTGTAGCCGATAGATCTGCTTTTACTCTGTCCTTTACTAGTACATATAGTCTGTCCGTCGACTGATATTTTTTACTTTATTAGTCACGTTGAGATATGCTAAAATGCACATTCTCAACGACTCGGAGGGGAATCATCGCATCGATGACGAGTCGCGCCACGTCCATTTCGAATCTTTCTTGAATCCTTGCAGCATTGGTGTCAATATTTCTCCGTTTGATTCTTGCCACCTCCTCTGTATATTCCATATATTCCTCAGGGTGCTTCCTTTTCAGGTGCGCAACGAAATTGGAGGTGGTAGACCATTGGCCTTTAATTTCGTGCTCAGCGATGCATAAAACGCAGCGTGCAGTCGCGCTGGTTCCACTGCACCTTGCAGGCAATATACGGTAGTATCTTGACTTCAAAATAATGGGAAGTGTAGAAGGTGTCGCTAAGAGTTGCTGCGCCGCTTCTTCTTCACTCCTGAATGAGCTGCCTCCTATATCGAACGCACTTATTCCACTTGCATTCATGATTAATTACTAAGTGTACTAAATATAGTAATAACACTAGTAATAATACACTATATCACAGAACAATATAGTATCCTAACTATCCTACACTGTACTTACTATCCTAATACAACGTACGATATTACGTAGGTTTACTATTTGTACCTTGAAAACTCTAACAAGCTTTTCGATACTATACGCGCGAATGCTTGCTAGAAATTGATTCGACGTTCTCGGCGAAGCGGCTCAACGCAACAAGAAAACAAATGCCAAGCGCGACTCCATGACAAAAGCAAATCGCGACGCGAGAGCAACGTTCGAAAGAACGAACGTGACGACCGAGGGCAGAGATCCCTATTGCACGTATATCTAAAATCTAAAAACACGTGTACACGTGTAGTAAATGAAATGTAATTTTTAATATTCGTGTATTTTTGTTTCACGGGGCACGTTAAACGGTACCGCGTTAAGGTCGATGTACATCTCACCGGCAGGCCGACCGGCCGTTTTCTCCCCGTTTATAAGCATTTTGGGGTCCGGGACAGCTATTAGAGAGGGTTTGAGAGGCTCGGAACAAAGGCACAGCGTGTCCTCTGCTACCAGAACCCCAGGGGTTCGCTGCCCAATGCTAGAGCCGGCCGGCTAGCCGGCTAGCATTCTCGACGAGAATGTTCGCAGGCTAGTCGGCCGGCTCGTAGCGTGGCAGTACGAAGACAGAATGAACATGCTGTATTTATTTAAAAAACTATCAACCAGAACTTTTCTGAGTTCCTCGTGGTAATAGATCTTGTTAAGGAATTTGAACGTTGTAACAAACGAAATAACAATTTATTACCACGCTAACGAAAAAGAAAGAATATCATCTGACAATCTGTGCGGTGAAACAATTCGTCATTATTTATTTCAAAAGCTGTTAAGGGCCAGTTTTCCCAGGTGGCCTTGAACAATCGATAGTATCGCTATAACGGCCACTAGAAGGAGCTAAATAGTAACATTTTCGTCCAGTATGGGGAGCTGGGTGCACTTTCCACATTCAGTGTCGAGTGGCATTTTCCGAGTATCCTCTATGATTCGATCGCATGATCTCTGACAATAGAGGCGATCTGAGCATGCGTGGTCGACATCGTAAACGACGGCGCTGCCGTAGCTTCGTTCGAACAGCCGTGCCTCAGCATACTCACACACCGCTAGGTCGGCGTGTACGTGTACCTACGAGAATAGCAAGGGTCCGGGATGCCGCGAATCATTCCTCGATAATGCAAAGATGGGGCTCATCAGGAGTCAAAAGCGCTAGATAAAAGATAAATCTAGAGCGCTCGCCATCAAACAGGTCCGACTCTTGCATTTTCGAGCAACATTTTGCATTATTCGGTCGCATGGTGCCTGCCGTAGCTTCGTTCGAACAGCCGTGCCTCGGCACACTCACACACCGCCAGGTCGGCGTGCACGTGTACCGATGAGAATAGCAAGGGTCCGGGATGCCGCGAATCATTCCTCGATAATGCCGAGGAGAAAAAATGGGGAAAAAATGGATGCATATTTTGAGGATGATATGAAAAAGGAAAAGTTAGGAAAATAAAAAAACATAATAGAATATATTTTTTTTACATATTTATTGTGATAGATTTGCTGCCACGCCCCCCGCTGCCTTTACGCCCCCCGCGGCCTCCGCGCCCCCTGTAGCCGCCTCGCCAGCCGCGGCCACCGCGCCGGCCCCCTCTTCGATATGAATTTCTTTTCATGTTTTTCATGAGCTTTGCCTGAAACATGTACACAACATTTATATACAAGATTTATATTTAACATATATATAACATATTTTTATGTTTTTCTAACTCACAAGCATTTCCTCCGTCATTTGGATGACGGGGCTTGGTGGAGGGGGGGGGGGCGTTGATGCCGAGGCAGCGGATGTGTTGGCAACGTCGCCGCGGCCGTTTTCAATTTTCTGTTGGAAAAAATGTAACGTTTTAGAAATAAATAATAAATCTTTACGAATGATAAAATATACCGTCTACTCACTACATTTGTGATTGGCCTCCCAATCCTAAGGCGGGCGACGGCCGCCGTCACTGCCGCCGGTAGTGACAGCGTTGCTGGAGCCGTCGGTGGTGCTGGCGCCACCCCCGCCGGTGCTGGCACCACCCCCGCCGGTGCTGGCACCACTGCCGCTGTGTTGGTGGGAATCTGTTCCATCTACATTACAAACAAAAACACAATACAATATAAAATATCATTATCACATGATATTGGGTAGGGATGAAAGTTCGTAGGGTTTTCAAATTGAAATTGAAAAATAGCAAAGGTATTTAGAAATACAGTAAGAAGTCATATAACAGAAGGGAAAATATGTTATTGAGTAATTCTATGAATACATATCTATCGGTAATTCTGCATAAGAAGTCACACGACATCGACTTCGAAGCTCTTTGAATATGTTGTCGGGATGAAGCGGGTGTTCTTATCTTATCGTGTCGGAGAAAGCGGAGTGTTCCTTATCTTATCGTGTCGGAGAAAGCGGAGTGTTCCTTATCTTATTATATCTAAAAAATAGTTTTAAGATAGAACCGACCCAGATAGCACAGAGACGTCTTAAAGACGTCTTAAAGACGTCTGTCGATGGACATTCAGACGTCTTAAAGACGTCTTGAATGTCCTACGAACGTCTTCCGAACGTCTTGTGAACGTCTCTGGAACGTCTTTGTTATAAAACTGTACGTCTTAAAGACGTCTTTAAGACTTTCATAAATTTTAGTAAAATGCAATTAAATAGGGATTAAATAGGGATTAATTAGGGATTGGGAGAGAAAAAAATTTTTAAAGAAAAACGAGTTCAAAGTATATTCATTTTATTATTTATGAAACTTAAAATTAAAATTAAACAAGCTCAAACAAATAATACTACCTAAACTTAAAATTAAAATTAAACAAGCTCAAACAAATAATACTACATAAAGTTAAACTTGAAATTAAAAACACTTAAACAAATAATACTATTTAAAGTTAAACTTAAAATTAAAATTAAACAAACTTAAACAAACAATACTCCTTAAAGTTAAACTTAAAATTAACATTAAACAAATTAAACGAATAATACTCCTTAAAGTTAAACTTAAAATTAACATTAACCCTTTAGTGCCGGGCGAAAAAGATGTGCCTATGCGAAGATAACCGGCCGAATTTCACGATTTTACTAGGGTTTGGAAAAAGACTCATAAAAACTAAACGAAAAGCAACATTTACATAATTCAAAAAGCAGTGTATTAAGGACGAAATAGAGAATAAAACAGTGGCGCTAATTTTTCTATATTCATTGAAAATGACATAAATAACAAAGGTGTAAGTGATCATAAAGAAAAGAAAAATTAAGTTCTCTCTTTCAAAACGTAATTGCACATACGAAAAGTCATCTTTTTATCATAACTTTATATAGACCGTTTATTACAAAGTATATAATTCGTGTTTTCATTTCCAATATATTTTGTAACAAAATAAATAATATTGCACAACAAACATAAAGAATAACTCCAAGGTACATGGTAGGCGCCGGACGGATTATCTCATCCGAAACAAGTAATTGTTATAGGTAATATAACATATAGAATATAAGGGAAAGTTAAACCGAAAAACTATTTATTTTAATTCTCTCGTAATGAAATTAGACCATTTATAACGTAGTATAAATTTATTGTGAGATAGAGTTCTCTCGCAATGCGAATAGTAAAGCGCTACAAGATGCGGACCGATATATCAACTCTGGCACTTTTCGCCAGTGCATCAAGGGCCGACATATCGGCCTCCGGCACTAAAAGGGTTAAACAAATTAAACGAATAATACTCCTTAAACTTAAAATTAACATTAAACAAATTAAACGAATAATACTCCTTCAACTTAAACTTAAAATTAACATGAAACAAATTAAACGCATAATATTAAATACGTTAAAATTAAAATTAAAATTAAAATTAAAACAAAACTAAAATTTTTTTTGTATTACATTCTTTCGGTCGGCTGCCCTCTTCAACCATAGTTGAATGGCTACTTCGGTGTCTCGCCGACTGCCGTTTATTTTCGCCCTTTCTGCAGCACCTTGAATAAGAGTTTCTTTTTTTAGTGATTTGCATATGAATCATCGTTATTATAGCAATACCAAATTAAGAGTGATAATTACATATTACGAGCTCCGCAATTTTCATGCAGTGGAAGGGCTTTTTCCCCTTCCTCCCCATCCAGCTGTATTCCAGAGCAACGTCGTTCGTAAATAGCGTGGTAAGGATCCTTTTTACAAAGGAATACATGGTATTACCACCTTTTTTTTTTCTATTGGTCGTCTATTTATTCAATCTCCTTGAATCTCTTGTACAAAATCGGTGTAATATTCTATGTTTGCTTATATCTACTCTACGTTTCGTACTCGAGAAAAAATCTCTCCTCTCTTATATTACTATAATCGCTTGTTTAAATACTCCTGTAGGATTTCTTCCCTCACTTACATGAATTTCTTCAGGAAATGGGACGGAAATCTATACCTTTTTTGTCCTAGGCGAAGTACCGGCCTAACTTTTCGGAAAAAGCAGGAATTCGAAATTCTGAGAAAAAAAATAAAAAATTTCTTTTTTATGCCCTTCGCGTCCCTAGGCCCTTGTCCTAACCCCTAGTACCCTTATCTGCCCGAAATTTGCCTTCCTGGCCCTATCCTGGTCCAAAAACTCCCTTGTTCACGAAGGTTTCCGCTCGAATCCTTCGCTACCAGCCCCCAGGGGAGCCCCTAGGCGCGTATACGCGTTTTCGCGGATTTTTGTTCTAAACGCGCCTGCTCTTATATTTCGCTACCTTGTTTGGTGTGCGCTCCGATCCGCTCGTAGCTGTCGCTACCTATCTACCCGGTGCCCGGCTTACAAAAAAGGTTTGGCCTTCGATTACTCGGCTACTATTTGAGCTAGCTGGAAAGTTCCTTTTGCTGCGTATAGCCCTTACTTGGGCGCACCGATCGTATATCTTGCGTCTATCAAAGATATCCCTGCTTCTACCGGGTGACCTCGTTATCTCGGCCCCCGGTGGTCCGATCGGAAATCCGACCCGCCGGCAATCGTAATCGATCGATTTCGATTGTCGGGAGCGTTTTCCCTCCTGGATGTCTATAACACCCCCACCGAGTTTCAAGCCCCAACTCGGGTATTTACCTGAGGTTGATTTTAATGGAGCACCCGGTATTTATGAAAATTAGGTGGCGGGTCCGGAGGGCCCTGAACCTTCCGATTCCGTTTGGACCTTCCCGACAGCTATTTTGGTTCAATAGTTATTCAATAATAACCGTCGGGCCACCAAACTTGTAACGTCCTGTAGAACCAAAAATGTTCCAAATCGTGCCCAAAACCACCTCCTAAAAAATTTCCGGAATCGGATGATTTTTTCCTGTGTTTAATTTTAATTAACCCTTTCAGGAGCCTCAGACGAAAAATTTTTATATAGGCAAGTTTGTTCCTTGTCCTGTATAGTTTTGATTCCCCTGATCTTTTTCCCTAAAATCCTATTTATTTTTGTAGAAACCCCATAAACCAGCTAAAATAGCCTATTCCGGCTATATTGAAACAACCTGTACTAAACTATTTTTATTCTAACCTATTTTAGACCTGTTTTAAATTATCCAAACTGTGTAATTTTAATCCTAACCCTTAATTTTCGTGTACTAAACCCTATAGATAAGCCTACTGCTACGGTATTCTAATTTTTTAATTTTATTTATATACTAACCTATTTATTAAATATTTCTAAAAACGCTTACCCCTCTAAACAGCTTTAAACGCTGGGCTAAAGCTCTTTCCCCGCCTAGCTGGCCACTCGAGCCCTTTCCTGGTCGGGTCGGCACTTCACCACACTGTTACTATTTAATTGTTATATAACAACGAACTAATAGTCACCGCGTGGCTAATTGCCTCGTATATTTAAACTGGAATTAGATTCCTTTGTACTCCCGCTATTCTCTATAGAGATCACTCCGCGAAAATTGCTCTTTGATCGACCTGTCACCTTTGCCGTTTCAAATCGCTCTCAATGGTATTACCACCTATTTTATACATTTCCGTAACCTAATAAAAATTTATTAATAGTACATTCTTTTAATTCAATGAAAACGAAATGTCAATTACTTTTAATTTATTTATAACATCTGTAAATTTGGCTTACTGCATTTTCAAATTCGTCCCGATTGTTCAGAATTTCTTCCGGCAATGGGACATCCGACGAAGAATTTTAAGGAAATTTTAATGTATCGAATTTTCGGAGGAAGGAGATGTTGCTCGGTGTCCCACTTCCTTTGTTCGACTGGGCCTCCTTGATGGAGCGTACCTCCGCTAACAGCTCGGTCAGCAGAACCCTTATTAATTGGTTCTGTTCTATTACCGTCTTCATTTCAACGTCTCGCTTTTGACATCCCTGACAGCACGCATTCCCCGTTTGCTCTCCTACTGATTATTTGTTAGATATTATATTTTTTAAAAGAACTTATTTATCTCTAAAAAATATTTTTCTTAACTTACCAGTACTGCACTGCTCATCATAATTTACTGGAACGGCTTCCCCCTGCGATTCCTCAGTAATAAACTGCGAACAAGCGGCTGAAAATAAAATGTTTTGATTAAAAAGATATACTAATTACAGAAACAGAATGATGTATAACTATGAATGTAATACAGGGTGTCCAAGCTAACTTGACCACCTTGAACATCTCGCTTAGTATTAATGATAGAAGAAAACGTTATAGGACAATATTAACCTAACCGAAGGGGCAATACAATGATTTGGAAAAAACTTTTTTCAAGGTCATTTTTTCTAGATATCAAGATCATCACTTTTTTAATGCAACTACATTTTTTTCTAATCGCGATGTAATAGTAGGGGTGACGACCTCTTCAATGACATATTATACAATATTGTATATGACCTTGTAACGGTTCACGCCTCGTGCGGGAAGCGCTGCGAGGCGTGCGGGCCCTCCCCGGATTGGCTCAGCGGCCAGGGTTCTTTGGGGGGGGGGGGGAGGACAAGGTGACTAAATGAGGAACGCTAAATTAAAGTGAAAAAAAAAACAGTGATACTTTATTCTTAAGTCCGGTCGCCCGGATTCCCCGATGGTCCGGCGACGGGTTCACGGTGAGAGCCTGTCTCTCCACCGGCCTGGTTACATAAGAAAACAAAAAAAAGAATCGTGAGCGTGGACGCCCGGTAATGACGCGAATTGGAAGAACACCTAAACAACATTATTAAATTACCTAGACAACATTAAACAAACAACATTAAACAAGAAAAGAGAAGGAGGAAGCAAGAAGGCCGCGATTAGGGTGCATCCTCAAATGCAAACAATGGTAAACGTCTTCAGGAGTGATCAATGAGAAAAAGCGGCCGCGGCTTCAAGACTTGTTTTCTCCTTCTCGGAGTGTTCGAAGCGCCAGGACGGCACGCGGGAGATACTACGCGTCGCTGAGGCGCCACAACCACTCCCCCCTCAGAGACCTTCGCAGGGGGCGAAGGGAACGAAACTCTTCGTGACGGTGTGGCGGTCGGTGAGGATGGATGTTGTGATGGTGTCAATGGTGTCGAGATGTTAGGTGATGCGGTTGATTCCAGGAAGGCCGGCTTGAGGCAGTCTGTTGAAACCGTCTTAACTGTGCCTCTGAATTTAATAACGAAAGTTTTATCGTTGATCCTCTTCACTACCTCGTGTGGGCCGGTGTAAGGTGGATCCAAAGGTTTCCGTATAGAATCCACCCTTTTGAAAACGTGCGAACAAGTATCAAGGTCCTTATGGGGAAAAGGATGTAAATTGCTGTGCCTGGACGCAGGAACTGGTTTGATCCTTCTCATCAAATCGCGGAGCCTGGATACAAAAATAGGAGGTTCTGTAGGGGTGTCCCCTTTAACAAAAAATTCACCCGGAATACGCAGGTTGCAGCCGTAAAGCATCTCCGCCGGTGAAGCTTGCAAGTCCTCCTTGAAGGCGCTGCGTAAACCCAGTAAAACTGTCGGAAGGAGATCCGGCCAAGGAGTCTCAGGACTACACATCAAGGCAGCCTTGAGGGATCGGTGAAACCTCTCCACCATACCATTGGACTGCCTGTTCCGCACTCGGTCTCCATGCCAGCGGCTTTTTGGAGGACTTGGCGGTTCCAATGAGGAGGTCATTTAACGGTGCCTGCATTCCATAATTCAGCATTCCAAGAAAACGCCGGAGTTGTGTGTTGGTCTCCGGTTTGGGAAAATTTTCTATTGCTTTGATTTTGGCAGGAGGGGGGCGATAGCCCTCCTTGGAAATTGAGTAGCCCAGATAAATGACCTCAGGTTGCGCAAAAACACATTTCTGCAGATTGATCGTCAGTTTGGCCCCTCGCAGCACCTCGAAGACAAGCCGAAGATGACGCGTGTGTTCATCGATAGATCTTGACATCACGAAAAGATCATCCAGGTAGCAACGCACAAAGGGCATGGAACGGAACAGCCAGTCCATGAAGCGTTGAAATGTCTGCGAGGCGTTCCGTAGGCCAAAAGGCATACCCAAGTACTCGAACAAGCCAAAGGGAGTGGTAATAGCCGTCTTGGCGATGTCTTCTGTCGCAACCGGAATCTGATGGTAAGCCTTCTGCAAGTCGATGGTTGAAAAAATTGAACAATCGTGACAGTCCTGGAGGAGGTCTTCAATGATCGGTAAAGGGTAGCGATCGGGAATGGTGACAGCGTACAGTCGGCGATAATCTCCTGTGGAACGCTAAGCTCCGGAAGATTTCCTTACCATGTGCAGAGGGCTAGCCCATTGGCTTGACGACGGACGAATGATGCCTCCGTCGAGCAACGGACCGAATTATGCCTTGGCAGCAGCAAGTCTTTCCCCAGACAGTCTGCGGGGCCGTTCGAAAACCGGGGGTCTCTGTATGGATGTGGTGCTGGACCAACGGATCCTTAATCCGCGTGGCGGTGCTGATGAAAACAGTTAAATCGCTGAATTCAGTGATTAATTTAGAAATTATTTCACATGGAACGGGACCCGGTGAGTTGCCGCTCTCCACCAGTGAGACAGAATGAATACGGGCCGGCGCGAAATCCCCTGTGGACGTGATAGAGGTCAGAGGGTCCAGGATGCGTCGACGCTTGACATCCACTAGAAGACCATAATGGGCAAGAAGATCAGCACCGATGATGGCTGATGCAACTCCAGCAATAATGAAAGGCCATTTAATGGATCGGCGGAGACCCAGGTTGAGCTCGATCATTTGGAGGCCGAAAGTAGGAATGGAAGTCGAATTTGCTGCTGATAAGACAAGCCTCTGTGGAGTTAGGGATCTCTTGACAGCTGAACGTGGCAGGAGGGATACCACTGAGCCAGAGTCCACAAGAAATCTCATACCGGATTGTCTATCGTGAACATGGAGACGATTTCCTTGAAAACTGCTGCCGGCATCAGCCGCCTGTACTAATGCCGGTTCTTCTAGTTTTCCGAATGGCCTATCACTTGTGTTATCGGTTTGAAAGAACACGGCTGTTCGCACTTGTTGACATCCATCCCATAACGCCTATGATAGAAGCAGAAACCTGAGGCGAGGGAGGCAGGGGAACGTGCACGGGCTGGACTGCGGGCTCGATCATCTGAGCGTCCGTAAGAACCCCCTCTTGAAAGGACGGAAACCTTTTCCAGTAACTGTCGATTTTGTTCAATGATCTGTATCAGCGAAGTGTTAATGTTGGCTACAGTTGACGTTAATTCGTCTTGCCGAGCAGGTGAAATTGAAGAGGGTAAACTTCGAGGCATATGGGTTGGTGAATGCGGGCGCACACGGGATCCCACCGCCGAAACAAAACAACTGGTTGACGAACCTCCAACAAGTTCGTCTGCAGCAATAGCCAATTCTTCAAGATCAGCCGCCTTGAAAATCCTCAAGGGACGTTGAATATTGCCTGGCAGTAAATCCAACCACTTAACTCGCAACAACAACTCGGATACGCGGTCTCCCGCCAGAGCTTTCATTCGACGGAGCAGCTGTGATGGTTTCTTATCTCCGAGCTCTAATTGCGTGAGAAGTCTGTGTAATTGGCGATCCGTGGAGTCTACGAATTGGCGCAGAATGGCCGCCTTTAAATTTTCATATTTTCCAGTTGGCGGCGGGGACTTGACTATGTCGGTCACCTCCTGGAGAGAGTCTTGATCCAGTTTTGATAATACCAGATTGTATTTCGACTCGTCCGACCTTATACGATGGATTCCGAAAGCTGCTTCTACTTGGAAGAACCACAGTTCCGGATTTGTTCTCCAGAAGGGCGGAAGGCGACAACCAGCCACAGCGTCTACTCGTAGCTTCGCAGCAGCGTCGAACAATTCTGTATCAGAACAACTCTCAAACGAGTCCCGTCTCTGGTTTCCATGATCCGTCACATTATCTGGCGGAGGTCCGAAATCATCCTGAGGGAGTGAATCCGTAAATTGTCCCGGAATTGGAGAGCGAGAGATCGGCATGATTGGGACGCACTTTTTGAACGTTATACGCGAAACTACGAACGAATTGAATGAAGGTTGAAATTAAGAAAAATATCACGTCGGGGTCACCAGTTTAGAGTTCGCGTGTTCGTTAACTGAGCGGTAATAATAGTTAAATTAATTAACTAGTAAAATTATGTTAAAAATGGTTTATTTGTAAAATAAAGACTTTGAGAGAGAAATGTACGTAATAATCATGAGACATGTACAGATGGAATGAACAACGAGGAACAAATTGTAATAAAAATGAAAGTTAAATTAATTGCTATTTTTAAATTACCTAGACAATACCATTTATTTAGTCTCGAAAAAGACATCTTTAAGGATGTCTGAAATGAAACGTCTTAAAAACGTCTCGGGAAAGACGTCTTAATGACGTCTGAAATGAAACGTCTTAAAGACGTCTTATTTCGGACGCAAAAACGACGTCTCGAGAAAGACGTCTTATTGTTAACAATATAATAGTTATTTAATGAGAATAATATAATAGTTATTTAATGAGAATAATCTTTGGCGCTACATATACTTCTGTCTCTACACAACGACTACAACCTCGTGTCCTTCGCGTTTCTTTCCTGTTACCCATTCGCTTGTTTTTCGCTCGGACATGCGTACACGCTCCATTCCGCGATGCTCTGGAGTGAGAGCCTATCATTCTCTCTCTCTCTCTCTCTCTCTCTCTCTCTCTCTCTCTCTCTCTCTCTCTCTCTCTCTTCTCGATCATTCGTACAAGATAAATGTATTCATCTTTTCACACGCCTCCTTACATTTATATTGTACCTATTTCCCTTACTTCACATTTATCAATTTCCTGAATTTTTCAAGTTTTTCTTTACACAAGGCTTTGGTACATATATCCGCAATATTTTCATCAGAATTTACTTTCGTTACATCAATGGTATTTCCTTTTACATACTCATGCACATAATGGTAATGTATTTCTATGTGTTTTGAATTTTTCGTGAAGTTTCCATAATTAGCTATATCTATCGTTCCAGAATTATCTTCATAAATCTTAATGGGGTTGTCTATCCTTAAAGTGAATATCTTAACTACTTCCTTTATAAATATCAGTTTGTCAACTGCTTCTGATAATGCAACATACTCGGCAAACGTCAAGGCTTTCGTTACACATTTTTGTTTTCTTGACTTCCAATAAATTACATTACCATACAGTCGAATTACATAGCCCGTTATGGACTTCCGGTCAACAACATCACCTGCCCAATCGGCATCGACATAGCAATCAAGAATCTCAACCTTTTCATTTTTCTTATACCTTAATTTTAAGTCTTTCGTTCCATACAGATATTTTAATATTCGCAACGCATACTTATAGTGAGTTTCATCGTAACAATTTTGAAATCTACTTAAATAGTTAACGCTATAACTTATATCAGGTCTGGTACCTGAGCTTATGTATAATAATGCACCAATCAGATTCCTATACTTAATAGCACTCTCACATACATCACCCTGTTCAATTTTCAGATTCGTTTCCATGGGAGTATTATATATTTTACTACTTTGCAACTTAAACTTGTTTGCCAATGACTCAATATATTTAGTTTGGCTTAGATTCATTTCATTTTTATGATAATCATATTCTACGTTAATCCCTAGATATTCTTTTATTTCACCAAAGCTTTTCATTTTAAACTTGTCAGATAATATTTTCTTAATGTCTTGTATTTTCTTTTTGCTTATGCTACAGATCAATAAATCATCTACGAATGTAAGTAAATAGACCGTATCTTTTCCTTCGTTTAGAGTGTATAGGCAGTAATCTATATTACTCCTTTCAAATCCTATCTTTATCAAAAACTTATTAAAACTCTCGTACCAAGCTCTTGGACTTTCCCTCAATCCATATAGTGCTTTTTCTAGTCTACATACTTTATTCGTTCCTTTATTCGTTCAACCTTTTGGTTGATTGACATACGTGTATTGACATACACCTCCGAGCTTACTCTACCATTTAGGAATGCAGTCTCTACATCCATTTGTTCAATAACTAGACCCATTTGACAACAGTACGATAGTAATATTTTTAACGTCTGCATCTTTGCTACAGGAGAGTATATGTCATCCATTACATCTGTTTGTTGAAATCCTCTTACGACTAACCTAGCTTTATATCTCCCATCGGATTTTCTTGTGTAAATCCACTTTACATCCAGAACTTTTTTTCCTAATGGCTTATCAACTAATATCCACGTTTTATTTTCATTTAAACATTCTATCTCCCTATCCATGGCCTTTTTCCAATTTTTGCATTCATTACTTTCAATCGCCTCCTCAAATGTGGACGGAGCATCTACTTTACAATAACTTGCATAGATATTATTATCATATATATTTCCTGGGTATCTAAATGGATTTCTTTTCTCGCGGTTAGATCTACGTGGTATATTCTCAGATTCAATCTCAATTTTAGAATCCTTAATATTTCCTTTAACTTTTTCTTGTTCGACTTCTTCTGCGCTTTCAAAGCTATCTTCCGGTAATTTGTCTTTTGCACACTCTTCGTTTTCCTCATCTGATTCTTCTAAGCCGATACATTTAACATCCTTTTCTACAATATCGACATGTCTCGCAACTATTATTTTATTGTTTATAAGAACTCTATAGCCAACTTCATTATAGCCTACTAAAATCCCCATTTCTGCTTTTTTATCCCATTTAGAGATTCTTTTTTGTTCTGGTTTTCTCACAAAGACTTTACTTCCGTATAATCTTAAATTTGCAACATTCGGTTTTCTTTTAAAAAATATTTCATACGGTGTTTTTTTTCTATCGTTTTTGCCAATATGCGATTCTTCAAATAGACAGTTGCACACATTATTTCAGGCCAGTATCTTTTGTGTACTTGTGCTTCTGCCAATAGACAACGCGCCATATCCATGATTGTTCTATTGAACCGTTCCGCAGTTCCATTTAACTCGTGTACATACGCTGGACAATTATTAATAATGATACCCTTTTCTTTGGCAAAATTATAAATCTTATAATTCAAATATTCCTTTCCGTTATCGCATCTCAAAAATTTTACCTTTTTACCTGTTAAATTTTCACTTTCATTTATAAACTTAACTAGACTATCAAAGACTTCTGCTTTCGAGTTTATACAATAAATTTTTGCAATCTTACTATAATCATCTATGAAGGATACAAAATATTTTTCTCCATTTATACCGGTTATTGGAAAACTACCACACACATCCGTATGGATTATCTCTAAAATATCCTTCGCTCTAGTCCTATTATTTTCGAACGGTAAATTATGCATTTTATTTTCTATGCACGTCCTACATTTTATAAATCCTGTTTCAAGTTCATTTGGGATAGCCGTCACCAATTGCTGCTTACATAACGTATTTAAATAACTAAAATTTACATGAACTAATTTTCTATGCCACTTTTCTTTCTGACTCATGGTCTTTGTACTATCAGCAATGTATTTTACTTTACTTTTCATTTTATAGGTTCCTTTTTCTTTACATGCTACTGCTGTAACCTTACCATTTCTATCTATAATTTTTGATAGATTTCCTTTTGAAATAATCGTGTTATTCTCACCCAGTTAGCCAAATGCCTACTCGACCAAATCCTGCTCGAAGCAGAAGAGTTATGTATTTCGTACCAAACCCTGCTCGAAGCAGAATTTGGAACTCCTGTGCTTTGATTGTGACACCAAAGTGTGTCGTGAAATTCATAAGGAAATGCGGCGGCAGATGTTTGTCACATCCATGCGAAGCCTACAGGTAAAATTCCATGCGGCATCATGCGGCATGGGAGCCAAACTTTGACTTCGTTATAGAGGGCAGGTCCGTCGCACTAAGAACGGACGTAACCTTGTTCTAACAGTAAATATCGGTAAAAATTGAAGTAAATCTTCCTGTGTAGGGTGGGAAAAGGTATTTTATTTAAGTTTCAATGCGTAATAAAGATAAAGTGATGCGTAAACACCACAATGTGTCGTGAAAGACAAAGCGCCGTGTTGTATAATTCGAAGAGTATGCGTGCGAGACAGAGAGAGAAAAGAGCGCGAAGAGTGTGCGTGCGAGAGGAAGTGAATTCGAAGAAGATTGAAAGAAGAATATGGAAAGGGATGACGGAATATTTTTAATGTGTATTAATTTTTTATTTCAATTGAATTTATTTTCAAATTGTTACAATTAGTATAATTGTAATATAATTTAATATAATTTAAAATATATAATATAATTTAAAATATATAATTTAATTTAAAAAGTCAATTAAAAAAGCCAATTTAATTTAAAATATGATTTAATATAATTTAAAATTAGCACTAAAAAGTGCTGTTTGGAGCACTGAAAAGTGCTGTTTGGTGTTTTTTTTTTATTTTTTATTTTTCTTATTTTCAGTGGAGGGAGGTTAAATGCGTTACGCACAACTTCTCGGGGCCATTCCAACCCCGAGAAAGTGTGGGACTCCCCAAGCGATCGCCCCCCGTTTCAGAGGGGCGATGTGACAGCGAGGGTTTACCCACTAAAACTCCTCCCTCCACTTGCGCCCCCGGTTACTCTGCCTGCTGCCAGGGGTTAACATACCTCGCCGTACTGCCCGACGGCTTCTTGTGCCGGACCCTTTCTTTGCGAGCTTTCAGGACCACTCGCATCGAATCTTGAAATTCGAGGCGAGTGGGCCTTGCGAAAGATCTGCTTTCGCAAACTGCATCTGCAACATTATTTAAGAAAGATTATTTACACGGTCATATTAAGCTTATTAAGTTAATGTATTAAGCAATAAATAATTCTTACCGAAAAGGGCCCGCACAATTTTCGTGGGACACAATGGTTGGCAACTGTCCGTGCCAAACCACGTGTATGAGGGTAGGAGGCTGTCTGCGACAGCCTCTCTAAAAGAGGCAGTCAGTGCCTCTTTTAGATTGTACCCTCCTACATGGGCAAAGAAGTCAACCTAAAAAATAATAAGTTATATCATTAATATATATACTCACACGTGTGTGCGCATATAGCAATGGAATAAATGCATACACTTACCACATTATTGTACTCCTGTTCGGAGCAGTTTTCGAAGTTGTCTACCTCTTCCCTCGTTTGAAGAGGTAGACATTCCGGCTTTCTCCCATAAGTACGAGGTTGCTCCCTTTTTTTCAATATTCTAGAAAGAAGAAGTAAATTTTGTTAAATATTGCCATCATACTGTAATTTCAATTTCTTAAATTACATACTGATCCATTTTCTTATCCAGGAGGTCCAGCTTTCTTGCGAGGTGTTCGTTCTGAGACATCAGTTTCGCGTTTTGCGACATCAGTTGCTCAAATTGGGATCTTGTGATGGTTGCGGGGGTCTGTGGTGTTATAGGACGTGGTGTTATAGGAGGTGGTGTTATAGGACGTGGTGGTAAATAGGACGTGGAGGAAGCAGACAAATCTATTGGGGAGGAGGTTGGTGGTGGTATGGGAGGAGGATTGAGCAACGATGTCGACTTTGCTCCATGACTCTCCGGCGAATCGGCCTCCAGAAGTCTCTGGAGCTCCTCATCGGAGTTAAGAGCACTCGCTGGTTGAAAGGGGCGTTTCCGTCGCCGAGGCTCCCCATCCGACGAGGTGGTCTTATACCTCGCCGGCTTCTGGATTGTCCTCTCTGGTCGACGGTTTGGAATCTGAAAAACATATGAAAAATAATATAATGATATACCGATAATATATACAATATTTTAGATTAATTATATGATACAGGAGACTGAAACTTACCTTTTCCATTGCCTCAATTGTCTACGAAATTCGCTTCTCGAAATATGATCTTCTTTATGGGATGCACGATAGCGAATGACCGTAGCGAGTTGCATTTTTCTGCATGCGGTCGTTATAAACAAATGACATTCAAATTCCGCGCCAACTGTGCGCATGCCCTTAAGGATCTAACACAATAATACGCGTAAATATTAATGCACACATTATTAATTTAATTAATTTAATTCTTAATTTTTAATTTTAATTCATTAATTTCTTTTAAAGCTATAATATGTATAACTTTTAATTTATGATGCGCGTATGTTAGGTGTTGCGCGTTACGGGATCATGCGCAGTGCAGTTTGCGACACCAGACCGGAAACAACACCTCTCACGACGAAGGTGCCGGTGTTTCGACACGCGCTCTGATTCCGTCTTGTTTTTAGTGATTCCTTTGTTAGTTAATTACTAATTGTTAAGTTCGTGAATTCACTCTGAAGCAGTGAAGACTGGATGAGCAGTGGATTTGAAGGAAGGAAGGATAGAAGCAGAGAAGACGCCAGATAAGTATTGCCACGTGGTATTGTTACCAATACACGTAACACATTATTATATATTTTGTATATTCTTTATTCAGTTTTCTTTTACCCCCATGGATCGTAGATATTTGAAAAATTCGGTTTCGCGAAAACCGTATAATAAATTAAGCGATAGGCAAAAACGAAGTATTCGGCGCGAAATAATCTTAAATTTGAGGAAGTATTCACGTGACAATGAATTACAAAGTCCCCCTAATGTTGATAATCTGCAGGACATTCCCAGCACGTCTTCCTTATCCGTGCCTGTCAGTAATAATAATAATAATGAAAGTCTTCTTAATATTCCCACCACATCTTCATTTACGCATGATTCCTCTTCTACCTCTTCATGCGATGATGTGGTTTGGGAGTCCGCTGGTACTGTTTCAGAAGTATCATTTCGTGATCGTTTGGCATCTTGCTTTGTGGACAATAATTTAACGCACACTCAGGGGAACAACATCTTATCTCTTCTACGTACCCATTCGTGTTTTTCTAGTTTGCCGAAAGATATAAGAACGCTCATTGGTACACCACGTACCAGTGTGGTCACCTCTGTGGTAGAACCAGGAGAGTATGTTCATTTTGATGTAGAGTTGAAAATAGTTAAACAGTTATCTCAATGTTCTTCAGTAATTCCTGAAGAGTTGCAATTGGATTTTCATGTGGACGGATGTAGTTTAGATAATTCCAATACAATTCAAATTTGGCCTATTCAAGTCAGAATTGTAAATATCTTAAATAGTAAACCCATTGTAGTAGGGATTTATAAAGGCACCCAAAAACCCAAGGATTGTAACAGTTATCTTCAAAAATTTGTCTCTGACATAAACTTGATAATCTCAAATGGAGGCATTACGTTCCACGAGAAAAAAATTCCAGTCGTATTAAGGTGTTTTATTGCTGATGCACCAGCTCGAGCCTTTATACTTCATCACAAAGGCCATATGTCTCATCGACCTTGTTCCAAGTGCAAAGTTTGTGGTACACAGGAAAGAGGACGTCAGGTTTTCAATGGTATTACACATCCTTTACGAAGTGATGAAGAATATACCAGGTGTTCCGATGAGGATCATCATAAAGACGGTCAAAGTCCATTAGCTTTGATGCCAATAGGAATGGTATCACAGGTGCCATTCGAGTATATGCATCTCGTATGTCTAGGTGTCATTAAAAAATTATTATCTGCCTGGGTGTGTGGCAAATATTCTCCATTTTCAAAATTATCTTCTCGACAAATTTTCACAATCTCAGAGAGAATGAGAAGGATCAATAAATATTGTCCATCCGAGTTTGCAAGGCGTCCTAGATCAATAGATTTATTTTCCAAATTTAAAGCAACAGAATTTCGGCAATTTCTTTTGTATACTGGTCCAGTTGTCACCTATGGAGTGCTGAAGGATAATGTATATCGACACTTCTTGTTTCTGCACAGTGCGATAAGAATAATGGTTTCACAGGTTTTTGTTAGCAAATATTTAAAGTTTGCAGAAGGAGCTTTGCAACAATTTGTTCGTCGTTGTGAAAAGTTCTATGGCCCAACTTTTAATTCTTATAATGTCCACGGTCTTCTCCACTTGGCCGATGACGTCAGACGTTTTGGTACATTAGATTCATTTTCAGCTTTCCCGTATGAAAGCAACATGTCCATTTTTAGAAAATATTGCAGAAAGCCAGGACAACCCCTTCAACAATTTTCTAATAGAATGAGAGAGATAGAACATCATGGCAGTAATAAGGGAGGAGGTGATTCTTCAACCACCATTCAGGCATCTATGATGTTTCATAATAGTTGTGGTGCTATTTCTTACCGCAAACTTCAAATTCACAGCTTATTGCTTGGCACAGACGAGCACGATAATTGCTGCATTTTACACGATGGCACAGTTTGTATAATTTCATCTATTAGCCCCCATGAAAATTCTTTTCGCTTAGGTGTACAAAGATTTCTACAAGTTGATGTATTCTATGATATCGCCTTGTTATCTCCAGCACTAGAAATTTTTAAATGCGATACTTTGAGCACTGAAATAACATATGTTAGCCAGGAAGATGTTAGGGCAAAATGTTACCGAATGCCATTGGAGGCCATGAACGTTTCCAACGAATCGTCGACAGATGAAGAAGACGATAACATATTGGGAATGTCCCAGTGGGTTATCGCTGTGCTGGTTCATTGTGAAACAGTATAATTTATTCCAAGTTGCACATCGTACATTACATATTTCTCGTGTTATGATAAATTGTAATGTTATTATATATAGATACGAGAGAAATAAGATACGCATGGAAAACAAATAACTTTATGTTATAATCAATAATATCTTCCGTGCAGTATTGTATAGTATTATTTTAGTACTCTAAACTTTATATAGTACTCACAAATATTTTTAATTATTTCAGATACCTATTTTTCCGAGAATGCTTTACTACCAGGATTACCACCGAAAGTAATTTGGAACAAATGTCAAAACAGTATTATTATGAGTTGATTAATGAAATGAAATGTTACCCCGATACAATGCTGTATCCTTGGCTAGCAGCTAAATTAAATCAGCTTCAATTAGATGTCTACATACATAATTTTTCATTAATATATCTATTCCAAGAACAAAAGGTAAACAAAAAAGAAAAAAGGTAAACAAAAGGATATTATATTCTTAATAACAGAACATGAACAGTTAGGAACACAGGCTTGGTTGGATGCCTATCATCTATCATCTTTATTTGCTTCGAGATCCTGTCTGCACTGTGCTGTGTAGTGTAACGTTGACCTCCACTCGCCGCGTAGGAAGGCGGGGGCGGGGTCCACTCCGGGAATTTATGGGCTCAGAGGCCGGGCCGCGTACGGCCGTGAATACGCGGTCCTCCCGGTACTAACCGATTCTCGAAGGTTCTCGGAAATCGGGAAGAGCCTACTGCTCGGGCGCCAGGCACCGGACGGGTGCCACGCGAAACGAGAACGAAGTCCGCCCTTAGCCGAAGCTGAGGGCGGGAGGTGAACCTTCGGGAACCGCGAGAAGGTCGAGAGGCGCGAGAAGGGCCGGGGGTTCGGACACGGAAGGGAACGAGGACAGCCCTCACGGCAGGGCGGATCGCGCAGGTGGAAATATCGGTAGTCAGACTGGGCTCTACAATTTTATTGGCGTCGGTGGTTTTACAAAGCCGCGGCCACGTGGCCGCACCCGAGAGCCCGCGCTCTTCGTACACAGTTTGCGGTAAGGTGGAGGGTTCGCAACGCGCTGTTGTCGATCGGTAAAATACGCCGCGGGGGTGCGGTAGATCGGCACGAGAATAGCCCCTCGCCGAAGCGAGGAGTTCGCGGCACGCAGGTGGTCGGCGCGATTACGGTATGACTGTCGCGGCGCGGTTTCGGTTCCGACGGACGGCGAACGCTCGGCGAAAACTTCGCGATAGACTATGCGACGGCTCGATAGGAATAACGCGAAATGTAACGTAACAAACAGATGGTTGCAAACGATAACGGCGGCAGCTCCTCCGAGGAAGACTTCCGCGCGATATTTTTCCGGGAACTCGCAGCCGAGACTCAAGGTACCGGTGAATTCGGTACTAGCGGACTGTCCGAGGCGAGAAGCGCCTCGGCGCGCGAAAACTCGGGGAACGAGACGCGATATTATGCGTCCGACGGGCGATCCGCGAGCTCGCGTTGCCGCGAGGGCACGGGATCGTCGTCGGCCGACCTCGTTTGTTCCCCGACAGAGCCTGGCGAACCAACTCGCGAAAAATACACGAAAAGGGTCACTTAAGGGACTCACCGTTCCTGTCGGTACTACTTCCGCCTTCTGTCGCGGTTCGGCCCGCCTCGCTCGGGATGGTCTACCGGGTGTTCGGCTCTGGCTTCCTATCGGTATCGAGATCGTGGTCCCGCGGTAGCTCGATATTGGAATTGCACGCACTTCGCGTGGACGGTAATCGGGACGAGTTTCGATAGAGCCGGTTACACGGCGGTCCGGGCTGGTTCGGTAATTTTCGAGACACGATTCCGTACGGAAGTCACCGCGACAGTAATTCGGCCTAGTCCGTTCGCGTTACGGCAGGGTCCTCGCATCCCCACTCCTGGCCGTAGCCCGGCTTTTCCTCTAATAGGGCGCGCGTCTGGCGCGAGATTCGGAACTCGCAGGATCGTGCCTACGTCGGGTCCTTGGGCCCCAGACCTTACGCGAAAATCATTCCGAAATTGACACGCGGGGCAGATCGGTGACCTACCCCGTAATGGAGAGGGGGGGGGGGCGCCTACACCACCCTCGCCGAGGCCCCTTGCAATTGGCTAGGTGAGGCGACTGTAGGACCGCGAAATAGGTTGTCGGATGGTCGACAGGGGCCTTCGTCCCGCTTCGTCACCTCCGGGTTGTCTGGCCCGTGTGTGGCGTCGCCCATTCCTCGTTATTACCGGTGCACCGGATTTGCGTAATGGCCATGGTTTGGCGTAGGTGGTCCCGCGAAGCGCTGTGCCCTTTCTTCAGGTCGGCTGGATGCCGGGGCGCCGCTCGCGTACCTGAAACTTGCCGGGCTCGGCGTGCGCGAAAGGGTGAAAGTACGCGTTTCCTGTTGATTCGGGAGTTCCTCGGGGAGCGCTTCCTAACTTATCGAGCCGTGGTTCTATTCGCGACAACGTGTTTTACGGCAGTCCGGTCCCTTCGTTCGGTTGTTAGGGACCCTTAAGGGTGGCGGGGTTTGTGCAACGTCACAGTAGTTATAATTGAAGACATTTCATCTCATAAGTGGAAATGGCAAAGTGAGTATATACATTATCCTAGAATTAAAAAAAATTTTTTTTCTTCCAAATATATCGATTGTACAATGAGAACAGAACACATATCCATATCACGTTCTAATGTAAGGCCCTTTTTGTTTGTAGGAAGGAGAAACTTCAAGAGTGGTGTGCTGTCCGTGTCCGCTGATGAGAGGAAGCATAACAAAAATAAATAAATAAATATATTGTTAATAAACTCTTCTTAAGCGCCCCCATACCTTATTTTCCATTCGAGGGTTTTATTTCCATTATTTTAAGATTTGAATATTTATTTTTTATTTTATAACAGTTTTGTTATGATAATTGAATTTTATATCATTTTTATTTCCTTCGTGTAACTTGTACAGTTCATTTTTTTAAATTTTATTGTCTATTCGTTTTCTTTCTTAAGATTATAAATATGAAACAAATAAATTTATATAATACAAATATATGTAAAATAAAAATAAATTAAGATTAAAATAAATACGTTTGTAAATTCAATTTTCCCTCTCGTCGTTTATTCCGATTTTTCCCGATATTTACTTTCAGAACAAGGTTACTCCTTTCTTATTGCGACGGACCTGCCCTCTATAACGAAGGCTGATCGAAGCGAAAGTGTGGCACGAACAGGCACGAATATGGCGTGGCAGATTTTCTACTGGAATACATATGGCAATGCGGCGGCAGATAGATGGCACTTCCGTGTCAAATTTTAGTGGCAGATTCAAAGCATTTTGCTTACTGGGCAGTTATCTTACCGTAAATTATCAGATTTGAATGCATATCCTTTGCATAAAACACATTTTTCATTAGTACCTCATTTCTCTTGCCAAATGTTTCGAAATCGCTAACTACATTCCCTATTTTTGTTGCTTTTACAACGCTATTGTCTCCTAAATATATTTTTACAGGTTCTTTGAGCTCAGTATATTCCTGAAAGTATTCCTCATTATTTATTATGTGGTCAGTGCACCCACTATCTAATATCCAATTTATTTCGCATTTACCTAACCTATTTATTTCGCTGGTATACGCCGCATTTGTCGTTGCTATCCATGCGCTCGTACCAGCGTTGCTCTGATGTTGATTTCCCCGATGTGCGCCTGTTCCTCGCTGGTTTCGAAAGTTCCCGCGCCCTCTGTTGTATTGTCCTCTTCCAACTCTGCCTTGGCCACGACCACGTGTTGACCCACGCCATGAACTGCCGTTGTTTCCCGCTTGGCCGACATTTTGACAATCTCGTGCGAAATGACCAGCTTTTCCACACTTGAAGCAACCTTGCTCTTGTCTGTTTCTATCCACAGCAAATGCATTCGATCTTCTTCCACTTTGTTCGTCTTTCAGATTTTTCATTTCAATCATCTGTATTTTATTCTTCACATACGCCGCCGTTTGATCCTCTTCCTTTAGGGCATCAATCAAATCACCTATGTGACTGTACGATTCCGGTGTCACGTAATAATCAAGAAGAAAATATAAAAAAAAACTTTATTGCTCAACCGGAGTTGAGTACCACTGAGTTAGTTACAAAGATTATTACAATGATTGAAATACACGGAGAACGTACGTAGGCGATGCTAAAACAAAAACTGAACGCTCGTGCCCTGGGGCGGCGGCCTCTTATACCGTCGGAGACAACTGACCGCTGAGGATATTTGATCCCTTCTTATCAACAGGACTTCTCCGAAGGTGGTGCCGTGTGCAACGAAGGTGTTGCCGTGTGCAACGGGCCATAATCAGGTGTGGTCCCTGTGACACCGGCAACGTGTTCAACATGTAGTTCAATTTCTCTTTTTCCTTTACTGTAGCGCCCGCATTTTTCAACTCATTTATTGCCTTTTCAAATTCACAAAAAAATGTCGCTGAATCACTATAGTTATCCAGCTTCATTTTTTCCAATCTATTCCTGCACACAATCTGCAGTGCCGTCGATTCCTTCAAGTACATCTCGTCAAATTTCTTTATTATATCAAATGCGGTTTCTTCTTCACCGACGAATTCCAACTGCTTATTCGTGATTGCACTATATATATAGTTAATTGCTTTCAGATCATTTTCATCCCAGTCATCTCCGTCTCCTACGACTTTTTTTCGGTTTATCGCTTCATCACATTTTAAAAATTTTAAAAACACTTTTATACGTTTCTTCCACATACTGTAGTCCTCTCCATCAAACACTGGTATTGTAATATCGTTTTTAGTCATCTTTCTTCCTTGCTCGTTCTTGAATGTTCCTTCGTTTTCTCTGTTGAGGATTAAGCGTGGAGAGAACTTCGTGTTAAGACGCCGATGTCGAGCGATACGCCGCGCCCGTGTTTTTGTCGATTCCCGGTATCGCGCTCGTGACGCATGATCACGTGATTACCGAGGATCACCGTTATTCGCTCGCATTACCTCGTCGCTTAGACTCGTTCTACCAACCGCCTGATTAACACGCTTTGTATCGCGCCCAGTTCTTGCAACTCTCGTTTATTGTAGCCATTCGAAATCGACCACCGGTTCGACTCGATTGCGCGCCCGCATTAGTTTACGCGAATTCAGAAGAATAAATCACGGTTGTACAGCCACGTGCTCAGTCTCCACAATATTTCTTTTGATTCCCTCCTCCTGCTCGCGCTTCCTGCACCTATTCCCAATCCGGCCTCCCTTCTGTGTTTGCCCCCGATCCTTTCGAACTTTCCATACAGTCCACTCCTCACCATTTTCGTTCCGGGGTCCCAAACATATTGGTCTTTTTTTTTTTAATTTTTTTTTAAATTTTTTTTTTAATTTTTTTTTTTTTGGATAAACAATTGTTTGAACAATTCAATGAACTTTTTATACATCCCATATATCCTGTTCAGGATCGTTAATGTCCTCTGTGATTTCCATTTCATCCTCTGTTTCCTCGTCAGATCCAGTTTTTTGTTTTTTTTGAGTCTATGTCCGGTTCCTCAGCCTCCCCAAGGAATCTTTTGTTTCTCAAGAAAAAGTCTTGATGTCCTGCCATCCAAAGATTTCTCGCATTAACTTGCCTATTAATCGTTTGTTCTCTACTAAAAGTGGTTGTAGAATCTCTCACTGCCAGATAAGATTTGCCTGATATAAAAGTTAGGAATGATTCACCATCATCAATCTCATCCCTGTTATCTTCTAAGTGCTTTATTGATCTAACAGGGGCATTTTGGTTTGTAAAAGTAGAGAGTCTGTAACCATCTAGTAAAAGATAGAGGGGTGCCGCATAATCTTTTTCTGGTGTATTAGAGAGGGGCAACCCATATAGATAGTAACTATTTTCTTTTGATTGATATCTAAAAATTCCTTTTTTGGCTCTCAGATCTATTATTTGGCCTTGTATAGCAAATTCATACCTAATGTTTCTTACATCTAGTGGTGATTGAAAAGCGAAGCAATAGTAAAAAGCAGCAACTCCACAATCCCAGTCGTTCAACATTCCCACTAAGAGGTCCCTGCAAGTCTTTGACATTACTCTGTTCTCCTTGGTATATCGTATGAAAATCTTGTTTTCCCAGTCGAAAATCCCCTGAGTAATCTTAGTTTTCAACTCCTTACGGTTTGCTATGTAAAAATGGACTTTGTGTTTTATCAGTCTCTTGAAATTGAAATGATTCACCATTTTCTTGTGTCTGCACTCTATCTCTTCAGGTATTGGGTCTGGGTAAGTTCTTTGTATTGGTAAATATATTGATTGGTTTGTGACAATTGAGCTGATGTTTCCTTTGTTGTCTATATATGGTTGAATGAAGCTGCAAGGTCTATATTCTGAGTCAGCCACTATATGTAATGCCCCTGCTGTGCCGATGGGTTTGGTTTGTGATATTAAGGCATTGAATTCTGGTGCAGAGCAATTTATTGACAAGTGTGGCTTTATGTGCAACATGTCTCTTATCTCATTCTTCATTCCATGATATGATCTACTGTATGTGCCTTGCATTCCCCACCTACAATAAACAGCTATCTCTCTTAAGCAGTCTATCAGTTCTTCTATTGTGGTGTAATTGGTTGTGACTTTATTTATTATAGCTCCATTATGAACAAAACTTCCTCTTATATCGTTGAACTTAAAATTCACTACTTCTCTTCCTTCATACACAACAAAATTTGTGCCAGATAGGTTTTCCATCCTCCTAATTTTTATCCTTCCAGGCACTGGAGATGTTTTTAAACCATTCGATTCACTTTCAGAACTTATAGATTGCCCATATATGACTTTCATCCATTTAATGTAATTGGTCTCAATAAGATCAGGATTTTTGAGATAGTTACTCAACTCCTTGCCTAAACATGTAGTCTCATTAATTATTTTCCTCATCAATTCAACATCAAGGTTGGAGTGGACATACTCATATTGTAAATTCTTCCCAAATTTCTCAAGAACCACTTGAACCAAAGGGGATTTTCTCATCTCTTCTGTAGCATATCCTGTCACAACAAAATTAGTGTGAGTTAGAGCATGTTTTATAGAGGCGGTTATTTCCGAACTACCCGTTAATATTGGTAAAACTCTCCTCTTGGAGTCCATTTGGTTCATCAGAACTCGTATTTGAGAAGACAAAGACATTTTACCAGCCAACGTCAATTTTGACAAGTCCCTTATTTCTTTAAGATCTGATTCAGTAACTCTTTTATATGGTGTAGTAAAGTCGGGCATTAATACTTGCATCAAGGCCTGATCTCTTATGCTTGGGTCAACATTTATAACGGGAATTCTAGTGCTTACCCTTTTTCTTTCTAGATTGGGGGTTCCCCATTGAATGTGAACTCTATTCCAATTTATTGAGTAATAGGACTGAACTTCTTTCCTATGTTGCACCATCAATACATTGAGCACTTCTTCTGTCTCTTCTTTAGTATCTTCAGCCCTTTCAACCCACCTCTCTATGGCTTCTTTCTTGCACAGTACTCTCCCATGATAATGTGTGTCTTCAATGTGTTTATTGTCAATGTGATATAAGTGTTTTGGCATGCCACAATTAACTGTTTTTTGGAGATCAACACTCAAAGGGTATTTTAATGACATCATACTCATTGTGGAGCTCAAAGGGTTAGGATCTTTTAAGCATTTGGAGGCTCGTTCCAACAATTTCAAATTGAACTTTGACCAACTGCAACTTTTTCAATTCTCGGTTCTCACTATTGTTAATCACAACCATCGGCCTGTTACCATGCGGACTATACAACCACGGACTGCTACCATGTTAACAATATAATAGTTATTTAATGAGAATAATAGAATAGTTATTTAATGAGAATAATCTTTGGCGCTACACATACTTCTGTCTCTACACAACGACTACAACCTCGTGTCCTCCGCGTTTCTTTCCTGTTACCCATACGCTTGTTTTTCGCTCCGATATGCGTACACGCTCCATTCCGCGATGCTCTGGAGTGAGTGCCTATCATTCTCTCTCTCTCTCTCTCTCTCTCTCTCTCTCTCTCTCTCTCTCTCTCTCGTTCATTCGTACAAGATAAATGTATTCATCTTTTCACAGTTATTTCGGACGTAAAAACGACGTCTCAGGAAAGACGTCCTAAAGACGTCTTTTTGGGACGTAAGACGTTCAGACCAAAAATGGACGTAAAACAGACGTCTTTAAGACGTCGCGTGCTATCTGGGGAGTGTTCTTATCTTATCGGAGGAAAAAGGGGCGCTTTTCCTTATCTCATATAGAAATAGTTTCAGAGGAAAAGCGGGTGGTCTTCCTAATCTTACGACCAAGTGTTCCTATATGAAATATAGGTTCTGGTTGAGATTAGGGTGTCACATTCCCCCCTTTTTAGACTGTTTTTCCCCCTGAAAAACTATTTTGTAAATTTAACGCGCTTGGGTCTCTCTATGAGTCTAATGGTTGGTTCTTGGAATTTCACGGTTGGGGTTCTATGTACGGGTCTGAAGAAGTCTTCGTCTTCTGGTGGAGCAGTCGAGATTGTTGTTTGTCGTCTGTCGCCTTCGATGGTGGCTTTGCTGGAGATGCAGCAAATGTTTAGGGTCAGTCCTCCGCAGGTCTTGAGCAGGTGGAGGGCCCCACATTTGTTGAGCCCGTAGATGAAACAAACTGCGATGCCGGTGTATCCTGTCCATTGGAGTATGGACCATCCGGTTGACGTCCACGTTATGATGCGTTTCATATTTCGGAACTTGCTCATTTTATTGTCTAGGCTATCTAGTGAAATTTCGAAATCGGTGTATGTTCGTGTGAGAGTAGGTGCTTGTGGCAGCGTGTTACGTCCCAGGTATGACGGATTATGATTTTTATGAGATAGGACGCAGTTTTGAACCTACCTGCATTCACCGGCTACGGTTCGGGAAATTGAGGATTGTTTAAATAACTTGTATTCTTATTTTCCAAAACAAACAAAATTATTGATTTATTCAAAATTAGGTGCTGAATCAGAAGTTTTAAACATGATTTGACAAATAGAGATTATGTGTAGTTAACGCATAAACTAGATAGCTTACAAATATTTCGTTCAATAATAGTAATGTTAATTTACCGAGTTGTTGTGTTCGCTTCGTGGTGTGGACACCGCAAGTCCACAAGTCGCAGGTTCCGTAGATCGCGGTTACCGCAGGTCGGGAATACCGCTAATCGCAGTTGCTGCGGTTCGCAGGTCGCAGGTTGCAGCTTTCACCAATTCCAATTATCACTGGTTTTGAACTTTATAAAACTTTCACTGAATTTGAACTTTATTAAAAACTTTATTAAAACTGAAATTGACACTATAACGGACTGGTCCGGTCTAAACTTTATGACAGAATGATTGGTCTTTGAAGTATTGGTTCCCTTTTATAGGATGGACAGTCCATTGTTTCAATAGGATGATTTGATCTTTTATCTAATGCGCGTCATTCTTACCATGGGATTAGTGTGCCTTCTTGGAACTTGGCGCAACTGGACACACTTTCTGTTTATTTTTCGGGGTGACATCGATCTTTGCTGCGTCTCTCGCAGGAGGATAATTGGAATTGTTTTGTTCGCTATCTAATTTTCTAGAAATTTTAACGCCTATCCTAATCCTATTTATTTCCTTCTCCTTGCGTGACATTATTGGGTTTCAACAATAGTTCATAATAATTCTTTGTCTGAAGTTTTATTCGTTTGATTCTTAAGCGGTCGAATCACCGGACATGACACCGTCTTACTTCCTAGAATCTTAAGGCTTATCTTAATCTTATTTATTCTTCTCTCCTCGCGTGGCATAATTTTTATTTGAAGTTTTATTTGTCTTATTCATGAGCGATCAAACCACCGGACGTGACAAGCGTATCTCGAATGTCGTCGAGATTTACAATGTTAAATTTTGTGTTAAGTTTATGAACCTAGTTTGGTACATAGAATACGTCGTTGATGAGGAAGATACTGAATCTACAATTTTTGTTGAACCTATTGTGTAGGAGGGAAGATTTACAATCTTGTGCATTTGCAGCGCTATGGTTAGGTCCGTTTCTTTTACAAATGTAGTGCCCGTGGTCGTTGGTACAATGAGTTTTTAAGTATTGATGATCTACATATATACAGGGTGAGTCACCAAACGTTAGCACCTCAAATATCTTTGTTGTTTCTAAAGATACGTAAAATATGGTAAGGACAAAGTTGAATGGTACAATGGGGCTGACACGATGCAAAGAAATTTTGTTTTTATGTCATTTTTCTGGAGATATCACGGTCACCTTGACTTTTTTAAATGGAACCACCCTTTTTTAAACACCTACAATGATAGTCCCTTTCATTAAGAATTCAGTGACTATAATTAGTCCAAGGTCATTCAAGGTCAAGGACAGAAAAAACGTATAAAACTAAAATATGGAAGCAGAATACGTTTATCACGGTTGAGACTTGTGGGAAATAGTAAACATACTATGGTCGTAGTTAAAGTAAACATACTAAGGTCCTTCAATGTTATTCAGCATTCTTATTTACTATCAGTATGTTTCCAAACGCGATTCCGCTATGTTATATTCGATGACTGAAAAGTGTGATATGATCACGATTTACTGTGAATGTAGAAAAAATGCAGTGCGACTACTTTATGAAGAAAGGTACCCCGAGCGAAACACTCCTTCTAGACATACTTTCACTAATACGTACAGGTTGTTTCGAAGTACTGGAAGTGTACATGCAAGGCAGTACAAACGGAAGAATCCCACGACTAATGAAGACAATGAAATTAATATTTTAGCAGTTATAGCTGTCAATCCTCACGTGAGTACGAGAAAAATTGCCGGGGAAGCAGGCATAAGTCAAAGTAGCGTAATACGAATTCTGGCCCGACATAAATTTCATCCGTTCCACATATCGCTCCATCAAGAATTGCACGGGAATGATTTTCAAAATAGAATTAACTTTTGTCAATGAGGATTGCTTCAAAATCATTCATTTTTTTCTAATGTCTTGTTTACGGACGAAGCAACATTTACTAATCATGGCTCAATTAATCTACGGAACGCCCATTATTGGTCTGTGGATAATCCGCACTGGCTGCGAGAAATTGATCATCAAAGACAATGGAGCGTAAACGTGTGTTGTGGTATTTTGAACGACAAAGTAATTGGACCATATTTCGTTAACGGAATGATGACGGGACAGAAATACGCTCAATTTTTGCAAGAAGATCTGCCAATTTTATTAGAAGATGTCCCTATGTGGTACCAACATGACGGTTGTCCTGCTCATTATGCACGAGTAGCAAGAGAATCGTTGGATTCTCGATATCCAAACCGATGGATTGGACGAGGCGGAACAGTTTCATGGCCAGCACGTTCGCCTGATTTAAATCCACTGGATTTCTTTTTATGGGGTCTGCTAAAAGAGACCGTGTACACGGATGCTCCAACAACAGTTGAAGATATGCGTCAGCGTATCATCACAACATGTACGAATATCACGTCGGATACACTTATCAGAGTTCAACATTCCTTCAGAGCTCGTTTACAACAATGTATCGACGCAGACGGCCATCATTTCGAACATTTATAAAATACAGGTATTCTGCTTCCATATTTTAGTTTTACACGTTTTTTCTGTCCTTGACCTTGAATGACCTTGGACTAATTATATACTTTTATTTTGCCTCCCCTAAGGGTTACAATCCTTTTTCCTTTACACCATCTCCTTCTATCGCCGCCCTTCCATCTTCGCTTATCCTAACTTATACCTTATCTATCTTAATCTAACTTAACCTAACTTATACTTATACTTATCCTAACCTAAACTTATATACTATATAGCTAGAAAAGAGAGTTTATATACAATAGACCTTATATTTATATCTTAACCTAGCTTATACATTACTTATCTATGCTTATGACCTATATAATGCTATGTAGAGAGACAGAGAGAGAAAATTGTATATACAAAAGACCTTATTTGCTAATCTTATATTTACCCCCCTACCCTTTGGACCTCCCCTTCCGTTCGCTCATCTCCCACTCCTCTCTTTTCCTTTCTCCCCTCTCTCCACTCTTCCACTCTTCTCATCCATTCCTCACCTCCTCCCTCATCTTCCAACACCTCCCACATTCTCTCCTGCCACCCTTTTTCCTCATCCAGCCTCATGCATACTTCCCACACATGCTCCCACGTCTCATTCTCCCATCCGCACACTCTACACGCTTTCCGCTCCTCATTCATCCAGTACCACTCTCCTCTCATCTCGCATCCTAACCTAAATCTCGCCACTCTTTTCCATCTACTTTCCCCCCATCCTTTCTTAAGGTACCCCGGCAGTCCCTCCCCTTTCACCATCCCATACCACTTGTTTGACTTTGACTCCTCTATCTTACCCCTTCTTTCCTTTGTTTGTCTTTCCTTTTCCTTTTTAATTATTTCCTCGCTCATTTTCTCCCTTCCTTCCTCAATCATTTCATTTATTATCTCTCCCGACCATCCCCTCTCCTTAAAGAACTCCCACCTCTCCTTTTCCCACCCATCTCTTACCCCTCCCACCCTATCCCTTCTTCTTATTTCTTCCCAACATAATCGTGCCAGCTTTCCCCCTTTCCCTTCCGCTAATTTTTTCTCGTATCCCCATGCCCTCAGTCCTGCCTTTCCCCTCAGTAATTCCCTTTGCATTTCCTCCCTCACCATGTATCCCGGCGTTGTCCTTTCCACTCCCAGGACCCACCTTAAATATCTCTCCTGTAGCCTTTCCATGCCTTCCCTCTCTTTCCATCCCCAGATTTCCACCCCATAACTTATTACCGACCATACCAATTTGTCAAAAAGCCATACTCTCCTACCCCAATCTTTGCCGAACCTCCTTTTTCCTATCCCCCACACCTTCCCCATTATTGCTGCTCCTTTCCTCACTCTTTCCTCCACTTGCGCTTCCTGTCCACCATTCCTTGCTATCACGTATCCCAGGTACTTGTACTCCCTTACTTCCTCAATTTCCCTGTCCTTCCACCTCCACTTCATCTTTTTCCATCTCCCCCCGCCCTTCCTACATCTCATTATTTTAGATTTCTCCGCATTTAACTGCAGCTTTTTCTCATCCAGGTACCTCTCCATCTTCCCCATCATCCCTCTCATCCCCTCCTCATCCTCCGCCAGCATCGCTATGTCATCAGCGTATGCTAGCGTATAAATTTTCTTCCCTCCTACTTTTACCCCCCCCCCCCATCCGCCCCTCTCCAACTCTTCATCTACATCTGCCATTAATAATGTAAATAGTAGTGGGCTTAGTGGACACCCTTGCCTCACTCCCCTTACCGTCCAGAAGCAATTACTTTCTTCCTCCCCCACTCTGACTTTACTTTTCGTCTCCTTCATCAGCTCCTCGCACCTCTCCACTAGCCCCTCCCTTACCCCCCTCCTCCTCATTGCCCTCATTAGCACTTCTCTGTCTACCGAGTCGAAGGCCGCTTTTAAATCTATGAACATAATGATCAACTTTTTTGTTTTCCTTCTAACCTGTCTATTTATCAAATAATTTAACACATACACATTGTCTATACACCCCATCCCCTTCCTAAAACCTGCCTGACTGTCTGGTAGTAACCCTTTTCTCTCTATCTCCTCTCTCATCCTCTCCGCCAATACCGCAGCATATATTTTATACGCTGTCTGTGTGAGCGTTATACCTCTATAGTTCTCCACCTTACTATTGTCTCCCTTTTTGGCTATTGGCACCACTATCCCTTCCTTCCAGTCTTCCGGCCATCCCTCCCCCCTCCAAACCTTGTCACAGACTCTCCATAACCATTCTTCCATCTCATTCCCTCCATATTTCCAAACTTCATTCGGTATACCGTCCCCCCCGGCAGCTTTCCCTTCCTTCAGACCCCTAATCACCCTACTAACCTCCGACTTATCTAGCTTCCTCTCCCCATCCCTCTCACTTCTACCCGCCCCTTCCTTTCCTTCCCACCTATCTACTCCTCCTAATACTTTTTTAAAATATTCTTCCCACTGTTTCATCTTTATCCTTTCGTCTATCCTCGCTCCCCCCTTCCTTTCCATATTCACCACTTTCCATATCTGACTCTCATTTTTTAGTCCTTCCACCATCCTTTCCCATCTCTCTCTCTCTACCTTCTTCTTCTCTTCGCATAACTCCTTATATCTTCTCTTCTCTTCCTTAAATTTCTTACCCTCCCCTCCCTTCTTCCTCCATCCCCTTAGTTCCTCTCTCACTTTCCTTTTCCCTTCCCTACACTCCTCGTCCCACCATCCGCCCCTCTTTTTTCTCTCTTTCTTCCCCATCGTCTCCAACGCCTCTCCTACTCTTTTCTTCAATCTTTTCCACTCTTCCTCCACTCCTTCCTCTCCTCCCCTAAAGGCCCCAAATCTTTCTTTGAAGCCCTTTATTTCTTCCTCTGACCAGCGACCCCCCTTATTCCCCCTTCCTTTCCCTTTTTCCTCCTTTTTAAGATCCCCTCTATTCACTCCTTCTATCCAAACCGTCACTGGCATGTGATCCGAATCAATCTGTTCCCCTATTTCCATCCTTTCCACCTCTTCCCTTGTTTGCTCATTCCCTATAATATAATCTATTACTGAGTTCCCCTTCCCCCCTACATATGTCCACTCTCCCGCCTCGTCTCCTTTAGTGCTACCGTTTAATATCCCCCATCCTCTCTCTCCTAGATATCTAATCAGCCTCCTCCCTTCTACGTTTATTTTCTCATCCTTCGACTTTCTACTCCCTTCCCCTCTTTCCCCTTCTTCCTCCTCTCCCACTTCCTCCCCCCCTTCTCTTCCCGTCCTAGCATTGAAGTCCCCCCCTATAATTACTCTTTCCCGGATCCCTCTTTCTTCTGTCCATTGCCCCATTTTTTCCAACTTTCTTTCCAGATCTCCGTTTACGTAAACCCCTACAACCCTCCACCATTTCTCGCCTATCTTCACCCTTACCGTCATCATACCTTCTTCATCTCCTCCCTCCTCCCTTTCCCTCTCGATCTCTTTCCTTACTCCTATTATCATGCCCCCCATTGCCCTTCCCCTTTTTTCTACTCTTCTTGCCCACTGCGTTTCCCATATGTACCCCTTTGGTAGCCTTCTCCTTACCCCGCTCCACCCCCTTTCCTCGATCCACGTTTCCATTAATACTATTATGTCCCACCCCTCTAACCCTTTCCAGAATTCCGTGTCCTTATTCCTTAATCCTGCCACATTCCAGAAGGTTATTTTGTACCTTGCTTTCCCCCTTTTTCCCCCTCCTCTCCCTTCTCCCTCTTCCCGTTTCCCTGTTCTCCATACCACACTTCCTCTATCTCATTCCATCTCTTCATTCTTCCATTTACCCACATTCTCATGTACCCTATCTGTACATGCATTCCCCTCTCTCTTTCCTTCTCCGCTTCCCTTTCTATTTTCCATTTTGCTCTCCTTTCTTCCTCTGTTAAATCATCATCCAGCCATTCTTTCCTTCCCTTGAGTAACCTCCTTCTGTCCATTACTATCCTTTTCTGTTCTAAATTCGCCATTTTAACTAGCACCATCCCACACCCATCTTTTCCTTCTTTCCCTATCTTCCTTACTTCTTCTATCCCCTCTTCCTTCACCCCCACTAATTCCCACACCCTTTTTACTTCCTCCTTCACATCCTTTCCCTCTAACTGTATCTTTTTTATTATAATGTTCTTCCGCTTCTCTTCCCTTTCCTTCCTATCTTGTAATACCTCTATTCTCCTAATTCTTCTCTTATTTTCCTCTAACATTTCCCTCCCTATCCCTCCTTCTCCCCCTTTACTCCTCTCTTCCTCTTCCTCTTCCCTTCTTTCTATCTCCTCTACCCTTCCTTCTATTCTTTCTAACCATTTTTCTATCCTTTCCCATCTTTTTTCCTCCTCCTTTCTCTCTTCCTTCCTTTCTTCCCTCCATCTCTCCCTTTCATTCCTCCACTCCTCCATCCACCTTTCCCCTTCCTCCCTCAACCTTTCCTTCATCCTCTCGACTTCCCCTATTAGCCCTCTTATTACTTCCTCTATCTTCCTAACTTCTGTCCCCGCCTCCTCCTTTCCCTTCTCTGGCGATCTTTTTGTTTTGTCACTTCTTTTAAACATTCCTCTTTCGTCCCTCCCCTCTCCTAACAATTCCTCTCTGCTCCTCTTTTTCCCCACACTTTCCACATTCCCCAAATTATCTAGACTAAACCACCGTTCTAACCTCTCATCCTTCATCATCCTTCCTACTCTTCCTTTTCCCGCCCCCTCCTCTATTTTCCCAACCCCCTTTTCTTCATCCCCTCTCTCACTCATTTCTTCTGCCCTTTCCTACTTTGTAATTGTCTCTCTTTTCAAATTTCCCGCCTCCTTGAGTTATTCTTCTCCCGCTAGATCGCGCTACCTTCCACTCCTTCCAGCTGTAGTCCTGCGCACTCCCCTCTGCCGTCACCCGGACCTAACCTCTCTCTCACTCACTTTATCCTTCCACCAATGCTCTCTATCTCACTATCCCGCCCTTATCCCTTTCTCTAACACCTGACCCTAACCTCCAGACACCCTTCTCCACACACTTTCTCCCCACACACCTCTTTCTCTCACCACTTTCACCCTAAGTTTCCGTACACTCTTTTTCGCACCTCAATCACTCATGCGACCGGAAACGGAAGTCCACCTTGGACTAATTATAGTCACTGAATTCCTAATGAAAGGGACTATCATTGTAGGTGTTTAAAAAAGGGTGGTTCCATTTAAAAAAAAGTCAAGGTGACCTTGATATCTCCAAAAAAATGACAAAAACAAAAATTTCTTTTACATCGTGTCAGCCCCATTGTACCATACAACTTTGTCCTTACCATATTTTACGTATCTTTAGAAACAACAAAGATATTTGAGGTGCTAACGTTTGGTGACTCACCCTGTATATAAGTTACGAGGCTAACCAATCTTGGATTCAAATCAACAAAGATTTCAATATTAACTAATAATAGAAACCATATTCCTGGGGTAACAACCCTTCGCCGGCCTCTCGCGTTGCTCGCAGCCCTGACTCGTAACAAGCGTTTAAAGTTTAAACGATAGAAAGTGTTCGATTATTAATGGTAGTCATTGTACCGTGGTACGTATTTACGTATTATGGCTTGGCAACGTCGGACAAAAAGGTCGGCTATCCGAGCTTCGAATACAATTTCGAATAAAAGATACATCTGATTTTCATCTCTGCAGGGCCCGCTCTAGCGGTTACGACGCCCCGGGCAAAAAAACAAATTGCCGCCCCTTTTTAAGCACTAAGCACCGCGCTGAACAAAATGACCTTTTTTTTTAGCAAAATTGTCTGGCAAGGGTAGTCTGAAATTTTCTATTAATTGAATATTTAAAACATCAATATGTTTTAATGGCGCCCCTAAATTTTGGCGCCCCGGGCAAATGCCCGGGTTGTCCCCCCCCCCCAGGGCGGGCCCTGATCTCTGCCAAATATTTGTCACGAATAAATCCTCAAATACATCGTCTGGCCAAATCGAGCTTCGAATAACGAATAAAAGTTACGAATAAATTTCGCCGCGACATCTGAGTTCGAATTCATTCTGAAATTTATTTTTATTCGTCGACTAAAATCGGTCAGATACTCGGCGTCACCGAGTATCTACGAATAAATCCGTCGAATAAATGGTGGCGTTGTATCTGACTCTCGAATAAATCCCGAAGATAGCCAGAAAATCATCCGAGAGGCAATCGAATACAAATCTCGGAACCAGACGCTCGACGAATAAAGATACAGATAACTTCTCGCGATTCATCCGACTTCGAATAAAAACAAAAGATACAGAGTATCTGTATCTGAAAGCTATTCAAATAATTTTTTATTTAGATACTGCCCAACTCTGTTCTGAAGTAGGTGGTTTTCGTTGTATTGTCCAATAAATTCCACTCTTGTAGTCGCGATCCTAAAAGTTCTGCCTGGTCTTACGAAATCTCTTACGAGATCATTGAGATCTGACTGCGTTACTAAATGTGGTTCTTTTGAATAAATTGCAGTATATTCTTCACTTTCTTCTTTTTCTCCTTTTTCTTTTTCTTTTTCTTTTTTTTTTCGTCTTCGGTAGCGTCAAATGCCTCAGGTGTCATTGCAGGAGGTTTAGGCACAGGGAATTCTTCCGAAAGCATAACTGGCCGAATATCAGAAGATACATCCGGATACAGCATTTTTTTCTTTCGTTTTGCATTGAACCCACATGTTTTGGTTAAACAAAAATAACAGTCTGTCACGTGATTTGTAGGGTCCGTCCATATCATTGGTATTGCGAAAGGTATTTTCTTTTTATCACCTCTCATCCACGCTAGAAGACCCGAGGCACAACGCTGGCAGGAAGTATGAGGAGCCCAATCTTTATACTGATCCCCCAGTTTACATTGAAAATAATTTTCATATACAAATTTTAATTCACCACAAATATAACAGAAAGAGTCCGGCAGATTTGTACACCTTCGTGACATTGTACTATGTAAAATAATATCAATAAATAAATATATATGTCGGGGCGAGGCGCAGCGACGTAGCCCGATGGCAACGACGTGTAATGCTCGTTGTAATATTCTCTTATAACATTTGTTTTATTGTTTTATTTCTTTGCGGATTGTGGAAAGGGAGATGCGAGATAGGGTTCCGTGGAAATATGGCCTGGAGCCCTGTTGAACGTGACCACGGGTGGCGGAATAGCGTCTTTGTATTTTTGAGAATACAGTAAAGATTCGAGTTTTGTCACTTTTTCGGTTCTTCAGAGTGACAAATCCGGGGAACGTCGGACGTTTCTCGCCGGCGTCCCAGGTGGTGACGGCGAAACTCGAGAACCGTCGCGGCCACAACATTGTCGCGTATATCGGTGTGAGGCTAGAAGACCACTACTAATCCAATTACAAAACTTCTTTATTTTTCATTATTTTTTTATGAAACTTTTACCAACATATTCGTGGCATTTTTCCGATTAAAATGACACCAAATATGATATAATTCCGATGATATTTACCTGTATAATGAACGATGAAAGTTACTTCCCATAACAATTACATTAACGAAAAATTAGTGTAAATGTGATCCGAATTATAACGCGTTTGGTATCATTTTAATCAGAATAATGCCACGAATACATTGGTGAAAGTCTCATAAAAAAATAATTAATAATAAAGAAGTTACATTTTTCATTTAAAGGCCTGCGCTCACGCGAGCTTTGATCTTTTCCGAACGCTTCGACTCGTCGCGTCTCTTTCTTCCTCATACGCTGTCCTTCTCTGTGTTCGAAACTTTTAATGCTTGTTACACAAGTAAATATCATCGGAATTATATCATATTTGGTGTCATTTTAATCGGAAAAATGCCACGAATATGTTGGTAAAAGTTTCATAAAAAAATAATGAAAAATAAAGAAGTTTTGTAATTGGATTAGTAGTGGTCTTCTAGCCTCACACCGATATACGCGACAATGTTGTGGCCGCGTCGCGCCGGTTCTCGAGTGGTGTGAGGTGTCCGGGTGACAATAGCTGGGAACGTCGGGAGTGACAAAACTCGAATCTTCACTGTAGTTCCTCTTGTGAAACAAACTTATTTTTGTTGTCGTGTACATCTCTGTACACGCTTCTGATAGCCTGAGCGAATTTGAGTCGTAACAGGCCATGCTCGGTTTCCAGAGCAATATCAAGAAGCGATCGACGTTGCGTTGTTTGTTTGAATGCTCGTGGCATTCTTCTCGTAACCTCGTACGGAGTCGCATCGCATTTTTTTGGAGTCAGATACGCATCGGAGAGACATAAAAGTAAAGACGTAGATATTCTGAGTGACCCGTGGACTCGTTAACGTGTCTCTCAGTCCTTTGCGAGATTTTATATTGTTTAAAGTGTGATCGAGTTGTGCCTCCGCGGTGGAATTTGTTCGTGTGATTGTGAACCGATCGTGTGAACAGAGCAATGAGCGCACCGTTTGAAAATACTGCCGACCAGCCTCCGACATATATATATATAAAATACACATACGCACGCTACACTATTAAAATACACTACTAAAGTACATTACTGAAATACATATATTATATGTACAAAAACTAAAATACTTAAATCTTTTTCAAGACGTTTTATTTCAGAGGTTTAATAGATGCCTTCTTCGAGGTTATATACTATAACTTGAATTTCTTGGAGATGTTGTGATAGGGACTAGTTTACTGTACAATGACTAAAATACTGCTTTTAAATTTTGCTATTACTTGGAATGACAAAAAAATAAATTTAATTTATTACAAACACGTGGATTAGGTACATAGTGCACAATACAATTGTATATACGCACTAATATATAGAGTATAATATATATAAATTATATTTGGGTTGAAAATGTTCTGAATGTATGCATACAGGGTGTCCCGTAACTGGTGCTACAACCGAGCAGGGGATGATTCTACATGAAAAACTGAGTCGAAAATATAGAATAAAGTTTTTTGATACAAGGCTTTGTTTTCGAGAAAAATGAGTTTGAAAATTTGTCTACTGCGCGTGCACTCGGCTTACTTGCGGCTCAACGGGATTCGAAGAACGCTATTTTTTCAACAGGATGGAGCACCACCGCACTACAGTTGCGAAGTAAGACGTTTTTTAAGTGAAAATGATCAGTGCTGGATCGGTCGCGGTGGCAGAGTACCTTGGCCGCCACGATCTCCGGATTTGTCACCGTTAGATTTTTATTTGTGGGGTCAAGTGAAATCGATTGTGTATCGTGATGACATAACGAGCATCGAACAATTACAACAAAAAATTGTGATAGCGTTTGAACACTTAAAGCAACATAATAATTGCACATTACAAGAGGTTCGAAGGAATTTAATACGAAGAGCACAATTATGTCTACAACAACGTGGACAGCACTTTCAGCAATTTATGAATTAAACGAATTGCTCGAAGGTAATTCTAACATTGTAACCTCGACCTTTGATTTATTCGACGTATACAAACCTCGAAAACCTTTGCGAAAAAAGGTTGAGGTAATTCGGAATAAAGTTCGTTGAGCCGCAAGTAAGACGAGTGCACGCGCACTAGACAAATTTTCAAACTCATTTTTCTCGAGAACAAAGCCTTGTATCAAAAAATTTTATTCTATATTTTCGACTCAGTTTTTCATGTAGAATCACCTCCTGCTCGGTTGTACCACCAGTTACGGGACACCCTGTATATTGACTCCTGCTTCGAAGGTGAGGGGTCTTTTCTATGGCCTATATGTACCTAAGATTGTGCCACTCTCAAAAGAATAGGGACCACATGTTCTTAAGGGACCTGATCACAGAGTGGGGGAGGATTTCTCGTCAGTTACCCTAGAACCGTTCATGGCCGTGTTTGGTTTAACTTTAGAGCAATTTCGTTAGGTCTAGTTCAGACACGGCAAAAACTGCGCGGATCAACCGTGCATTGTTTATTTACATTAACGTGTTCATATTCGTTCAAATGCGCTGTTTCCGCCGTGTCTGAACTATCCCTTATTGTAGTGAGTAGTCGAGTGTTGTAAACTGGGGACTTTGGACAGCGTTATTCCACATCGTTATTGCACGTCGTTACTTACATATTATTTAGACAAGTAAGTATTTTCATTGCTATTATTTGTACCGTTGTTGTTTTTACTTATGCCATTCTGCTATATTTATTTCAGTGTTTTTTTATAACTTTTCTTAATTTTCGTTCATTTTTTTTTAGGTTACAATTTGTCTGATTGCTACTCGAAGTGTTGCTGTAAGCTAAAGTCCCTAAAGTGCACAAGAGGCGAAAATGATTGGAAGCCAAAGGACACCTACGCAGCTATACAAATGTGGCTGAAGAGGGCGGCTGATTGTATTAATTATTAATTGTTAACAACATATCTTAGAATTATTAACAATATTGTATTAATATTTAGGTACCTGAAGGAACTGAGTTATTGGATGCGGGTACCTTCAAATAATGTTCAAATCAGGTTCGTGGCTGAGCCGTTTATTTCTAATGAGTGATGTCGCTAAAACAGGTGATTAACTTCGACTCGCGGCGACCGGACTAGACTATGACTCAGTGGAGATTCGGCTGTGACTACTGCTTGACTCCCTTCGTGTCGGTGGTCTCTGCCTTATATCTCGAAAACGCTCGTCGATTGATTGGTGGCAGTTCTTGCGAGGAACTCCCCGTCCATTTTACGTAACACGCCCACGTTCCACGCCCCTCGTGCGTGAGAAGGGTGAGCGCATCGTTTTGTTAAAAACTAATTTTGGTGATGCAGCGAGGTGTCTTCTGGGCCCAGTGCTAAGTGCGGTACGTGGCTGCTGGCTTACGTCAACGGGCCCAGCTTTCCTGGGTGATAGAAACCAGGCACGCGTCGCTGGGACACTCTAGGCTGGAGACCCTTCGACTACCCAAAATTTATGGCGTCCACTTGCGCTATTGAGTTCGTCGCTAGGAACTACAAGGACACATCTGTCCGTTAAGGGGGGGGGGGGGGAACCGAACCGTCTGACCAGGGCATGCCCCGAGTGCCTCGACACAATAATAATCGTCACGCTATGAAAGAACGAACGGCCGCTGGAAGAAGCTAAATAGTAACATTTCTGTCCAGTAGGGGAGCTAGGAACGTTTTCCACAGTTCAGTATCGTCACAGACGAGGTATAGGAGTAGACCAATCACCATATGGGGTTTCGTGTCTCACATGTAAACAACTGGTTTTCTTACGCCCTCTACGCTGACGAACGATAAATGTTGGAACTAGATCCACAAAAATGATCAAATCTGGTCAAATACAAATGATTGACGAGTTATGTACATATCTGATGTTATGACTATAGGTTCAAATTATATTTTTTTATTTGATGTCATTATGTTATATATCTACAATTATCTTTATCAATACAATATTAATAAATATAGATACTACGTTTCCAAATTATAGAAATACAATTTTCATAAACCGTGAACGTAAATAACAATTCTCCATACGTATAATTATTATTCGCATTTCTACAATTTTTTAACACTATTAATACTCAACCATTTTGAATATATTTTGTAACTGAACTTGAAAAAGAAATTAAATTGAAATTTACTATATATTTTCATGTATATTTCATTTAAAAAACATAAACTTTAGCTTTAAAGAATCATCCAAAATATCAATTAATATTAGTTGTAAAATTCGAAAGAGTTAAGAATTAATAAATCAATAATTATGTAGTTGATCTTTTTTGCAAGATGTCAATCTATTTCACTACTGACTGAGAACGTAATTGCATTATTTTCTTTCACGTTTGTAGTGAGAAAATAAACGACGAAGGCAACAGCAGAGAGGAATGAGAGTGCTCACGCCCGGGGTTTCGGCGTTCCCACTTTCGTGACATCGCCGCTTTAGCATGGCACAGAACCGGTCAGTCTTTCCTGGAACAGAACCGGTCAGTCTTTTAGCATGGCACAGAACCGGTCAGTCTTTAGCATAAAACTGAACGCACATTATTTTTTTAACCAGGATTAGAACGTACAGCTTAATTGTTTTATATGAAATATGTAACTAACATGTAAATCTTGTGTACAAAATCTCTAATATTAATTGTAATGATACGTATTTTATTTTTTTTCCAAGTTTGTAGTTGCAAACTTTAGTTGTAAAAAATGGAAAATCCGGAAAAATTCGAACAAATAAAGATCTCATATCGAAGTTTAAAAGCGACCAACCTGAATATTAATTTAATAATGAGCTATTGTCATCAACACTATCTTAAATTTTTTCATATATTTAGCTACTGTTATTATTAATTTAAAAAATTTTTCTTTCATGAATAAATATTTTTCCACCTCAGCACCATAAGATTTTTACTAGATGACTTTAAAAACACATTAGAACTATTTTTAAATAATTTTACTCGAAAACATTCTAGTTTACTCTTTATTTCACCGTTCTACTAATTTTTTATGGGCTGCATTGCAGCTCTGTTTAACACTCCTTTACAACTCAATACCATGGTACCATCCATATTCAAGGAAGAACAATTTTTTGCGACGACCATTGAAAAAACAAAAGTGTTTCCTTCATTTCAGTCCTTTAGTGCGTTGGTGACGTAGCGCCCAGCACACCTACCTGTGTTCTGTGTAACATCTGGAGTTTTATGGTACGCTAACAATTGCTATTGACTCGCAAGCCAGACCGTACAAGCGAATGCATCCACAACTTCCAGAGACCTGCCTCCAAAACTAATTAAAGGAAGGCTAGACATGCAGTGTGTACTATACTCCTCAAAAGAGGCGGATTCCAGTCGCTCGTGTTATAAACCTCATTCGATACTTCATCGAAAGGGTGATCTTACATATTTTTGTAACAGTTCCAAGTGCATGCACTTTGTTCATGATACCCTCTTTGTAATTATTAAATTCAATTAAATATTAAGTAAATCTTTCACGGTGCTAACGGCCCTCGCAGAGATGGGCATTATTTGGGATAAAAAATTATTTAAATGAAAATTTGAATAAAAGATACTTTATCTTTATTTGTTATTTGAAGGTTCGAATAAAAAAAAGCATCTTTATTGGACGTGTATCGGATAAATAATTTTATTCGTCGAGAATTTATCCGACGAATAAAGATAATTTTTTCTATTCGAAGCGGATTTATTCGAACTTCGAATAATTTTTTCATCTTTTATCTGTATCTTTTATTCGAAGGCTGCGAATAAATCTTGGAATAACTTTTGCCGAGCGCCGAGCTTCAAAGACCCAGCAACGACGGACGACATACAATGTAAGCGAATGGAGAATCGCGCACGTATGAAAGTTTAAACTTTTAGATTTTTCAATATATCCTCATGAAATTGTGACGAGCGAATGGAGGGGATTTTCCTGATGAAAATGAGGTCAAATTCGAGTGTAATCGAACAAGTTTCACTGATACCTAATTTTACGATAAAAAATACAATCTCATTAAAGACAGTCCAAATGATGTCGTGTTTGGACTCATTTCGATCGGAACAAGCTCTACAACTCATTCGTCTTAACAATATTGTTCTGATTAAAAACATACAAGCATAAATTGCCAGTAATGCTCGATTCCCCATCTGCTTACATTGTAGGCTGTTGGTCGGTCGCTGGTCTTTGAAGTTCCGAGCTCGCAGAGTCGCGAGATATCGGTGTGAAACAACTACCAATCCAATTGCAAAACTTCATTGTTTTTCATGATATTTTTATGGGACTTGCGCCAACTAATTCGTGGCATTCTTCTGATTAAAATGACACTAAACACGGTACAAATTGGACTGTATTTAGCATTTTTATCCGTAGATTTATTCGAAGGCTTCGATAATTTTTGCTATAACTTTTGCCAGCTCGACGAATAAACGGCGACGACGGCCGACGAGGACCGACGAGCGCCGAATGTCTAAGACCCAGCGACTGCCAAACGGCACACAATGTAAGCGGATGGAGAATCGTGCATTATTGGCAATTTATGCTTGTATGTTTTTAATCAGAACAATATTGTTAAGACGAACGAGTTGTAGAGCTTGTTCCGATCGAAATGAGTCCAAACACGACATCATTTGGACTGTGTTTAATGAGATTGTAATTCTTATCGTAACATTACATATCAGTGAAACTTGTTCGATTACACTCGAATTTGACCTCATTTTCATCAGGAAAATCCCCTCCATTCGCTCGTCACAATTTTATGAGGATATGTTAAAAAATCTAAGAGTTTAAACTTTCATTCGTGCGCGATTCTCCATCCGCTTACATTGTATGTCGTCTGTCGTCGCTGGGTCTTCGACGTTCGGCGCTCGTCGGTCCTCGTCGGCCGTCGTCGCCGTTTATTCGTCGAGCTGGCAAAAGTTATCCGAAGATTTATTCGAAGCCTTCGAATAAATCTACGGATAAAAATGCTAAATACAGTCCAATTTGTACCGTGTTTAGTGTCATTTTAATCAGAAGAATGCCACGAATTAGTTGGCGCAAGTCCCATAAAAAAATAATGAGAAATAAAGAAGTTTTGCAATTGGATTGGCAGTTGTTTCACACCGATATCTCGCGACTCTACGAGCTCGGAACTTCAAAGACCAACGACCGACCAACAACCTACAATGTAAGCAGATGGAGAATCCAGCATTATTGGCAATTTATGCTTTTATGTTTTTAATCAGAACAATATTGTTAAGACGAATGAGTTGTAGAGCTTGTTCCGATCAAAATGAGTGCAAACACGACATCATTTGGACTGTCTTTAATAAGATTGTAATTTTTATCGTACCATTACGTATCAGTGAAACTTGTTCGATTACACTCGAATTTGATCTCATTTTCATCAGGAAAATCCCCTCCATTCGCTCGTCACAATTTTTTGAGGATATGTTGAAAAATCTAAAAGTTTAAACTTTCATTCGTGCGCGATTCTCCATCCGCTTACATTGTATGTCGTCTGTCTCCGCTGGGTCTTTGAAGGTCGGCTCTCGGCAAAAGTTATTCGAAGATTTATTGGAAGCCTTCGAATAAAAGATATAGATAAAAGATGAAAAAATTATTCGAAGTTCGAATAAATCCGCTTCGAATAAAAAAAATTATCTTTATTCGTCGGATAAATTCTCGTCGAATAAAATTATTTATCCGATACTCGTCGAATAAAGATACTTTTTTTATTCGAACCTTCGAATAACGAATAAAGATAAAGTATCTTTTATTCGAATCGTTATTTAAATAATGCCTAACTCTGATTCCATGTTTCGCTCATACTTTACAGGTGAAAACATGTTAATAAGCAATTATTTAATGAAGTAGAAATGATCTCAATGAACAATACGTTTTAACGCCTGAATGTAACAACTTTTTTTTTAGTTAGTCATCAAAAATACCATCAAGCGAATCGATCGAAGAAGCAATCGAATTATTGCATGCATTTCCAATTAAATATGAAAAACCCTCTCCACCGAGTGATGCAAGTGTTGCAGATGGAAACATATGTGAGTGTAAAAGAATCACAAAATTATACGAGATTTTGTTTAATATAGTACGTCAGATTTTCTAATAACATTTCTTTGCAGGAGCATCATCTTCGACGTCATTACAACCACCTCAAAAGTCTTTTTAATTTTTTAAAAAATGTTGCACAGCAAGAAGGCGACTCCAACACTCTATTGCAACAGCAAGTGAAAAGCTATACAACAGAAAAACTTATTTCGCCGGAATCATGTATATTGGAGTGATGGAGACAAAATGACACACGGTTTCCAACTCTAACAAAAGTCGCTAGAAATGTATGTTTATGTGTTTCTTATCAGCCAATAAGAAACCATAGTTTGTACTGCAAAATCTCGTATCTCTTTTATCATTTATATTGTTATTGATTTTAGAGTATTATTATTATTATTATTATTATTATTATTATTAAAATTATTATTATTATTTTCCAGAATACGAGAGAAGAGGAGGCACCGACTCCAGCGTACCACGCTGACGATAACCTTGCGACGAGGACCAAACGGCCTCGGCCGGAAATAGCGCCAAAGACAACGGAGGAACGAGAGAACGTTTTCCACATTGACGCGAAAAAAAATGATTAGTATTTTTGCGTAGAGTTAAATTATTGTAATAATTGTGACTGCTTTTTCTGTTTGCGAGATTATGTGCACGTATCATTAATATTAGTGTATTATTGTTATTGTTATTTTTATTGTTATTTTTACTATTACTATTGTTATCATCATCATTGTTATTTATCTATTTGTGATTAAATTATTTATTATATTGTAATTAAATATGTGTCACTTTTCATTAATTACCTTCATTTATCTAAATAGTCGGCTAACTCTTGATTTAATATACAGTAAGGAGCAAAACTGATTACACACTATTTGAAACAGCATAACTTTTTAAAAATTTATGATTTGATTATGAAAAATGAATGTGTAACATATGTATGCCAATCAAATGATAATAATAATTTATCAAAAATACGTAACACGCTTGTTTCGTCGTCTCGTCCTGGACTCTTCTGGTTTTTTCCTGCCAATAATAGTACCCCACTACTTTCGCCACAATATAGATACATTACTGCGCCGGATGCGCATGCGCAAAAACCCCTACGAAAATCCCCCCACTAAAGTAGTCAAGTTATCCGGCTAACGAAACTTGCGAGTTAGTCTTGGCTAAGCGGTCGAAGAAGGATGTATGTACGGGTCAGTGAAAGGAACCTGATCTACGCGATGAAGGTATGTATCTTTTTAAGTTTTATATAAAAATGTTGTTTAACCCTTTGCACTCGAAGCTATTATAATTCCAAAATGAAACATTTCTTCCGACCTAGAATATTGCCCTCCTATATATATATATTTTTCATGTTATACATACGAAAATAGTGCAACTTACTCGTACAATACCGAAATGTTTAGTAATTTATTAAATACAAACAAATTTGATAATGTTCACCGATTGTTTTTGCAGCTATATCACGGTGTTTGTGCCCTTCGGCGGACGTTGTCACAAAGAAGTGCGTCGCGAAGATCCTTTTTCTTCGGTTGTTGTGCCCTGAAAGTCGTGTCGCGGACTTCGCGTTTTTCTGTTCAGACCTAGCCCGTGTTTGCCTTTCCGGCACGTAGTCACCTCAGAGCAGCCATTCGCAACGGTCGCGCTAATAAATTCACAAAAGTAATTTATTCATGATCACTATAAGTTGTTTCTATACTATATGTATTCATTGAGTTCATAAACGTTGAATGAAGTCTTCACAAGTGCAAGTATTTCAGGTAGAGACAATTTTTAATTGCACCGCAAACGTTTTCTTCATTCCTTCTCAGGTTGTCCCTATAATTTATTTTCCTTACCGCATGTAGTAATTTGAAAACTTTACCTTCTGCCGTTGAATACATGTCATTATTTATTTTCAGTGTTTTCAAGTATGAGGCTCTCCATCGGATGCAATGTGTGTTAGCTCTTTACCTCACGGACTGCTTCCTTGGTCACCCCAGGGCCTCCTGTTTTATTTTCAACAGTTAAGAAGTAATTTCACAGGTACTTTCTCATTATTTCTTTATCAATGCTTTCATTTGAATAGATTTTGTTTTCTTGAATTTGGAATTTATAGGATATGGGTCTTAGGGATTGATATTCCCTTATGACTTCTGCGAAATATATTCTTAACGTTTCCTTGAGTTTTAGCGCCTTATATATACACATTAATATATACATTAATAACCAAATTACGAGAAGTGCTGAAAACAGGCCGTTTGTCCGCATTGTACAGCGGTCTCTTTATTTTCCGAGATATTTGCAAAAAACTGTCAGAGTCACTATTGCGAATTCTGCCTATTTTGAATGACCGAATTTGTTCTTTAGGGCGGGGGAGGGTTATTTAATTAAAATCCACAAGGGCATTTTTATTATCCACTCTATGAAATTATCTAGTCGAAGTGGTCAATGTTCTTTCACTTTGCAATCAAATTCACAGAAGTAATTTATTCATGATCATTATAAGTTGTTTCTATACTATATGTATTCATTGAGTTCATAAACGTTGAATGAAGTTTTCACAAGTGCAAGTATTTGAGGTACAGACAATTTTTAATTGCACCGCAAACGTTTTCTTCATTTATTCTCGGGTTGTCCCTATAATTTATTTTCCTTACCGCATCTAGTAACTTGAAAACTTTACCTTCTGCAGTTGAATACATGTCATTATTTATTTTCAGTGTTTTCAAGTATGAGGCTCCCCATCGGATGCAATGTGTGTTAGCTCTTTACCTCACGGACTGGTTCCATGGTCACCCCAGGGCCTCGTGTTTTATTTTCAACAGTTAAGAAGTAATTTCACAGGTATTTTCTCATTATTTTTTTATCAATGCTTTCATTTGAATAGATTTTGTTTTCTTGAATTTGGAATTTATAGGATATGGGTCTTAGGGATTGATATTCCCTTATGACTTCTGTGAAATATATTCTTAACGTTTCCTTGAGTTTTAGCGCCTTATATATACACATTAATATATACATTAATAACCAAACTACGAAAAGTTCCGAAAACAGGCCGTTTGTCCGCACTGTACAGCGGTCCCTAGTAGCACAAAAATATTAGATAAATATGTTTTTCAAATATTAGATAAATATGTTTTTCAAATATTAGATAAATATGTTTTTCAAATATTATTAAAATATTTT